>NC_038242.2:33745950-34352254 GCF_000004515.6 Glycine max | reverse complement strand
AAGTTGTGAGCTTGAATCGAAGGATTATTAGTGCATCCTTCCTACTTTCATCATTCAAGGTGAACCTGATAGGGTATGTGCCTTTTAATACTTCTTACTAAAAGACTCATACCCTATCAAGTACATTGCTCATATGAAGAGGTATTGAAACTCTTATTAAAAGATTCTCTCTCACTCTCTCTTAAATTCTTTGGAAAAAATGTGTTGTCACTATTGTGTCTTCTCCAGAACCGAGGAGTGAGAACTCTTGCTTGTAAGTGTGACATTAATCATGGGTAGAGGAATTGGCTCTAAACCCTAATAGGATTTATGTTTCAATTTTATTTTACAAATTGATTAGTTTTTGAATACTCCAAATCTCAAATTTATTAATTGTTTGATGTATCTTGAATGTTTGATTGATTGTATGTGTTCCCCCTTTTTTTCTTTATTGAAGAATTAGGGATTAAAGGATAATTGTTTGACTGGTTTCTTGTTGTTGGAGTTGTGTTTGTTACTTTGAAAAGACTAAGAACATACTAGAAATCAATTGTAGATTCTTTTTACACATTGAGTGTTTGGGAATGAACTGTAAGCCCCCGAGAAGCCCCAAAAGGCACAAAGCGTTAACCTAAATTCTATGAAATCACATATAGATGATAAGCATTAATTTTGATACCAAGCTTAGAAGAGGTATAGAGCATGGGAGCTCTCTGACCTCCTGACACTAATCCTCACAAACCCTAGCACTAAGCACCAAATTTGTTGTTAAGCCTAACATGTTCTAGTGCTAAGCCTCAAACAAGAAGGAAATAACTTGTTCTTTGACCTCTTAGAAATAAGCGTGGGGAGCTTCTACAATGAATGTGGGATCCATGGACCTTTTTCATGCGAGTGATGAATGAATTAGACTTAGCTCTCAAGTCATTATTGAATTATCTACTTATTGTTTCTTGAGATCTGTAATAATCAAAATGCCCTACACTGCACTTAAGGTTGTGAGCAAGGAAATGTAAAAACATTGCCATTGCTTCAATTATTGGAACTTTTTTTTTTGTTTTACTAATCCACTGCCTTCTCTTGTAAAATTGTACAAAGCTTGAAAAATGCACTCTTACTAACCCTTAGTTGTTCAATACAATTTCTTTCTGGCCTTCTAATGAGAAAATTAAGGTGACTTTGTCATTCCAATTCCCAATTATGGGTTGGTTCCTTGACAAAGTGATTGTTATGATACCATGTTATTACACCCATAATCATATAAACGACAAAAGCAACATCGGTTTTAATAATAATCTTATTAAATTCTTTTCTTTTACGTTTTCTTGAAGTAATTGTGGTGTCAAAATATGCTAGCATCCATTTCTTCATAATCCAAACCCATGTGAAACCTTCAAATGCAAAGTTTCTAAAAGATTAGTAGAATTCTGGAACATTAAAGATAAAAACAAGAAATAAAAAAGAAAAATCTATAGGCAACTCAGTCTTATTTGATTCATATAGAGGAAAAGTGATAGAAAAACAAACAAAAAAGTAGTGGCTCAAGTCAATCCTCTGCTGAAGCATAAAATATCTCAATAGCAACAACATAACAAACTATTAGGCAAGGAAAAACCCAAATACATTGGGACACAATTGTAATGAAGCTATTTTATTGTGGGATAATAGTAAATAAGCTATCACCATCTCCAAAAATCCTACCCATCATGGAAGGAATAAACAACCCAAGAAAGAGAGGAAGTTGATTAAGTTAGTCTAGTTTATTGCAGCTTTGAAAACCAGTTGACATACATAGCAGTTTTGTACTAATGATGATGTTAGTCAATGCCTACCTTCCGTATTATATGAATATTAGTATGTTTAAGGTAGTTAAAGGCATGCCTACTTGGCATCATAGGGGTGAGTTTCTGCTTTAGGGAAGACAAGCCTTTTGGTTGAGAGGCCAACCATTTAACTCAATAACAGTCATGCTATAAAAGGATAAATTAGTTTGAATGTTAAAAAAAACATGGGTGGTTGTACTGAACTGTTTGCACCAAGCATCATTAGGTTCTGTAAATCGAACATCGTAATCTTTTATTTATCTATGAAAGTTATGCTAGAGTAGTTAACTTGTTCTCCACCAAAAAAAGAGTAGTTAACGTTGGATCGAGGGGCCTCAGAATAATTAAGAAGGGGGGTTGAATTAATTATTCCTAAACCTTTACCAATTAAAAATTTACTCTTCTAAGGCTTTTACTTATGTTGTTAAGAGAATAAGGAGTAGAAGAGAAACTTAACCAAAAGTAAAAGCGAAAATTAAAATGCACAGCGGAAAGTAAAAAAGTAGGGAAGAAAGAGATAAACACACAAGAGTTTTTATACTGGTTCGGCAACAACCCGTGCCTACATCCAGTCCCCAAGCGACCTGCGATCCTTGAGATTTCTTTCAACCTTGTAAAAATCCTTTTACAAGCAAAGATCCACAAGGGATGTACCCTCCCTTGTTCTCTTTGAACCTCGTGGATGTACCCTCCACTAGAACTGATCCACAAGAGATGTACCCTCTCTTGTTCTCAGTCAACAACCCAAGTAGATGTACCCGCTACTTGCACCACAAAGGATGTACCCTCCAATGTGTTAAGACAAAGATCTCAGGCGGTTAAACCTTTGATACTTTGTGAATGGGGATACAAAAGAATTCTCAGGCGGTTAGTCCTTTGAAAACTTTTGTATAAGGGAAAGGGAAGAATCAAAAGAATTCTCAGACTGTGTCGTTTTGAATTCTTTGACAAGGGAGAAGGGAGACACAAAAGAATTCAGGCGGTTAGTCATTTGTTCTTTTGGAAAAGGGAGAAGAGAGACACAAAAAGAATTCAGTCGGTTAGTCCTTGGCGAATTCTTTTTGTCAAAGGGAGAAGAGATGAAAAAGAATGAATAACACAAGTTTTCAAGGTTTAGAAAACCAGAAAACTTTGGAAAGCTTTTGGCACAAAGAAGAAGAAGAAATTTAAAGAGATTCAAGGCTTGTAAAGGATTGTATAAGATTGATTGGATTGATGTCAAATGCAAAACAAAGCCTTGCTTTTATAGACTCTTCATGTCAGGTCAAGAGGACCTTTAGAAGAGTTATGACTTTGAGAAAAACTTAAAACCAATTTGAAAAAGTCAAAAACCATTTGAAGAGTTACATCTTTTGATTTATTCATAAACAATCACTGGTAATCGATTACCAAATCAGTGTAATCGATTACACAAGGCTTTTATGTGAAAGGATGTGACTTTTCACATTTGAATTTGAATTTCAACGTTCAAAGGCACTAGTAATCGATTACCAAAACATTGTAATCAATTACAGCTTTTTTGAAATCAATTGGAACGTTGTAAATTCATTTGAAAACTTTTTCAAATTCATTTTGCAGCTGGTAATCGATTACAAGAATATGGTAATCGATTACCAGAGAGTAAAAACTCTTTGGTAAACATTTTTTGAGAAAAATCCATGTGCTACTCAATTTTTGAAAAAACCTTTTCATACTTATCTTGATTAAGTCTTCTCTTGATTCTTGAATCTTGAATCTTGATTAAGTCTTCTCTTGATTCTTGAATCTTGAGTCTTGAATCTTGATCTTGATTCTTGGAAGCTTGATCCTTGAATCTTGAAGTGTTCTTGATTCTATCTTGAACTCATTCTTTCTTGATTCTATCTTTCTTGAACTCATTCTTTGATTGACCTTTGAGCTTTTTGTCATCACCTTGGTTATCATCAAAACATCTTTGAATCATTCTTGATTCATCATGAAGCTTTTCTTCTACAGTTAATTTGTATTGAACATCTCGATAAAATTAAAATAGTCTGATTTCTTTTATAGTTAATGTAACCCATGATTACAGGATTAATCTAACCCCTCATTAGGAATTTAAATTAGAATCCAATTGAATCATCAAAGGAAGCATTACAACAACAAACATGTAGAGAAAAATAAGAAATATATGTAGAAAGCCTATATATCCTTGAAACCAATCTATGTTACAAATGCTAAACCTGAGCTTCTTGTAGTTCTATATTTGCCAGGTGTTAGTTTTGGAAGCAACTAGGTGCTACAAAAAATAAGGAGGACCATCTACCTAAGCATGTTTTTAACTGAATGTGAGGCATTTTTGTTTATAACTAGTGAATACTCGTGTTTAAGATTCTGCAGTAAGAATAGTTCATGGGGTAAATTTGATAATGAGCTAATTGATTATATTCTGAATTTTGAATCTAGACAAATAGGATCAAAAAATAAATTGAGATAATTATCTCCAACTTATTTAAGTACAAGTAATTATTATTAATGATAGTACCAAGTCCTGTACTCAACCATTAAGCTTAATCTATCAATTATTTCTTTATTTCTCTTTCATGTACATTCACAAACATATGGTGCTCACAACCTACACTGCTAGAAAAAAGCGCTTTTACAACGATCGAATCGGGGATACAACGACATTTTTTTACCGTCGTAGAATGCGATGTCGTCAAAGCTTAAAAATTTCAACGACGAGCCCCAAAACACCATCTTTGAAAGTGAACAACTTTCAAAGACGGAGTTTACCTTAGCAACATCTTTGAAAGTGGGCATTCTAAGATGTTGCTGATGTAAGCACCGTCTTTGAAAGCCTACTTTTAAAGACGTTGTTGGGGTTAACACCGTCTTAGAAAGCTGACGTTCAAAGATGGTGCTTACATCAGCAACGTCTTAGAATGCCCGCTTTCATCCAGAAAAAATATAAATAATTAAAAATAATAATTAATTCAAGGACGATGCTTACATCTACACCGTCTTTGAAAGTACACATTCTAAGACGTTGTTGATGTAAGCACCGTCTTAGAAAGTAGGCATTCAAAGACGGTGCTTACTTCAGCAACGTCTTTGAAAGTGGTCATTCTAAGATGTTGTTGAGGTAAGCATCGTCTTTGAATGTATACTTTCAAAGACAATGCTGATGTAAGCACCGTCCTTGAATTTATTATTCTTTTTAATTATTTATATTTTTTTGGTTGATATCCCATCAGAAAAAATATAAATAATTAAAAACAATATATAGTAGCATGATTGTAATTAATATTAATGGTAAAAATTATTTAATAAATAAATATTTAAATGATAGATTAAATTTTGTGTTATTTATATTTAATCTATCATTTAAATCTTAATTATTAAATTAAATTTTAATATTAATTACAATAGATTACGAAAATAAATTTCACTATTAATTACAACAAATTAAGAAAATTGAATTTTAAAATAATGCTTACTAAAAATTACAACATATTAAGATAATTTTAATTAGAAAGGCAAAATAATGCATGTGAATTAATTTTCCAACCTGAGAATTTTGGTATTTGAAGCACGAGCTGCTCCAACTACAATCTTTTGCCTAGCAGACCATTGAAGTACATTTATGCTTTTGTCCTGAAAATTCAAATGATCCCTTAAATATTCTTGTATATTTTTTTGGTAACATTTAGATCAACACCAATCCTCATGGTTAGTTCAACTTGCAATAGCTTGATTGTGGATGGTAATTGACACAAAATCTACATGAAAATTCTACTCTACTCATCATTATATTACTTGTGGTGATTAGTTGTTTGTCTAAGGCAGGCAGCCAACAATTAGCAATAACCAAAAGTTGAACAAAATCAAATGAAATGCCTGAATATAAGTTTAAAGCATTTGATTTTGTCTATCTTATCATGTGATTAAATTTCCCTCATAAACAAACTAATCTGTTAAGACTTAAGATTAACAAAGTATCGGCTACATATGATTAGTGTGTTTGGATGTCACACAAGAATCGATTTTACCCCTCAAAATCATGGTGATACCATGAAATAGTAGAAGCAACTATGTATATAATTGTTTATTTCTCACCATGAAGCTAATCCTAACACACTAACATCAAGGCCAGGAGTCCAGATTTAATGAGTCTGGATTAGGGGTGGATTGATGGTAGAGAATAAGTGGATTAAAGGTTCATTGGATATGTGAGACTAAGGTGAATTTGGAAGCTATGGGATAGGTTCAAAGAACTGGATTAGTAGCTATTTGGAAGCAGTGAACAGTGACATATGGGTAATTTGAAGGAATCATAATTTGCTCTTAAGTCTCAACATTTTAGTAAGTACCAAGTAGTATATTTGGGTAACAGAAGAGCCAACAACCTATTTTAGCCAACATAACCAAATTAAAAGTATATCTTGGAAACCTACTCCACCCACCACCTCCTTTTCTAACAAAGCTTACCCTACTAATCCAATGGATTTTTTTCTTTGCCTATCTATATCATCATGTCACCAAAATATACACCATCATTGCCAACTTAGTAAAAGAAAGAAAAAAAGACACTCAAATCGCCCTGAACCAAAAATACATAATAAAAGGAACAATGTACCAACATGAAGAGCCAAAATACAAGGTTTGTTTTTTTTGGTAGAAAGTTTTTTTAGGGGAACAACACCTATTCTAAGATCAAGATAAGCCAAATGACTCAGCAAAGTCTTATATTATAGTACTTACAAGTTACAAATTACCTCTCAATGCAAGACAACCAAAAAGGATGAACCCAAGACCATGTAGTGGACTGTGGGCATTGTTCAATATCAACATTATAATCGGAATATAGCTCAAAATATCATACAAAAAAATGATCCCTGCTTAAACTGATACCATGTGATTGTGACACAATTACACCCCCTCCCAAGGAAAAAACTAGTCCAAATGGTTGTAGATTAAAATGAAGCCATCAAACCTGATGAAAGTGTTACAAATCCCAATCAAAGTTTATATAAACTAAAAGTGTTTATTTAAATTGGAGAGGAGTGTGAAACATATAATCTTGCCATTTTCCAAATACTACAATCAAGGTACAGCAAAATGGCATCATTAGAATATTTCAAACACATTTTTTTACTAATAAAATAAGCCATAGAAAAATCCCTCAATATAGTTAATGTCATAATCAGGGCAGCAAGAAAGTCGCATTGGCATTACCAAACAACGACGTACGCAAAAAACAAAAAAGCTATGCAGATTGAGCAAGCGCTCACCATAATGGATTCAAGGCCACACCTAATCTTATCTTCAGAATGTGGATGCTACGCAAGGAGCTTCTCATCTATAGCTTTCTCGTCCTCATCACTCAATCGCGCTCCATCGATGTACCTACAATCTATGATAGGATGATAGTATAAAAAATCTTTACACTGTTAGTGTATTAAAAATCTTTGCTGCACATTCACAGTAGGACCGCCATGGCTGAAAATATGAACTCTTACATGACATGGGTACCGATATGTTAATGTTGTCTATTGCACAAATCAAGAAACCATTACCTTCAACCGCTGAAACTGGCAGTACATATCTGTTACAAAAGTACCGACTGATAAATACAAATGTTGTACCAATATTGAAAATTTGAAGGTATATAAAATTTGTATACTTCTAATTGCATAACTAGACAAAACTATTTGTGATACCTCACTCTCATCCATATTTCCAGATGCAAGTGCCTCGAGTACTCTTATTCTCGATTGGTATTTTTCTTCCCGAGACTTGAAAAGATTGTTTTGCTGAAGTCATAGCGTAAGAAAGTGATATGAACAAAATGATTGAGAAACTAAAAGTAACTAAGTAAGTATCTTTTTAAAATAATAATGTAATGAACATAACATATAGTTCGCAATTGTTCTGCTTGAGTTGACATGCGTTGCTCAATCTCTTGAGTAACCTTTTTCAACAAGCAACCCACACGCTGAACAACAAACATAATAGACGGTGTTTGTGAAACTTTTTGTGGCACACTGAACAACATGAATGACTCCTATATGAGATTGACTAAACCAGTTACCCCAGGTCATCTCCTGTTTTCCTTTCAGGAAATATTTCTAAGTCTTATATGTTGAATTTCCAAGCAAGATGCACTCCTTAGGTTCATTCTTAGGTAAAATTAAAAGTACAAAACAATGTGCCAACCAGATCAGACATACGTTTTGGCTCCCCGAAGACACTTTCTCTTGACAAGGAGGTTAATTTCCTAATTTTCAATAGGCTATGAACACAACAAAAGTATTTCATTCATATTCTTTTGCTTCGTTAAGTCAAAATTAGACTTCAACAAGAACCCATATATGGTGGAATTTATTGACTATTTATACTTTGACTTAATATGATATATGCCACTCAACTTAAAACAATAAACTCCTCTAAACTATATGCAATTTGAGTTGAAAATGAAAAAGAAAGAAAATAATAACCAATTAACTAGTAAAGTACTACAAAAGTTCCCCCTAGAAACTATTGAACCATCAAACTTGGGTAAGATACTTTACAAAAGTTACATTGAAGACAGAGTGCAGAACCTGATTTTCTCTCCTAAGACTCGCAACCAGGGAGGCCAAGCCTCAACTCTGTCTCCTTCAAGTTCAGTGATGATGAGTTTTTACGATCCAATGCTCTAGACATCTATCATACCCTAATTTCGTCCGGAGATCATCTGTGAAGTTCCGCAACACGTCGGGAGTTAAAAGGACATGTTAAGGCGCAATCCGTAAAGTTCCGTAACATTTCGGAAGCCAAAGAAGGGATGATTGCGTAATCCGTAAGGTTTCGTGACATTACGGAAAGAAGACAAGTATCATTACGTAATTCGTAAAGTTCCATAACGTTACGGAAAAAGAATCAGCAAAAAAGGGCAAGGGGTGTATTTAGTAAATAGGGGGTACAAATAGCAATCAAGCCCACTTGGGCCTTCCAGGATCTTCCAACAGAAGGCGGTGCCTTCTGGTGGAAGCAACCCAACTCGCCTGGGCGAGCTGGGCGGCAACCACCACCCTCTTTTTCCCTATAAATAGGGGGAAGAGGGCAGAACAAAAAGGTTCAACCCTCCTAGTATCTGAGAATCACTTAAAATTAGTGAGAAAAATTGTTTTTGTGAAGAAAATCCAAGCTCAGGCGCTTCCGTAACGCTTCCGAGACGTTTCTATGGGTGATTTCGCGAAGGTTTTCCATTGTTCTTCATCGCTCTTCGTTCGTTCTTCGTCGTTTTTTGGTCTTCAACCGGTAAGTTCCCGAAATCGAACCTTTCAATTCATTCTATGTGCCCTTAGTGGTCCCCACTTGTTTCGCATGCTTTTATTTTTACTTCATTTACTTTCCGTACCCCCTTTTGACGTGCTTTAGTCATTTATTTAAGTCATTTTCTCGCCTAATCAAAAAATAAAGTAAATTTCCACCGTTCATTTGAGTTGTAATATCTTTAAATTTCTGTTAGAATAAAATCCGGCCGATCTTTCATGCCGTAACCACGTTTAAAACCAAAAAGAAGAAAAATAATAATATAATAATCAAAAAAATATCTTTTAATAAAATAATCAAAAAAATCAATCGGACGTTTTCCTTTGGTATTTTTCTTTCTTAATCGAATTGACTAATAACCAAAGTGAAACTAAGGCTAAAATCAATTCATAAATCAAACTTTTGTCATCACCTAAAAAGCCATTTTTAAGGTCCAACGCCTTGAAATGGTCTTTTCCGCTTTTATTGGTTAAACGTGGATTTCTAAAGCCTAAAATCAACACGTAGCTTTGTCACCTCTTTTAAAAAAACAAGAGATCATTAATGGTCCAATGCCTTAATGTTTTCTCTCCTTTCAAAAGAATCGAAAGATTGTTTAATGGTTCAACGCCTTAAATGACCTTTCATTCAATCAAAATATATCTTGCAAAAAAAGATAAAAATAATTTAACCAACGTTTAGTTCTCAAAGAACTACGTAGGTCTGATTTTCTTACCACAATTGAGGAATACGTAGGAGCAAGGGAAACACCCTTGTCGACCACAAAAAGATAAAAAATACAAAAGGCATAAAAAGACATAAAAAGCGTAAAAACTGGAAGATAACACAAATTGAAGTCATATTTGCACACTTGATTAAAGGCTGTCGTCCCTTGTGACGGACGCGTGGGGTACTAATACCTTCCCCGTGCATAAATACAACTCCCGAACCTTTCACTTAAAGTTCATAGACCACGTCTTTTTCCCGTTTTTTCGATGTTTTCCTCAAATAAACGTTGGTGGCGACTCCGCGCGTTTTCCTTTTGTGGAAGACGCACCCGTGAGTCTCGCGTCGCCCTCCCGCCGAAGGGTAGTTTGCGACAGTTGGCGACTCCACTGAGGACTATTGTTAGAGAGTTAGGCCAATCAATCAGTGTGTTTTTCTTACTATGACTTCCCTTTTGTTCTTTTTTTTTCCTTTGTCTTTCTTTTTTTTCCCTTATGTTCTTGTGTATATAAACTCTTTTAATGCTTTTAGTGTGTTTTAAGATGTATGCATGAGGTAAATATTTATTCATTTGATGCACACAAACACCAACACTATTTGCACACACGGTGAGTTGAAAAGGGCCCTATACCCGGGCTCGTGGGAACATAAGGAGTGGAGGCAAATCTGTGATCATGCTAGGTCTCCGACTTGCTTGATTACAGTGAACCCTCATCTAGAGTTTTTCTCTTTGATAACATATTGTTGCTAGTAGTCCCTACTGCTGCAATATGTTCTTCGAAGGGGATGATACCTCTAGAGACCATCAAGAGAGATATGACCACCTTGGGAATTATCACTAAAAGCCCTTTAGCTCCCTCCCATGTAGGTCCCTATAATAGGGGTACGAAGCAAACACGCTGCGTGCCATTTTTCACACTGCCATGCATGTAGTCAAATGTCGTGTACCCCTTTGATTATATTTGTTTGTGGATAGTGTCGTACTATGTACATTCCCATGTTGTGCCTTATCATGCACTGGTTTCGTCTTGATCCCCTTTCTTTGGCAAACCAATGGAAGGTCCGTGTCACCTTCTTAAATACATACGTCAGGCACCGTGCTACCCCAAGACGTTGTATCTAAGAAGGAGACAATTTCCCGGGCTCCCGTATTCATAAATTGCATCTGTGTCATATGCATTTTTTCATGCATTCATCCATTCCACCCATGATAGATGTCAGAGTTTTGATTCACACTGGGTTATTGTTTCACTTTAGTAAAACATGGGAACAAATCAAACTGGAAAAAGGTTTTATCAAGTCAAGATTAAGAGCCTAGATATCACCAGCATTAAGGAGTTGGGGCGGTTGATGGGACCTCTCCAAATGCAAGCCTTCTGCAAGGCGTACGGAAAGATTTTTGATTTGACCATATCAGAGATATCCACGGAAGTCGTTGTATCACTCACCCAATATTATGACCAGCCTTTGAGATGCTTCACATTTGGAGACTTCCAATTAGTACCGACTGTTGAAGAATTTGAGGAGATTCTAGGATGTCCTCTTGGGGGAAGGAAACCGTATCTTTTCTCTGGGTTTCTTCCTTCCTTGAGCAAGATTGCAGTTGTGGTCAGGGATTCGGCAAAAGAGTTGGATCGTGTAAAGCAAACTCGAAACGGCGTAGTAGGCCTACCACGGAAGTACTTAGAAGGCAAGGCAAGGGATATGGCGAATCAAGAGGAGTGGGTCCCGTTTATGGACGTATTAGCATTGCTAATCTTTGGAGTTGTCCTCTTTCCAAACATGGATGGTTTGGTGGACCTAGCCGCAATTGATGCTTTCCTTGCATATCACCATAGCAAAGAGAGCCCGGTGGTAGCTATCTTGGCGGACTTATTTGACACATTTGACTGAAGGTGCGAGAAGAGTAGCGCACGGATCATCTATTGTTTACCCGCTCTTTGTGTATGGTTGGTTTCGCATATATTCCAACAAGACATAAGGCATCCATGTCCGCTCCGAAGCCATCGCTTGTGTGTCGAAAAGAGAAGAGTAGATTGGGACCAACACTTGGCTGGGATAGGAGGCAGAACAATCAACTGGTTTCCTCGATGGAAGGAAGGAAATGAGGGAGTTCTCTTCTCATGTGGGAATTACCCAAACATTCCATTGATAGGGACGAGGGGTTGTATTAACTACAATCCCGCACTTGATATAATACAGTTAGGGTACCCCATGAGGGGAGCACCGGCGGAAGAGAGCCTCTCTCCTTTCCTTATGAGAGATTTCGGCACGCAAAGTTTCAAGATTATACAAAGAGACCACAAGGCGTGGGAAAGCCCGTTAAGGAAAGATAAAGAACTTAGGGGCATCCGTAATGGCATCATCGGTGGTTATCATGAATGGTTGAAAGTTCGTACACGGGGGTTAGATTGGCTCTCCAAATTGAAAGTTATCAATGAGGAGAACTTCGAAGCTCCGGAAGAGGATGAAGAAGTCCGAGCTCTAAAAACAGAACTAGGAAAAGCAAGACTTGCCAAAGAAAAATTCAAGTTGGTCGCTACAGACGTCCGGAAAAAGTGTGTCGGGTTACGAGAAGAAAATGCAGCTACCGCAAAAGCCCTTGAACAAGAAACCAAGAGGGCTCGCAAAGAAGAGCATGGCCGAGACAAATTTCGTGGAGCTTTGTGGGGCAGCAACAGTGAGCTCAAGCTTCGAAGGGAAGAGAGAAACCAATCATGAGCACATAGCATGGTCTTGAAAGAGGAGTTAGCTGCTTGCTCAAGGTCCAAAAGAAACTTGTCTCAGCGTTTATGCGAGACAGAGACCAACATGTTAGCCATCGTTAGCAAGTACCAAGAAGAACTAAATCTAGCCACGACCCACAAGGATAAAGTGGCGGGCGAGTATGCCTGAGTGTACATGGAAAAGGAGGCTAGAGGAAGGGTGATCGACTCATTACATCAAGAGGCAACAATGTGGATGGACCGATTTGCTCTTACCTTGAATGGGAGTCAAGAACTTCCCCGATTGCTAGCCAAGGCCAAAGCAATGGCGGACACCTACTCCGCCCCCGAGGAGATCCACGGACTTCTCAGCTATTGTCAGCATATGATAGACTTAATGGCCCATATAATTAGAAACCGCTAGAAAGTTTGTATTGTCGCTCAGATCTTGACTAGTTATAACTTTCTGAATAAAATGAGTTTATCCCATGTTTTTACTCCAAAGATCAGTGCGAATCAAATCACTCCTGCATTTTATCTCTAGCTTGCATTCATTTTTCTTTACCTACTCCTCATGTTTGGTTTTTTTAGGAAAAACACCATAACTAAATGCGCCCCAAGGCATCCCTATCGCACCAGATCCAAATCTAGGATGATGGGTGACCAAGAGGAGACATAGGAACAGATGAAAGCCGACATGTCGGCTTTGAAAGAGCAAATGACTTCCATGATGGAGACTATGTTAGGGATGAGACAACTCATGGAGAATAACGTGGCCACCGTTGCCGCTGTTAGTTCGGCTGCCGAAGCAGACCCAACTCTCCCAGCTATCGCACACCATCCTCTCCCAAACGCGGTAGGACGAGAAAGGAGCACACTGGGGCACATCAGCAACCCCCATTTAGGATACAACCGGGTGGCTTACCCTTATGGACTACCACCTAATTACACGCCACCAGTCATCCGTGATGACGCGGGTCATGTCCCTTCCCCCGTCCTTGAAGGGGAGCCTCCTCGACACTCAGACGAGGTTCACGAGGATCATAGAGATTATGCCCAAGTAGACGTCGATTTCTACCCCCCGGTCCTCGTCGAGGGTCCGGCACCCAACATACTACCTCAACCCAACCTCCCAGCACAACCAATATTCTTGTCCACAGAGGGACCACCCCCGGCGGCAGAAGAAAGAAGGAAACTCGATCTCATCGAGGAGAGATTGAGAGCTGTTGAAGGCTTTGGTGACTATCAGTTCGCGGACATGGTGGATCTTTGCTTGGTACCGGACGTCGTCATCCCCCCAAAATTCAAGGTACCTGATTTCGACAAGTACAAAGGGAAGACTTGTCCTAAGAACCATCTCAAGATGTATTTTCTCAAGATGGGGGCGCATTCTAAGGATGAAAAGTTGTTAATGCACTTTTTCCAAGATAGCTTGGCTAGAGCCGCGGTCATTTGGTACACTAATCTGGAAGCTTCCCGCATCCGTACTTAGAAGGATTTGATCACTGCCTTCCTTAGGCAATATCAGTACAATTCTGATATGGCTCCCGATCGCACTCAGTTGCAGAACATGGTTAAAAAGGAAGGTGAGACCTTTAAAGAGTATGCCCAGCGATGGAGGGACCTGGCAGCACAAGTGGCCCCTCCCATGGTCGAAAGGGAGATGATTACCATGATGGTAGACACCTTACCGGTGTTTTACTATGAGAAGTTGGTAGGCTATATGCCCTCTAGCTTCGCGGACTTGGTATTTGCCGGGGAGAGAATTGAAGTAGGTTTGAAGAGAGGGAAGTTCGATTACGTCTCCTCCACAAGTACCAATGCTAGGAGGATCGGAGCAACTGGGGCAAAAAGGAAGGAAGGAGATACCCATGTCGCCACTTCAGCACCCGCATGGGTCAAGCCACCATAGACCTCTCATGGTACCCATCAGTACGCGCAACATCACCCGAGCTTCTCAACTCGCATTGGGGACTCTTCCAATTCAGCGCCCGTACAACCTAGATCACCTACGCCCATCCAGAGGAAGGCCCCCCAAGCTCTGGCTCCAACCACGACTCGCCCGGCCGGCAACGCCCACTTTGGTGCCGGTTCCAACGCGATGAGGAACTTTCCCGCAAGGCCAACTCCAGAATTCACCCCGATCCCAATGACATACGAAGACCTCTTGCCATCCCTCATCGCTAATCAAATGGTTGTGATATCTCCCGGGAAAATCTACCAACCTCCTTTCCCAAAGTGGTATAACCCTGACGCAACTTACGCATACCATGGGAAAACCCCGGGCCACTCTACCGAAAAATGCCTGACCCTTAAATACAAGGTCCAACATTTGATAGACGCTGGATGGCTGACGCTTCAAGAGGATCGGCCCAACGTTAAAACAAACCCGCTCGCCAATCATGGAGGGGGAGCAGTTAATGCCGTTGAGTCAGGTAGGCCGCACAGGTCTAAGCCTTTGAAGGACGTGACGACCCCCAGGAGGTTTATCTATGAGGCTCTACAAAAGGGGGGCGTAATTCCCCACGGTTGGCATGAAGAGGATTCTTGTTTGATGCATCCCGACGAGCTACATAACATGGAAACATGTTTAGCAGTGGAGGACCTGTTGCAACAGATGATAGATCGAGGCCGATTGGAAGTCGACGATGAGGGGAGTGAAGAGCAGCATATATGTAAGCAGTCCGCAGATGAGAGAAGTTTATTATTCAAATGATCAAATTTAAAAAAAATGCACACACATTACCTCTATTTATAACCTATAAGTGTCACACAAAATTGGAGGGAAATTTGAATTTCAATTCAAATTTTACTTGAATTTGAAATTGAATTTGTGGAGCCAAACATTGGAGCCAAAATTTCACTAATTATGATTAGTGAACTTTAGTTATGGTTCAGCCCACTAATCCAAGATCAATTCCAAGATTCTCCACTAAGTGTGCTTAGGTGTCATGAGGCATGTAAAGCATGAAGGACATGCACAAAGTGTGACTATATGATGTGGCAATGGGGTGTAGTAAGCAAATGCTCACCTCCCCCTCAAAAATTTAATTGGATTGGGATTCTACCAATTAAATTAAATTTATTTCCAACCACACACATCAAATATTCACTTAGTGCATGTGAAATTACAAAACTATCCCTAATACAAAAACTAGTCTAGGTGCCCTAAAATACAAGGGGTGAAAAATCCTATATTTCTAGGGTACCCTACCTACATTATGGAGCCCTAAATAGAAGACCCAAAATTAATGAAATCTTAATATAATATGTACAAAGATAAGTGGGCTCATACTTAGCCCATGGGCTCGAAATCTACCCTAAGGCTCATGAGAACCCTAGGGCCTTCTCTTGCATCTTTGGCTCAATCTTCTTGGAGTCTTCTATCCAATGCCCTTGGGGGGTAGGATTGCATCATTCCCTCCCCCTTGAAAAGGACTTGACCTCAAATCCAGAGGTTCTTGAAACTCATTAATTCTTTCCTCAACACCTGTAAAAAGAATAAAAACATATGTATTAGTGATGTTGGGTATGTTAGAGTACGGTAAGGATTGAAAATCCCTTTCTTGGCCATCTTCCCATAAGAGAATATAGTTCCTCACCAACTCAATGAGTGGTGCTACAAGTATAGAAAAATATGGAACAAACCTTTTGTAAAAGTTTGTTAAGATATTGAAGCCCCAAATTTCCCTTATACTTGGTGGAGTAGGCCACTCAAAAATGACCTTTATTCTCTTAGGGTCCATGGGAAGCCCTTGATCACTATTTAAAAAGTTAAGGAAAGTAATGGAATAAAACATACCTTTTTCTTTATTTTCATGTTGATTATTCCTACAAAAAATTACGACAAACCTAAGGTGTCCCACATGAGCACCTAGGTTTGCATTGAAACAAAAAATAAGAACAAACCTACCTAGTGAGTCCCTATGTACACAAATCATGAAGATGTTGGGTGCATGAGTGATTTTACAAAAGAGTGTTGCACCACTCAACACATTCATCATACCACCTATCAGGGATTTGGTGCCTAATAATACCTATTTTAGGCACCAACAAAGCATAAGGATTTAAGCTCTTGCGAACCAAACCCTCATCCAACAACTCCTTTACTTGCGGAATAACCTCAAGCTCAAGAGGTATGGCGGTGCTAAGGGATGTTTCCCTTGATAGGAGAAGGTAGAAAGATTGTTTAAGAAGGAGTGTTATTTTAATATCACCTTTTGTTGCAAAATGATTTTCCTTCTTAACAATCTTCTTGGAAGAATCCTTTTCCTCTTTTTCCTTTCCCTTGCCCTTTGAAGACAAGGCCTTACTATCCTTCTTTTTCTTTTGTTTTTCTAGTTTTTCTTCCTCATCCCTCTTATCTTTCATAGTTAGTTGATCTTTGGCCACCTGTGAAGGTGTTTGAGGATGCAACACAAATTTAGTGCCAAGATGGGTGAGGGTAATTTCATTAGTTAGGCCATTGTAAATGATTTTCCTATCAAATTGACATGGCCTTCATAAAAGAATATGTACTGCCTCCATGGGAACTATATCACAATTAACTTCATCCTTATATGTCCCAATGGAGAAAGGTACCTTCACTTGTTGGTTAACTATCATTTCCCCTTGCTCATTGAGCCATTGAAGTTTATAAGGTTTTGGGAGGGGAATGATAGTGAGGTTCAACTTGGAAACTAATCTTGTGCTACAACAAGACCCACTATCCACAATGAGAGAACAAGTTTTATCTAAAATTTTGCATCTTGTATGAAAGATGTTCTCTCTTTGGGATTGAGATAGATCACAAGATTGACCTCCAAGGAGTCTTCTAACCATTAAGAGGTCACCTTCTTCATAGGGGTAGACTTTCTCACTAGATTCTTCACCCCTTACTTCATCTTCACTTCCACTAGAGGAAGGGCAAGAAGTAGTCTCCTCTTGACTACTATAAATGTCTTGACCCCTCATGATCATGGCTTTCTTTGTGGGGCATTGAGAAACAATGTGACCTCTCCCAAGACATTTAAAGCATTTAATGTTGCTACTCCTTTCTTGGGAACTAGTCTTAGGGGTGTATTTCTCTATGGTCTTACCCTTATCTTCCTTGGGTTTTGAAGGTGCAGCCCCCAAAATTCCATGGGCTTGGTCCTTCCTTGGATAAGAGTGAGAGCCATAAGATTTTGAAGAAGGCTTTCTTTTAAGTTGCTGCTCCACTCTTATACAAAGTTGGACTAGCTCATCTAGGTCCCTATATGGAAGGAGTTCAACCTTGTCCCTCACTTCCATATTAAGCCCACTAAGGAACCTAGCTATGCTTGTTTTATCCTCCTCCCTAAGTCCAGCTCTTAAAAGGAGTAGTTCTATTTGTTGTCTATATTCTTCAACACTCATACTCCCTTGTCTAAGCCTTTGGAGCTTGTCCATAAGCTCCCTTTCATAGTAGGAGGGAGTGTGCCTCTTCCTAAGGGCACTCTTAAGATCATTCCAATACTCTACTGGAGGATCCCCATGAATCCTCTGTTCCCTAACCAGGGAAGTCCACCAATAGAGGGCATACCCTTGAAAGCTAAGGATAGCCAATGGAACTTTTCTCTCTTCGCTAATATGATGGCAAGCAAAGAGTTGTTCAACCTTCATTTCCCAATCTAAGTAGGCCTCAACATTATCTTTTCCATGAAAATATGGGAGGCTAATGTTGACCTCTTGAGGCCTTCTATCTTTTTCTCTTCTTTGGGAGTGATGTTTAGTATGTGAACTATGGCACCCTCTATAATAGTCGCTAAGTTCTTCACTTAAACTCTTGCAAGAGTCATGACTACTAAAGGAGGCATGTTTTTCTCTTTTCATTTTCATTATTTTTCTTCTTTCTTCCTCTCTTATTTTCTCTCTTTCATCTTGACTTATTTCTTCCACTCTTTTTTTACCTTTTTCTTTTCTATCTTTTGTTTCTTTCCACGACTTAAGGGATCTCAACTCATCTAATATCTTATACAAGGGGTCTTAGGAGTAGAACCCTCACCTTTAACACTAGATGAAGAATGAAGACTCATGTTGGTTTCTAAGTTGTGGTTGTTTCTTGTTGGGGGTTTGAAAACAAAAGGTAAAAGAAACTATGGTTGAAACTAGCCAAAATAAACACTAAAAGAGGTGTGAAATATAAGGTAAAAACTAATTGGTAAAAGGCAAGCTATTTAGGCGGTTTAACAATGGAAGGTAAAGGAAATAAGCTATGAAAGTAAGCAAGAAATGTAAACTAGGCGGATCCTAAGAGTGTTTGGATGACCTCATTTAAGGTTCTCAACAAAACACTCACTATCCTAAGGGAAAATTGTCTAAAATTATTACACACAAATGGAAGTAGGGTGACCTATTGGAGGCTCCCAACTTACTTCCAATGAAAGACCTTTTTGTTACAAAATTTGAAAGCAAAGCAAATTGCCAATTACAAAATTACAAAAAAAAAAAAAAGTTCTGAATTGTGGTGGCTATTCTCTCTTTGGTGTTTCACTCAATTTGGAGTGCTTCTTAGTCCAATAGCTCTTAAGGTGGTTGGGCCCTTGCTTCTTGACTCAAATTCTTCAAGGTACGGCACCAATCCTCATTTCCAATTCCCTATATGGCAACTCGCAAGGAAGGAAACAAAGAGACAAGCAATAACCAAAGACCAAAAAAAATGAAATGAAAGCTAAACCAATAGAGTTTTAACAAGACAAATTTTCAAGGATTATACAACAATTAAAGCAATGAAAAGCACACAAAAGCAAGCTAGGACTCAAAGAGAAACCTAAAATGGCTCTAGAGTAGAGTAGAAAAAAACTAAAAAAAAAAGGACTCAAGAAACCTCTAGTTTTGGCACTTGTTTTCACAATAATTTTCAATTGAAATTTCAGAACTAGGATTGATATAAAATAGGCACCAATTATAAAACAAATTTTGAGCCAAAACAACAAGCACACTTTCCTTTCACTTTTTTTTTATCTAGACACTGATTTTTCTGTCAACTTGTGTGATTTTTCTTATTTTTTCCTTTAATCCAAATCACTTGTTTCTTTTTTTTATAATTTTTTTCAAGATGTCTAGAAAATTCTGTAAAAATTTCAACTCAAAAAAATTAGTGACCAATTCCCAGTAATTTATACAAGTTCGCATGTTCAAGTTGCCAGCACCAGCGATTTCAACCTAGAAATCAAGAGTAGTGTTTATGTTGCTTAAGGCTTGGATAGTTACAATTTGTGTTTGCTTATGCTCAATTATCTTGAATAACACAATTGAAGAGAGCTTAAGACTTATTTGATTCACAAATCCAGCCACAACTCAACTTCATCATAGGCATCATGTAGGAAACTTAGAAAACAAAAAAAGAGTTCAACAACAAGATTACTTCTAGGAATTGATTTAGAACATGTTATGAACTAAATAACATGCATGAATTAGACTCAAAATTCAAAAGATAGGCTAAGAATGACAAGAATACATGAACAAATGTATCTAGAATTCAATCAACAAAATAAAAATTCAACATAAACTTAGAACATAATGTGACAATTACTATGACTAAATATAACTCTAAGACAACATGGATTAAGTGATTTACACTTAGATTTTTGTGTTTTTTTTTCTAATCAATATTTTGGAAGAAAATTTAGATCTAAAGATTCAGCACAAGAATATTATGAATTAAAAATGATAGAACCTAAAATCAACACAAAAACAAGATTCAAGAGTAGATCTACAAAATTTGAACCATAGAAATGCAAGAACAAGTGTAGATCTAAGATTTAATCGGTTTATTTTTTATTTTGAATCTACTCTAAACAGCACCAAACCACCAGACAATGGAGGATATACATGGAGAATAAGATGAAGAATAAGGAATTAAAGAGAATTCACCAAACAAAAAGATAGAGGAAACAAAAAAACATCACCTAGATGAAGATGCTCTTGATACCACATGATGTAAGCTCCATTTGAGCTTGTAGGCCTAGGATCTTCTTCATCAATGGATTCCTTTGCTTCTTGGAAGATGAATGGCAGTGGAATGGAGAAGGAAGAGAGAGAGGAGACGCCACTTCAAGGAGAAGATGAGTCTAGAAGAAGTTCACCACCATAGGAGGCCATGGATAAGAGCTTGGAGGAATAAGGAGATGAATGAAGGGATAGGAAGAGAGAAGCACGAAATTTTGTGCTCTAAAAGAGCTCTGAAATCTGAAGTTTAATATTCAAATGATCAAAGTTAAAAAAACATGCACACACATTACCTCTATTTATAACCTAAGTGTCACACAAAATTGGAGGGAAATTTGAATTTCAATTCAAATTTTACTTGAATTTGAAATTGAATTTGTGAACTTTGGAGCCAAAATTTCACTAATTATGATTAGTGAATTTTAGTTATGGTTCAGCCCACTAATCCAAGATCAATTCTAAGATTCTTCACTAAGTGTGCTTAGGTGTCATGAGGCATGTAAAGCATGAAGGACATGCACAAAGTGTGACTATATGATGTGACAATGTGGTGTAGTAAGCAAATGTTCACCTCCCCCTCTAAAATTTAATTGGATTGGGATTCTACCAATTCAATTAAATTTATTTCCAACCACACACATCAAATATTCACTTAGTACATGTGAAATTACAAAACTAACCCTAATACAAAAACTAGTCTAGGTGCCCTAAAATACAAGGACTGAAAAATCCTATATTTCTAGGGTACCCTACTTACATTATGGAGCTCTAAATACAAGACCCAAAATTAATGAAACTTTAATCTAATATGTACAAAGATAAGTGGGCTCATACTTAGCCCATGGGTCTGAAATCTACCCGAAGGCTCATGAGAACCCTAGGGCCTTCTCTTGCATCTTTGGCCCAATCTTCTTGGAGTCTTCTATCCAATGCCTTTGGGGGGTAGGATTGCATTACCAAAGGCTGACAAAGTTGGATTTTAGGTACATAATTAGTCATATCCTTTGACTAGTCATGACGGCGTTCCTCCTCTCAGGCCTTCTAGATTTCATGCAACAACATAGGTTTCACATTATTGCTCAATTTTAAAGGATTTTCTATTTGTTAGAAAAATTTGTAAATGCATTTTAAAGGGTAATTAGCCAAATTCGCCTCTAAAAGTGTGAGGCGTTGACAAATTAGTTCCTAAAAGATGAAAAATTCAAATTCAAATAGGTCCTACAAACAATTTAATGACAAATTAATCCCTAAAGTTTGTAACTTAATGTCAAATTGATCCTTGAAAAATATAACGTACTGTCAAATTAGTCATTGAACATTACAATTTAATGACAAAATGATATCACAAATTTAACGGCATGACTAATTTGTTGCACTTTTTCACATTCTAAGACTAAATTTATATTTTTCATCTTTTAGGAATCAATTTGTGATCACATCAAACTTTCAAGGATAACTTGAACTATTTACCTCATTTTTAATAACTAATTATCAATTATAGATATACAATTGATTATATAACTAACAAAAAGTGAAGTTTAAAATATAATAAATGAAAAAAAATTAATTATGTCTTAAGAAAGAAAGTAATTTAAATAATTATTTTGAAATGTTTCAATCAAAAAGTGAGAGTTCTTATTTATAAAAAAAAGTAGGTTTTTTTTATCTACAAAAAAAACATTAATTAGAAAATGATTGATGTGTGCTAAGCAAGACATATATACGTTAATTTGTGAACAATGTTAAAATATTTTAAATTTTTAACTTATAAAAAATAAATTAAGAATTACAAATTAAGAATAATCAGAATTTTGTGTTAGATATCATAGTGTAAAGTATAAAATTTTTAAAATTATTAATTATTGATTTGAAATATAAATAATTGGTTGAAGATTTGAGTAATTTATATATATTTTTAAATTATGTTTAATTCGGAAAATATAAATGACAGATAAAATTATGACTAATACTTTAAAATAATAATATTTCATGTTACAATTTTATTATTTTTATTATGGTAAATTTTATGATAAATATTATTTTGTGCTTTAATGTTATATGTTTATAATAAATATAAATAATTTTTAATATAAACTATTATATTAAATATTTAACATAATAGTTTATAATAAAATATTAGAATAATAATATTTAAATTTTATTATAAATTTAATAATAAAATATTTATATTGTATATGTTATCTCTTAAATAAATTAAAATTCCAATAAATATTAGTTTGTCACCGTTCATGTTGATATGCATAATTAGATATTTTAAATAATTATATTAGACTGATTCTATAAAATATTTTTTATTTTGAAAATATTAGGAACTAATTTTTTTGACTAAACTGATTAATTTCATATAATTTTCTTATTTTTGTAAATATTAAATAAATTATCACTTTATCCTTAATTTGAGTTCGTGCAATTTGAAGCAAATTACCTTCTCTTATTTTTAATATTTTAATTGGTTATTTATGTAAAAGGTTTTAGAATGCAAAATAACATTCTAACTTTTTTGTAATTATCTTCTGGTGTAGTCTCTAATTTAGGAATGAAAAATTAAATATATTATTTACAAATTACAATACCAGAAATTAATCAACAACAATTCAGTATACGAAAATTAATATCTAAATACCAATAAATGAATATAATTAATAATAATTTAAATATTATAAAAATGAGTTAAAAATTATTAGAAATTCAATCGATCAATCTCGTAAAGAGATAGAGACATCCTAAACAAATCCATCTCTTTTTCTCTTAAATGCACGGTGTTACTGTCTTTCTCCCTATAAAGTGAATTCCAATGTAAAGATATATTAAGAGGGATGTATTAGATTAGGATTTTTAAAAATTATTTTGTATAAAAGAATCCTATGAATTTTAAAAGACTTTATAAGAATGTAATGATTTTTAAGTTTTTTGTAAAAGATATTTAAGATTAGGATTTTGTATTTTATATTTTAATGGATTTAGAAAATATGAATTCATATGATTTAAAAGGACATTATAAATTTTTAAGATTTTAAAGGATTTCATGAATTAAAAAAACATTTAAAATTATTGATAAAAATTCATGAATGTGGTTCACCTAACACTTTAAATAAAATTTATCTTATACAAAGAACCCACAAGAAACTTTCGTAACATCGTATGAGGTGCACCTTATTCTCCTTTTGTCAAGTTGAATCTTGATGGAAGTTCTTTGGATGACCTAGGGCCATCAGGTTTTGGAGGTATAATGCAAGACTCTCAAGGACTTTGGCTCTTCGGGTTTTATCGTTATTGTGGTTACACTACGAACATGTATGCTGAGCTCCTTGCTATACTCAATGGGATGCATCATACATGAAATAATGGGTTTAGACATAACATCGTAGAGATAGATTTTTTAGCTTCTATCCACCTAATTGAACAACAATCACTTTCGCTTCATCTATTTGTGATGATAGTTACATCTATTAAGTCACTTTTGGCCCTCCAATGGGAGGTTCGTATCATCTACACTCTACAAGAAGTGAATGTTTTGCATTGATATTCTCATGAAGAAGGGAGCTTCCGCCACTATGTCATTGGTAGGGGTGGAAATGAGCCAAGCCAAGCTTTACTAGGCTTGAGCTCGGCTTGAGTTGAATACGTAAGGCTTGAGCTTGGCTCATTAACTGTCATAGGCTTTTTTTAAGACTCGGCTCGGCTTACATAAAAGTCTGGCTTGGTCCACGAGCCTATTTAAAAGCTTGCTTAAAGACGTCTTTGATCAATTAATTATTTTAAAACCTA
This sequence comes from Glycine max, assembly GCF_000004515.6. Taxonomy (NCBI): domain Eukaryota; kingdom Viridiplantae; phylum Streptophyta; class Magnoliopsida; order Fabales; family Fabaceae; genus Glycine; species Glycine max. The sequence goes on along the minus strand of NC_038242.2, from coordinate 34,328,025 downwards.
GTGAAATACTAACTAAAAAAAAAAACTTATAAAATTTCTTATAAGTAATGTATAAATCCAAAAATAATTGATAAACAAAATCATATTGAATTCAAGTCGTTAAAGCACAACGTATATCAAAAGAAAATAAAAAAAACATAATATTAAAAAAATGTATGGATTAGAGATGATTTACACTAATATAGCCAAACAAAAATTATTATTAGTTAAATTAACAATTTTTAATCCAATTTTTGAATATATATAAGTATATTAAATATTTTTTTAAAAAATATATCTACAATAATTTCATCTTAGTCTACTCAAGCCATATCTTATATACTATTGATCGAGGCCATACCCGAATCAAATAAACATTAAAAATGCAGTATCTAGGAAGTGATCCTAGGTCATCTCCCAACGAGCAATGGTCAACCAAACGTTCATAATAGATAGTAATAAAACAGTAACGAATTGGGGGGTTGTTTGTTTTTGTAAATTAAACAGCAAACAAATTTGAATTAGAAAATAATAGAATTAAAACATGTTTCCCCTTAATTCACAAGCAAGTCTCTTATCCTAGGTTACGAGAATTTATCCTTAATCAGTTCTACCACTTAATCCAACCCTAAATTAAATTACTAAGCGAAAATTAAGATAAGGTTGTCATTATGTGATTAAACAACACATACAACAATTAATCATGAACGAAACTGATCATTAAACATGAACGTAAATTAAGCGTAGAGACAATTAATCAAGCACTAAGCATGCATGGATTAATAGGAAGAAATACAAAAAGTAATTGGTGAAGAGGAAAAACTTATCAGTATTCAATAGTAATAACAAAACCTCAAAGAAAACTGTGTTTGATCCTCAAGAGAAAATAATGTTGGAGACTTAGCCTTCCATTAATCAGTAGAAACGAAACTGTAGATTGAAGCCGAAACAAAATTGCAGAAAATAAATTTTATTCTACGTGAAAAGTGTGCATGAACAATAATAAAAACTGGAATTCTAAAATCCTAGAATTATTCTCCTCTCCGAAAAAAAAATCCCTAAACTAAAATATTGGTGCTATTATATAGGTCCTCAGCCTCAAAGCTCACAAATCTATTTTAAGTCCAAGTCCGAAATAAAATAAAATCTGAACAAGATAAAATAAGATTGGATGAAATAAAATTTGGACGAAATAAAATTTAGATGGAATAAAATCTGGATAAAATAAAATCTACATAGAATAAAATCTGGATAAGATAAGATTTGATAAAATAAAATTATTATTATTATTATTATTATTATTATTATTATTATTATTATTATTATTATTATTATTATTGTTAGTTAAACAAGCTGGCTTGTCAAGCTTAACAAACTTTTTTTATAGTTTGAGCTTGTCCTTTTTATCTAAAAAGGCTTTTTAAAAAACTTGAGCTTGACTTTTACAGTAAACAAGTCGAGCCGAGCCTTACATAGGCCGAGCCAAAGACCCTCCACAAGCTGCTCGGCTCATTTCCACCCCTAATCATTGGTCACATTAGAACTTTGCCCCAATCACGTTTTGTCTTATGTAATTGCTGATACACTTGACACAGTTTTTGCTTGTAATTCTGCTCTTTCCGTTTATTCGTTAATAAACAAAATATGCATATACACTATTTATATTTATATTTCATTTACCATATATATGTAATTACTAGAGTGTACGATCATGCCTTGCAAGGGTAAATATTATTTATGAATGAATGTTTTTATAAAACATTGTAAATATATAAATATTTTCTAAATTTTATATTAAAAACTATTTATAATTAAATTATTATTTATTTTAATTATGGATCAAAAGTATAGTTCTTTCAATTATTAATTATTGTGAAGAGAAACCCATGCCAACTAATACTAAGAGAATGCTCATTTGATTTATGTTCTCTTCTCTTACAATTTTTTCATTCATAATTGTTATCTTGCTCATCAATTAAAGGTTTTTTTTCATTTATTATATGTATTTTAAAATACTTAACAATATACTCTCTCTTTTTTACTAATATATGATATTAAACATTATTTGTTCTTTTTGGTACTTAGAATAATTAATTAATAAATTACATATCAGAATTAACAAATGGTCATTCCGCTACTAATTAGACTTTAATTATTATAAACTTAATAGTACTCATTATATAAAAATTAAATCGCCAAATTAAAGCTTAATTTAGACCCATGTAACTTGTTGCATACTACATTTCACTTGTTTTTAGATTCTTTAATTGTTTATTTAAATAAAAGATTTTAATTTTCTACATACTATCAATCAAAATGCAATTTAATATATTAAGATTTTTTAATTAATTATTCTGTGAAATATCTTATTTTTAAAATTATTTTAGTTAACACATAATCATAGTGAAAACTACAATAAATAAAAATATCTAGCAATTATTATAATTATTTTAATTATGTGTTCATTAATATAATTATCATGCAACCAATTAAATTTATACTTTTTTAGTGCGGTCAATTTTTTTCGTGTATATCAAAATAAATTACTTTTTTAAAAGAAAATATAAAAACCTTAAATATTTATATCCATGTTAATCACGTTTAAAAATAGTAATGTAACTAAATTTGGGCATTAAGTAAATTCATCGTAACTTTATTATAATTACATAATAAATGAATATTTCAATCAAATCAATTTATTTTCAGAATGTTACATGCATTTTTTATTTCTAAACAATTTATTTTATAGAATTCCTAGGAAAGTCACGTGTTAATTTTCCTTTTAAAAGCATTTTTGTATGTATATAGCTAGTATAGATTTAGATATCGGATACATGCAAATTTGTGTGAGCAATGTATCACTTTCTAAATATCAGATTGATATGATTATTATATCATATTAAAAAATTTAGAGCAATAAGATATCTATTTTTTAATATTGGATAGATATGATTATTTTTTACATTAAATCTTAACATCAGATTAAATTGTTTAGATGAATTTGATTGCATTTTTTTTTAATATACGATTCATTTGATTTTTTGTTTGCATTAAATCTTAAATTAAAAGCTAAATCGGATACAAAATTTTTAGACCAACGAGATGTTACTTTTTTAATATTAGATTGATATGATTATTTTTTTTGCTTTAAATCTTAATATCAGATTTAAATATATTAAATAGTTTTTTGAAAATTCGAGAGACTAATAAAAACAATTTTTTTAAGGATTAAAAAAATATTTATCCAAATTTTAAGGACTAAAAAAATATTTAAGTCTATAATTTATATTAAATTATTACAACAATAATTTAAAAATATAAAAATTATAATAGAGTATATTTTCTTACTGAAAATTTGAATTTTAAGGTGATTTAAGGTATATAAAAAAATATCCAATATATAATTTAAGTCTAAATTTCTGTTCGTACTTTTCCAAAAAATATTCATTCTTATTGATATTTTTAGTCCGTGTAATTTGAAGAAAATAAAACTTATTTTAGTGCCTATGTTCAATAGTCCTTTGCCCAAACTTCATCAAAATGAATATTTACAAGAAAAACGCACACGTGATAGGCTATTTGACAATAAAAATAAAAAACAAAGTGAATGATCATATAACTAACTTATAATTCCTTAACTACGCAACTATTGCTCATAAATGAAGCCACACTTGTTTATAAATTTCTGCAGTCAACTCTATTTCTGATCAGAATTTGTAAAACAACACCGTAGAGAACATCCGTGAAGCACGGACACGGCCCCAAACAAGGGTGTCTTCATTTGTGACACGCCAACTACATGGACATGCGTCCAACATGCACCAAATATGTGTGGGACACACATTTGACGTGTTTAACTTTTTTTAAGAAACCTTTGACACGGCTCTCAACAAGAAAATCAACGGACATGATTTTTGTTATTTTTTTAAATCATATTTTTTAAAAATCTAAAAAGATAAAATATTGGATTTTAAATTATAATAATAGATTAGATTTTTTATTATTTCTTCTTCAAGTTGTCCTATTTTTTAAAAATCTTAAAGAAAAAATATTATATTTTAAATTATAATAACATATTAGAATTTAGATCAAATCAAATTAGAATAACAACGCTTCCTCTTCACGTCAATCTTGTCACTTCTTCATTAACGTACATCTTCATTGGTTCTCTTGTTCATGTCTATTTGTTAGTGGTTTGAGTTTGTTGCTACCGTCATTCGTTTAGGTTATGACCTTCATAGCATTTACAATTACTGACTCTGACTTGTTGTTTGATGTGTTTGTGGTTGTTGACATCTAGCTTACTGTTATGGTTTTGGCTGGGTGCATTGTAATTTTGTAAGTTTGCACCTTTAAAACCTTTTCTTTACTTTCCAATTTTTATAATTTTTTCTTCATCTTTCGTAGGCTCGTGACAATTTTTAGTTTAATATTTTTTTCTTTACTTTCTTGCCTACTAATACATTTAATACTTTCTGATTTCTAATTTTATATCCTATTTTGATAATAGTTTCTAAATATAACAATTAACCATTCATAGTTTTTATTTTTAAATTGGTCATGTGTTCTTATTTTTTATTTTATTATATTGATTAATTGTAGAGATGAGTACTTCTAATCAAGTTAAAGAACAAGGTGATAACACCAAACCTTTATGGAATTATGTTTCAAAGATTAGAGGTCTAAGTGGAGGCAGCGGAAATTTTGAAGTTAGATGCAATTTCTGTGAAATAGTTTTGAATGGGTCTTACACTAGAGTAAGAGCACACTTGTTAAAAATTACAGAAAAGGAGATAGAAGTTGTCAGAAGATAACTCCTTCAAGGCTTGCAAAACTTACAAAAATGGATAATGAGGTTTGCTTGCATTAAGAATAGGGAGGTCAAAGAAAAAAATTGTCTCTTTACCTTCGATGTCTAACCAAGAGATAACCAATGTTGACCCAAAAAAAAAAAAGACTCTTGAAGGTTCTTTTAATATTCAAGCTAGAGAGACCCTTGATTATGAAATTGCCAGACTATTTTATTCTTTAGGACTACCATTTCATTTAGCATGGAATCCTCACTACAGGAAGACATTCTCTTTTGTTGCCAACAATAATTGTATATTTGGGTATCAACCTCCGAGTTACAATAAGTCGAGAATAACCTTACTTGCAAATGAAAGAAAACATGTAGAGAACCTATTACAACCAATAAAAAATACATGGAAAGAAAAAGGTGTGAACATTGTAAGTGATGGGTAGAGTGATCCTCAGAAAAGACCTTTTATCAATTTCATGGTTGTGACCAAGAGTGAACTGATGTTTTTAAAGGCCATAGATTGTTCTGATGAGGTAAAAGATAGGGATTTCATAGTTGAACAAATGAGGGATGTAATTAAGGAGGTTGGTCACTCGAATGTAGTACAAATTGTTACTGATAATGCACCTGTATGTAAGGCAACAAGTTTAATCATAGAGGCTGAGTTTCCTTCCATCTATCGGACTTCTTATGTTGTGCACACCTTAAATCTTGCATTGAAAAATATATGTGCAACCAAGAACACAAAAAAAAATAATGAGGTTTATGAAGAATGTTGTTGGATCACACAGATTACCGATGATGCCATGTATGTTAGAAAATTTTATCATGGGTCATTTTATCAGACTATTAATGTTCAATTCATTCAACACATTGAAGTTTCTAGCTCTTGCTCACACAAGATTTGCTTCCACCATAGTGATACTAAAAAGGTTTAAACATTTGAAAAAAGGACTTCAAGAGATGATTATTAGTGAGCAATGGTCTTCTTATAAGGCAGATGATATTAACAAGGCAGAATCTGTGAAAGAGACATTGTTGGATGACATTTGGTGGGACACGGTTGATTATATACTTTCTTGCACTACTCCTATCTATGATGTTCTTAGAAAAACATATACGAATATAGTTTGTCTTCATTTGGTGTATGAAATGTGGGACTCAATGATTGAAAATATGAAGAAGATGTATTGACATTAAAGAAATGGAGAAGATGAAGAATCTACCTTTTATAAGGTAGTACATGAAATATTAATTTACTATTGGACTAAGAGTAGTTCAACTCTTCATTGTTTAGCTCATTCTTTAAACCCAAGGTGACACATTATATTCTTTCATTTATAAAGTCTATTTTTTTCATATGTTTCTATATGTTATATTAATTTATAATAATTTTTTAATATAGATATTACAATCATAAATGGCTAAGTGAAGATTCAAATAGAATTCCTCCACATCAAGATGGAGAACTTACTCATGAAAAATTGAAATACTTCAAAAGGTATTTTGATGATGATAATGAAAGAAGGCAAGTGAATTTAGAGTTTGCAAACTTTTCTGGTGGAAGAGAAGACTTTGATGATATTGACTCTTTAAGGGATAAAGGTCAAATGGAGGCAAAGTCTTGATGGCTAGTTCATGGTGTTCATGCACCAACACTTCAAAAGATTGATTTTAAGTTACTAAGGCAAACTTGTCATCATCAAGCCGTCAAAGAAATTGGAGTACTAACTTTTTCATTCATTCAATCAAAAGAAACAAGATGGCAGCTCATCGGACAGAGGATCTAGTATTTGTTCATAGTAATCTTTATCTTCTTTCAAGAAATTCCCCACAATATCATCAAGAAGAAACTAAAATGTGGGACATTGCAGGAGATGAGTTTGGATCACTTGATGAGAATGGAATTCTTAAAGTTTCTAATTTATCCCTTGATGAACCAGAATTAGTTGTGTTTTTCAATGATGATGATCAAGAAGGAAAAGGAAGAACTTAGATAGATTAGGATTATCAATTTTTTATTTATCTTTTCAATTATGATGATTTATCTTGGTACTATTTTAGGTGAGACTCTTTATTAAATATATTAACAAATTTTTTTTAGATTATTTTTTAAAGAGACAAAGTTTTTGCCTTGTGAATTTTTTTTTGAATGATAATGGTGCTACTTAATATAATTTTTTGATGTTTATTATGTGTGTGTGTGGTGTGTCCCCGTGTCTTATGTTTTAGAATTTAGCGGTGTCAATGTCATGTCCGGTGTCGGTGTTGGAGTCCCTGCTTTATAGTAGAGCATAAATGAAAATCAAAACCCATTAAGCTCAAACCAAAATTATGTGTTTCATGTCCCCAAGTTTGATAGCAGGTATAGGTTAGTTGTTCAAGGTTTGAAAACTGAGAAATGAAAGAGGGACGGAGATGAAAAAAGATACTCGCAGTCACAACTAATGCAATGGTTTCTCTAAGGGATAGTGCTTATGAAACAAAGGAAGCTTCTTCTATCATATGCGAATTTATGCAATATCTCAAAATTTATGTTAAATTTTCCTTAGCAATTATTGATTCTTCAAAGAGTAGAACTTGAAAACCAAAATCTTTGAGATTAAGGAGAAAAAAGTGCCAAAAGAGAGACATGGGAAAGAAGAGAAAAAAATCTATAGAAAGAGACCTTGGACACATTAAGTATGTCCCTACTCTATTGACCTAGCAAAATCAGCCATAAGAATTCAATATTAGAAAAACCAACCAATCAAACCTGTTGAAGAGAATTTCAAAGTTCATTCAAGCATTTGATCAAACACATAACTTGAACCTACAAATCAGTCTAAAACATATAAGAGAAAAAAACAATGTCATTCAAACAAAATGTACAAATACTCGTGTAACATCATTCAGATAAAACATTAAAAGAAAAAAAATGAGTAGAAACCTATGTTCATTCTCACTTTTTAAATAGAAAGATGGAATGGTGGCAGTAGCATCCAATCCAACTTGAAACAAGACACTGCCATTGAAATTGAGAGATTATGTGTAGTTAGTATTTGTTGGAGTACAAGTGTGAGGTAAAGTCCTACATCGTGTACGAATAAAAAGGTTGAACATCATATAAGTGAAGGCATAAACTTGAACCTTAAGGCTAAGGGATAAGGTATGGTGTCAGGTTCACTAATATGGTTGTTCATGGTTCATTGTTGTAAATCTCTTTGGTGTTTACCCCCCTCAGACGCATATCAATTGGTATCAAAGTCGATAGTTTGACTTGATGACCGACTATAATGGCCACCATGGAATACTCGTGGATGATAATAGCTTTCGCTCGAGAGGGAGGCTCCCATGTGGAAGAGACTCACACTTGAGAAGGAGATTGTTGGAGTACAAGTGTGAGGTGAATTCTTACATCGTGTATGAATGGGAAGGTTGAACATCATATAAGTGAAGGCAAGACGCTTAAACTTGAGCCAGGTTTTGGGTTAAAGTGGTGTCAAGTTCACTTATATGGTTGCTCATGGCTGATTGATGTATTTCTCCCCAGTGTTTACCCTCTCAGTTGAACAACAATTGGTATCAAAGCCGATGGTTTGATTTGGTGACCGGCTTAGACGAGTAAGATGGCAACAGTGGATCCTGAGGATCCCTTGTATCGAAAGTCTTTTTGAAGGTGGGTCTAGGTGGCGTGTCCCATGAGTTGAGCGGTGGTACAAGTATCTAGAGCATGTGGGCTCTAATGGGCACCATGGAATACTTGTGGATGATAATGACTTTCGCTCGAGGGAGAGGCTACCATGTGTAAGAGACTCACACTTGAGGGGAAGATTGTTAGAGTACAAGTGTAAGGTGAAGTCCCACATCGTGTAGGAATAAGAAGATTGAATACCATATGAGTGAAGGCAAGACCCACAAACTTGAACCTTAAGGTTTTAGGTTAAGGTGTTGTGTCAAATTCACTTATATGGTTGCTCATGACCCATTGATGAGTCTCCAATTTTCAATTGTATCTTTTAAGTAGTATTTTTTCTTATCTTCTTTTTTCTCTCAAAAATGGAAATTTAGGGAAGTGCTTAATTGAAAATTACCAAATTTGAATCTTTTCTCTAAACCTCCCTTAAACCCTTGGAGTCACTCCTACTCCAACAAGAGAATGCTCGTCTAACATGCTGCCATCGGGAAAAAAGAACTTTACTTGGAAAAAAGATAGAATATTTTTTTATTATTAGAAAGAATAAATAGAATTGGCAAAATTTTTTTAAAAAAAATTGAAGTTTAGGCCAACGGTAGTTGGTGGAGGCAACTCCGACGAGGGTTGTGGTGTTGCTAGAGAGAATAATAAAGAGAATGCTTTGCTATTGATTTTCAAAATCCAAATTCTCAAAACATGTACACACCACAGCCGTTGCTTCTTTCTTTCAGAGAAGGCACATGTAAATTACACAAATCTATTTACAGAGCTTACAAAAAGAACACTGTAATCCAAATTTAAATTCGCAATGAAATTCAATTTGAAATCCATTGCTTTGAGCATCTCCAACTGTAGATTTTTGCAAGTTCATCACACGATGATCTCACCTTTTTATGGATCGACTATTGAAGTGAGAAGGTTCGTTCGCCACGCTGGCGAACCACTCGTCACAACAAACGTGTTCATCAGGAATACAAAATTTAAAATTCAAGTTGATAATAGTGTCCTTTTTATTTTTCTTCAATTTTAATTTATCGTTATGTATTTTTCTCAAATTTTAAATTATTGTGAACCCCAAACTAATGTAATGTTTTTTTTAGGGAGAAATAAATTATGCTTCAAGAATATATATATTTTTTATATATTTATTATTTGAAAATTAAAAATACAAATGAATTATTATTGTAAAGTAAAAAATAAAATTAGAAACATATGAAACCCAATTGAAGTTCGTAAGATCATTGTTGGAATAAAAACTTTATAAAATTCTTAAAAGATGTGGCACATGGGATGCACAAAAAATTACTCAAGAACCTTGAAACAAAATCATTGGAGATGCTCTTATTAATATCTCACCTTTCACAGAACCCTTGCATAGGCATCAGTATATCTGACCGAGCCTTTCACGTATTACTCTCTCATAGGAGAGATGCATTGCAAGTTGCAATTCTTCCCCTGCTCATTACCACTTTCGTTATGTTTATGTTGACCGTGCCCCAGCCCATGTTCCTCATTGACGATTCCGTAGTTCGCAAGTTTTTTTATCACCGGAGATAACCCTCCCCTATTTGCGTAAGTGTGCTTTGCTTTGTAGAAAAGTTGTTTACTGCCACAGTCCTGCTCTGCACCAATGCAACATTGTGATCTGGGTCATTTGTCCTTTTCGCTTGTTTTGGGCCAAAAAGTGTGTTTGCAACCTGACCACTAATATGGGTTTGTAAATGCATCAATTCAAAAAGTAATGCTATTTAAAGTGCTTATTCCAGTTTAAGTTAAAATTTACAAAGTCATTAAAATGTAGGCCTAGATGAGATGACACTTCTCAAAAAAGATAAGATGACACGTGTTCTTTTTTCCATTCCAGAAATGAGCTAATCCCGATTTTACCTTTTTCAGATAACAATTTGAATTGAGTTTTGATAGTGTTTTTAATTTTGTTACCCTGGTTGTGACCTCTATTTCTTTATATCTATTGATACTGATTTACTCGGACAAGTGAAATAGTAATAAATGTTTGGCTTAATTATAAATGTTACTATTCAATTTCTATTATTTTACAAATCTTAGATATAAGATTTGTTTTTTAAATTTTACCATTCAAATTTTTAATTTTTACTTACACATTTTATCCGTGCTAGTACAAGATGGATTATTTTGACTTTTTATGTCAATGGTAAGTATAATCAATCTAGATATATGACTTTTTACATTATTTTGTTACTCATATGATGATAAAATACACAAAAATAAAAAAAACTGGATGATAAATTTATAAAATGTTGAAAATTAGATGATAAAATTCGTGTAAAAAAAACTTGAGTAATAAAATTCATGAAATTACAAAGGTAAATTATAAAATTCATGAAAATAAAACTTGAGTAGTAAAATTCGCAAAATAATGAAAATTTGATAGTAAAAATTACCATTAAGCCTAAACATTTTATATAAATAACTATTATATTTCTTCAAATTTGCAGTATTGTAAAAAATTTATTGATTCATTCATAGATAAATAGTTTATTTTACTCTTTAATATAAGATTGGAATGAATCAACATAATAGAATTTCACAGTTGAGGTTGATCAAATAGTTGTGGGCTTGTAGCTTTTTGGATGTTCACTTCTAGAACATGAATTGTTGGTTGTAAAACGTGTTCCTAAATAAGTCTCAGGATCACCTACAAGATTTGCTTCTTGTTAATGTGTGGGATTTCTGGTCGTCAACTCCTGGTTGTACCACTATCTTAACAACAATAATTTTCGTCATTTTTTTGGCATATACTGCGAGTAACAGTGTAATTTTTGCCAATATATTAAAAGAAAAAGAGAGGAGTTGTGTGTCAGTAATTTGAGTCGATGACAAAAGAACAGATAGTTTAGAATGAACTTCTAAAATGATTCCATGATTCAAGTCCACAATATCCTGTACTAACAAAGCAAGGAAATAAAACATATTTTCCTCAAAAACATAGCTAATTGGATTTCTTTATTTAGAGTGGATTAAAATTTATAAGCATTTACAACCATTCTGATCATTTTTTTCTAAAATTAACCAACATCTGATTGTGTGTATTGAGAGGAAACCATGATAGCCAAGATGAGACTTTTGCATACAAAACATAATTTTGCACGAGACATGTTCAAATGTACACTACATTGTCTTGTGAATGACTATAAGTTGGCAAAATTTGCCACAAATTTACAGAATTATCAACTTTGTATAAGGGAAACTAGTGAATCACAAACTAAGTTATGTACTTACCTAAAGTCAGAATGGTTTTCCATTATTGTGGTGAAACAAATGGACCTCCATAGAAACTATATTACATTCACTGTTCACTTCGCCTGATTTTCATGAAGAACATTTGAATTATCAATATGGCAATCAGCAGGTTTCTTAAAGTACCTTAAAGTCAGAATGGCTCTCCATTTTTGTGGTCAGGCAAAAAGATCTCCCCAGAAACTATAGTAAGTGAACACTGGTCACTTTTCCTGATTTTCCTAAAGAACAATTGAATAATGTCATCAACATGTTTATTAGGCTTCACCCTGCAAAAGCAACACAACCCAGTCAGCATATATTTAAAGCAGTTACCGTTTCAAACCAAAATATACAGGACTTACGGATATCTCATGTATGATACATACATTAGAATCATCAATTGTAAGGAACCCAAATTAGAAAATAAGACAAAAGAAAAGAAAGATTTTACTATTTCTTGGTTGCAATAGAATGCATCTTCTCTATCATTCTCCTACCATTTATTTAGCTCTCAAATCCCCTCTCACCAACTAACTACAAAATGTCTTAACTTCTTAACTCCTAACAGCAACGGTTTATTTTCCAGCATTTCTGTTTTCCTTTTTTTTTTCCAGAAAGGTAAAAGATGATATTATAAACAGTTAACCTTGTTAATACTCTGATCATCTCCTTGCGCATGCTCCTCAACTGGTTCATCACCAAGCCCCAAAGACACAACTTCATCACCTGATTTGTGGGCACCATTTTCTCCATGATCTTCACCATCTTTTCCATCATGCTCACCCTGCATCTTGTGAAAAATTTGGAGCTTCAATTATTTCAGTACACTAGCTTACTGACAACTTTTAGACTTAGCCAGAGGAAGACATTGGGCTTTGCTTGGATAGATGGTCTTATACGGCAGATTTTTACTAACCTTATTCATACTTTGATCAACCCTTTGTGCTGGCACCTCAGCTGCAACATCACCATGTTCCAAAGACAAGACTTTATCATCTGATTCGTGGGAATCATCTTTTCTATCATTGTCATCAGCAGCATTATTCTCCTTAGGCTCACCCTGCAATGTTGCAAAGTCCACACCAAACCAACTCATTTACTATTTAAAAAAAAATCACGAATTTGAATTCTCTCATGTTAGTAAGCATCGCGTGCTACAAGATAAGAACTCACAGATGGAAAATTAATGTCAAGTCCTGATATAATTGTTTCCTTTTGTCTCGCATTAGGAGAAAGCTAACAAGAGGGGGGATCCCAATCCAAACAAACCATACATAAAAGAACGAAACTTAAATGTAGTTCTTCGAGTCTTACTGCTCAAATTAGAAGTTTCACCTCAATAATCCATGTAACAAAGGTTTGCATTAAATATCAACATAAGTGATCAAAATAAAACTCTTAATAGAGAACAGCAACAAAAACACCTTAAAAACTACATCTAAGCTTTGTCCTAAATAAAAAACACCCCAAGCTCTCCTTAAAATCTAGACTAAATCTCTAATCAGAGAACATCATCAAAAACACCTTAAAAATTGCATCTAAGTTTTATCCCAACTAAAAACAGCCCAAATCCACGTCAAAATCTTGACCAAAACTCTAACCAAAACACCTTAAAAACCACGTCTAAGTTTTGTCCTAAATGAAAACACCCTAAATTCACCTCAAAATCTTGACTAAAACACTTATTGGAGAACATCATAAAAAAACACCTTAAAAACTGAATAAAAGTTTGGTCCTAAATAAAAACACTCAAATTTAAACTCAAAATCTTGACTAGAACATCATCAAAAACACCTTATGAAACACATCCAAGACTCATACTAAATTAAAACACCCCAAATTCATGACTAAACCATTACCTCTGCCTCCACCGGCGTCATCATCTCCATCCCAAGAGGCGTCCCCTTCATCACGATGGCCGGAAACCGATCAGAATCCCAACCCAAAACCTTGCACAGGGCCATCCCAAACCCTCTGTGCACCCTTTTCTTCATGGTCCTCAAAATCGACATCGAATGCTGAAGAAGTCCAACACAATCCTTAAACCTCTTCCCAGAATTCTTCTTCCCAATGGCACCACAAACCAAGCAGCAAAACAATCCATTCTCATAACACCTCTGGTAGTACCCTCTCAGTTCATGATCCTCTAAGAAGAGCACCAGAAAGAACTCCTCAATCTCCTCGCATTCACTCTCATCATCATCATCATCATCATCATCATCATCATCATAGTTATTAGAAAGAAACTCCTTCAAAGCCTTGCACGCTTTGTGCTGAGCCTGCATTGCCACCAGCCTCTCCTTCTCTTCTGGAGCCACCTCGGGAGGAGGAGAGGCCGAACCGGGCTTGGGCTTGGGCTGGGCCCAACCGGTGGTTGGGCTTGGCTCAGGCCGAACCGGACACGGCCATTCTGGGCCCGGGTCGGGTTGTGAAACATTCTTTTCGGGGGTATTTCTTTTATGCTTCTTTTTCTTCTTGAAGGAGGTGGTGGTGGTGGTGGGGATTGCTGGAGGGAGTGATCTGGTGCGGGCGGGCGCAGGTTGCTGTTGATGAGGACGCGCGTGCCACGTGTGTTGGGGGATGTAGGGTTGCGAAGGTGAGGGAAATGGACGGTGGGTGATGGGGTTTTGTGGCGGTGGGCGTGGAGGGCCTTGGTGCCAGAGATAGTGAAGGTAAATCACTTCGTCTCTTAGCCTCTTTTCATCGTAGGGATCCATCGTGGTTTCTTGGTGTGATGATGGTGTTTTGGTTAATGTGGTTGGTTTTGGCACAAACTCAGAACTTTTCAGTTGTGATCTCAGAAGAAACGATTATCGCACGAGGGATTCTTTTCCAAGTACTATGTTCCGGGTTTAGTCATTTGCCTTTGAAGTTTTAGTTTTTCGACAGAGTTAAACTCGGAACTTTTCAGTTGTGATTTCGGGGAAATATTATATAATTCTTTAATTTCTAAAAAATTTATCAAAATATTTTTAATGATCAATCAAATAAATTTTATTTACTTTCAAGAAACATGATTTTCGAGATTTATGATTCTTGGACATGAAAATTTTTTACTTCTACCAAACATCCATAACTTTTATTTTAGAAAAAACTCATGGAGATGGTGGTAAAGGTTGAAGTATTACTACTTCTTCATCCCAAAATATTGATGTTTCACACAAAACAAGAAAGTAAATATTTCAATAAAATTAATATTTATTAAAGAATAATTTTATTAAAATATCATTGGTCCGGACAATTCACCACTTTTTTTCATTTTTGGTTCATGCAATTTTTTTCCATTTTAATTCTTATAAGATATGTTTGTTTTATTTTTCGTTCTTAAAATATTTTAGATAATACTTTGAACAATAAAATAGTGCTTTGAATAGCAAAAAAAATTAACTAAAGCATTTTAAGAACGAAAAACAAAAGAATCACATTTTGCAATGACTTAAATGGAGAAAAAAATTGCAAGGACGAAAAATAAAAAAAGATTAAATTGCAAGGATAAAAAATGTATTTAATCTCTCTTATTTTTAGTAAATGTATTATTAACCAAGCCGGTCTAGCTCAATCGATTGAACCGGTATGTCAATGTTGTAAGCCCCCTAATACCAATGTTCAATTCCTGCCAATAAAAAGAAATATATGTATTATTAAGTCTTTAAGACAACATTAGTTATTATAAGGCAAAATTAGAATAGATGTTTGAATATCTTAATGAAAGATGAGAACATCGATCAATTTAAATTTTTTTTCAAAGGCTAAAACTATAGTCATTTTGAAACAAAGGGAGTAATTTATTAACATAGGGTAACCTAACTTTATCATGAAAAATTGGAAATTATGGAAATTGTATTTTAATTTTGACCAGAAAATAATTGGTTTAATTATCAATTTAGTATTTTTACCTATTTAGAATGTTCAATTAGGTGCTCCTATTTTTAAAAGTTTTTATTTTTTTTTTTAAATGCTTCAATATGTCCTTTGTGTTTTTCGAAATTTGTACCTTAATATTGTCAATCTCAATTGGATGAAAAAAGGATCTCATTGAGAAATTTTAAAAAATAAAATCTACATTGAGACATTTTTATAAGAGACTTGATGGGAACTTTAAAAAATAGAAGGACTTAATTGAACATTCTAATTCTAAAAAAATAAAAGGCTTAAATACATTTTTATTCCTGTAATTTAGTATTTTTTTCATTTTTGTCTTTGTAATTTTTTTTTTCATTTTAGTTCTTGTAAAACGTGTTTATTTTGTTTTTTTTCCTTAAAATATAGATAACACTTTTTTCACTATTTAAAACATTTTTTTTACTGCTCAAAACATAATATTATTTCATTAACAAACATGAAAACAAACTTTTAAGAAACAAATATTAAGTTCTTTAGATTTGTACTACTAACTAGTATACAAACCCAGTAATGCATGGGTACTTATGATCTTTTAATAAAATAATTAACATTATTTATAAAAACATCATAATGGGATACCATAACTAAATACAATATTTACAATTTATATCATATTTTTTAATGTTAACACTTATATAACTAACTTTATCTTAGGATTATGCTTGACAAAACTAGTTGAATAGGTAGCTAGAAACTAAAAACCTAGCTCATAGCTGACAATGAAAATCTATTTTATTGAATGATAAGTGATTGGTAAAATTATATATTAAAGTAGCTCAAAAATATAAAATTACATAAATGGATGCAAATTTTTTCCTTAAATAGAAAATTAAAAAGGAAATATAATAATAGTTCAAGGACAAAAAGAAAATAAATATAGAAAATTTAGAAGTTAGAAGTTAGTATTTTAAAAAATACTACTTCAAATAGTGTCTAAAAAAATGTTAAAAGCTACTAGACAAAATTTGTTTATCAAACAATCAAATAAGTTTTTTAAGTAATAAAAAAGTTAAATACTAATTAAAATGTTTTGTCAAACACATTCTAATGAGATGTTAAATATTAATATTATATAAGTATAGAATAGCACTTAAAAATAACATGATTAATTAATAAATAAATTCCATTCAAATAAAGTTTAAAATTAAACATGCAAAATAAAAAATGTGTTTATTATATTTTACTAAACACTTCTTTATACATCATATTTTTAATAATTGAAACTGGATTATTATCTTCATCACATATTAATACTTTTGATCCCCACTTATATTTAACACACGAGAGACTACAACATAAAGTTGTTCATGGGAAAACACGGATCTTGGCAAAAAAATCTCCCACTTTCTATAAACTTTGATCTTGATTTTTATTTATTGTCATCGTAAAACAAGCAATAAGAGAAAATTGCTTCCTTTGAAACTTGAATGGAGTCAATCAATTTGCTTAAAGGAAGTGGTGCAAGGGCATATAACCTTCGTGGTGGCTCAAATTCATTTTTTTAATGAACATTTTTTGTTGGAATGCTATAGGCTTAGCTAATGATGACGTTAGGTGGGTGTTGCATGATCTTTGTGCATCACGTTAGCCATCTTTGGCTTTTGGACCAGGCTCGGTCTCAATCTTTTTGAATTTAATTCTGTTTGTAAATATTTCTTTTATAATTTAAAATTTATAAAACATATTATTTATATTAGTTTTGTGTGTATAAAATAAAATATTTGTTGTATTCTGTTTTGATTTTTTAAAGTAACAAGATTCTTGTTTTGTTAAACTTAGTGGTTAGTTTCAATTATTTGATTTGTTGAATTTTTTTTTAAGATATTATAAGTGGGATTGTGTTTATAAATATCTCTCTCTAAGTCAAAAGACACAAGTAGAAAAAATATTTTTTTGAGAGAAGCGTGTAGAATGCTTGGGATCGTTTCGCTGCACGCACACCGTCACCGTCACTATGAATAGCTGGATAGCTTTACGCGCTTCAACCCAGACTATTCAAAATTTTCTCCCTGAAATTATTTTTCTTTGTGCTTATTGGATGTTGCATTGCATTGTTAATCTATGTTATGTCATATTTTAAAGTTACTTAAAATTTAGTTTAAGGCTAAATCTTCTTCTCATTTATTCCTTTTATTTTACTTAGCCTTGGAGAGAAAAATCTACTTATTATGCTCCATGAAAAATATTTTTATTATATTATTTCATTTCTTTAAAGTTTAAATTAGTGGGAGATTGTTGAAAAATATTTTCTTATAATTTAAAATTTAAAATTAAAAAATATTTTCTTTATCAATTATGTTTTGTACATATAAAATGCTTTTAGAATTAGTTTCTTTGAAAAACTAAAATCATTCTACTACTTTTATTTCTATATTTTAGGAAGCTATCTTTTATTTGGTCAATTTCCTTGGTGAACGTTACAAGTCTTTATTGTTTGACTTTTATTTTCTATTTTTTGAGGTTATTGTTGCAAGTATTTTGACTGGTTTCTAGCTCCTTGCTAAAAATAAATAAACAGGTAAAAACATAGCACACAAAGTAATAAAATGAACATAACTGAAACAATAGATATTTTACATATCTCTTTACTAAATTGTATTATTATTTAAAATATGTTTTAGGAGTATGACATATGTGTTAGGAGAAGGTCAAGTGAAGCTAGAGTTATCTTCAAGAAATTTTCTTCTTTTAGATGGAGTCTATCACATTTATGATATTAGGAAAAATTTAATAAGTACATTTTTGTTAGTCCAACAAGGGTACAAGGTTGTTTTTGAGTCCAATAGAGCTGTTATTACTAGACAATGTGTTTTTATTGGTAAAAGTTACATTTGTGATGGTTTGTTTAAGTCAAATCTTATGCCTCTTTCTATTAATAAAATATCTAACATTTCTTCTTTTGTTGCAAATGTTGAATGTTCTAATATGTGGCATGCTAGGCTTGAACATGTAAATTTGAATTCTATCAAAAGAATGATGCATCTTAATCTTATTTTTAAAGCTTATATTGATTTAAAACAAAAATGTGAAAAATGTATTCAAGCAAAACAACCTAGTACTACATGTATTGAAAGAGAAACTAACTTGCTTTAATTGGTTCATAATGATGTATGTGATAGTAATGATGTGTAAACACATGGTGATAAGAGATACTTTATTACTTTCATTGATGATTTCTCCAAATATTGCTATGTGTATTTAGTTAATCACAAAAATGAGTTGTTTGATAAGTTAAAAGTATATAAAATAGAAGGAGAAAATCAATTAGAAAGAAAAATTAAAATTTCGCATTCTGATAGAGGTGGGGAATACACATTTTTAGACATGAGTAATTTATGTGAAATGCATGATATTATTCATGAAGTGACATCTCTGTATGCTCCTCAATCTAATGGTATCGCGGAAAGAAAGAACCGTACCTTGTTTGATATGGTAAATGTTATGCTTGTAAGTCCTGGTTTGCCAAAAAATATGTGAGGTGAAGCTTTATATTCGGCATGTCATATTCTTAATAGGGAAACTTATAAAATTTTGAAAAAAAACCCTTATGAGCTAAGGAGAAAAAGAGAACCAAATCTGAAATATCTTAAAGTGTGAGGGTGGTTGGTTTCTTACCGATCTCCCTCCTGGTTGTAAAGGTATAGGTTGTAAGTGAGTTTTCCGAAAGAAATTAAGAACTGGTGAATCTATAAAAAAATGTAAGGCAATACTTGTTGTGATTGGTTGTAAGCAAATAGAAGGTGTAGACTTCTTTGATACATATTCTCATGTTTCTAAAGTTACTACTATTAGAGTTTTAATTGCACTTGCTTATGTTTTTAATTTGGAAATTCATTAAATGGATGTAAAAACTATTTTTTTAAATGATGAATTAGAAGAAGAAATTTATATGAGCCAACCTAAAGCCTTTGTAGAACTCGGTAAAGAAAAGAAAGTTTGCAAACTTGTTAAATCTTTATATGGTTTGATCAAGTTGTTCTTTCATATGGTTTTCAAATCAATAATAGTGATAAATGGTGTATGTGAAACAATTTAATGATATTGGACGTATCATTTTATGTTTGTAAGTGGATGATGTATTGATATTTGGTAGTAATGTGCATTTCTTAAATGATGTGAAGTTTTTCTTTTCTAATAATTTTGATATGAAGGACCTTGGTCTTGTAGATGTGATTTTGGGTATTAAGCTTATAAAGAAAAATGATGGCATGATTTTAACCAAATCACATTATGTTGAAAAGCTATTGAAGACGTTTAATTATTTTAATGTGAAACCTATTTCTACTCCTTATGACTCATCCATTAAGTTAAAGAAAATTTTGAGTAAATGAATTTCTTCTCATAAATATTCTCAAATTATTAGTTCTTTATTGCATTTGACAAACTTCTCTAGATTTGACATTGCATATGAGGTTGGTAGATTAGGAAGGTATACTAATAATCTGGATCATTCTCATTGGACTGCATTAGAAAGGGTTTTTAGATACTTAAAGGAACCATTGATTATGACATTCATTAGACATGTTTTCTTGTTGTTATTGAGGGATTTAGTTATACAAATTGGATTTCTAATTCTGATGAAACAAAATCGACAAGTGGTTATGTCTTTACTTTAGCTAGTGGTGTAGTATCATGAAAATCTTATAAATAAATTATTATTTCACGTTCTACCATAGAAGCAAAAATTATTGCTTTAGATATTGCTACTAGTGAGGTTGAGTTTCTTAAAATTTGTTTTGTGATTTGCCATTGTTGAATAAGCATATACCTCCATGAATGAAGTTCAGTAGGTAATAACGAAATTGTTTGTTGACTAAAGTACACCAAAATAATTTTATATCTTTATTTTAGCTGGTGGTGCTGTATCATGAAAATCTTCTAAACAAACTATTATTTCATGTTCTACCGTGGAAGCGAAAATTATTGTTTTAGATACTGCTACTAGTGAGGCTGAGTTTCTTAAATTTTGTTATGTGATTTACCATTGTTGAATAAGCTTATATACCTCTTGTGAATGGAGTTCAACGGGTAACAATAAAATTATTTGTTGACTAAAGTACACCAAAATAATTTTTGCGAAGTTGTCCTGCTTTTCATTCCTATGAAGATGTGTATTATAAATTGTGACAATATTAAGGTTGAGGTATTTATATATATGTATTTTTTTGGTATAAAAAAATACCTCTTAATAAATCCGATGACAATTATTGTAGGGGTGGGGGTCACAAACTACTCTTTGAGGATTCACCTAGTGAGTGTGATGGTGGGGCCGCCACTGTAAGATGTGGGTTAATTTCTAAGTGACACTTACGAAACAAGATACATGCGCAAGGCTGTGTAACGCGCAACCACTAATTAGAGACTAAATGAACACCAATATTGTAAGGATTGTGTACTAAAGTCTAGTTAAAAAAGGTGTAGTTCAAGATAATTAAGTCTCTATATTTTTCTCGGGTGGAAATTCATAAACATTAGGTATAAGGCTCACACCCCCGAAAGGTTATATTGAAATACAATATCACATGCCACATCTTTTATGTTTCTATACAAATTGTGTTTTCTAAAATATTTTAAAATTTTAAATTATGTAGGGGAATGTTAGTAAATATTTATTTTATAATTTAAAATTTATAAAATATATTACTTACATTAGTTTTGTTTTTACAAAATAAAATATTTTTATTTTATTTTGATTTTTTAATCTAACAAGATTTTTTTGTTAAGCTTAGTGGTTATTTCCAACTATATTTGGTTTGTTGAGATTTTTTTTCTCCTCCACATCGCACATTGGGAGTAACATCCAAAAGGTGCTACAAGTAGAAAAACAATTTGTATTTTTCTCTAAATTTTTTCTCTTCCTTTTCTTATAAATTATTTTTTTAGAGCAAGAACATTGGTATTTAAAAGGTTGAAGGATCCTCTTGCTACACACGATCAAAACCAACGATTGTCGTATCTTGAGAGAAGAGAGCAATTAGATTTTCTTGTCAGTGCAATTAGGACGTTTTCCCTCATTGCACTCAAGATAGTGTTTGCGTGCTTCAACCTAGGCTATTTAAAATTTCTCCCTTAAAATTGTTTTCCTTTGTGTTTATTGTATGTTATATTACATTGTTAATCTATGTTCTGTCATATTCTAAAGCTACTTTGCTACTATTGTTTTTATTATTTAATTGAAGGCTTTACATCTTGTTGAAGTTAATTCTAGACAGAATTTAGCGCCTAACCTTTGGTGCATTTGTGATGCTTCTCTTTCTCCAATTGTTATTTCATCTACTAATCAGAGTGTCATGTTTTAGTTGTGTAATTCAACAATGACAATTTTTTTTTGTTGCCATTGTGTATGCTCCACCAAGAATTTTCTCCATTCAACACCACCACCACCTCACCCTCCATGGAAACACAACCAAAGCAACCCTTATTAGAATCTCTACTCTAAAACCCATAAAGATTTTACTAAAGTAAGGAAAGGTGAAAACAAGAAATTTTGTTATTACCGATGAACAAAATCCGTTGGTAATTAGGTTTTATCAACGGATTTTCGACGGACAAAATTTCATCAATAATATTTTCATAGGTTACTGACAAATTTTTACCGACATAATTATTGATAATTTTGGCTATAAAAATAATCGCCCAACTTTTTTGTATAAAATTATTGACAGATTTTTTCTTGGAAAATTACCAATAGATTTTTCCATGGAAAATTACCTATGAATTTTCTGCAGAAAATTACCAAAGGATTTTTCCTTGAAAAATTACCTACAAATTGCAAAGTGAGAAATTTTCAAAAAATTTGTCCATGCAAAATTACGAATATAATTTTGTTTAGTAACAAATATTTATTATGTTTGTAACTTAATTATAAATTTAATAGTTTATTTATATATAAAAAATAACAATATAATTAAATTCAATTTAAGAAATGCCTTCTTAAAATCAAAATATAAATGAAATTAATGAAGTGATTTTAATAATTTATAAGATTCAATAAAGTGCCTCCTCAAAAGCCTTCTTGACAACATTTGATGTGCAGTGAGCAAAGTATAATTTGCTATTGGCACCCTATTTTGTTAAAGGGCTACCATTCTTGTTAAATTGAATGTCACTCACAAGGACTTTCTCCGATCTTAAATATAAGAAAAAATTATTCACGCTAACTAACAAAATTAGTTAATTATTTTTAATTACTCTAATTTCAATTAAATTTTTTTTCTTATCTTACCTTTTATTGGAACTTGGTATCACGAATAAAAAAAAGCCATTAGAACTAAAATCTCAATTAAATGAAGGATACTTTAGAGATAATGTCATTAAATGAGATAAAATTACCTAAAATTTATCATATTTGAGAACAAAAAATGTGTTTCTTTCTTATATTTAAGATGGGAGTACCACGTTACAAGAATTGAACATATAATTGCACAATATATTATGGTATAACAAAAAAGGAAATACTTTACAAGGCATCAAAACTCAACATAAAAACATTTGGAAACTCAATCCAACTACAACATGAAACAGTATGTCAACCCCTCTTTGGGTGTAAGTGGGGAGGAAGAATTCTTCAAGCAACTATGGAAATTAAAGCCCCCATCTAAGGTAAAAGGATTTGTCTTGAAGTTATGCTATAATAGGCACTGGCGGATGCATGTTATCTGGTGTGAAGGCAATTGCTCCCATTAGATTTTTTTATTTGTTAATGTATATAAAAAAAAATTGTCCCCATAAAAAATTATATATTATTCCCATTGGATTTTTTTAAACATAAAGTCCAAACAAATATAAGACATTCAATACAAAAACTACCTCTCACTCCCTCTGACCCTCCTAATTCTTAAAACGGTCGAACACCATCGTCTCTCACCCTAAATTACTTTGTCACTCACTTACATTTTTTTATTCATTTTCCCTAAATCTAATTAGATATAATTCCTAAACTTATTCAATTATTCATATTCACAGAATCACGGTGGTCTCACTCAGACGTATGTGCTGTGTGCATTGTTAGCATTGGGGTCTTTGCAAAGTTGCGGTTTTTGCGAAATTGCGGTAAGACTTTGATAAAAAAAAAAAAGATAATCTTTTACTCTTTTCAAATTTTTAATACAAGTTATTGATGATGCTTAACATAGTGTAGGGGGTTTTATTTGTAAGCAATAGGGAGATTAGCTTTATTCTATTCTTTTTTTAACCTTAATTAGCTTCTTTTTTTTTGTGTAGTGTGCTAAAAATGAAGAAATTTTCAAAAAGAGATTCCAACACACCATTAGAGTCATCTATGAAAAAAAGATTCTTAGAAGTTGATTTGGAGGAAAATCTTCTTGTTGATTCAGGAGAAAGGAAACAAATATCATGTTAACATCCTCATGATCGAGATAACATCCGAAGAGCTTATTTGGAAAAAGGACCTTGTCAACCAAGAGAGCATAATTTTTCAAAACTACAATTTGGGACTCTATTTCGAAATCCTGATTGGTTTTTGGAATTTAACAATTGGTTGAAATATCGTGTATCAAAAGATATTGCATTTTGTTTGTATTGTTATCTTATGAGACTCGACATTGGAGATCAACAAATTAATTTTCGGAATTTAGATTATTTACATTTCAAAACTTTAGATTTTTTTATCCTGATATTATATATTGTGTAATACCTTATAATATTTTACTTTCGAAACCTAGCTCTCTTGCTTCCTTTTTCAACTTATTTTCAATCACATTTCTTTCCTCCGTATATTTCCATATCTCAATGTGTATATTGATCACTCTAAAATTTGAAACTGCAACAAATCTTTGAAAAATATCTACTAAGTCATTTATAATGTACTTCATTTTTTTTTATTAGAGATGAACATATACACTAAATATATTAATTAATTTGAGTACTCAATATAAAATTTATAGTTGATAAACTAGAGGTAGGTATACTAGACACCATTGCATGATAAACCTTAATGTAAAGGACAATATGAGCCAAAGCAGATATTGACCAAGTTTGGAATTACCTATATCATAAGCAGATATTAAGATCATGATTAAGTAAAACTAGGTTCAAGTAGTAGAAGAGCACCTATATATATTATGAAAGGGAGAAGGCAGAGTTTCATATACACTATAACATTGCTTGTAGCATTTTTATGTAGTAGAAGAGTACCTTGACACGTTGAAATCCAATTAGAAGAGAGATTAAGTAAAAGGAAATTATCATATATGCCTCTCAACCACAGTTTATAGCAATATAGAAGCAAAGGTTGTAAGAACATATTCCACAGAAATAAAAAAACTTAACACCAAAATGAAAGGGAGAAACTGCTCTTCGTGATTGCAGACCAAGTACTATATACAACAGTTTGAAGGCCAATACAAATGGTCTCGTGTCAACAAAATGGCCAAAACAGAAAAAGTCACCCAACAGATGACAATTAAAAAACAAGATGCAATTGAACAGTAGCCAAATAATGTGTCATGTATCTTTTTACTTTTCTACTTTGGAGTGTAAATTCAATCGCGGTTAAACAACAGTGACAGGAAACAAAAAGCACTATATCACTATAGTTTTATAGTAGCTAAACTTTTTTTTATTTTTAATTAGTGAAAGTTTTGAATTGTTATTTAGTTAGGTTACACCCTAATACCCTATAACTAACTAAAAATGCTTTGTACATTTAGTGACCACCAAGCTAATAGCAACACACCATCAAAAGACTAAATTGAACCATAAGTCCATAACTAGTGCACTGCCAGTGACACGACAACAACTTCACAAATTCTACCATCACATATTAACAGTATTAGATAAAAAATCAAACGGATAAAATATAGAATACTAGAATACTGCACAGTCTTTTCCAAATTATGTGTGTGAAATGTTCACTTAGTAAAAGAAGAAGAAATAACTCGTTATGAAAGCAAATTAAAAGCTAAAAAAATGACAATCAAATCAGTTTTAATTGAGGCACCATTGCAAAAACAGCATCTCTAAGAACATCGTTAAATTGCAAACTCTATTATAAATCAGATTATAGAGATAATATTGAATTGAGAAAGCAGAGAATCATAATCGAAACAATTAACAAGTAACATATTATTATCGAAGCAAACTCGAAGTATCGTTATGGTGTCACTGCGCAGAAATTTCCTTCGTGAAAAGCAAAACTGAGAAAAAAAAATTGAGGAGGTTGTGGTGTTGCAGCTTCAAATTCAATATAGTGAATAAATAATTAAAATGTTATAAGCAGTATTTTAAATGAAAGGTTAATTAGACTATAAAGATAATATTTAATTGAGAAAACAGAGAATCATAATAAAAACAATTATCGAAGCAAACTCAAAGTACCGTTATGGAGTGAATCTCCTTTATGAAACACACATAATGTCACTGTGCATAAATTTCTCGAATTGAAGCACAACGAGCACGACGAAGCTTCTAACCTCATTTTTACTTCAGAAGAAAAGAAGGGATTAGAAAAAAAAAAAAAAACCCTAGAAAACTAGGAACAGGCAAAGATGAAAAGAGAGATTGATAGGGCTTATCGATGAAATTGGATATTAAAAGGGTGACAAAGAGAGAGGGAACACAATGGAATAAGCGAAGCGAAAGAAGAGAAGAGAGTAAGCGTAAGTTGGGGGCTTGCGTGAATCCCTTCTTCAGAAATGAATTTTACGTTTGCTTGAATCGCTTCTCAGCTCAAAGTGAGAATGGGGGAATTTCTTTGGGAAACCAGCAACTCGTGTATTCTATATTTTAAGTAGACGGGTGAAAATGTCTTGCAATTAAAAATTAAAAAATGCTCTCCCTCTTCTCCTCTCCCTCGTCCTTTTTCGTCCTTCTTCTCGTGCTGTCAAGAGCCCGCCTTTGGTGTCGTCATTTGCTCTTTGCCGCCAATCCTCACCACCGCCGTCTGTCATTGTGGTCATGAGTGTTTGTCACTTTATTTTTGTTTGTTTTAGGATTACTACAATTCTATCGTCAAGATTGGGAATGCTTATAATACATACCGAATGATAATCCATATTTATTATAAGGATTGAAAATTCGTGTAATTCATGTAAATTGTTGTATAATTTATATAAATTATTAATTCGTATGATTATTTTTTTTTTATAATTTATTAAATAATAATTGAAATTTTTTTATTATTTAAAAATAATTAATATTTTTGTTGTATATTTTTAATGTGTTTTTATTTAATTAATTATATTTTTTTTGAAGTTGATTTTTAATAAATAATTTATTCAATAAGTAAATGATTTAAAAAAAAAATTTATTTAAAAATGAATGTATAACTATTATTGTTATTTATTTATTTTTAAAATATAAGTAATTTAATTATATTTGCTATTTAAAATATTTTTTCTATAAATTTGTTAAATATCATAAATTCTAAATTTTTATTAGTATATATTTCTCAATTTACTCTAATAAGAAAATTTAAATTTGTTTTTAGTATTAAATATTTATATAAATAGTGTTTGGAAGTATAAAATTAAAATTTCTTCATTTGCTTATAAATATTTAAAAGTATTCAAATACTAATTTGTAAAAAAAATGACATAGTCATTTATAAGAAATAAAAAATAAAATTGTACTTAGATTTTGGTCATTAATTTAAGTTTACTATAATTAGTGATGTGAAGTCTATAAATTTTAGAAAAGAATTTCTATATTCATTTATGAATATATAAAAGT
The DNA here is from genome assembly GCF_000004515.6 of Glycine max. Classification (NCBI taxonomy): domain Eukaryota; kingdom Viridiplantae; phylum Streptophyta; class Magnoliopsida; order Fabales; family Fabaceae; genus Glycine; species Glycine max. The sequence goes on along the minus strand of NC_038242.2, from coordinate 34,300,714 downwards.
ATTAAAAAAGTTATTTAAAAAATAATAAAATATTTATTCATGAATTATTAAATAGTAATTGATTCAAGTATTATTTGAATGATGACATTAATTGTTATTACTGTTTAAATGTGTAGATTATGATTAGAACTAGAGGATTGTGTCAAGCTTTAAGCTGAGTTGTAGGAAGAGCCTTAGGGACACACGTTAATGGTGATGCGGATGAACACCTTCAGCGTCGAAGGCCGACAACATTTGAACATAGATAACTGGCAACTGCACCTGTTGTTGAGGATGTTGAGCATGTGGATCATGTAGCTGATGAGGTTCATGAGCAGCCTCAAGAGGTAGTTACTGGTGATGTATGTGCTGATGCCCAGGATTTTCCAGGCGGGCTCCATGATACATTAGTTTTCACGAATTATGTTCATCATGTGACAGCCACAGTTTGGGTAGGAAAGATACTTATTTCTTGAATTATATGATATTTTCATAACTATTTTTCATTTAACTTGAAGTGATTAATATTTTTTTCAGGAGTGTCCTGAGTTGAAGTTGTCCTCTCATGGAAGGGAGGTACAAAAAATTGCAAGGCCTGCACCAAAGATTGAAGGTATAGTGGTTGCCATATGACTTTGACTGCATGTTCCTTGGACACTGGTGACATGGGACTTGTATCTGCTTTTGCCGAGAGGTGGCACAAGGAAACTAGTAGTTTCCATCTTTTGGTAGGAGAAATCAATATCACCCTCGATGATGTGGCATCGTTGCTACATCTGCCCATTACATGCACCTTTCATACCTTTGATGCTCTTTGTTAGTTGTCTTATACGACTAACTTTTGTATAAAAAATATTTTCTAAAACTTGTATAGTTCCCCAATTTATAGTTATTTTGTAAGAATTTGTATATAAATCTTGTTTTGTTTGAATAACTATCTTTAAAGTATCTCCCATGTAATTTAATGATAAAATTTGCATAATTTAAGGTCAAAAGAGACTAAAATCTTGAAGTGCTAAAAGGAGCAGTCGTGCTCAGCGGACCCTGTGGGCTCAGAGCGCATCCACCGCTAAGCGCAGCTTTAGCGCGCTTAGCGTGACAAGGGAATCTGAAAGAGCACAAGAATCAAGGCCGCGCGCTAAGCGCGAGATCAGCTTGCTAAGCGAGACGTTTGTCTCTTGACAGGCTCAGCGCATGACTGGCGCCAAGCCCAAATCCACTTACTCGCGCTAAGCTCGAGGGTGGTGCTAAGCGCGACGTTGCGATTTTAGAGCCTATTTGAGCCTGAATTGTCAGAATTTGGGTAACGAATTTTGGAGACCATAGCTGCATACTTTTGCACAGAATTCGAGATAGTGCTCTAGAGGCAGCAGAGAGGCAGCAGCTAAGCAAGGAAGCTAGGGTTCATCACTTTGAGAGATTAGAGAGTGTTTGAGTGATTGTGAGGTGCCAAGAAGAGGAGGAGGGATCCTCCTTCTTGTGTAAGTAACAATTACTCTGTACTTTCTGTCTCATTTGCATTAGGGTTCCTTGTATGGCTGGTTAAACACCCTAGTTGGGGATTTCTAAGGAACAGTTGATGTAATTATCTTTAATATCTAATTAATTGTGTTTTGTGTGTTCAATGCTTCTTTCAATGCTTAATTATTGCATGTTCTTGGTCTGATCACCCATTTGTGTGTACTGTTAGGTGACTTTAGCATTGGGAAATGTACTGTTGCCTTAGAACTTGATAGAAGCAGGACTAAATAACTACATTACCAGGGATGGACTGTGGGGTTTTGGTTTTCTGAATATGCTGTGATGATAATGCTGTTTAAGTTAAGCCTAGTCTTACAAGAGGGATCTACGGACGAAGCTTAGGTTAAATTAGTCTAAACTTATGAGGGATCGAGGTTTAGTACTTTAGGCTACAACATAGAACACAAGAATATGATTAATTAGAGAAATATCCTTATATGCATAAACTCATTTGTTAGAAAGACCTAATGCTTTTTACCTATTGCTGTCAACTTTTACTTACTTGCATTTACTATTTTTACCATAGAATTAGTTTATTTCTGTTTTTAACCATCAATTATCAATGTTTGTTCCAACAATGCTTTACTTCTTAATAAAACTCTATCTAATAAGCAAGTTCCCAAAGTTCGATACTCAATGCGCTTTCCGGTATTTCATTTCCCTTGAATATATTTGTTAAAAGTTGGAGAAAAAGGAACCATATGGGAAAATGAACACTCTTCATGTAGACCAAGTCATGAACTTGTTAGTTGAGTTGCTTGAAGTCAGTACACAAGAAGCAAAAGATGAGACATTTCAATGTCATGGGGCATATGTTCGGATAGCCTAACTACGAGACATTTATCATATAATACGTGACATAAGACAATGGACCGTAGCAACTTGAGCATATTTGTTGCATCAATAGGTTGCACATTGTTTGCTAACAAGTGTAATGCCTTGAAATTTCGATAACTGAAAATATATGTTTGATGTTTTTCTTGTGTTATTTGATTACTTGATTAATTTGGATGAGTTAAGGTATTGTGTGAATTAGCCATGTGTGATTTGCTTGATGTGGATGTTGAGTTATGTGGAATTTTATTGACTTAGGTTGAAATTATGAGATTTCAAGTTTTACCTAAACCTGTTCCACTAAAACCGTGATCTTGGATTCATTAACTGTTGGATCGCCTTCAAATTTGAATTATAGGCTTGCAACCCAAGTCGGTATGTCTTAATCGTTGGGATTTTCAAAATAATATCTGGAGTATGACATGTTATATTTTCACCGAAGAAGTAAAATTTGTTGGAGCATAATTCGCCTAGGCGAGCAAAATTTCGCTTAGGCGAGTCTTGCAGGCTACAAATACATCAAGTAGCGTAGAACAACCATTTTACCTCCATCTTCTTCCCCTAAACCCTCCCCCAACACCTCCAACCTCCTCCTCCACCACCATTGATCACTAGTGACTGCCACAAGCCACATTTGCTTACCGTCGGACCACCGCAAGGAGATGAACAATTTAATGGGAACAGAATCTTCCAAACTCAACTCGAGGGTTTGGTAGAGAATGGAGCCTCCAATCCTCCCTTTGTGGTTTTTTCGAGGTAACCGTTATTTCTAAACCTTTTCCTAGTTAGTTTGAGCCTATCTTTGCATCTCTTGTGACTTAGGTACCATTATGGATGTTTTTACACTTCCTTTGAAAAACCCTTGAAAATGAGACATTGTAAAAGTTGCCATTTTTATAAAATAGACTTTGTTTTTGTAACATTTGTTGAACCCTGGTCACAGTGGCGTGATTAGAATTTCAAAATGACGTCTCTTTGATATGGATCTCAAAACACCCCTTTAGCCCCTTTTTAAATTGAATGGGTATTTGACCCCAAAAAATGATATTAACCTTGTCTTTGAAATCTATACTAAATTATCTTTGATCTGGTATATAAAGGTCTAAGTTTAGACGAACGAACGTGAACCTAAGAGATCTTAGAACAACGCCGCAAGGAACTAATGAAGAAATATAGATAGGTCAAGGAAGTTTACAACTTTTGATACCATAGTTGGGGTCGGGGAACCAAATTATGGGGATGTATGTTTGTCCCTGTGCATGCTGGTTTTCAAGAAAAATTGTGTTTTTAACTAATGGGATGTGGTATACTTGTTATTGATATGCATGCTGGTTTTCAAGAAAGACTGAGTTTTTAACTAATGAGATATGATATATTTGTTATTGATGATTGAAATTGTCAATGATGTTGTTGTTGTATTGATTGGAATTTTTGGGAAAAGTCTTAATTACAGAGGAGACTCTGCCCAAAATTTTACATTTGTTCTTCTATTTACTTCTTTATTAAATTTTAAATGGGCATAAGAGTTTGTTTTGAATACCATAGTTCTCCTCTTTAATTTAGAATTTTCCTTAAAACATCAGTCTCATGATATTATGGATTCTTGTTATATGAGGTTTATGTTGCCTGAAGACCTAGGGAATGTGAATCCCATGCATGAATTTATATTATATATGTGGAATGTGATTGCTTATGATGTTGATGATGATGTTGAGATGAGATGATATTGATGTTGATAATGATATTGAGATGAAATGGTGTTGATGTTGATGATGTCATTGTGATGATCTATGTTATGTATGTACATGGGGGGTGTAGTGACCATGTTAGATATCCCTAGATGGGGAAATAAAGTATTTAAAGAGTTTTAAGCATCCTTGAGGAAGAAGGGGATGACTTAGAATCTTTAACTATCCATGGTCAGTGCATTGATGATGTGTTTCATACTTCATATTGCATGGAAATAGTATAAACTTTGTTAGTAAGTACTCGTAGTTTTTTCATGAGGAAAAATACTTGTACTTGGGGACATGTCACTCGGTTTGGAACTTCCTTGAGACTCATGTTGATCACCGGGGGGGGGGGGGGGGGGGGAGTTGCTTGTGCATGACAGGGTGACCTCGACACTTGCTGCCTAGTTTCCCTAATTGAGAGTGTCATATGGACGCTTAGGCTATTTCTTGATAAATGGTACCACATTGCATTTTAGAGTTGAGTCAGGTATATGCATCATTCTGAACATAATTGATTTAAATTGTGGAAAATTTGATGACTAGTCTGTTAAGTGTGCGTTGAACCGATGAGTTATTGAGAATGATTGTGGTTATTGTTATTGTTTTCTTGTTAATCATTGTCATTTGGTGTTTGTTGATGTTTTATAATAAACCCACCCTTGCAATTTTTGTACCGTGTGATTGGTGCCTGTGATGATCTCGAACTTTTGTCCGTGGGAGCATCTGAGTAGCATTAGGTGACTTGGAGGGAAGTTTTTTGTTGGAGCCGCCAAACCGACATGTAATGTTGGAAATTATTTTGGGGGAGAGTTGTGTTTTGTTATCAACTCTTCCTTAGTTGGTTCCTTGACTCTTTTTGATTGGGCATGTAAGTCCCAAGTTTAAATATATGTAAAAACTGAATTATGTTCTGACATTTGAATGATGTATAATGGTTTAATATGAGTGTGTGTGTGCGTGTGTATGTATTTATTCATGTATTTGAGCATTGTTTGATGAATTTATATCGCCAAACTAGAAGCTACTCGTAGGGAGCAGCTGCTGATGTGTCATCATTTTCTTCTATTTTCTAAACCCTTTTTGCACCATTTTAATTACTGATTGGTCTTAATTGTCAATTAATTAGGCAGTTTTATTATTTGGGCCCATTTAGCTAATTTGATGTTTTAAATCTAATTTCAGGAATTAATGAAACATTGGGCTTAATCCGGATTTTGGTTGTGGACTTGAAGAGGGCAAATAAAGCAGCGCTTACCTTAGTTAATTTCTAATTAGGAAATTTCGCAATTTTATTTTATGTTGTTCAGTGTTTATTTCGTTTTGGGCCAGAGTATTGTAATAGGGCCCAACGACTTTAAGTGACTCTTTTTAAATAGCAGCCTTGGGATTCGTGCAAGGCATTCTGTTATGCTATTTTCATTATTCAGAGCTTTGGTTTTAGGTTTTCACGTTTTTCTGTTCCCTTGTTACGGTTTTCGTTCTTAATGCAAATTTCTGTTTTCTGCTTCTAATTACGAGTTCATTCTTGCTTCTTCTTCTACTTTCATTTACGTTTCTGTCTCATTTACGTTTCTGTTCATTTACGTTTCTGCTTCATGTTTCATTTGCGTTTTCTGTTTGAATCCATGGAAGGCTAGATTTTCTGGTGTTGTTTCCTTTTGAGGACGAAGCCCAACTCTCTTTGAGGTTTCGCTTGTAATGTGATTTCATGGCAGTTTTCCCTTCACCAGTATCCCAAATTCGTGAATATTAATCAGTGCACGCTTCGTGTTCGATTAATTGCCTCTGAGCCTAACTTGCGTTCATGCTTAATGGACGAAGGGCTAACTGGTGTATGTGGTGCCTAATCACGTATTGACAACCCTAAGTTGATTTTCGCTTAGTAAATTGAAATAGGGTTGGATTAAGTGGTTGACTGTTAGGGACAAATTCTCCATAACCCAGGATAAGAGAATGACTTCTGACTCAGAGGAAACAACCTGTTTTTAACATTAGTAGTTTCGTATTCCAGTTTACTTGTTCTGCTCTTTAATCACAAAACAAACAAACCCCCCCCCCCAATCGTTACTGTTACTGCAAGTATATTATGAACATTTGGTTTGTCACTGCTCGTTGGGAAACGACCTAGGATCACTTCCTAGTTACTGCATTTTCATGTTTATTTGATTTGGGTACGGCCTCGATCAGCTGCATTGGTCCATATGTATGAGAATTTGAATGATGCATCAAAGAGATCCGCCAGGCAACTTGTAGGATATATCACATTGTTGTAGGTATTTATAATTTCTTTTAATTTTAATTATTAGTTTTATAATTTATATTTACTATTGATTTGAATTTTTTGTTTGTTTAATATGTCCAATGTTGGATCTATGAGCATTTCCCTACTATTGCTTCGTGTGTTGTTGATGAGGATTATCATGAGAGGAAACCACGTGCTTGTCGTTGTTAGTATGGGAAGGCATTATTGGTGTCAACGTATTGTAAGTGGTTGGATAAATTGACATCTGATGTTGGGTGTTGGATTCCTTATGGCGACCATCGTTCATTCAGAGAATTTAAGTTGATCTCCTTATTTTCCAAACAAATTAGATAGGGTCCATCTATTGTGATACACTAACCAGAGAATGTTGTGTGACAGTTTGCTTATGCGCAGACCATTCCTCCACACCCTGTTGCCCCATCTTTATCTATAGAGGAGATTGACGATAGATGGATGCAATTCTCTGAATGCATGCACTAGTGGGTCAGACTTTTGTTGCTCCTGGATAGTGTGCAGTAGGCTACATGAAGTGGTTCTACATGATATCTCACCTGTTGATGAGTCAGACACAACCTGGGGATCCTCCAAGACATCCATCCATGGTGCACAATGATACATTTATTGAACCAGGTCCTCCTCAACAACCTGTTGCCGCAACAGCTATGCCAGAACCACTTGCACATGCACTTGCTGATGTAGACATGTCTCGACATGCAGTGGTATAATATATTTTGAATTCACTGTCTGCTAGTCATTTTATGTGTCATGCATTAAATGTTTACTTTTTACCTTGTTGTCAATGTTGTAGGAGGCTTGCCAATGGATAGCAGAAAGGTTGGAACACTTGATCAACATGAGGATAGTTACTGCTGGAACTGAAGCATACACTGTGACCGAGCAGTGCCAGGGAATCACTAGGGGTGTCACTGAGCAACAGAATATTTATGTTCGGTTGAGACGAAGGCGGCACACGCCGGACGCATGAAGATTCTTGGAATTGATTAAGTTCTAGAGGAATTATGTATGCAATATGACTGAACAGTGTTTAATATTTGGTATTATTTGACAAGCGGTTTTAATTTCCGTTTATGTAGTATGCGAATATTAAATTATTGACCTAACTAGAATATTTTAAACGTAGACCAAATTAATTAATCCTCAACCCTAAATAAAAACCCTTAACCATAAAACCATAAATCATAAACCCTCAATTAATTAAGGCTTAAACCCTAACAACTACCTCTTAAGTAACCAAACAATAAATAAACCCTAAGAAGTAACTTTGGCATAAGACATAAACCATATAACAAGTATACCCTAAACCTTTGTAAACACTAATCCACGAAAATAATAAACCGTTTGATATTTTGCCTTTTTTTTTCTAATATTATTATTTTCACAGTAGATGATTACGTAAAATAAATAATTATTTGAACGTCCAATGAAACACACGTTAATTATCGCATTACATGACAACCCCATAATTATTTCACAAATATGTACGTTACAAACGTCGGCTTAACAGTAACTAAATGTTCAATCTTCCCCTAAATCAACAAAGTGTGTTATCAACCTCATCAAATTGGTATATTGCTACATTCTACTAATATATGTTGTAGGCCAATGCTTTGCTTGATAATGACAATGTGTAGATCATAACAAAGCTACTGGCGGTAAGGAACTACTGTCTCTTAAAAATACCTATTACATAGGCACATACACATTCAAGTGATCACAATACATTTTATTACAAAAACTACACAAACAAGAAGATCATGATTTTACCTGAATAAAATGATTGTCATACACATGACCGATACATATAACGTGATGTACAAAACAATCTCATGGTGATTGACTTCTAAGAGGAAAAACGTCATGCTTTGTTGGAAAGAAAGAGAAACAAGGATGACATTATACCTTGATGCAATCACATATCCCATGTTGGTTATATTCATCCACTTATCCATGGTAACCTGCACGTAACAATTTTAATTAGATTTATTTAAAGCAAAATTAATTCATCAAAACGTAACAAAAAACTTATATACCATGGATAATTCATCAACAAGTAGCTACCACTTTAACTCATCAAATCTGTCTATGCCACCAAGCAAGTTGATATACTCATTAGACCATTTTGCAAGTCATTTAAGCAAATGGTTATGAACCAAAGACCATGAATCTTCACCCATACCTAATAAGACAACAATTGCATGATATCCACAATTACCATCATGTTTGACATTGACATTGTTTTCAATGAAATCATGAATGCATGGATGAAATTGATCCAACACGGGCATGTTCCTTTTTGGTTTTGGTTGTTTAGATGATGATCTAGTTCGTTTGACTGAAGAATTGCTATTTTGCACAAAATGTAATGCATCCACATACTCCCAGTAAGATAGATCATGCTTTGTTGATCTTTGATGTTTGGTCATCGGTTTCTTTTGAGCACCTTTTGTTTTCACCTTTTCTAGAGGAGCACACATAGAATTTAGATCAAGGTAGACAATTTTCCAAAGTTTACTCTTTAGAGTAATTTAGATCAGGGTTATCGGGCTCAAATAACCCTTGGTCTAAAAACCTTAGTCTCCGCCAAAACATATGGATTATGTCAGGTGGTATGGTACCAACAAGATATCTAGCTAGCTCACATGCACATGGAAGACCATGAGTAGTTCTCATTATACATCCATAACGAGAAGAATTTTTGCCAGCATAATGAACACTCTCAAACTCAGCAGCAATCTGATTTAAAGCATACCTTTATACCATGCCAAGTAGTTTCTTGTATAAGGTAAGTTTAAGAACATGTCCAACCACATGTGTACTTGTCTCAAAAGATGCCTTAATTTTAGTGTGTTGCAGCATGATCGTGTTGTTCATGGCTTCCCAAACACTACAAAGGTCTCCAAGGCTATTCCATAGTAGTCTCTTTCAGGCATAATGAGCATACTTAACCCTGCATTTGAAATACATAAACAAGTAAACAAAAACAAGTATTTTTATCCGTTAGACCTTAAACCCTAACACCAAAATATATTTACAATTTTTATACCTGTTAGTTGTTGTGTTTCCTAAATGCATCACCTTTTTTGTCTAGGCTTTAACAAATCTTTCTTTATGGGAAATCACACATGTTTGCTTCACATAGTCAACAAACATTGGCCATGTTGAGCAAATAATTTCAAACTTCATAAGGTAGTCATCAAACTCTTGCTCAGAAGGAAAATCCACCAGACTCCCCCAGGCTTCCATGACATTATCTCATGCATTTTTTTACCAACAAGGGTTTTACATTTTGCCTTCACATTCTTATCAATGTGAAACTGACACAAAAAATTGTTAGACTCAGAAAATAGTTTTCACTACATTCATCAATGCTAAATCTCTATCGGTAACAATGACTCTAGGAAGTGCATCACGTCTCAAAAAATACCTCTAAATCGTTTTAGAGCCCAAACAACATTGTTTAGACGTTCTCCCTCCAAATAGGCAAAAACAATTGAAAATGTCATCCCTATTGGTGTCACACCAACAATGTCAAGTAACAACAACCTATACTTGTTTGTTTTGTAGATATTATCTATGAGAAATACCAAATTACACGCATTGGATAATTTCACAGCATTAGAATGACTCCAAAATATATCACGTACAACATCTTCATCCTTCAATCTATGCTAATGAATATACTGATCCCATTCAAGAAGCTTCATTAGTTGTTGCATTTTAATATTATTGCCTCTTATAGAAGAACGATATGCATATATTGCATTGTATACTTGCCAAATTGTTGTATAATTGTTGGCATTGTGCTCCTTCAATGTTAGAAGAATATTTATTGGTTTGACCATTGACTTTGTCATATCACTAATAATAATCTTTTCATCCTTAGTTAGTCGACCAACATGTGGATGTCCAACTAATGACTTAATCAATGCATGATTATGACTCCCACATATTAACTTCACCATCCATCCTTCACCTCCCACCACTAGTTTCTCTCGTAGCTTAAAGAGACACCTACATTTTCTACCGTCAATAACTGTTCGTAATAAATCTTTCTTCCTGGCCTTATATTTTTCACTCCTTTCACAATCAATTAAAACAAATGAGATCCTTCCTCTAATTCCAGTATCTGTGTTTGACCTCATAATTACTACCACAAAACCAATATCATACGCAACAGAGCGAGCCCAATGCAAAACATCATCATGGGTAACAAACACCTAAAAAATGGATAATGCATGTTTTGTCTTCAAGGGACATTCATTTACTTACTTTAACGAAAACCAAAATCATATTAATACCTGAGAAGTATTGAAGGCATAAGAACAATCAATATGTTGAAAGACACCAGGTTCCTCTCCATTTTCTTCATTCATATTGACTTCTTCAGACATTATGTTGTCATACATCCACTGATCTTAGTCCATCTTAACAAAACATTTAAAAAAATTAAATGACAAACAAACGACCCCTAACGACACCATACATATACTATCACACAATTTTTTTATTTATTTTACTACATTTAATTTAATAATATAATACATTAAAATTGATAAGCATATATATATATATATATATATATATATATATATATATATATATATATATATATATATAAATTTAGACTTGCATAAACTAATATATGACACAATTTTATTATTTTTTTTTACTTCCATAAAGTAGTTAAGTTAATAATATTTACACAAAAATTATAAATCTTTAAATACTCATCCCGTACTAGCTACCAACAAAAAATATCAACTTTTTTAGGAACTAACCTTTTAGTCCTCGCTACAAAAAAAATATATACATAAATAATTACCTACAAATTAGTTATAAATATCAACTCTTTTTTATTACAAATTATGTTACGATAAATTACTTATGAATTACTTGTTAATATTTTTATTGTTAATTGTAATTCATAAAATTATAAGGACTAAACAATTCACTTTTAAAATAAAACAACTAAAATAAAATATAACTATAAGTTATTTAAAAATAAGTATACCACTTTCAAACTATAAAAACTAAAAGTTACAAATTATGAAACTATACGTATTTAAACATATTATAAATAATAAAACTAATTATATTAAAAAACATTAAAAAAAATTAAAATAAATTTTAAAAAAAGTTATTACGGATTGACAATCCGTATGTTTCTTATGGATTGATTTGTATGAACATTACAGATTGCTTATCCTATGGATTGATTTGTATGAACCTTACAGATTGTCAATCCTATCCTTCTTACAGATTGTCAATCTATATATTTTATACGAATTATCAATCCATAAGTTATATACGGATTACGGATTATCAATTTATATGCTTTATACGGATTTCAAATTCGTATAAAACTATATTGAAGTTGCAGAATGTACCTCCACCGTTAACAGCCACACAAACCACCACCACAACCATCACTTAGCAACGAACCACTGTAACCAATGCACCTCGATCAAAACAGACACAAGAATGAATGAGCACCTTTCATGAGAATGAAAGCAAAGAATAAAATGAATGTTGCATGATGAAGGAAATGGAAGAAGAAGAAAGTAAGCAGGGGTAGTTTTGGAATTAAAAAAATTGTTGGGTGCACAACAAATTTGCTGGTGCACAAAGCAATTCCTGATAATGGGGTTTGCGTGAGTTTAGGCTGACTTTGAAGTGCTTGGGCTGCTATGATTTTCATCACTTGGTGCTCGAGGTCGTACCCGAATCAAATAAACATGAAAATGCAGTAACTAGGAAGTGATCCTAGGTCATTTCCCAACGAGCAATGATAAACCAAATGTTCATAATATACTTGCAGTAACAGTAACGATTGGGGGAGGGGTTTGTTTGTTTTGTGATTTAAGGAGCAGAACAAGTAAACTTGAATACGAAACTAATAATATTAAAAATGGGTTGTTTCCTCTGATTCAGAAGCCATTCTCTTATCCTGGGTTATGGAGAATTCGTCCCTAACAGTTAACCACTTAATCCAACCCTATTTCAATTTACTAAGCGAAAATCAACTTAGGATTATCAATACGTGATTAGGCACCACATACACCAGTTAGCCCTTCGTTCATTAAGCATGAACGCAAGTTAGGCTCAGAGGCAATTAACCGAACACGAAGCGTGCACTGATTAATGTTCACGAATTTGGGTTGACTGGTGAAGGGAAAACTGCCAGGGAACCACATTACAAACGAAATCTCAAAGAGAGTTGGGCTTCGTCCTCAGAAGGAAACAACACCAGAATATTCAGCCTTCCATAGATTCAAACAGAAAACGTAAATGAAACATGAAGCAGAAACGTAAATAAACAGAAACGTAAATGAGATAGAAATGAAAATGAAAACAGAAACGTAAATGAAAGTAGAAGAAGAAACAAGAACGAAATTGTAATTAGAAGCAGGAAATGGAAAATTGCATTACGTGAATAGTAACATCCAAGCAGAAAAACGTAAAACCCTAAACAATGCTCTGAATAATGAATAGCATAACAGAATTCCAAGGTTGCTATTTAAAAAGAGTCACTCAAAGTCACTGGGCCCTATTACAATACTCTGGCCCAAAACGAAATAAACACTGAACCACATAAAATAAAATTGCGAAATTTCCTAATTAGAAATTAACTAAGGTAAGCGCTGCTTTAATTGCCCTCTTCAAGTCCACAACCAAAATCCGGATTAAGCCCAATGTTTCATTAATTTCTGAAATTAGATTAAAAACATCAAATTAGCTAAATGAGCCCAAATAATAAAACTGCCTAATTAATTGACAATTAAGACCAATCAGTAATTAAAATGGTGCAAAAAGGGTTTAGAAAATAGAAGAAAATGATGGCAAATCAAAACCCCCCATACTTAACCATTTGCACTCCTGGGCAAAATGAAACAAAGAACAAAATCCACGGGTATTCAAAGAGAGACAAACGAAAACATTCACATATTTCTCAATGAACATCAAGGAATGAAAGGAATGGGTAACATCTAACATAGGGAGATCCGAAAAGTCAAGACATTCATGAAAATCATCCAAGCAACCCAATCATGGCAAAATAGTTAATCAGCTCAAGAATGAAAAGTGATAAAGCCTCACAAGATATACACTCTATCTCTCAAGTGTCTAGGCTACTATTTACCCTCAAAGCACCCATGAAAACAAACACCACATAAACTTGGCAAGATTCTAAAATTGACAATCAACCCATAAACACAAGCACATCAGGATCAAAAGGTCTTTTAAGGTTGTAATGGGGCCAAGGACAAGGTATGGAAAAATATGGAATAAGTGGCTGAATCCCAAAGGAATAGAGGAGCAATGGGGAATAAGTGCATATTAAGAAAAAATAAGAAAATAAAATGAAGTAAAGATAAAATTTAAACATAAAGAGTAGAACCAAGAGCCTCATCATTCTTTTGTCATTTAAGATCTTATTCACTCAACTTTACTGCTTTTCTTTTTCTTTTTCGATTCTTTTTTTTTTTTAGTCTGTAGCCTTTGAGAAACAGCATCTCATTCAGCATGTCCAACATTTAACCAATATGCAATGTACATCAAGTATGGCTCAAAATATATCATGAAGCATGGCCAACAAAACATGTTATCCAATGAAACAAAAACCCCCACACTTATTCCCAAAACAATTCCAAAGCTCCAAAATTCCTTAAGGATATGGTGATATCATGGTTTTTCACTTAAGGCTTGTAGTGAGCTTCAAAACAAGGAAAGGGAAACAAGGCTCAAAAGGGCTATCAAAGGAATTAAGTCAAGGTAAGTCCATTTGGCTAGAAGCTTATAAGAACAAAATTGCCTCAATCATTTCCAAATATGCATGTGAATTAGGAAGCATCAACAAGAATCAAGCCAAGGCTATTGTGCAAGCAATCAATGGGGCAAAACACACCAAATGATTATGATGATGGATGGCTCAAATTCTTACAAAGGTAAACTTATCACTTTCAAATTGAGCTTTCAAAACTATCATGACATGTAGAGGAGAATCAAAGATTTCAAGTCACAAAATGTCAAAAACTTTTATTTTCAAAACAATTACCCATTTCTTGAACATATCCTATAATTCAAAGAAAAACATGCAAAGTCGTACATGCACACAGAATTGACCCAAAATATTAAACTAGAAATCCGACGAAAATAACAACATTAACAAATTAACACAACTAACAAATTAACAAAACCGACAAAACTAGCAAAACCAAAGAACACTCCCCCCCCCACCCCCCTCATACTTAAACAACACATTGTCCTCAATGTAGCACAATTAAGAGATTAAAAACAATTAAATCATCAAATAGAATCGGACAAGTGTAATAAAAGCAAAGAAGGAGATAGGAAAAGAAGAACTCCCTAAGTCATGGTGGAGGAAGAGTAGGGTGGAGTAAGGAAGTCTCTTCCACCACTACGTCCACTAAAGAAGGGTTCGTGAGGAATGGCTTAAGTCGATGTCCGTTGACCTTGAAGCTCTTGTTTGTGGAGTCGCTTTTGATCTCAACTGTACCATAAGGAAAAACATTAGTAACAACAAAAGGACCAATCCACTTAGACCTCAACTTACCACTCATGAGTCCAAGCCTAGAATTATACAATAACATTTTTTGCCCAACCATGAAGTCCTTCTTAACTATCATGCTATCATGGAACTTCTTGGTCTTTTCTTTGTAGAACTTGGCATTCTCGTAGGCTTCTAGGCGGATTTCATCTAACTCACTCAGTTGCAACTTTCTTTCTTCACCAGCTTGATCCACAGAGAAGTTGCAAGTCTTCACTGCCCAGTATGCTTTGTGCTCAATTTCCACTGGAAGATGACATGCCTTTCTAAAGACAACCCGATAAGGAGACATTCCTATGGGTGCTTTGTAGGCAGTCCGATGTGCCCAGAGAGCATCATCAAGCCTGGTACTCCAATCTTTCCTACTTGGCTGCACAATCTTCTCTAAAATTCTCTTGATCTCCCTGTTAGAAATTTCTGCCTGTCCATTGGTCTGGGGGTGGTATGGTGTGGATACCCTGTGTACCACCCCGTACTTTTTAAGCAAGGCATGCATTGTTCTGTTGCAAAAATGGGTTCCTTGATCACTAATAATTGCTTTAGGTACTCCAAACCTGCAAAACAGATTAGATCTGACAAAATCTGCAACAACCTTAGCATCATTAGTTCTAGTAGGTTTGGCTTCCACCCATTTTGAAACATAGTCAACTGCAAGGAGAATGTAAACATAACCAAAAGAGACAGGAAAAGGGCCCATAAAATCTATACCCCAGAAATCAAACACCTCACAAAATAGCATAGGTTGCTGAAGCATTTGTTGTCGCCATGTAAGTGTATTTCCTGCTCTCTGACACTGCTCACAAGTGCTGTAGATCTTCCACGCATCTTTAAAGATGGTGGGCCAATAAAAACCACAATCAAGCACTTTGTGAGCTGTCCTTTGAACACCCACATGATCTCCCGGTGCGGAAGAATGACAGAACTGCAGGGCTGAGTCAGTCTCATGATCTGGAATGCATCGTCTAATGACCTGATCACTGCACAATTTCCACAATTAGGGGTCATCCCAAATAAAATGCTTAGCATCACTTTTAATTTTATCTTTTTGGGCCTTAGATGCTAAGGGAGGAAAAACAGAAGCAACCAAATAATTGACAATGTTAGCAAACCAGGGAGTAGAAAGAGAGTCAGAAATACTATACAGTATATACAAATGATCATCCGGGAAATCATCCCGAATGGGTGAATTCGTATCTGATACACGTTCGATCCGACTCAAATGATCAACAACTAAATTTTGTGCTCCGCTCCTATCACGGATCTCCAAGTCAAACTCTTGAAGCCAGAGCATCCATCGGATCAACCTAGGCTTAGAATCAACCTTCTTCAACAAGTACTTTAGAGCTGCATGGTCAGAATAAACAATAATGCGGGTACCAAGCAAATAAGATCAAAATTTTTCAAGAGCAAAAACTATTGCTAGAAGCTCCTTCTCAGTAGTAGTATAATTCGCTTGGGCGACATCTAAAGTCCTAGAAGCATAGTATATCACCCTGGGCAATTTATTAATTTTCTTAGCAAGGACAGCCCCTAATGCATAATTTGATGCATCTCACATAAGCTCAAAAGGGGCTGTCCAATCGGGTGCCTGGATGATGGGAGTGGTTGTCAGCGCTCTTTTGAGGCAATCAAACGCCTCTTTGCATCTGTCATTAAAGTCAAACTCCACCTCCTTTTGCAACAAGTTGGACAGTGGAAGGGCTACTTTGCTAAAATCCCTTATAAAGCGCCTGTAGAATCCTGCATGACCAAGAAAAGATCGCACCTCTCGCACACAAGAGGGGTAAGGCAATTGTGAAATAACAGAAATTTTTGCAGGATCTACTTCACTACCCTTATTGGAAATAATGTGACCTAAAACTATACCTTGCTCAACCATAAAATGACATTTTTCAAAATTTAGAACAAGGTTAGTTTCAATGCATCTATTCAAAACTTTTTCCAAACTATCCAAACAACCATCAAAAGAGGATCCATACACAGTGAAATCATCCATAAACACTTCTATGCAATTTTCTAAGAAATCACTGAAAATACTAATCATTCATTGTTGGAAGGTACCAGGGGCATTGCACAGGCCAAAAGGCATCCTCCTATAGGCAAAAGTGCCGAAGGGGCAGGTGAATGTGGTCTTTTCCTGATCCTCAGGAGCAATAGTAATTTGCATATAACCAGAAAAACCATCAAGGAAACAGTAGTGAGATTTACCTGCCAGGTGTTCAACCATCTGGTCAATGAATGGCAAGGGAAAATGGTCCTTTTTGGTAACCTGGTTCAGCCTCCTATAGTCAATGCAGACTCTCTAACTGTTCTGCACCCGAGTAGGAATCAGCTCCTCCTTCTCATTTTTGATCACTATGAGGCCGGTCTTCTTCGGGACCACCTGGACGGGACTCACCCATTGGCTGTCGGAGATAGGATAAATGATTCCAACTTGCAAAAGCTTGGTTATCTCCTTCTTCACTACATCTAGAATCACCGGGTTGAGTCTTCTCTGTGGCTGTTTTACTGGTTTAGCTCCATCCTCTAAATTTATTCGATGCATACATGTGGATGGGCTAATACCAGGAATGTCCGCCAGGGTCTAGCCTATAGCTTTCTTATGCTTCTTGAGAATAGACAACAACTTCTCCTCTTGCTCATCAGCAAGGGAGGCAGATATAATCACTGGAAAACTTTTGCTATCATCCAAATAAGCGTATTTTAAATTTGATGGCATAGGCTTCAATTCTGGTGTGGTTGGTTGGATAGTGGTAGAAAGAGATGGTTTCTCAGCCTGTACCTCATAAAGAAAGTCAGGGGTATGTGTACTTCCTAAAACATGGTTAGTCCTATCTGACTCTATAAAATCAATCTCGAGAGGTAAAACACCACCACCAGACATGCAATCAATATCACTTTTAGATTCACTCTCAACATCAAATTCAGACATATGATCAAGTACAATTTCAGACTCAATGCATGAAGAGTGAGAGGCATGCAGATTAGAGTAAATATCAATCATGTATTCATCAACAACATGGTCAATTATTTCAGCACAAAATACAGAAAGATCTTCAGATGGGTATTTCATAGCATCCAGAATATTAAAATGAACAGTTATATCACCAAACTCCATGGATAGTGTGCCTGCATAAACATCTATCTTAGTTCTAGCAGTTTTCATAAAGGGTCTGCCTAGAATGATGGGAATTGATCCTTGAGAAAATCTATCTTCCATATTCAAAATATAAAAATCAACAGGGAAAATCAGTTCACCAACTCTAACTAAGACATCTTCTATGAAACCAACAGGGTAGGCAACACTTCTATTAGCTAAATGAATTACCACATCAGTTGACTGCAAAGGACCTAGAGATAGAGAATTAAAAATAGACAGAGGCATAACACTAACAGAAGCTCCTAAATCTAGCATGGCATTGTCAAACTTACTATTCCCTATAATACAAGGTATGATGAATGTACCTGGATCTTTACATTTTTTAGGAATTTGGGGAACAGATTTACCAATCAATGCGGAGACATTTTTGCCCATGCTAATTCGTTCACTTCCTTTAAGCTTCCTCTTATTAGTGCACAACTCCTTCAAGAATTTGGCATATTTTGGAATTTGCTTTATTGCATCCAGCAGAGGTATGTTTACCTCTACTTTTCTGAATGTTTCCAAGATCTCTTTCTCTGCCTCTTCCATTTTTTTGTTGGAAACTGCTCTTGGAGGGAATGGAAGAGGAGGGATGTGCCGCTTCTGCAAATCAGAATTACCAGTGGAAGATTCACTTGCACAGAAATTGTTAGGTAAATTTTTGTCATCACCTTTTTCTGGAGTAGAGTGAAGTTTGACAGGTTCATTTGCAGATGAGGAAGGTGCTACGGGTTAAGGTCCTTGACACTGCTTTCCCGACCTCAATGAAATGACACTGACATTTTTGGGATTTTGGACAGCTTGGGAAGGCAGCTTGTCAGAATTCTGGGACTGTTGTTGATTCAATTGTGTAGCCAAGTGTCCTATCTGATTGGTTAAGCTCTGAATGGAGGCTCTGGTCTCTTGTTGAAACTGCATGTTCTGCATAGTCATTTGCCTCACAAGTTCTTCGAGGGAAGGTTGTGGAGGAGCCTCAACTGTTGGCTGTTTCTGGGACTGTTGCTGTTGTTGGATTGTTGGAGGAATGTATGGTCTGCTTGGGCCAACAACATTTTGGAAGGAAGGAGTAGGATGTTGCTATTGTTGCTGAGGGCTAGACCATCTGAGATTAGGGTGATTCCTCCATCCAGGGTTGTATCTGTTGCTGGAGAGGTCGTAATTGTTCTATTGTGGATGATTTTGCTGTTGAGGTTGAGGAGGTCTATTGTAAATGTTTGCAGCATAAGCTTCAGGCTGCTCAATTGCTCCAGGTTGTTGCATGGAAGGGCAAAGGTCTGTATGGTGGTCAGCAGAGGAGCACAAACCACAGACCCTTGCAACAGGTACAGATTTCTGGTTCAAGGCTAGCTGGGTTACCAAGTTAACCAATGCATCCAGTTTGCCTTCAAGCTTCTTAGTTTCAGATGATGCAGCTGAGTTTGTAGCTACTTCATGCACTCCTCTAATGACTATAGCATCATTTCTGGCGCTAAACTGCTGGGAGTTGGAAGCCATCTTCTCAATTAAATTTCTGGCTTCAGTAGGAGTCATGTCTCCAAGGGCTCCACCACTCGCAGCATCTATCATACTTCTCTTCATATTACTGAGTCCTTCATAAAAATATTGGAGAAGCAGCTGCTCTGAAATCTGATGGTGAGGGCAACTGGCACATAGTTTTTAAAATCTCTCCCAGTATTCATACAGGCTCTCTCCACTGAGTTGTCTAATGCCTGAAATATCCTTTCTGATGGCCGTGGTCCTGGAAGCAGGGAAAATTTTTTCTAAGAATACTCTCTTGAGGTCATCCCAGCTCGTGATGGACCGTGGAGCAAGGTAATAAAGCCAGTCCTTTGCCACTCCCTTTAAAGAATGAGGAAAAGCCTTTAGAAATATATGATCCTCTTGGACATCTGGGGGTTTCATGGTGGAGCAGACAATATGAAATTCCTTCAAATGTTTGTGCGGGTCTTCACCTGCAAGGCCATGAAACTTTGGAAGCAAATGAATCAGTCCAGTTTTAAGAACATATGGGACATCCTCATCAGGGTATTGGATGCACAAGCTTTCGTAGGTGAAATCAGGTGCAACCATTTCCCTTAGAGTCCTCTCACGGGGTGGAGGTTGTGCCATGTTATCAAAATGTTCAAAATCAGAATGCTCAGAATCAGAATGCTCAAAATTATAATGCTCAAAATCAGGATGTTCAAAATCACCAATAACAGAATGCACAGATTCACCAGTAATGGAATGCTCAGGATGATCAAAAGGTATAAAATGATGCCTAACTAATCTATGAAATGTCCTATCTATCTCAGGATCAAAGGGTTGTAAGTCAGATGGATTGCTTCTAGTCATACACTACATTCAGCATGCACAACTAGTTGCCTTGTCATGTAAATAAAGGTGTAGGTTTGAACTACAACTACCCTCAAAAGATATCCAAATGATTTGAAATTTTGTGAGAAACCTTATAAAATGATGAGAAGATAGCACAAAAAATTTCAGGCAAAAATTCAAAGTCTAACTATGGAAGCTAAAAATGGTAGGTTAAGAAAAATAAGTGAATAAAACTTGAAAAATAAAAAACTTTTGACAGAATCACTTTTTTTGGATGATGGAGACCTCAGCCAGCCATTTTCTACCCCAAATACATACATAATAATTGCGATTCTGATAACCGGAGCAAAAATTATGGCTGTTTGAAGTTTCGACAAACACAAAATTTGCTACTTTTTTGGAACTTTCAAATCTGACCAAACTAAAGGCTCTAGCTATTTTTCCCACAAAATATAGATTAAAAGAAGTTACCGCAAAAAAATTCAGCCAAAAATAACAACCCTAGCCACTAAAATAAAAAATCTCAAATAATTCAGCATGGGTGGTCGCTAAAATCCATCTCTACTTGATTTCTACTATTACTTTGTTTTGCCGCAAGCAAAAGTGGTCGCTAAGTTCGTCGCAAAACACTATTCACAACAAAACACCCAAAACTGAAACAGGGGAAACACTTAATAGGAAAACTGAAACAGAACACACACTAAACAAAATACCAAGACACTAAACAACACTAACACACATACTAACACAATACTAATAATTAAACTTAAAACACGAAAGAATTAAACACACAACACTAGCTAGTTATTATGAACCTTTGGACACTGCTCCCCGGCAACGGCGCCAAATTTGCTCGAGGCCGTACCCAAATCAAATAAACATGAAAATGCAGTAACTAGGAAGTGATCCTAGGTCGTTTCCCAACGAGCAATGATAAACCAAATGTTCATAATATACTTGCAGTAACAGTAATGATTGGGGGAGGGGTTTGTTTGTTTTGTGATTTAAGGAGCAGAACAAGTAAACTTGAATACGAAACTAATAATATTAAAAATGGGTTGTTTCCTCTGATTCAGAAGCCATTCTCTTATCCTGGGTTATGGAGAATTCGTCCCTAACAGTTAACCACTTAATCCAACCCTATTTCAATTTACTAAGCGAAAATCAACTTAGGATTATCAATACGTGATTAGGCACCACATACACCAGTTAGCCCTTCGTTCATTAAGCATGAACGCAAGTTAGGCTCAGAGGCAATTAACCGAACACGAAGCGTGCACTGATTAATGTTCACGAATTTGGGTTGACTGGTGAAGGGAAAACTGCCAGGGAACCACATTACAAACGAAATCTCAAAGAGAGTTGGGCTTCGTCCTCAGAAGGAAACAACACCAGAATATTCAGCCTTCCATAGATTCAAACAGAAAACGTAAATGAAACATGAAGCAGAAACGTAAATAAACAGAAACGTAAATGAGATAGAAATGAAAATGAAAACAGAAACGTAAATGAAAGTAGAAGAAGAAACAAGAACGAAATTGTAATTAGAAGCAGGAAATGGAAAATTGCATTACGTGAATAGTAACATCCAAGCAGAAAAACGTAAAACCCTAAACAATGCTCTGAATAATGAATAGCATAACAGAATTCCAAGGTTGCTATTTAAAAAGAGTCACTCAAAGTCACTGGGCCCTATTACAATACTCTGGCCCAAAACGAAATAAACACTGAACCACATAAAATAAAATTGCGAAATTTCCTAATTAGAAATTAACTAAGGTAAGCGCTGCTTTAATTGCCCTCTTCAAGTCCACAACCAAAATCCGGATTAAGCCCAATGTTTCATTAATTTCTGAAATTAGATTAAAAACATCAAATTAGCTAAATGAGCCCAAATAATAAAACTGCCTAATTAATTGACAATTAAGACCAATCAGTAATTAAAATGGTGCAAAAAGGGTTTAGAAAATAGAAGAAAATGATGACACATCACTTGGGTCTAGTTATATCTTATTAGGGTAATTGTAATTATTTTAGGCACTTGTTATATCTTAATTTTATGACTTAATGTCCCTTTTGGTCCATTATATTTTGAATTTGTTTCATTTTAGTACATTAAGTTTTAAAAGTTTCACTCTAGTCCTTTATGTTTTCCAAAATATATCTTTTTTTATCCTTTTTTCAATTTTTTGTTAGAAACATTAGTATTTTATTAACTTTTAAATTTTTAAATGATTAATTTACACATATTGGTGGCTAAAAACTGTCAATGTGAGTTTTTAATATAGTAACAACCAACATTGTGCACTAGAGAACTCGCTTTAGATTTAGAATTAAACCAAACCAACAAGACCCTCTTCCCTTGTCTCCCTCCCAACCCCCACCAAAGAGAAGATCTAAGGAAGAAAAAAGACATCACTCTCTGTCTCTAGATCTTTCATCGTCGTTTTGTTTACCTATGAAACATGAAGATTTGGGAAATCACACCAAAGCAAGACCCAATGTTTTAGATATGAAGCTTAACGTCATCGTTAAGGGACATGACGTCAACACCGTTTGCCACGATGTTGCTTGGACTGCCTGGGCAGTCCAAGCATGGTGGTTAGGAGTGGTGGTGCGTTTGGGTTAAAGGTGATGGGCCACGGGTGACACGATCGATGATATTGTTTGGTGGATGGAGGTTGCGGATGTGAGTGGCACCGACGGTGACTTCCTTTCGTGCATCCACCATGCCCTATTGCTAGATCAACCACTATTGGTGTGGTCATTGTGGTGGGTGTAGGTGACAGTGGTGGAAGTTGAATTGGAAGAGGGTTTCATGGGAAAAAAAATCTGTGCGCACATTTGCAATGAGTGAGAAAAGACTGAAAATAAAAAAACTAAAATTGAATGGTGTTGGCATGTACATAATGGATCAAAAGTGATATTAAGCCTAATTTTGCTCTGCATTAAGTATTATTTTTTTGCGGAATAAAATTGGCAGAAAAATCCGCAAGAAAATTAGCTACAAATATATATGTTCATAGGAAATTCCTGTGAATTTTTTCCACAAAAAAATTTGCAGCAAATACATGTGGATTTTTATCCGCATAAAAAATTACAGCAAATACCTACAGGTTTATTTTCACATAAAAACCTATAGCAAACACCTGCGAATTTTTTCCACATAAAATTCTGCAACAAAAACCTACAAATTTTTTTCTCAAAAAAATCCATAGGAAATTAGCAAATTCCTAGAAGTGGATACAATGATACTTAGTGATAAATGTAAGCCATGAAAATCATTTCATTACTAACCTTCTCTTGTTGTGGAGTGAATATATACTAGTCATGCAATGCATAACTTCCCTTTATGATTTGATGATAAATATTGTTAATAAATGACAAAATTTTATTGTGAAGTTAAGCAATTTGTAGTAAGACAATTCTATGTGTATTATTGTAAATTATGGTATGACATGAATTGATTAATTTGATTGATTGTTAATTTTGAATACGAAAATTATATGTTGAATTGTCAATGGATATAATATAATATTATTTGTTTTTTCAAATGACCATTAAACATCTTTTTTCTCATATGAAAATAACATATTTATTGTGAAAAGATAAAATAGCACAATTGTTAATGTACCATAAGCATCAAACTTTGACGTCATAGAAAAACAATCACTTTGTAAATCATTCCTTAATTGTTGGATATTTTGACTATATCCTAAATGAAGACAATGCAAAGTAGATGAAAACTACACCAGTAAAAAAAAATTAGTAATAATGTATTCCAAACAAAATAACATGATTGATGTGTATTTAATATTGTAATATATAGCAATATTAGGTTGTTAAATAATTTCATGTCACCTCACGTTATGTTTAAAGTTGGTACTTTTTAAACTAATTTGTAATTTTAAGTATCATACATTGTATATTACATAGTCATATTAAATGTGAAACATATAAGACAATTTCTACATAGTCATAGTCATATTAACATAAAATAAAGTCGTTCACCTTTTTAGATTTTGTCAAAAACTTCATTGTATACAACATTTTTTATAAAAAATTTGTTATTTCCTTCTTCATCACATGTCAATATTTTTAATCCATTCAAGGTTTTAACTTTGGATAGTGTGACATATTTCATGAAAGAAAATAGAACATGAAAGATAAACTCTGACATGGGAAAGAGTTTGACCTTAACTCCTGTTGATTGTCATAGAAAAACACACAACTAACAATGAGAACATTGTTTTAGAGTTTACAATAACCTAACAATAACAATTTTTTATAAGAGAGTATGATTTCATTTTATTCATTTGGATTTTGGTGTTATCTTAATAAATAAATTACATCTTTCATGTGACCAAGTACAACTACAAATGCTAAAGAGTACAAATATAGGTTATCTAATATTTAGAGGGTGTATCTAAATTATGGTAATGTTATCTAATGCTAATTAACACTTTAAAAATTTATAATAAAAATTATAATAAACTCTTGATAATGGAGTGCATGTGAATGTCTTCATAAAGATAGCAATAATGATTTGGAGCATGTCGACACGATTAATTAAAAAATTAAATATGAAATAATAAGCATCATACTATTATTATTAAATTGTTTACACATTAGTTTAAAATAACGTGTACATTAAAAAAACACTAACATCGCCAAAAAGTTGATATCATTTCTTATATACATAATAGTAAATAATTTTTAGCAAGTGTGATTTTAGTAAAAAATTGTCGAACACATGAATACTCAAATTATATAAATGATCCCCTACATTGTATAGTCAAATCAAATATTTATATGGAGAAATTACATGTTAGTCCCAACTATATCACATGTCTCATATGGAGAAAAATAATCAGTATAAAGTTGTACTACAAAAAAAAATAATGAAACACATACTATTGAACAAAATCACTTGAAGCTAAATGCCAAATTTTGAAGTTTACATGTGTCCAAAGTCGGTATAAAAGGCTTTACACAAGTAACCAATCATACTTTGTCACATCATATAATAATTCTTTAATTAAATCAAATAATAAATAATTTAAAAAATAAAACAAAGCAAGTAAACAATCAAAAGAATCATATATTTTGTTTTCACATTCACAAAGACTCACGTTCCGTTGTGGCATCACACCACTCACTTTTCGTTGCAGCATTACACCGACATTTTTATTTTTCGACAAGGCTTGTGTTTGCAACTCCCTCATGTCAGTGTTGTTGCAACATCACACCCGCAGTTCTATTCACGCATCTTTTTGTCTTCGTAACTTGCTCACTCCCGCATTGTTTCATCATTGCACCTGCAGTCCTATTCATGCACCTTCCATTGTTGTCTAGCCTCACACACCAATATTGTATTCATTACAGGTTTGAACAATAATTTCACCTCATACTTTGTTACGTTGCTTCTTTATTCATTTATTTTCTTTCTTCGTTTTTGTTGGTGTACGTTCTCTTGTAAATGGTTCCTATTATCATTCAATAGTAGCCTATGTATGTGGGACACTTTTAATATGTATGTATGTATGTTCAGGTGATGTAAAGGGTAGTGTCCAATATGTTGTATTGAGGGGATATGTGAAGTTTGGTATATTGGTTCATAAGCCATTATTTGTTTTTCTTTGTATGTTAAACTTTGCACCTCTATTAGTTCTTGGTTGAGTCATTTCTTATGCCCCTTCTAAGTTCTGTTTTTAATGTAATTATGTTTGCCTATAAAAAAATTAACCACTTTGAATGTTATTGTTCTCAATTTGATTCTTCAATATATTTTTATATGTGTCGTTATTTGTTATTATTATCATCATCTTCACTATTATTATAACTATTATTATTATTTTGTTATATAGGAATGGAGATGACAAATGTTGATGAAGATTCCATTATGGAGGTTAGTTCTAATAATAGAAGTGAAAGTGATCTTGGTATAGACTATGCTGATACTGAATTACCATTGGAGCCTTTCGTAAAGCCTTATGAAGGAATGAAGTTTTCATCAATTGAAGATGCAGTGAAATACTACACAAGGTATGCAAAGAGGGCAGGTTTTAGTTTTCATATGGGTTATAATAGTAAATCAAGCACTAGTGGTATGATAGTTAGTAAAGAGATACTTTGTTCAAAGGATGGGTTTCGGCCAAAAAAATGTGAAAGTGAGAAAACATAGACTTGCAACATAAGACGAAACAAGGATAGTGTGCTAAACAATGTTAGATATAAAGAAAAGTGAGGATAAATGCATTATTTTTAGATTTTTGAGAGATCATAATCATGAACTTTTTTCTCCAAAGAGTTCATAGTTTCTTTGAGTACATAGGAAAAAAACTAAATTACAAAAAAAATTGATTGATGTGCTTGACGATTCTAGTTTACCTCCTAGCAAAAAAAAAGTCTATCTTGTGTACTCAAAGTGGTGGGATTGATAATGTTACATTTAGTTCACAAGATGTTGTTGATTACTTAAGTAAAAAAAGACAAAGGCAATTAGAAAAAGGAGATGCTCAAACAATGTTGACATATTTCAAGAGTTGTCAGTTGAAAAATCCTGGGTTTTTATGCCATTCAAGTGGATGTAAAAGGACAATTAGCAAATTGTTTTGGGGTTCATTCTAGGTCTAGAATGTCTTACAAATATTTTGGTGATATTGTGACACCCAACATACTTAACAAATCGATATAAGATGCCTTTTGTTTCATTTACTAGGGTTAATCATCATCAACAATCCATTCTTTTTGGTTGTGCTTTGTTATGGGATGAAATTAATTTATTTGGTTGCTAAGTACATGGTTATAAGCAATGTCTGGAGTTCATCCTAAAACTATTATCAAGGACCAAGATGTTGCTATTACTAATGCAGTTGCAAGGGTGTTTCCAAATGTTATTCATCATTATTGTATGTGACACATTCAGAAAAAAATTCCAAAGTACTTGAGCCATGTTTATAATTACCATGGTGAATTCATAAATCAATTTTACATGTGCATTAACCTATCTCTCACTATTGATGAATTTAAATCTGATTGGGAAGTAATAATAAATAAATTTGGGTTGTAAGATAGTCAACGGTTACAAAAGATATATTCTATTTGTCAAAATGGATTCCTGCATATGTACGCCATAACTTTTGTGTTGGAATGTCCATAACCCAAAGGAGTGAAAGTATGGATAAGTTTTTTAAGGATTTCTTGAATTTAAGTATTCCATTGTACAAGTTTGTGAACCAATACAAGAAGGTTCAAGTTTCACGTTATAACAAGGAAAGAGAAAAGACTTTCAAGACATTGAATTCAAAGTCATTTTTTAGACCTTTTTATCCCATTGAAGAAGAAGCTTAAAAAATTTATACAAGAAAAATGTTTAGAATATTTTAGGATGAGTAGGTTGGTTCTCAAAAGTTTAGTCTCAAGAAAGTTAATTTTGTTGCTAAAGTGGCCACATAAAAGGTTCATGAAATTAACAATGAGAAGACAACTTACAATTTGATTCATCATTTGAATTCAAAAGAAGCAAGTTGTAGTTGTCATCTATTTGAGTTTTTGGGTATCCTCTGTAGACATGTGTTAGCAATATTCATAAAGAAAAATGTCCATTCTCTCCCTTCACAATATATTCTATGTCGATGGACCATTAATGCTAAGGAGAAAGTGAAAACATTGACAGATGAGGAATTTGGAAAGGCAACAATGAAGCTTCTAGCACTTCATTATTTTACAATGTTATGGTTGGATGTCTTGAACTATTTGAAAAAGGTTCACGGTCAAAAAAGCATCATGATGTTGCAATTCAAGCCGTGCGAAAGACAATTGTGTTAGATATTGGCCGATTCATACCTCTCTTAATATTTTGATGAAAACAAATGTATAAATTTATGTTAACTCCTTTATTGCATGTAAGTCAATAAATTTGATGACTAGAAGTAGCATAAGGTAAGACTTATCCATAAATGGATATCTCATATATTAAAAGCAAGAAGTATTCGTCCAGTCCATTCAAACACCAATTTGAATACACATTTTTATTAATATATCAGTTTATGTCATTTTATATGATTCTATTTAAAAGGAACATATACGCAAATCTTGACCTTTGATAAACGTGAAACCGCACTTCATGAGGCGCGAAACTCATAACCCTCTGCGGTTCCTAATTTCGCCCAAATTCTCTTTCCGCCTCTTCACTCACTCACTCACACTCTGCTCCGTAAAACTGTAATGGAAGCATTCCATGCTCCGAATGACAAGTCTGAAGAGAAGGTGATAACCCAATTAGATTGATGTGTTTCTCTTTTTATTATTTGAATTTTTATTCTGTTTCTTATTGTTTTAACTTGTCTGCATTATTAAGAGTAAACAAACTTTGTTTCCTTTTGAGTTTTGTCCTAACTTATTCACACTGGTTGTGCGTTTTACAATTCTTTAATAGGTTCTTAATGCAATAGAAGATGTACAAAATGAACCGCAAGAGACTGAAGAACATGATTCAAAGAGATTTAAGGTAAGAACACACGGTGAAAGAGTTTTTGGAGTATCAAATACTAAAGGTTAGATAAAAATATTGTATATCTTAGAAAGAGAGAGAGAGTTGAGGGTGGTTTCATGCTTCCTGTTAAGAAGGTTTTCCATTTTTTTGGCTACATATTGTATTTGGTATTTCTTGATCTTGAATGAAGATATTGTAACCAAATATTAGAATTGTGGCTTTGATAAAGAAATATGTTTTGGAGATTTTTTGTTTTGTAATTATATGAAACTGTGTGTTACTTGATATTCTTTACTAAATGTCTGTAAAAAATGTAAACAGTTGAACCTGAAACCATGGAGTGTAGGTTTAGGTTGTTTTACAGGATTTATATATGGTGGTTCATGAAGAAAATGGACCACCAGTGGTCCAAGTTGTTAGAAATTAGAATCGTAAGCTGTATTATTAGATTAATGAATGGCT
This sequence comes from Glycine max, assembly GCF_000004515.6. Taxonomy (NCBI): domain Eukaryota; kingdom Viridiplantae; phylum Streptophyta; class Magnoliopsida; order Fabales; family Fabaceae; genus Glycine; species Glycine max. The sequence continues at coordinate 34,271,380 of NC_038242.2, read as the reverse complement.
GGGATGTGAAACTTGTAACTTGAACAAATGACTAGTTTTACTGATATATATTAATTCCTATTTAGTTGTTTTTGTAAACTTTGTTTCTGAGATTGACCAGTCGGGACCCTTGTTCTTTCCAAGGCTGTCCAACAACTTGACCATATGTCTGTGTGAGGAATCCAATTGATTTCCATCTTATTGGGTGTCACTCCTCAACATTCAAGGATATGGTTGAATTGAAAGCCACAACAGTGATTGTTCTTTGAAATTTGGATGCCCATTCCTCCTCCGGAGCCCATGCAGTTGTGAACCAACTACCCCAAACCATGATGTTCATTGGTTACATTCTAATCTAGTAGCACAAGCAAAATATTCAGATTGCTTATTTTATATCCCATCATCAAGTAATCAATTTACCTCTTGATTTAGCATATGATGCCTAGATAGTGCTATTGGCTCATTTTCTGCACATTCCTTAACAGGCTGACCTCTCAAAAACAGTTGCTATGACTTAAATCAGTTGCTATGATATTGTATTTCGGTGTCAGATTTTAATTCTGATCATGAAAATAATAATCAGCAGACAAACAAAATGTGTGAATATATTTGGATGGGATTTGCTGTATCTAGTCCATTTCAAAAGCAATCAACTGGGACTTTTATATGTGCTGAAGAACTCTGGGCTTGACAAGTTTTTGGAATTGTCGCCACTTGCCTTCCATGTTTGAGGTGATCTCGTTTCACCACTATGCTTAAGGATAGAGCACAAACTCATGGTGCTAGAGAGGCTCGTAGAGTTTCTAGTTTCTGTAGAAAGATAAAGTAAACAAGGACTAAATTATAATTTTAAAACATTCTTAATAAATATTAAAATCATAATGTTACCTGTCACATCAGGTTTAAGACATGTACTATATCTGTGATCATCACCTAATGATCCTGTTTTCCAATGCATATTTTTTCCTTCAAATGCCTTATCCCTGCTTAGATTGTATTGCCGTTCTCTTTATTCTTCATGTTTATTGCTTGCAGTTGTGCACACCTGATATTAAAGCTGTGGTGAACATTAAATTTTCTGTTTCTGATGTCAAGAGCAATTACAGGGTAAGATTATGGCCTTTTCTGTTTGGTTTCATGATGGCTTTAATACTTGATAGTTAAACTTTATGACATTGTCATGCTTACATTTTTCTCTACTATTCTGATCTATTTCATGTCTTATGCTCATATTATGTTTAATCAAATTATTACCTGATTCAGGATGCTACCCTTTTACCAAAATGGAAGGCATTCCAAACAGTCATATTTCTTGAACGGGTGAGATTAATAGATTAATAGTTTTAATTGGTTTTGATTTGGTTGTTTGGTTGGACAGTAGATGAGTAAACCTTGTGAAATATGTCTGGTTAAAAATTCAAAACGAACATACATACATATGGTTTTGCTCTGATAATTTACAGGATGATGGTCTGTATGATTCAAGTAAAATTGCTGCATTTGATTTTGATGGATGCCTTGCAAACACAGATGTGAAAAGGTATTTATGCATCTGAAATGACTTTGCAATTATTAATTCTGTTGGCTTTTGTGGTGCTATGGATTGGATATATTTTATCAAAATTATGCTTTCAAACTGATGTTATTGTTATTATTGTCACTGGCTATAAACATCATAAGTTTGTGATTGTTAAGAAATTTATCCTCTTCTTTCAGAGTGGGTGAAAATGCTTGGTCCCTCATGCATTCGTCAATTCCTGATAAACTACAAAGCCTATACAATGATGGCTACAAGTTGGTGCGTCCCCTATTTTGGGGAAAGATACTTGATATCTACTATAAAAATTTGGCTGACTTTAGAACTTTAGTATTAATGCTCTCCCTCTCTAATTTGAACTTGTACTTGTTTAGTAATGCTGTCCGCATGAAATCTTATATGTTGCATGCTCTTCTGTTTTTGTTGTATACTACAGGTAATTTTCACCAATGAATCCAATATTGAACGTTGGAAGAATAAGAGGCAAGTAGCTGTGGACTCAAAAATTGGACGTCTAAATAATTTTATTGAGAAAGTGAAGGTTCCAGTTCAGGTGAATTTTTTTGGTACAGCAGATGTATCTGCTGTTATCAACAATTCAATTATGGATTATTGGTTTTGTTAGTTGAGTTACAATTGTCATACTCTTCTTCAGTTACTGTGTTTTCCATTTCTGGGCTTAAAATTACTTGGTTGAGAATGTTCTTACTAACTAGTGAAACAAAAGCAGGGTGATCTTAAAATTAGAGATGGTGTCTTTTGCGCAATAGGTTAAGTATTGTTGTTTTCTTTGTTTTTCCACCTGGTAGGAATAGGCAATCAGGTTTATGGTTGATATCACTACTATTTAGAGTATGAATGTATGATTGATTTGCTGAAAAATAAGAGCCAGCACACTGAGCATAGTACAAAAGATTTGTACCTTGTTTGAGTTTTAAAAGTACATGACAAAAAGCAGCTCAAGGGAATAAAACAGTGAATTTTTTACCCACTAAACCTGGTGAGAAAATGTTGTCAGCATTACAAGAGAGAAAGACCAATAATGTTTGTCACTTCATTTTCCATGCTCTAGTGCATATGCAACAATTCACAACATAAAGGGTATTAGAATAAACTGTGCATTGTTTTACCTAGTACTAGCAGTCTTGTACTTATCACAACACAATGACAGATAGACAAATTTTTAGTCCTGTGCTTGGGGCATTAAACAGCTAATAACACAACAACTATTCCTACTTGTCTCGCACTACTTTTGTGTGTTGTCCCTGAGTATGCATCAAAAGCACCCTTTAAGTTGACAGTTTTTCAAACTCAAAAATATTCAATCTGTCTTGTGACATATTTTCTTATCTTCAAACAGTATAATATCTTTGCCATTGTCACCAAAGAAATTTATCTTAAATTGTATTGGTTAGTCTGAATTTGAAAATTATTTTTTAATATTCTGTCATATTATCATTTATTGTGTTAAATAGTAATTAGATTTGACGATGCTGTTAACTTCTTAACCCATAATATAATTCTGTTTTGGTCAATTTTATTGTAAATTAGGATTTTTCGGTGTTATTTGAAGTGAAACATTTTTACTAGGCAATTCATACTCTTTGTCAGAACTAATATCTTCCTAGTAACCTTGTTTTTACTTTTTTACTGTTTTTCCTCCAACAGTTAAGTACATAAAATTTTACCTCGACTTTTAAGGTAATATAATTTTAAAGGTGATCCTGAAGGAAGTTAAATTGTGGCATCTTTGACATTTTTGCTTCCTTTTAACTGTTTGTCATTCAAGGAAATTCTTGATCAATCATTTTAAGTAAGTCCCAGTCATGTCCTTGGTGAATGCAATCTTCCTGTTAGTATTGTGCATTTCCTTTGTGACTCAAGAACAAACATCTTCAGTACTGGTCGTATTCAGTGGTATCAATGGTGGGACATGGCATAAGGCCGAAATTCTGCCATATAAACATGCCATTGCACCTTATACTGGGCCTCCCTTCATAAATTGCCTATGGGGGTTGGCAAAAAATCCGCCATGGCCACTATTTAACTACACTGGTTGTATCTTTACATTACTGCACAATGATTTTTTTGACCTATAAAAATTTAGGTCAAAGGTCTGTTGTTGAGTAGTTCCATAGTTGCAACTTGCAAGTTTCATTCATTATTTAACAAGAGTAATTCTAGCATACTCTCTTTTAAGTTATGGTGTATCCATGCACTTTGTACAAGTTATCATTGGATCTAAACAAAATGAATACACATTATTTATTTTGTCCAGATCTACTGATAACTCATAAGGTGTATGGATGCATCCTAACTCATAGTGTGCATTGTGAAAACCTTCAACACAGAGTATAGGAGGAAAAGAAAGACTTTGTTGCCCATTTGTTTTCGAAAATGTTTAGGAAATGCATGAGAAGCTGACCTAGTATCTATATATTTTTTTTATCTATACAGGTTTATATAGCTTGTGGTGTAGGCAGTAAATCAGGTAAAGCAGACAAAAAGGAAGATGATCCTTTTCGCAAACCCAAGCCAGGGATGTGGCATCTTATGGAGCAACACTTCAACTCTGGCATCGCCATTGATATGGATCAGTTAGTTTTTCTTCCATTCAAAAGTTTTTTATTTCTTTCATTTAGAATATTATACCATATTTTATCCAGGAAGGGATGATGAAAATGTTCAAGATGCATTTTCTATGTTGTAGATCCTTTTATGTTGGTGATGCAGCCGGGAGAGAATCAGATCACAGTGATGCTGATATTAAATTTGCAGAGGTAGTTAAACAATTTTAGCCATTGAAGTTAACTTAATGACTTTTTTTATACTTGATGCTTAACACCCTTATTCTTGACTGATTCAAGCGCCATTTAGAAAATGGTCCGTTTTTATAAGAAAATCTTATGGTTAAATGAATAAGGCATGACTTAACGCATAATTTGAGCTCATTTTTCTCTCTATCTCTGATTATTTTCATATTTGTGGGTGTGTACTTCATCCAGCTGTGAATATTATTAATACCTTAAGCAGCACGGCGTGTTCATGGTCTAATTTATTAATTTTCAATGATTTCAGGCCATTGGCTTAAAATTTTATGTCCCTGAAGAGTACTTCGCCTGAGCATCTAATTTAGTCCTTGGTTCATAGGAAGGCTAAGGTCTAATTTACCAGCTGGAAGTATGGAACTAGGGCTGGCCTGAGCATGGTTTAGAAGATTGGGAGGGACCCAAAACAAATATGCAGATATTTCAATTTTATTATTATTATTATTATTATTATTATTATTATTATTATTATTATTATTATTATTATTATTATTATTCATGCTTGGCTTTTCAGCTTCTACTATTTTGCCCATTAAATACCATCTTCATTCCTTTACATAATAAATAAGAACTTTTTTTTATTGGTAGGAATTGAACATTATAATAGAGAATGCTCAATCAACTAAATTAGACCCTTTGGGATAAGAATAAATTTTTGGTCCTAATCTATATATCTTCTATATATAATATGTAAAGGAAGCTTGAAAATATACCAGCTATTTTCACAATAGTCATTGATGTGTAAAGGAAGCTTAAAGATTTATCATCGTTTAGATGGAAATTTTAATTTGTAAGTCGTTCTTTGATTCAATAAATGTCTATTATACTTAAACGTTTGTTGGTCATTAGATCAAAATTTTAATTTTACAACAATTATTGATTTGGCTAACAATTTTTTTTAAAGAAAAAATGTTTGAACAGTTTATAATCATTTTTTTTATTATTAATTTAACAACAACCATTAATTTGATTCAATATAGATTTTTGGTAAAAAAAATAAAAAAATGGAGTTCTGCAAGACTGAAGAATAATTAGTAGACATCTTCACCAAGCCAATTGCAACAGAGAAGTTCATCAAATTCAGAGATATGCTTGGAGTTCAAGACTTTTCTAGATTAAGGGGGAGTGTTGAAGATTAATCTAGAAAACTGTAGATGTATAATTGGTGGTCCATTATTTAGAGAGTTTTACACCTATGGAGATGTTGTAGTGTGTAGAAACTTCTTGATGGATGTAGAAAAATATCTTATTATCTAAAGTCATAGAAGCACCTAGAACATTAGAGATGGATGGTAGATGATAGATGAGTCTAGAAGACTCTAGGATTAAGTAGTATAGAAGTGTGTAGAAATCACCTACGTAACCTATATAAAGGCATAAGTTGTAGCAAGTCATGTAATGTAAGTAAAGAAGCTAATAAGCACAATTTAAGTTAAGGTGTCAATTTTCTAAAAACTCATCCTCTTCTTACTCCCATCATTTCTACCATATACTTCCATAGAAAAAAGGCATAACCATGCCCCATATCTTATCAGTGGCATCAGAGTAGTGTTGATCCTATGGCCTTTGCTACATCACCTAGCCCACCAACCTTCAACTATAACCAAACCTTAGTTTCCATATTTAATGGGGAAGCATATGATTATTGGAGCATCCAAATGGAAACTCTATTCATCTCACAAGACTTGTGGGATGTTATAGAGAATGGCTATCCAGTCCCAGAAAGCCAAGAAGAATTGGCTACGTGGACAGCAGCAAAACAAAAGGAGTACATGCAAAACAAGCAACATGATGCTAAGGCTATGCTATTCATCCAACAAGGAGTTAGTAGAGAGATATTTCCAAGAATCATGCAAGCAAAAAATGCAAAAGAGGCGTGGGAGACTCTGAAAAATGAATTTAAAGGCACAGACAAGGTAATTTCTATTAAACTTCAATCTTTGTGGAAGGATTTTGATACATTAATAATGCGGGAAGATGAATCTATACAATCTTTCTTCTCTCCTGTCTCTAATATCTTCAATCAAATTAGAAGTTACGGGAACATGATTGAAGACAAGAAAATAATACTAAAAATATTACGAAGTCTTCCCGTAAAATATGATCATATTGTGGCTGCCATATAAGAATCGAAAGATTTATCTAAACTCACTCTAGTAGAATTAATGGGCTCTTTAGAAGCTCATGAAGCTAGAATGAAAAGATTTGAGTAGCCACTAGAGCAAGCATTCCAATCTAAAATTAATATCTCTAAAAATGATGGAGATAAGAAAAATAATCGAGGAGGAGCATTTACTAATCGTGGTAAAAGGAGAGGAAAGCAATGGAGTAATAATGCTTCAAGCTCCTATTGCAAATTATGCAAGAAAAATAATCATGATACAAATGATTGTCGTTACAAATGCAAAAAGTGCAAAAGGCACCTACACTACGAAAAGATTGTTTTTACCGACAAAAAGAAGAAGCAAATTTTCTAGAAAATAAAGAATCCCTTGATCATACTTTGTACTCCGCTTTATCTTCTCAAGAATCAAGGGATGTATGGTATGTTGATAGTGGTTGTTCAAACCACATGACAAAAAACAAAAGTTGCTTTGTGCAACTAGATGAGACAATAAAATCCAAAGTTACACTTGGTGATGGAAATGTTCAAACAATTGAAGGAAAAGGCACCATTGCTGTTAAAACTCAAAATGGTAGCCAAAAATATATCCATGATGTTTTTTATGTGCCAGGTCTTACTCAAAATCTTCTAAGTGTTGGTCAACTTATTCATAAAAATTATAAAGTCATCTTTGATGATGATAAATGTAATATCATTGATAAAAGAATCCAGAAACACAAAGCACCTATGTAACCTATATAAAGACATAAGTTATAGCAAGCCATGTAATGTAAGTAAAGAAGCTAATAAGCACAATTCAAGTTAAGGTGTCAATTTTCTGAAAACCCATCCTCTTCCTACTCCCATCATTTCTATCATACATTTCTACTATATCCTTCCATAGAAAAAAGGCATAACCACACCCCATATCCTAACACACACCAGGGCCAGATGGTTTCCAACCATTTTTTTACAAATCTTATTGGAGTGCCATTAGTCAAGATGTGTTGGCAACTTGTTTCAAATGCTTTCACCACAGGCACTATTCCTTTGAATCTGGTTGATACTCTCATTGTCCATATTCCCAAGATAGACTCCCCAGTTTTGCTTAAAGACTTTAGACCGATAAGTCTTTGCAATGTTTTGTTTGAAATCATTACAAAGGTTTTGGTTAACAGGACCAGACTCCACTTGGATTCTTTTATTGGGTCTCTTCAAAGTAGCTTCGTTCCTAATAGAGGACCAAAAAATAATGCTCTAATTGCCAAGGAGATTGTCCATCATATGCATAGGAAGAAAGGGAAATCCAACTGCCTCCTCTTGAAGATTGATTTTGAAAAGTTTATGTGACCATGTTGACTGGGAGTTTTGAGGGTTACATTCGGTGAGTTTGGCTTTCCTCCTCAAATTATTCAGTTGATCTTAAACAACACTTCCTATACTTCTTATGCTCTTAAATGGAATACTTCTATCCTTGATAGTTTTACTCCCCAAAGAGGTCTTCACCAGGGAGATCCTATGTCTCCTTATTTGTTTATGCTCTACATGGAGAAACTTGCAATTCTAATGCAGGAAAAGGTTGACTATGGTGATTGGCAACTTGTTAAGATCTCCATAAATGGTCTCTCTATTTCTCAGCTTTTCTTTGCAGATGATTGCATTTTGTTTGTGAAGGCCTCTTCTAAACAGGTGTGGTTGGTTAAAGAGGTGTTAAATCTTTTCTATAAGGTTTCAAGCTTTGAAGTTAATGTCTCTAAGTCTGTTTATAAGGTGTCTATAATATCCTTAGAATAAAGCAGGATAAATTCTCCTCCATTGAATTTAACCATACTACAAATCTAGGAAAATACTTTGGTTTTCCTCTTTTGTTAGGTCATGTCAAGAATTCTAACTTTGCTTTTATTGTGGATAATATTACTTCCAAATTAGCATGGTGGAAAAGAAACTTATTGAGTAGAGCGGGGAGGGTCATTCTTGCTAGCTAATTCGGTGCTTGCATTTGTGCCAACTTATACCATACAAAACTTGTGGTTGCTTGAAGGGGTTTGTGACAAAATTGATTCCTATATTCATGGCTTCATTTGAGGGGTCTTCATTGTCATTGGGTTAAGTGGGACACCATAACCACTAGATCTAAGAATAGGGGTGGTCTTGCTATATGCTGCACTAGGGAAGCTAATGTTTCTTTGTTCGAGAAAAAAAATTTGGAGTATCATTAGCGAACCTGACAAGCTTTGGGTCAGAATTCTTGTGGATAAATACCTAAGGACATCGCCTATTATGAACATTGCCTATTATGTTTCACATTCACTTGGCAGCTCTTACTCTTGGACCTCTATTCTAAATGCCTTAGATGCCATTAAATCGGGTTTTCGGGTGTGTATTGGTAAGGGAGATGCATCTTTATTATATGATAATTTCTTGGAGGAAGGGCCAATTTGTGGGATGGTGGATTTGGTTCACATTGTAGATGTCATCAATTATGTCCTTGTGTATTGTTCAAGACCCACAAAAATAAATGTGACATCCTACACAACACTCAGAGACACGTGTTAACCCTCCACGTCAGCCTTGTTACAGAAGTGCAGACGCTCGACCCTTAGCAACCAGGCTTCCCAACTAATAGGTTATCTCTAACCTATTAATATTCAAATATATTTTAATATCTTTATCTATTGGTAGGTAATTAATTATCTACAAATCCACACATTATCTACAAGGTACGATTACCTTCTACCTTTTATCTATAAGCCATTGTTTATCTCTAACATTATCTATTAGCTCTCGACTATTATCTACAAGTCAGAAATTATTTGTAAAGGCTACAATAGTCCCTACAAACAAGGACCGACAATTATGCTCCACTCCTATAAATACCATGTTCCATCGAACCCTTTACACTTACATTCGCTCACACCTCGAGCTTACACATACTTGCTCTCATATGCATATACTTGCTTATTTCTCCTAACTCATATTCTTACTTGAGCGTCGAAGTATTTTTGTTTTGCAGGTCCCCCCTCTTGTCTTCTTGATAGAGACACCTCTTAAAGCCAATGTGTGAAGTTGAAGAGCCCTCTTCGGCCACGTCCACCCTGACGTATGCTAGCTCTGGATTTTGGTAAGAACATTTGGCACCCACTGTGGGGCCGCGGTAAAACATACCTCATGGTCTCTCGTAAATTCTTTCATATTCGTCTTGGTTAGCACTCGGTTTGGCCTCAAACACGAGACCCCTCTTGAAGACTCCCATTCTTGTCCGATAGCTATGACAGACACAAACACTCTAAGCAACTCCAAACCCGTATCGTAAAGATGGAGCGATGCCAAGAGGAGGAGTTGAGAAAGTTAAAGGCTGACCATGATTAGTTGGAGGCTCGTGCCAGACGTCCCCTGGGCGATGAGCACTTTGCTTGAGCACACCTAGGGGGAATCACACCCCTGATGCATAGTTAACACTATAGATGACTTAAGTCTCTCCCACATGCATCATCCCGCAAGGCAGACTACCTGTCGATATCCTTTTGTCGACCGCATTATGGAGACAGACATACACTTGGGGTGGAAACCACTTAACCTCGAGCGACACGATGGGACAATAGATCCAGACGCTACCTGGATGCCTTCCTGACTCAGGCAAACCTCTACACTAATAACGACGTGATTCTATGTCGTGTCTTTCCAACGTCCCTCAAGGGGACGACATTGACCTGGTACGGTGGGCTCCCACCTAGATCCATAGATAACTTCAACACCCTCGTCAAACAATTCAGTGCGCAGTATGCCATCAGTAGGTCTCATTGCAGGACCTTGACTGCCTTGGCCAGTCTGTGACAAGCAGAAGACGAGTCCCTCAAAAAATTCATGGACAGATTTGGGCGCACAGCCGTCTAGATCAGAAATCTTAACCCCGCGGTAGCATTGCATTCCATGCTCCTAGCCTTACGCCCTGACAAGTTCGTGGACAATTTGTGCAAAATGCCACCTGGTAGCATGGCCGAGTTGTGTGAGCGACCTGAGGGCTACATTCAAATGGAGGAAATGTCCAAACTCAAAAATGAAGTCCGACAAGTCAGAAAAAAGCACAAGTGCGAAGCAAACACCAAGACCGATTTGCACAAGTCGGACAAGAGGCACAAGCCAGACAAGCACCAGCCTCTCCCCAAAGGGCCCAGGCATGAGCGTTACACACCCCTGACGACCAATCACACTACAATTCTGGAGGAAGCTTTCAACTTGGAGGTACCCATCCGATGACCCCCAACGAAACCTCCCTGGCTGGGGTCAAATGCAACCAAATACTACAGGTATCATCATGATATTCGTCATAACACTGAAGATTGTTGCGCCCTAAAAGACATGATTGAAGAACTTATACAGGCTGGGTACGTAGCCTAGTTTGTTAAGAGGCCATACAACCACCAAGCAGGAGCAAGACTAAGAGGACACCAAGAGGGAAATTTTTTCCCTAATATACATTTTTTTTATACCAAAATATACAACTCCCCCCATTATTTACACCAATATACAACTTTACTATTCATAGTGTAAATTCGGGTTGGGGGGACCTAAATTTACACTAATGTAAAAAATATTTGCATTTTAACATTGAGAATTCAGGTTTCCCAAACCCGAATTCTCGACGTAGTTTTTGATTTTTTTTAATTTTTTTAGAAATATATATAAATAAAGGAAATTAATACAATTGGAGAAGATTATGAAGTTAAACAAAATTAGTTAAAAATATTATAATGTAAATTTATTTTGAAGATCTACATTAGTATTAAATTATACAATTGAAGAATGTTCTATTAATTTATGAATGATGTGAAATGAAATACATTAATAGTACAAAAAAATTAATTTTCTTGACTTGAACTTCCAGGACGGTGGGAGCACCTATTTTTTGAATGACAAACTAGCCTGCAGATTGAACGCCATTTTTGTTGACCTCTTTCCCTCATCCATATTTGTTCGTATTCTTGTAGATTTTGGTAGACCTTTTTTGTTGCTCCTCATGGCTGAATTGGCACATAATTGTGGTCCTTCATATGGTGGTCAGTAATCATGATGATGCATGTCTGCTAATGAGACTTTGTAGACACTTGACATGTAATCCAATGTGTACACTAGACTAACGTATAACAAGTAATATATATTAATGTGCTTACATGCAGCAATGACTTGTGCACATGGCATGTGTAGCTTTTGAGGTTTCCCAAAATCACATGTTCTTTGATCCATCCTAACAGTGAATTTCCCCATTCGATGCCTCTCTCTCGTATTCACTCTTTCCTTAACTTGAAATTGAAATCTTTGGCGGTCAAACTGTTAAACGAAGTGAGTGTTGGACTTAGTTTCTTCTTTAGTGAGGAATTTGGCTACGATAAGTGTGTAAACTTTTCTAGAGGTGATCATTGCATCAGCCTGAGTCCCACGGTCAATGAAATATTTGTTTAACTTCTCATACGTGGCTTTGACCAATACTATGATTGGAAAATTTTGAATTTTTTTAAGCATTGAGTTTAGTGACTGCCAAATTAGTGGTCATGTGTCCTTACCGTTTTCCGTCATCCCATGCCAAGGTCCAGTGCTCCCTTGGTATTTGATCAAGTCATGTTGTGTCGTGCGAGTTGTCTTCTTGTAACTCCTGGTAGTGGCGAGAAAACTCTGATTGAGTCATGGCATACCTTGTAGTTTGAAAAAAATGTAAATATGAATGTTAGTTTAATGTTAAATAATTAAATATTATGCGTTAGAACACATGTGACAAGTTGTTTGCTATCCACCCACTATCAGGTTGTCTGTATGCACTTTTGATTGACTCGCGCCTGTTAGAGATTAACCATATACCATGTTGTGGTGTCACATGTGTTCTCAAGTTTCACAAAAAAAAAGTGTCACCCATTTACTGTCTCACCCTCAACAATGGCAAATGCCAATGGAAATATGTTGTTAGCGCCATCTTGTGCAATTGCAACTAACAACGTCCCTTTGTATCTTCCATATAGCCATGTTCCATCGATTTGCACAATGGGTTTACAAAATGCAAACGCATCAATGCATGCCTTAAATGACCAAAAAAGTCGATGGAATATGACCTTGTTTGGGATTGGTTGGTTGAACTCGTCCAGTACAGGAATAGTTTGAATCTTGACAATTGTGCCAGGGACGAAAAGTTGCAAAGCTTGTAGGTATTTGGGAAGTATGTTGTATGACTCTTCCCAATTACCATATACCTACTCGAGGGCCCATTGTTTTGCCAGCCATGCTTTACGATATGTGATGGTGTATCCGAACTCTTGTCTTACGAATTCAATGAATGTAGGAATGGTTAGTTGCTCATTTTCTTCAACCATCGCAACGATATTTTTGCCTACAAGTTTCAAATCCATCTTATTGTGATCTTGTGAAATGGTTGGCATGACACATGTGTGAGGCCCTTCTATCATTCTAATTTCCCAAACTTTTAGATTTTTTCTTTTGGACGCTTTAAGTTTCCATTGGCACCATTCAGTTGGGCAACATAAGACCCATGTATCCTTCACACACCTCTTGGCTTTGAAAGTTACATGGTTCTTAATGTGCCACATTTTTACCGCGTGTTTCAGGTCCTCCAATTGACGGAATCACTAACCAACATACAACCTGTCATCGTGCGAGTTAGATTGTTGTTGTTGGTCCAAAAAATGCCTATAGTCGGGGTTGTCAGGAACTTGGTTGTCACCAACATCAGCGCTATTTGGATATGGACGATAGACATTTTTAGTTGATGTTTGTTTGAAAAGAAACTATATGTCATTATCGTAGTTGTCGTCGTTGTTGTTGTTGTCCGCCAAAATTTCATCTTTGTCGTCACTGAAGTGACCAACTACTTTATCTGGAAACCCATTTTGAGCATGATAGTCATGTTACATTTCATTGCTTTCAGATTGAGCAACATGGATATCAATAATTGGGTCAAAATTTAGTTGTGAGGGCTCATTTAGTTGGGGAGTCGTCTCATAGTAGTTTGACGATCCACCAAGTAGTTGTGTGTACGAACTAATGTAGGTATTGAATTCGGTGGGTTCAAAATGAGGGACTTAATAATCATTTGGGGTCGTGTATGGGATTTGTGAGTAAGAGGATGGGCCTTCATGGTAGGTTTGAGTATGATAGTTAGTGTATGGTGTTTTGTGAATTTGTGGCGATTGAACGATTGTTTCGACATTGGTGGTAGAAGAAGGTTGTTGTTCGTATTGTACGAGCAACTAAAAGCCACTTAAGCATTGATGTTGGTTATAGACACCAAACATGCCATCAATATCCTCATCATCATTGATGGTAACAACCTGGTAATTGGACATGCCAGACCCAACAGAAATAGGGTATCGATAAATGACTGTGGTTATGGTTTGACCTCAGTTTAGGCCCATCTTATGTAGGATTTTTTATTTCAAGGCATTCAAGGTGATGCCCTTCCTCATTGAAATAAGTACATTGTTTCCACCCTTAAACTCAATGCCCTCGTCATAGTCGACTACATAGGCATTGTAGTAGACTAGGTCAGGGACATTTTTGTTTTTGCTTGCCATGGTGATTAAGAGTGATTAGGTTTGGAGACTGAGAGTGTTTTGGTTTGGAGACTGAGAGTGATTTGGTTTGGAGACTGAGAGTGATTTGGTTTAGAGACTAAAAGTGATTTGGAACTTATGTTGTGAAGTGTTTTATGTGTAGAAGAATATGTTTGGAGACCTATTTATAGTGTCGTGGCTACGGATAGATCCAACGGTCGTCATCGCACCAACAATTTTAACAGTCCAGATTGCCTCCACAGTGTCATGAATAGTGCACTGACAATTTTTGTGGTCAAAATTGCGTGAACAGTGTTGTGAATAGTGCATTGATAGTTTTTTGCGATAAAAAAATGATCTATAATAACGTGAACAGTGTTCTGACGCGCACAATGACATAACAGTGATGTGAATAGTGTTCTGACGCACATAGTGACGTGAATAGTGTTCTGCAAAATTCTTGGCGCGCACAGTATCGCTACAGGATTCCTGACACCGATAGCTTTTTGTATTTTTTTTAAAATTATGTCCAACACATTACTAATATCCATGACACATTTTTTTTTGTAGTTTAAACGTCAAAGAATAAAAAATATATCGTGCACCAATTCCATGGACAACCACCTCAAAATATGAGAACAAAATAAAAAAAAACTATGATTTGGACCTTTGCAACAAAGCTTAAGTGTCCATATTCTGTATTTTTTTAAAATTATGTCCAACACATTACTAATATCCATGACACATTTTTCCGTAGTTTAAACGTTAAAGAATCCAAAAAATATATATATCGTGCACCAGTTCCATGGACAACCACCTCAAAATAAAAAAAAACTATGATTTGGACCCTTCCAACAATGATTAAGTGCCCATGTTCTGTATTTTTTTAAAATTATGTCCAACACATTACTAATATTCGTGACACATTTTTTTCGTAGTTTAAACGTCAAAGAATCCAAAAATAAATATATCATGCACCAGTTCCATGGACAACCACCTCAAAATAGGAAAACAAAAAAAAACTATGATTTGGACCCTTGCAACAATGCTTAAGTGCCCATTTACCAGTTCATCTAAATGCACACTTAACACTAGTGACTCATCCAACTATAAAAAAATTCTATAAATACCACTATAACTAAAGACATTTGTAAAACTTTCAAATATTCATCTCAACCCCTATCACAATGTGTCACCCAACTGCATATGTTTTTGTTTACTACAACGACCAAATCTACAACACTAATAAGGACACCACCTTCGTTAGTAACAACACAAAAACTTTCATGGTCAACAAGGCCATAACCTTTACACAATTGCTTTAACTTGT
Organism: Glycine max; assembly: GCF_000004515.6. NCBI lineage: Eukaryota > Viridiplantae > Streptophyta > Magnoliopsida > Fabales > Fabaceae > Glycine > Glycine max. The sequence goes on along the minus strand of NC_038242.2, from coordinate 34,256,046 downwards.
TCACCAAAAACTAAACATTGGACCACAACAACATATCTAACATCTCCACTATCGATACTCCATATTTGAGTTAGGACATCATTTTATGTACACATCTTTTATTCTAGGAGATGATGCTGATGTTCAACAAATGTTCAACATTTTTTACAAAAACTCACCACTACCATTTTTGGAGTTATTTGCCATAATTTGTGACAATAATAACCCACCAAGCAACCAACATGACTCAACCTCCAATCTTGAGGACCTATCAAATGAATACGAAAGTTGTTGGGTCAAAAACCATGGTAGTGATATTGACTCCTCTTTCGGGCCTGAAGGAAGTAACATGTCTCCATTCCACGAAACAATATTCAAACGAGATTGGTAATCTAGGGATGATTCAAGTCTTAGTTGTTTCTGCTATGAGGTTTTGTTGTAGTTTCTTATGTCGGTGTTCAGTGATCACTTTACGTAATGAAATAAATTGTTTGTTTAAATTTAAGTTAACAATTTCCAGTTTACCCACTTCTACTGCAGTAAGTGGCATGGTAACATAACAACCGAAATTCACAACACTTTGCAATTTACACTAGACTGTTAAAAAAATAAAGGCTTCACCAACAAAACTGACATAAAATGGACAACTCAGAATCTCTTTTTCACTTTGAAAATTATAATGGACGTCTGCTGCATCAGGTACCAGGGAAAAATCACAGTCCAAATTGACAACACTTTTCAATTTGTACACGTCTCTAAAAAAATAAATGTCTCACCAACAAAACTAACATAATATGGATAACTCAGAATCTTTTTTTCACTCTGAAAATTATAATGGACGTTTGCTGCATCAGGTACTAGGAAAAAATCACAGTCCAAATTGACAACACTCTGTAATTTGCACACGTCTCTAAAAAGAATAAATGCCTCACCAACAAAATTGACATAAAATGGACAACTCAGAATCTTTTTTTTACTCCGAAAATTATAATGGACATATATACTGCATCATGTACCAGGGAAAAATCAACATTAGATTCCAGAGAAACCTTTAGTAGGAACACAATTCTAACCTTATGAGATTCCAATACACATCAACAGGACAAAATGCTCATACAACTATAAATAACACCAAACACCCTCAATACAACCACACAATTTCACACAACATACATTCACAAACCAAATTCAATCTTAATACTATGGTATTCTTGGGAGAAACAAGTAGTTAGACCATTGCTAACTCAAGATTAGCCTTCATTTTTCCAAATGGATCAATCACTCATAACCAAACTAGTGTTTATTTTCAAAGTCCCACTCCAACACCAATGCGAGTTCCTAATGACTATTCTTTTGAGACACTCAAGAGTAGAATACACAACACCCTTTAGCTAACCAACGATCAATTAGTGGATGAAATCTACTACCGACAGCCATTCATAGATGCAGGTTAGCAATATTTTTTTCAATCTCTACAATTGAAAAGTGATGATGATGTTTACACAATGTTAATGTGCAATGAGCAATACTCATGTGTTGGCCCTATAGAATTATTATGCACCATCAATAGAACACTAGATGGTATACTCAAACAACTTCAATCCATTATTACTCCTACTCATGATGCAATTATGTATTACAATGGGAAGTGGAACATACCACGCCAAGGTGGGTTTTTGGGTTACTCCTTCACTGGAACAAATCTAATAAGATTTGACATTCCTTCGGGATGTAGCATGGGCAAACTCAAGGATATAATCAAGCAAGTTGCACCTATGGGGGTTCCCCCTTATGGAATTCACAAATCACAGGTGGTCAGACAATTGTTCTTTCGACAACCAGGCCATGCTAAGTATTTAGAAAATTAATTGAATATGAAATAACAGAGTTGAAAAACGATGAAGACATGCTAAAGGTGTTAGTAGAATCCAACTACTAGAAATGATTCTACCCAATAGAAATTTTAGCTATTTTTAACAAACCAGTAACCGAAATGGAAGAAGACATGTCTCCTGCACAACATCTTTCAGACTATCATTAGTTTCATCATATTTGTGTTGTAATTATATTTTTTAGTATGTTTTGTTATTCTCGTCTATCATTTCAGTCACCACACTATTTAATTTTATGTCTATTATATAAGAAAGATGTATCAATTATTTATTCACCGTGTTTTTTAATTAGTTTTAATACAACTAACTAATTTTCTCATTTTTTTAATTAACGTGCATAACAAAACAAAACCGTCAATGACACATAAATTTAGCTAAAAAATACCTACATCGTAACTAAAAAATTATATTATAATCTTCTCTAATTTTATTAATTTCCTTTATTTATATATATTTCTAAAAAAATAAAAAAATAAATCAAAAACCATGTTGAGAATTCGGGTTTGGGGGACCCAAATTCTCAACGTCAAAATGCAAATTTTTTTTTTAAATCACAGTGTAAATTCGGGTCCCCCTAACCCAAATTTACATTGTGAATAGTAAAGTTGTACATTAGTGTAAATAATTGGGAAGTTGTATATTTTGATAATTTTTTTTATATTAGGGAAAAAATTTCCATCAAGAGGAGCAACACAAGAACCACAAAGCAGACAAAAAAAGAGCAGAAGATCGAGGCAGACAAAGACAACAACAACAGAGATGTGAGTGACAACCTCCAAAAGAATAGGAACCCACCCAGGAAATCAGAGGTGTAATCAACACCATTGCGGGGGGATTTTCCTATGGAGGGCAGTCCAGCCAGTCTCAAAAATGCCATCTGCACGCCATCCAGGACATCGGCATTTATTTTGTCAATGCACCGCTACAACGAAGTATCCCTCCTATCACCTTTATGGATAGGGACTTCAAGGGCATCAACCCTGTCAACCAGGACGAGCTAGTGGTCATCTTCATCATCATTGCAAACTTCATGGTGTCCAGAGTTCCTATTGACCAGGACAGTTCCACCGATATCCTGTATTGGAAGACTTTCAAGAGACTCAAGGTTTCCCTTGACACTATCCAGTGTCCACCGTCACGCCAGTCCACTCCTTGGCTTTGCGGGCAAGAAAGTAGAGACCAGAGGCTACATGGACTTCATGACCACCTTTGGTCAAGGCAAACTCTCCAGGAGCTTCACCATCAGATATCTACTGGTTGACGCAGACACATCACACTTTGTTTTAATCGGCATAAAGACACTTAACGAGCTTGGTGCCATAGTTTCCACGCCTCATTTGAAAATGAAATTCCCTGCCTTGAAAGTCAAAATTGTAACCATTATGGCTGACCAAAAGCAAGCACGACAGTGATATACAGAGATTCTGAAGGTAGCACCATATCCTTCCACCAAGGAGCCTTCCAAGCCTCACACTACAGTAGTTGAAGGCATTCAAGTCATGAGTGTGGATGAAAGGTCTCAAATCTGAGTCTTGACCATCTACCAATCAAGCTTGGGCAATGAATTTGACATAGATCCACAAGACGACACCTTTGACAGAGGCCCAAAACCTATCGAAGAGCATGTCAAGTTGCAACTCGAACCTAAACCTGGGTAGTGCATGTGGCTTAGTAGCGACCTCACTAGTCATGAGCACCAACGCATTGCCGACGTGCTACATGAAAACGGGAATTTATTTACTTGGCAGCCGTCTAACATGCCAGGAATCCATCCTAGCATAATCTACTACAAACTTGTTATATGTTCCTAGGCCAAAACAATATCACAGAATAAAAGGAAGATGGGAGAAGAATGGCGTAAAGCTGTCAAAGAAGAAGTGGATAAACTCCTCAATGCAAACTTCATTAGAGAAGTCAGGTTTTCCACCTGGCTCGCCAACATCATCATGGTCAAAAGGTTCAACAACAATTGACAAATGTGCACCAATTACACTAATCTGAACAAGGCATGCTCTAAAGACGCATACCCTCTGCCCAACATCGACAGGCTAGTCGATGGAGCATCTGGGTTCCAAGTGCTAAGCTTCTTAGATGCCTACTTTGGATATAACCAGATCAGGATACATCCACCAGACAAGGATAAAACGGAATTTATCACTGAAGATGCCAACTTTTGCTACAGGGTCATGCCTTTCGGCCTTAAAAATGCAAGTGCTACGTACCAACAACTGATGGACCGAACCTTTAAACAACAGATCGGACGAAACATCGAGGTATATGTGGATGACATGGTCATCAAGTCTCAAAGCATAGCCCATCATGTGGTAGACCTGGAAGAAATCTTTGGGGAACTACATAAATACGACATGCGTCTCAATCCTGAAATATGTGCTTTTAAGGTAGGCGGAGGCAAGTTGCTTGACTTCATGATCACTCACCAGAGGATTGAAGTCAACCCCAACAAATGCACTGCCATATTGGAGATGCACAACCCCACCAACATCCAAGAAGTCTAGAAGTTGAAAGCTAGGCTAACATCCCTGTCCAGGTTCCTCCCGAAGCTCGCTAAAAAGGCGAAACCATTCTACAAATTGCTCAAGAAAACTGAACCCTTCCTATGGGATGAGACTAGTGAACAAGCCTTCCTGGCTTTCGAGAAGACCATAGACACACCACCAATTTTGAGTCCACCTAGCCCAGGAGCACCCCTACTCCTGCATCTCTCAGTAGCTGATGAAGCTGTTAGCTCAGCCCTCGTATAAGAGGAAGGGAAGCACCAACTCCCTATCTATTTCACCAATCGCATACTCCATGATGCCGAGAAGCACTACCAAAGGATAAAAAAGGTGGTGCTAGAACTCATCACCTTGACCGAACGACTTAGGCCCTACTTCTAGAGTCATCAAGTGGTAGTCAAGACGAACTACCCCATCAAGCAAGTTTGGAGAAAGCGTGAACTCACAGGAAGGATGGTGGCTTGGTCTATCAACTTTCAGAGTTCGACATTTAGTATGAACCACGCAGCCCCATGAAGACACAACTCATGGTTGACTTTCTGGTAGAATTCGTTGGGAATGACACAACCACCCTAAACTGATGGACCCTTTACGTTGACGGTGCATCCAATATAAAAGGAAGCGGGGTAGGGATCATCCTCGAAGGCCTTTACAATATCACTCTAGAGCAAGCCCTCAAGATCAACTTCAGAGCCTCAAACAATCAGGCAGAGTATGAGGCGCTCATTGCAGATCTGAAGCTAGCAAGAGAACTTGGAGCGTAGAAGCAAGCTTCATGAAGATGAATCAAGTTGATTCAAGATGTTTTGATGATAACAAAAGATGATGACAAAAAGCCCAAGAGAATGATTTCAAGATTGAGTCAACACTTCAAGAATCAAGAGAAATTTAATTTCAAGATTCAAGAATCAAGTTTCAAGATTCAAGTTTCAAGAATCAAGAATCAAGAATAATCAAGTTGAAGATTCAAGAATCAAGAAAAGACTCAATCAAGATAAGTACTAAAAAGTTTTTCAAAACATTGAGTAGCACATGAATTTTTCACAAAACCTTGGTGCCTGAATGATAGGGGTGGTAGTTAGTGCTCTTTTGAGGCAATGAAAGGCCTCTTTGCATTTATCATTAAAGTCAAACTCCACCTCCTTTTGCAACAAGTTGGATAGTGGAAGGGCTACCTTGCTAAAATCTCTTATAAAGCGCCTGTAGAATCCTACATGACCAAGAAAAGATCGCACCTCTTGCACGCAAGAGGGGTAAGGCAATTGTGAAATAACCGAAATTTTTGTAGGATCTACTTCAATGCCCTTATTGGAAATAATGAAGCCTAAAACTATACCTTGCTCAACCATAAAATGACAATTTTCAAAATTTAGAACAAAGTTAGTTTCAATGCATTTGTTCAAAACCTTTTCTAGACTATCCAAACAAATATCAAAAGAGGATCCATATACAGTGAAATCATCCATAAACACCTCTATGCAATTTTCTAAAAAATCACTAAAAATACTAATCATGCACTGCTGGAAGGTACCAGAGGCATTGCACAGGCTGAAAGGCATCCTCCTATAGGCAAAAGTGCCGAAGGGGCAGGTGAATATGGTTTTTTTCTGATCCTCAGGAGCAATAATGATTTGCATATAACCAGAAAAACCATCAAGGAAACAGTAGTGAGATTTACCTGCCAGGTGTTCAAGCATCTGGTCAATGAATGGCAGGGGAAAATGGTCCTTTTTGGTAACCTGGTTCAGCCTCCTATAGTCGATGCAGACTCTCCAACTGTTCTGCATCCGAGTAGGAATCAACTCCTCCTTCTCATTTTTGATCACGATGAAGCCGGTTTTCTTCGGGACTACCTGGATGGGACTCACCCATTAGCTGTCGGAGATAGGATAAATGATTCCAGCTTGCAAAAGCTTGGTTACCTCCTTCTTCACTATCTCAAGAATCATCGGGTTGAGTCTTCTATGTGGCTGTCTAACTGGTTTAGCCCCATCCTCTAAATTTATTCGATGCATACATGTGGATGGACTAATACCAGGAATGTCCGCCAGGGTCCAGCCTATAGCCTTCTTATGCTTCTTGAGAGCAAATAACAACTTCTCCTCTTGCTCATTAGCAAAGGAGGCATATATAATTACTGGAAAACTTTTGCTATAATCCAAGTAAGCATATTTTAAATTTGATGGCAGAGGCTTCAATTCTGGTGTGGCCGGCTGGATAGTGGTAGAAAGAGATGGTTTCTCAGCCTGTACCTCATAAAGAAAGTCAGAGGTATGTGTACTTCCTAAAACATGGTTAGTTCTATCTGACTCTATAAAATCAATCTCAAGAGGTAAAACATCAGCAGACATGTAATCAATATCAAATTCAGATTCACTGTCACATCTAATTCAGACATATGATCAAGTACAAATTTAGATTCAATGCATGAAGAGTGACAAGCATGCAGATTAGAATGAAGATCAGTCATATATTCATCAACAACATGGTCAATTATTTCAACATGAAATACAGAAAGATCTTCAGATGGGTATTTCATAGCATCAAGAATATTAAAATGAATAGTTATATCACCAAACTCCATAGATAGTGTGCCTGCATATACATCTATCTTAGTTCAAGCCGTTTTCATAAAAGGTCTGCCTAGAATGATGGAAACTGATCCTTTAGAAAATCCCTCCTCCATATTCAAAATAAAAAAAGCAATAGGGAAAATCAGTTCACCAACTCTAACTAAGACATCCTCTATGAAACCAGCAGGATAGGCAACACTTCTATTAGCTAAATGAATTACCACATCAGTTGATTGCAAGGGACCAAGAGATAGAGAATTAAAAATAGACAGAGGCATCACACTAACAAAAGCTCCTATATCTAGCATGGCATTTTCAAACTTAATGTTCCCTATAATACAAGGTATGCTGAATGTACCTGGATCTTTACATTTTTCAGGGATTTAGGGAACAGATTTACCAATCAATGCAGAGACATTTCTGCTCATACTAATTCTTTCACTTCCTTTAAGCTTCCGCTTATTAGTGCACAACTCCTTCAAGAATTTAGCATTTCTTGGAATTTTCTTTATTGCATCCAACAAAGGTATGCTTACCTCTACTTTTCTAAATGTTTCCAAGATCTCCTTCTCCGCCTCTTCCATTTTTTTGTTGGAAATTGCTCTTGGAGGGAATGGAAGAGGGATATGATGCTTCTCTTTAGATTCACCTGCATAGAAATTGTTAGGTAACTTACTCTTTAAATTTTTGTCATCATCTTTTTCTGGAGTAGAGTGAAGTTGGGCTGGTTCATTTGCTGGTTGAGGTTCTTGACACTGCTTTCCTTATCTCAATGTAATGGCACTCACATTTTTGGGATTCTGGACAGATTGAGAAGGTAATCTGTCAGAATCTGATTAGTTAAGCTCTGAATGGAGGCTTTGGTTTCTTGTTGAAACTACATGTTTTGCATAGTCATTTGCCTCACAAGTTCTTCAAGGGAAGGTTGCTGTTTCCTGTTTCTGGGGCTATTGCTGTTGTTGCTGCTGGATTGGTGGAGGAACGTATGGTCTGCTTGGGCCAGCAACATTTTGAAAATAAGGCTGTTGTTGCTGTTGTGAAGGATTCGACCATCTAAGGTTGGGATGATTCCTCCACCCGGGATTGTACCTGTTGCTGGAGAGGTCATAATTGTTCTGTTGTGGCTGATTTTGCTGCTGAGGTTAAGGAGGTCTGTTGTAGATGTTTGCAGCATAAGCTTCAGGATGTTCAATTGCTTCAGATTGTTGCACAGAAGGGAAAAGGTCTATGTGGTGGTAGGTAGTGGATTATAAACCATAGAGTCTGGCGACAGGTGCAGATTTTTGATTCATGGCCAGTTGGGTTACCAGGTTAATCAAGGCATCTAGTTTACCTTCAAGCTTCTTAGTCTCGGCTGATGAAGATGAATTCTTGGCTACTTCATGCACTCCTCTAATGACAATAGCATCACTTCTAGCACTAAATTGCTGGGAGTTGGAAGCCATCTTCTCAATTAAATTTTTGGATTCAGCAGGGGTCATGTCTCCAAGGGCTCCACCACTGGCAGCATCTATCATACTTCTCTCCATGTTACTGAGTCCTTCATAAAAATATTGGAGAAGAAGCTGCTCTGAAATCTGGTGGTGAGGGCAACTGGCACATAATTTTTTAAATCTCTCCCAGTATTCATATAGGCTCTCTCCACTGAGTTGTCTAATACCTGAAATATCCTTTCTGATGGCCGTGGTCCTGGAAGCAGGGAAAATTTTTTCTAAGAATACTCTCTTGAGGTCATCCCAGCTTGTGATGGACCGTGGAGCAAGGTAATAAAGCCAGTCCTTTGCCACTCCCTCTAAAGAATAAGGAAAAGCCTTCAGAAATATGTGATCCTCCTGGACATCCGGGGGTTTCAAGGTAGAGCAGACAATATGAAATTGTTTCAGATGTTTGTGCGGGTCTTCACCTGCAAGGCCATGAAACTTTGGAAGCAAATGGATTAGTCCAGTTTTAAGAACATATGGGACATCCTCATCAGGGTATTGGATGCACAAGCTTTCATAGGTGAAATCAGGTGCAGCCATTTCCCTTAGAGTCCTCTCACGAGGTGGAGGTTGTGCCATGTTCTCAGAATGTTCAAAATTAGAATATTCAAAACAATAATGCTCAAAATCACCAATAGCAGAATGCTCAGGATGCTCAAAAGGTACTAAATGATGTCTAACTAATCTATGAAATGTCCTATCTATCTCAGGATCAAAGGGTTGTAAGTTAGATGGATTGCCTTTAGTCATACACTATATTCAGCATGCACAACTAGTTGCCTTCTTATGCAAGTAACAGTGTAGGTGTGAACTACAGCTACCATTAAATGATATCCAAATGACTTGAAATTTTGTGAGCAACCTTGTAAAATGATGAGAAGATAGCACAAAAAATTTCAAACAAAAATTCAAAGTCTAACTATAGAAGCTAAAAATGACAAGTTAAGAAAAATAAGAGAATAGTACTTGGAAAATAAAAAACTTTTGTCAGAATCTCAATTTTTGGAAGGAGACCCCAGTATGGCCGGCTGCCACGACATGGGAAATTTTTTTCTACCCCAAACACATATAATAATTGCGATTTGATAACCGGAGCAAAAGTTATGACCGTTTGAAGTTTTGACAAAAATCAAATTTGCTACTTTTTTGGAACTTTCAAATCTGACCAAACAAAAGGCTCCAACTATTTTTCCCACAAAATATGGATCAAAAGAAGTGACCACAAAAAAATTCAGCCAAAAATAACAACTATAGCTACCAAAACAAAAAATCCTAATTAATTTAGCAAGGGTGGTCTTTAAAATCCGTCGCTAAGGGATTTCCACTACTACCCTGATTTCCAGCAAGTGTTCTATTCAGCAAAAGTGGTCGCTAAATCTATCACAAAATATTATTCACAACAAAACACCAAAACTGAAACAGGGGAAGCGCTGAACAGAAAAAAACTAAAACAGAACACACAATAAACAAAATAACAAGGTACTAAACAACACTAACACAATACTAGCACAGCACGAAAGAATTAAACACTAACACGACACTAGCTATTATGAACCTTTGGACACTACTCCCCGGCAACGGCGCCAAATTTGATCGAGGCCGTACCCGAATCAAATAAACATTAAAATGTAGTAGCTAGGAAGTGATCCTAGGTAGTTTCCCAATGAGCAATGATAAACCAAATGTTCATAACAGATAGTAGGAAATAGTAACAAATTGGGGGGGGGGGGGGGCGGTTGTTTGCTTTTGTAAATTAAATAAACAGCGAGTAAAATTGAATTAGAAAATATCAGAATTAAAATACGTTGCTTTCCCTTGATTCACAAGCAAGTCTCTTATCCTAGGTTGCGAGAATTTATCTTTTATCAGTTTAACCACTTAATCCAACCCTAAATTAAATTACTAAGCGAAATTTAACATAAGGCATTCATTATGTGATTAAGCAACACATACACCAATTACTCATAAACGATCATTAAGCATGAATGTAAATTAAGCGCAGGGACAATTAATCAAGCACTAAGCATGCATGAATTAATAGCAACAAATTCAGAGTAATTAGTGAAGAGGAAAAACTGAACAGAATTTAACAGTAATAATAGAACCTCAAAGAGAACTGTACTTGATCCTCAAGAGAAAACAACGCTGTGGACTTAGCCTTCCATTAATCAATAGAGAACGAAATTATAGATTGAAGAACGAAATTTTATTGATAAAACTAAAAGTCAGAACTACAATTGCAAAAATGAAAAATAAAGGAGAAAGAGAAGAGAGAGGGCCTAAACTAGAACCTTGGTGCTGTTATATAGTTTTCCAGCCCCCTTACATATCTGTTTTAAATCCAAGCCCATAAATAAAATAAAATCAAATATAGATAAGATAAGATAAGATCTAGATGAAATAATATCTAGATGAGATCAAATCTAAATAATATCTAAATGAGATCAAATCTAAATAATATCTAGATGAGATCAAATCTAAATAATATCTAGATAAGATAAGATCTAATTTTGTAGAATAAAATAGTCTGCCCTCTTCAAGTCCAAGCCCAACTCTGGATTCAAGCCCAATGCTTTGTTAATTCCTAAATTTAGATTAAAAACATCAAATTAGCTGAATGGGCCCAAATAATAAAACTGCCTAATTAATTTGACAATTAAGACTAATTAGTACTTAATATGGTGCAAAAAGGGTTAAGAAATAGGAAAAAATAATGACACATCAATGGATCATCTAAATAGATTAATTTCAAAAGATCTAGTTATTGGTTTACCAAAATTAAAATTTGAAAAAGATAAGTTATGTGATGCATGCCAAAAAGGTAAACAAACAAAAGTATCATTCAAATCTAAAAATATTGTTTCTACTAATCAACCATTACAATTATTGCACATGGATTTGTTTGGACCATCTAGGGTCATGAGTTTTGGTGGAAGTTACTATGCATTAGTAATTTTTGATGACTATTCTAGGTATACTTGGACTTTATTTCTTACTCATAAAAATGATGCATTTCATGCATTTAGAAGACTTGCCAAAGTAATCCAAAACAAGAAGAATCTCAAAATTATCTCCATCAGAAGTGATCATGGAGGTGAATTTGAAAACAATAATTTTGAAATGTTTGTGATGAACATGGCATAGAACACAATTTTTCTGCACCTAGGACACCCCAACAAAATGGAGTAGTAGAAAGGAAAAATAGAGCCTTAGAAGAAATTGCTAGAACTCTTTTAAATGACACACCACTGCCAAAATATTTTTGGGCAGAAGCAGTCAACACCGTATTTTATATTATGAATAGAGCCTTAATAAGACCCATTCTTAAGAAAACCCCATATGAACTTTTTAACAATAGAAAACCAAACATTGCTCATTTACATGTTTTTGGATGTAAATGTTTTGTCCTAAACAATGGTAAAGAAAGCCTAGGAAAATTTGATGCTAAGGCAGATGAGGGCATATTCCTTGGTTATTCCATAAATAGCAAAGCCTTTTGGATATACAACAAAAGAACCATGACAATTGAGGAATCAATACATGTTACTTTTGATGAAACTAATATTACCTCTCCGAGAAAGGAATTTCTTGATGATATTGCAGATTCTTTGGAAGATACACACAATCAAGAAAGAAATCTAAAAAGGAAGAGAAATGAAGAAAATAAAGATGTTCAAGATGATATAGTCCAAGAAAATGATGATCTTCCCAAAGAATGGAAAACTTCAAGAAATCATCCTCTTGACAACATCATCGGAGATATCTCAAAAGGGGTAACAACTAGACATTCTCTTAAAGATTTATGCAATAATATGGCTTTTGTTTCGTTAATAGAACCTAAAAACTTTAAAGAAGCCATTATAGATGATCATTGGATAATAGCTATGCAAGAAGAATTAAATCAATTTGAGAGAAATGATGTATGAGAATTAGTAGAGAAACCTTCAAACTATCCAATTATAGGAACTAAGTGGGTATTTAGAAATAAATTGGATGAAAATGGTATAGTAATTAGAAATAAAGCTAGACTTGTAGCAAAAGGATATAATCAAGAAGAAGGTATAGACTATCAAGAAACCTTTGCACCCGTAGCCAGATTATAAGCCATTAGGATGATATTAGCCTATGCATCTATTATGAATTTTAAACTATATCAAATGGATGTCAAGAGTGCCTTTTTAAATGGTCTAATTCAAGAGGAGATATATGTAGAACAACCTCCTGGGTTTGAAGACTCACAAAAAATTAGATCATGTCTATAGATTAAAGAAAGCACTCTATGGTTTAAAACAAGCACCTAGAGCTTGGTAAGAAAGATTAAGTAAATTCCTATTAGAAAAGAATTTCACTCGAGGGAAGGTAGATACCACCTTATTCATAAAAAAGAAGGATAATGATATCTTATTGGTACAAATTTATGTTGATGATATAATTTTTGGATCTACTAATGAATCTTTGTGCAAGGAGTTTTCTATTGATATGCAAAGTGAGTTTGAGATGTCCATGATGGGTGAGTTAAATTACTTTCTTGGACTACAAATCAAACAAACAAATGATGGGATCTTTGTCAACCAAGCAAAGTATTGCAAGGAACTCATCAAGAGATTTGGAATGGAAAACTCAAAACACTTGGCTACTCCTATGAGCACCAGTTGTTATCTTGACAAAGATGAATTCGGTCAACCCGTTGATGCAAAGCAATACAGAGGTATGATTGGATCTCTACTCTACTTATCTGCAAGTAGGCCAAATATTATGTTTAGTGTATGCATGTGTGCAAGATTTCAATGAAATCCAAAGTTTTCGCATCTAATGGCAGTAAAAAGAATCATAAGATATCTATTAGGAACAATTAACTTAGGATTATGGTATCCTAAAAATTCTTTATGCAATTTAGTAGGATACTCAGATTCGGATTTTGCTGGATCAAAAATAGATAGGAAAAGCACTAGTGACACATGTCAATTCATAGGGTCTGCTCTTGTTTATTGGAATAGCAAGAAGCAAAATAGTGTAGCATTATCCATAGTAGAAGCAGAATACATTTCTGTTGGTAGTTGTTGTGCACAAATTCTGTGGATGAAACAACAACTATCTGATTATGGAATTGTATTAGATCACATTCCCATAAAATGTGATAACACAAGTGCCATAAACATATCTAAAAATTCAGTTCTCCACTCTAGAACCAAACATATAGAAATTACGCATCATTTTATTAGAGATCATATTCTAAAAGGTGATGTTGTTTTAGAAGAGAATTAGGATTGCTTGATGCTAGTGGCTTATCCAAATGATCTATATCATTATGACATTTGAACAATTTAGTATGTCTTCTAATATTTGCTTAGTATGAATGCATTGTTATGAATTATGTTATATGACTATGTGATTTATATTTTGCTTCATGATTGGTTTAGATTTTTCAAATGAATGACTTATGTAAGATTAGTCATTTCTATTCATGTTTTTTGCTTCATGATTGGTTTAGAATTTTCAAATGAATGACTTATGTATGATTAGTCATTTGTGTATGTTTTATATTTGTTATGCACTTTGGCTTTTTGTTGATGCCAAAGGGGGAGAGGAAAAAGGATTAAATCAAGAAACTCACATAATAAAATAACTTAATTTCAAGTGAAGCTTAAACTCAAAACAAAGGGGGAGAATATGGAGAATTAAGTGAGTGATCGACTAGGAAAAAGTATGTGTATGTGTTTCTTGATTTCAGGGTTGTCATAATAAAAAAGGGTGAGATGGTAGAAGCAAGCTTCATGATGATGAATCAAGTTGATTCAAGATGTTTTGATGATAACAAAAGATGATGACAAAAAGCCCAAGAGAATGATTTCAAGATTGAGTCAACACTTCAAGAATCAAGAGAAATTTAATTTCAAGATTCAAGAATCAAGTTTCAAGATTCAAGTTTCAAGAATCAAGAACCAAGAATAATCAAGTTGAAGATTCAAGAATCAAGAAAAGACTCAATCAAGATAAGTACTAAAAAGTTTTTCAAAACATTGAGTAGCACATGAATTTTTGACAAAACCTTTTACCAAAGTGTTTGTACTCTTTGTTAATTGATTACCAGTTTATTGTAATCGATTACCAATAGCAAAGATTGTTTTCAAAAAGCTTTCAACTGAATTTACAATGTTCCAATTAATTTCAAAATGGTGTAATCGATTACAAGATATTGGTAATCGATTACCAGTGTGTTTGAACGTTGAAATTCAAATTCAATTATGAAGAGTCACATCCTTTCACAAAAATGCTTTGTGTAATCGATTATAAGGATTTGGTAATCGATTACCAGTGATAAGTTTTGAATAAAAATCAAAAGATGTAACTTTTCCAATGGTTTTCAAGTTTTTTCTAAAGGTTATAACTCTTCTAATGGTTTTCTTGACCAGACATGAAGAGTCTATAAAAGCAAGACCTTAACTTGCATTTTTAGAACAATCATTACAATCCTTTACAACCTTTTGAATCTATTTGAGCGTCTTCTTAAATTTCTTCTTCTTCTTCCTTTGCCAAAAGCTTTCTAAAGTTTTCTGGTTTTCCAAACCTTGAAAACAAAAGTGATTCATCTTTTTCATTCTCTTATCCCTTTGCCAAAAAGAATTCGCCAAGGACTAACCGCCTGAATTCTTTTTGTGTCTCTTTTCTCCCTTTTCCAAAAGAACAAAGGACTAATCGCCTGAATTCTTTTGTGTCTCCCTTCTCCCTTGTCAAAGAATTCAAAATGACACAGTTTGAGAATTCTTTTGATTCTTCCCATTCCCTAAAACAAAAGATTTCAAAGGACTAACCGCCTGAGAATTCTTTTGTTTCCCCATTCACAAAGTTTCAAAGGACTAACCGCCTGAGAACTTTGTCTTAACACATTGGAGGGTACATCCTTTGTGGTACAAGTAGAGGGTACATCTACTTGGGTTGTTGTGACTGATAACAAGAGAGGGTACATCTCTTGTGGATCAGTTCTAGTGGAGGGTACATCCACTAGGTTGTTCAAAGAGAACAAGGGAGGGTACATCCCTTGTGGATCTTTGCTTGTAAAGGCTTTTACAAGGTTGAAAAGAAATCTCAAGGACCGCAGTTCGCTTGGGGACTGGATGTAGGCACGGGTTGTTGCCGAACCAGTATAAAACTCTTGTGTTTGTCTTCTTCTTCCCTACACTCTTTAATTTCCACTGTGCACTTTAATTATCGCTTTTACTTTTGGTTAAGTTTCTATTTCTGCTCTTTACTTTCTTAACATTATAGTAAAAGCCTATTTGAATTTAGTAACATTAAGAAGGATAGATTTTTAATTAGTAATGGTTCATTAATAATTAATTCAACCCCCCTTCCTAATTATTCTGAGGCCACTTGATCCAATAGGAGCTAAGAGGGTATGATGATAGACAGACTCGCAGTTTGTCCAAGGATGGGTTGCCAACATATACTAGACTAAGGAAATAGTGTTGCTTATGTACTATCACATCGGGAAGACTCTCATTGACAATTTTGAATGTTTTGAAATGTACTTAATCCCCAGGGAAAGCAATACCAGAGCAGACTTGCTCTCCAAGCTGGCCAGCACCAAGAAGGTCGGACACCTCAAGACTATCATCTAGGAGACGCTCCAAACTCCTACCATAGATGTTAAGGAAATTATGGTCGGAGAAGAGGAGGAACCAAATTGGATGACCCCATACAAGAACTTCCTATTTTTGGGGGAACTACACCAAACGAGGACGAAGCCCGACGCCTTAAACGAAGGGCCAACTACTACGTCATCCTTGATGGCGAGCTATTTAAAAAAGGGTTGACATCACCCATCCCTACTTAAATGCCTAAACAGCCAACAGGCAGACTACGTCATGAGAGAACTTTATGAAGGGATGAGGCACTCATTGCAGATCTAAAGCTAGCAAGAGAAGTTAAAGCTAAGAGGCTACGATGATAGACAGACTCACAGTTTGTCCAAGGGCAGGTTGCCAACATATACTAGACCAAGGAAATAGTGCTGCCCAAGTACTATCACATCGTGAAGACTTTCATTGACAATTTCGAATGTTTCAAAATGTACTACATCCCCAGGGGAAGCAATACCAAAGCAGACCTGATCTCTAAGCTGGCTAGCACTAAGAAGGTCGGACACCTCAAGACTCATCCAGGAAATGCTCCAAACTCCTACCATAGATGCTGAGGAAATTATGGTCGGAGAATAGGAGGAACCAAACTGGATGACCACATACAAGAACTTCCTATTTTGGGGAGAACTACACCAAACGAGGATGAAGCCCGACGCCTCAAATGGAAGGCCAACTACTACGCCATCCTTGATGGCGAGCTATTCAAAAGAGGGTTGACATCACTCACCCCTACTCAAATGCCTAAACAACCAACAGGAAGACTACGTCATGAGAGAACTTCATGAAGGGATCTATGGTCTCCACACCGGAGGACACTCCCTATCCACCAAAGTGGTGCGAGCCGGCTACTATTGGCCAACACTCAGGGCAGACACCTTCGACTTTACCAGGAGGTGTAGACGATGCCAAGAGTTTTTAGACGTGTTGCGCACTCCTCTTGACAATCTTCTCAATTTGAGCTCCCCTTGGCCCTTCGCCATGTGGGGAATGGACTACTTCACTAAGTGGATAGAAGCAAGACCAATATGGGAAATTGTGGCAAACGAGGTAGAGAAATTCACCTGGAAACACTTCATCTGCAGGTATGGCCTCTCATACGCCATTGTTATGGACAATGACACTCAATTCAAAGCTCAAACTTACGAAGACTTCTTGACAAGGTTAGGCATGAAGCACCTAGGCACCTCTATCAAACACCCTCAGACTAACGAACAAGCATAGGTTGCTAACAGAGTCATCCTCAGAGGCCTGCGTACTAGACTCGACAAGTCTAAGGGCCTATGGTAAGAATAACTCTACAATATACTCTGGGTGTACCACTGTTCACCCTAGACAGCAACCAACGAAACTCCTTACCGACTCACATATGACACAAATGTCATGATCCCCATTGAAGTTGGGGAACCATTGACAAAGAGACTACTTTTCCAGCAACAACAAAATAAATAAAATATGAGGGTGGAACTTGAAACCATCGAAGAAGTCCAAGAAATGGCAAGGATTAGGGAAGAAGTTGCCAAACTCCGTGCAGCGATGAGATAAAATACAAAGGTTCAACCATGAGCCTTTCAACCCAACGACCTCGTATGGCGAGTCCGAAGTGAAGCCAGAAAAGATCCCTGAGTGGGAAAGCTTAGCGCCAATTGGGAAGGCCCATTCAGGGTCACAACCAGCCTCGACAACGGAGCATATAGACTACAAGAACTCAATGGTAAAGCGATTCCAAGAACATGGAACGCCCCCACCTAAAGTTCTGCTTTAGCTGACCAAAACTTCAAACCCAATGTTGTACTCTTTTTCCCACTCAGGTCTTTTGTCCCAAAAATAGAAAATCAAGGTTTTGGCTTGAGGGGTTTTAACTAGGCACATCTAGGATAACGAACGAAACTTATACTTAATCAAATACATTGAATAAAAATTCTACATCCCTTCTTTTCACATTTCTCTTATCAAGACAAGAGCATCCATAGTCGTAGCTCTGAGGCACTTATAACCCAAGGTTCGCCCTTGGTGGATTATATCATTAACTATTTCTTTATTTTATATTTAGGTTACGAGGAAATTATCATGAATCTAATTATTTTTGTTGCTTTTGTTATTGTTGTTGGGTTCACCGTAGGGCTTTCTTCTATTGGTGATATGAACCCTCATGGCACAAGGGCTGACTTAGGATCGTCTAAGATTAAACCTTGATGGAAAATGCGGAAATTGATTAAGGAAAGGATGGAAAATAAGGTGGTTAATTTCGTGGGTCTAAATAAGGTGGTTCTTGGCATAAAATGGATGAATGGGATGGTAAAATGTAGGTTAAGTGGTGGCTGGACAGAAATATAGAAATGGCAATAACTGAAGCTACAGGGCTCCAAATGAGGTGATTCCAAAACGAGGTGAAAGGTCTCGTTTTGAAAGTCAATTTAGGCTCAAGAATCACTTAATTTAAGTGCGTAAAATGGGAGTTATGGCCACGAGATAATTCTGGGCAGAGGTGGATTTTCTGGAATTGTGGTTTGAAAGAACAAGGGTGAAGATGAAAGGAAGGAAAGAATCACTCTTTCCAGCGAAGGCAACACACAAAGGTTGTGAAAGTCCTTTGATACAGCCAGGGTATTCTTGAATCACTCAAGAATTTAGGAGAATCACTCTCACTAAGATAAAAGAGATAAACTCTAATTTTCTGAATAAAACTCAACTTGTGTTTATTGATAAAATGGTTCAGCTTATATAGAAGCTTTACAGCAGATTTTAGTAATGACCCACTAACCTAGAATTAAAATAACTTAATGCCATTAACCTAGGGAATTAAAAAAAAAACTTAATGGCTGAGTGTAACTGAAATTGTGGCAACCAAAAGTCACCCCCAACAGCCAACAAGTCAGCCACCATTTGGTCTCCCAAAAGGCTGATGCCTAGGTTGCCAATTGGGCCCTTATTACAACTTGAACTAAACCTAACTAAAGCCCTTTTAATTGATTAACCCAAAAAATATTTTTGGTCAGCCAACTTTACAAGGATTGGGCCATTATTTAGACAAATTAAACACTCTAAAAATTGAGACAAAGTGGTGTCATTTAGTCCTCCTCCATTTGGGCCATGATACAACTCACAACCTTGGACTTTTCTCCTTGAAACTTGGGCTTGTATTCAAATAGTATGGACAACACTTGTTGAAGAGCTTCCTTGGCTTTCCTTGCTCTAGCCCTTGTCATAGGTCCTCCAAGTCCTTCAAGTGGATCCTTGCCCTTGCTCTTGGTCATGTCCTCATCATTCTCTCCCTCTTGAGAAGGATTTGTCCTCAAATTGGATTCTCCATCTGCATCAAAAAGAGGTAAATCAGAGACATTGAAGGTGGAACTAACATTATACTCACCGGGCAGCTCAACTTTGTAAGCATTGTCATTGATTCTTTCAAGCACTTGAAATGGTCCATCTCCCCTTGGTTGAAGCTTTGATTTCCTATGTTCCGAAAACCTTTCTTTTCTCATGTGCACACAAACCCAATCTCCGGGTTCGAAGACAACCTTCTTTCTTCCTTTGTTGGCTTGTTTAGCATAGCTTTTATTTTTCCTCTCAATTTGATCTTTGACTCTTCCATGAAGCTTCTTCACATAGTCCGCCTTTGCTTGACCTTCTTTATGCTTAAAAACAGAAACATTAGGCATAGGCAAAAGATCAAGAGGAGTTAGTGGGTTAAAACCATAAACAACTTCAAAATCATCAAAAGTGTTAGTGGTCAAAATCTGATTTTTGCAAAACAAGATATATAGTGACTGTTTAGCATGAAACAACCTCTTGACCTCACTTTTTGTGGCTAAATAGCTCTCCCTCACTTCAAGTGTTTCACTCTTCTTTTGTTCACTCTTTTTCCTCTCAAGTGTTTCCCTCTTTTTCTCACTCTCAAGTGTTTTGCTCACTTTTTCTTTTTCTTTTTTCTCTTGAAGAAGTTTTTCTCTCATTTTCTTTTGATCCTCACACACTTCTTGTGGACCCAATGGCTTGAGCACAATCTTTTTGTCTTGGTGCATGAAAGAGATCTTGTTGGTGTAACCGTCATGATTGGCTCTTTTATCAAATTGCCATGGTCTCCCCAAAAGTAAGTGACTGGCCTCCATAGGAACAACATCACAAAGTACCTTATCATTGTATTTCCCAATGGAAACGTCCACTTCCACTTGCTGCCTCACTTGCACCTCCCCATCCTTACTAAGCCATTGAAGTTTGTATGGCCTAGGATGTGGTTTAGTAGCTAAATTTAGCTTTGACACTAATCTAGCACTAGCCACATTGGTGCAACTACCTCCATCAATGATCACCATGCACACCTTGCCATTGATTAAGCATCTAGTGTGAAAGATGCTTTCTCTTTGGCTCTCCTCCTCATGCTTCAATTGACCACCAAGTAACTGCCTAATCATCAACAAATCTCCCTCCGGAGTCTCCTCTTCCTCTACGTACTCACTCTCCTCTTCTTCTTCAACATCGGATTCACTTATATATTCTCCATCTCTAAGAACCATGGACCTTTTGTTAGGGCACTCATAAGCATAGTGCCCTAGGCCTTGGCACTTGAAACACTTCACATCTCTACTCCTTTTAGAGGGTTCCTCTTGGGACTTTGAGCGAGTTTTTGATGGGATAGGTGTGGAACTACTAGAAGTAGCAGCCCCATCTTTCTTACCTTTGTCTTTCCAACCAGAAGAATCAAAGTTGGTAAAACTCCTCTTAGCCACTCCCTTCCTTTTTAATTGTTGCTCCACTTGGATTGCTTTGTGAAGCAAATCATCCATTTCAACAAACTCCTGCAGCTCAACAATATCATGGATATCATTAGTCAAACCATTAAGAAATAGAGCCATAGTTACCTCCTCATCTTCTTCAATATTTGCTTGAATCATGAGCACATCCATTTCCTTGAAATACTCCTCAACCCCCTTGTTGCCTTGGGTTAGTTTTTGGAGCTTGAATTTCAAGTCCCTTGAGTAACTAGCCGGCACATACCGCTTCCTCATGATCTTTTTCATCTCCGTCCATGTATCAACCATTGGCTCTTCATTTCTTGCTCTCTCCTTTTGTAGCTTGTTCCACCACACAAGAGCATAGTTGGAAAACTCTGTGGCGGCAAGCTTCACCTTCTAGTCCTCCTCATAGTTGTTGCATGAGAAAACATGCTCTATTTTCATCTCCCACTCCACGTAGGCCTCCGGATCATTCTTTCCTTTAAATGGAGGAATGTTGAGTTTAATACCATCAATTCGGTTTTGTCTAGGAACACCATCATTCCCTCTTCTCCTCCTTTCTTCTTCATTATGATCTCTATTCTCCATTTGATCCAACCTCTCATGGAGCGCATCATCTCGTTGTTTCATTAACCTCTCCAAATGTTGCATCAAAGCTTGCATTTGGAATTGCGAAAGCCCCACTCCATCATTAGGATTAGTACCTGACATCTCAAACAAACAAATCAAACGTAACAAGACAATTATAGTTGCTGTTTGAATACCTCACCCACTCAAGTGTATCACACAATTATGGCTTTTCTCTAATGAAACACTCTTGCCTTTTACCACTCTAATTCCCCTTGAGTTCTTAGGCAATTCAAGAGATTATGGCCACAACAAAGAACAATTCACCAATATGTGTAAGGTAAGGCTAGAGAGACAAGGAAAAGGTTAACCAAGAAAAAGGCTAACAATGTTTTTAGGCACAAATGAAGGAAATAAAATTCAGAATTTAGGAATTCAAGTAACAATCCTTCATGCAACCAATATATTACCTTAAAGAGATTTTTTTTTAAAGTTCTTCAAGCATGAACCATTCAGCCCAATTTTTTATTTTTTTTTTTAATTTTGCTTATACGAAATTCTGCTTCTTTTTTTTTTTTTTATAACAAAGAGATCAAAAGGCTTAACTTTTGCAATGGTTCAGCCTAAAAAAATATATATGAATAAGAAGGTAATATAAATGGCAAAGAGAATAAAGAAGGATGTTACCTAACATTTCCAGCAAAGGAAGTGTTGATCCTAGAACCGGAGCTCTGATTACCAAATGATATGAACCCTCATGGCACAAGGGCTGACTTAGGATCGTCTAGGATTAAACCTTGATGGAAAATGCGGAAATTGATTAAGGAAAGGATGGAAAATAAGGTGGTTAATTTCGTGGGTCTAAATAAGGTGGTTCTTGGCATAAAATGGATGAATGGGATGGTAAAATGTAGGTTAAGTGGTGGCTGGACAGAAATATAGAAATGGCAATAACTGAAGCTACAGGGCTCCAAATGAGGTGATTCCAAAACGAGGTGAAAGGTCTCGTTTTGAAAGTCAATTTAGGCTCAAGAATCACTTAATTTAAGTGCGTAAAATGGGAGTTATGGCCACGAGATAATTCTGGGCAGAGGTGGATTTTCTGGAATTGTGGTTTGAAAGAACAAGGGTGAAGATGAAAGGAAGGAAAGAATCACTCTTTCCAGCGAAGGCAACACACAAAGGTTGTGAAAGTCCTTTGATACAGCCAGGGTATTCTTGAATCACTCAAGAATTTAGGAGAATCACTCTCACTAAGATAAAAGAGATAAACTCTAATTTTCTGAATAAAACTCAACTTGTGTTTATTGATAAAATGGTTCAGCTTATATAGAAGCTTTACAGCAGATTTTAGTAATGACCAACTAACCTAGAATTAAAATAACTTAATGCCATTAACCTAGGGAATTAAAAAAAAACTTAATGGCTGAGTGTAACTGAAATTGTGGCAACCAAAAGTCACCCCCAACAGCCAACAAGTCAGCCACCATTTGGTCTCCCAAAAGGCTGATGCCTAGGTTGCCAATTGGGCCCTTATTACAACTTGAACTAAACCTAACTAAAGCCCTTTTAATTGATTAACCCAAAACATATTTTTGGTCAGCCAACTTTACAAGGATTGGGCCATTATTTAGACAAATTAAACACTCTAAAAATTGAGACAAAGTGGTGTCATTTAGTCCTCCTCCATTTGGGCCATGATACAACTCACAACCTTGGACTTTTCTCCTTGAAACTTGGGCTTGTATTCAAATAGTATGGACAACACTTGTTGAAGAGCTTCCTTGGCTTTCCTTGCTCTAGCCCTTGTCATAGGTCCTCCAAGTCCTTCAAGTGGATCCTTGCCCTTGCTCTTGGTCATGTCCTCATCAATTGGACCTAGGGTTGGTCAAGGCACTGCTGCAGGGCAAGCTGTAGAAGGGATTGCACGAAAACTGGAGGCAGAGGGGAAAATTCTAGGTACTTTATTGCTTAGTTTGGCTTTTATGGAAGCTTTAAAAATTTATGGATTGGTTGTAGCATTAGCACTTTTATTTGCTAATCCTTTTGTTTAATCCTAAAAAAATAGAAATACATATCCTTTTTCCGTGGACTTGTTTTACCGGTCTTGCTTTTTCGAATTCTATTTATATTAATATTTCACTCCTATAATTCTTTATCTGTTCGGACAAGAACACAGGGGAAGGACTAATTGAAAGGTGAAGAATTAACATACTGATTCGCCCTCTTTCTTCCCTTTTTTAGTCCAATGACCCCCCTTTTTTAAGATAATTTTTCCTCTAGCATTATGTCTCTAGTATGTGTCACTTTGTAAGAGGCACATATGCAAGAGCATGTACAACATTATGACTCCAGTATATGTCACCTACGACAACTGACATATATGCAAGAGCATCCTACTAAGTCTCCAATACATGTCTCCCATGGCGAGTGACATGTGTGCACGAGCACACTACTACGTCTCCAGTACACGTCACCCACGACAAGTGATGTATTCACACGAGCACCCTACTAAGCCTCCAGTACATGCCACCCACGATGAATGACATGTGTGCACGAGCAAATTACTATGTCTCAAGTAAATGTCACCCATGGCGAGTGACATGTGCACATGAGCACCCTACTAAGACTCCAGTACATGTCACCCATGGCGAGTGACATGTACGCATGAGCACACTACCATGTCTCCAGTGTCCGTCACTTTGTATAAGGTGTGTATGCAAGAACGCACCACCATGACTCCAGTATATGCCACCCACGGCGAGTGACATATATGCAAGAGAATACTATTAAGTCTCCATTGGATGCCACCCACGGTGAGGGACATGCATGCAGGAGCATACCATCATGACTTCAATATATGTCACCCATGACAAATGACATATGTGCAAGAGCATACCACCATATCTCTAGTGCATGTCACCCATGGCAAGTGGCATGTATGTAAGAGCACAGTACCCAAAACCCTGGTTGGACAATTCCCTGGTCAATTGTTAGTCGGTGAAAACAACTAACTTTTGTGTATAAAACTTGTATAAATTGTATCAAACTCTCCCAATTTATGGTTATTTTGTAATGTTATAAGTATCCGCTAAGCGCAACACTCCCAATTTATGGTTATTTTGTAAGGCTATTTTCACCTTCTCGCTAAGCCAATTTGCTGGCTTAGCGAGCATCCGCTAAGCGCAACACTCCTGGGCTAAGCGCGAGGAAGAATCCAGAAGAGGATGAGTTGTACAGGTTCGCTAAGCGCACCGCTTCATCTCTCTAAGCGCATCGCTTCAGTTCATCCGCTAAGCGAGAAAGGCGCGCTAAGCCAAAAATCACTAGCGTGCGCTAAGCGCACAAGCACGAACAAGGTCACCTATTTAAGCCTGAAATCAGATTTTGTGAAGGGATTTTGGACTGGGATTCAAAGCTTTGCATGTCTAGGGTTTCTAGAGAGTGAAAGGTCCAAGTTCCAGAGAGTTTTGAGAGATTTTGTTGTGTGAAGATCTGCAGAGACCAGAGCTTGAAGTAGGAGCCGGATTGAGAGCTTGAGATGAGTTTGTGAGTGATTGTGAGATCCTAGAGGTGAAGGAGACATCCTCACCACTTGTATTTTTGCAATCTTTCATCTTGTTCTTCTCTTTGTTGTTAAGAAGGCTTCCGGGTATGGAAAGCTAAATCCTATGTTGGATCTTCCCTGTAGGTACCTAATGTAAATATATTTCTATCTATTTAATGATGTTTTGTGTGTTCTTTGTGCTATCTGATTTTCATTCCAGTATGCCTTTACCTTGATCACGTAGATGCATGCTTTGTTAGGGTCATTCAACAGTGGAAACTTGTCTGACTCTAAAGTCCTTAATAGTGCAAGGCTGAGTTGCCGTGCTTTCACGAGGAATCGGGGCGTGATAAGTTAGTTGATTATGTGCATCTTAATGCGGTCCTGGTTGAGTTTAGTCTTACAAGAGGAATCTGCAGACGATGCTTGATCAGGATTAGGCTAAACTATCATGAGGAATCGAGGTTTAGTATCTCAGGAGACACCATAAGAACACATGAGCATTGTTAGATAGAGAATATCTTTTTAGCATCAGACACCTATTAGGAAGACCAACGTGTTCTCGACTTGTTTTGACACATCATTTCTCTCGCGTGATTTTCTTTCTTTTTTCTAGTTTATACACTTGTTCATATTCACACTTACTTTTACACACTAGACGCCTATTTGCTAAAATAGCTTACCAAATAACATAGGTTCCCCGAGTGTTCAATACTCGGTTCTTACCGTTTTATACTACTTGTGCGATCCGGTGCACTTGCCGGAAGCTAAACAAGTTCTTGGCGCCATTGCCGGGGAACTTCTTTTTATTTGGGAAGTTAGCTCGTTTTTAGGTGTCTATTTTTAATTTGTTATTCTTTGATTGTTTTTGTGAATATTCGTTCATAAATTCTATTTGTCTTTTCCTGTTTAACTGGATAACCGTTGTTCTATTAGTATTGTATATGCATAGATCTCCCACAAGAAATTTAGTTCCTCTGGACTTAGAAATTGAAGCTACATTGCGAAGGAACAGGGCTGAGAGGAGAAGGAAACTTTTGCAAGACAGAACAGTTGCATCCATTCTTGAGGAGGAGACTCATTTCTCCGACTTATTATCACCTGATTCACCATCATCAAGGGAATCTGCCACTCAATTACCTGAAGCCATTACCATGGCTGAAGAGCATGACCAAAGGATTACCCTTGAGGATTATTCAAGTAGTTCAGTACCATAATTTTTTACCAGCATTGCACGTCTTGAAGTGCAAGCTAACAACATCAACTATCCACATTCCTTAATTCATTTAATACAGGGGAATTTATTTCAAGGATTACCTAATGAAGACCCCTATGCACACTTGGCAACGTTAATTGAAATATGTAACACTGATAAGATTTCCGGTGTACCAGACGAAGCTATTAGGCTCAGCCTTTTCTCATTCTCATTGGTAGGAAAAGCCAAGAGGTGACTCCACTCATTCAAGGGCAACAGTCTGAAAACCTGGGAAGAAGTTGTTGAAAAGTTCCTAAAAAAATACTTCCCAGAGTCCAAGACTGCAGAAGGGAAAGTTGCAATCTCTTCATTTCATCAGTTTCATGATGAATCTCTGAGTGAAGCATTGGAGAGATTCAGAGGCTTGTTAAGAAAAAATCCCACTCATGGGTTTTCCGAGCCAATCCAATTGAATATGTTTATAGATGGGCTGAGACCACAAACCAAGCAAATGTTAGATGCTTCTGCAGGGGGAAAGATAAAATTGAAGACCCCGGAAGAAGCAACAGAGCTAATTGAGAACATGTCAGCCAGTGATCATGCCATTCTACGAGACAGAACCCACCAACCCACGAAGAAAAGCTTGATAGAGCTATCATCACATGACACATTATTGGCAAAGATCAAGTTTCTTTCTAAGCAACTGGAGATTTTAACAGAAACACTTGGTAAGCTGCCAACTAAGTTGTCTATGGGTCAACCTACACACTCTTCTGTTTTGCAGGTTACAGGTTGTACCATCTATGGTGAGGCTCATGAAACAGGCCAATGTAGGGTCCATATAATCAACAAGGACAGTGGAGGACACACCTGGCAATCAGTTCAACAAAGACCATAGTGGGCCTTCAAACAGGCCAATCCAACAAGGACCTAACATATTCCAGAGAACTACTAAGTTGGAGGAGACCTTGACTTAGTTTATGCAGGTAACAATGTCAAATCATAAAAGCACTGAGTTAGCACTGAAGAACCTTGAGGTCCAGGTGGGACAACTGACCAAGCAGATAGCTGACAAGTCATCCAATAGTTTTGTGGCAAAAACAGAACAGAATCCCAAGGAGGAATGCAAAACTGTGATGACAAGGAGTAAAAGGTGTGTGGAGGTTGAGGATGAGGATAGTGTTGTGCATGAGAAGAAAACTGCTGACAAGAAAAGTACTGATGACAAGAAAAATGAGGTGAGAGGTGAAACTAATCAAGAAAAAGAGGAACAAATAATGGTCAAGAATAAATAATTGAAGGACCAAGAAAAAAAAATAGAAAATGAAAAATAAGAAAAAGAAGAAAAAATAATAAGAATGCAAAAAAGAGTAGGAGTGAAAAAGTTGTGGATGAAGGTGTGGAAGTACCGTATCCTGTGGTACCTTCCAAAAAAGAAAAAGATCGTCATCTGGCGAGATTTTTAGATATTTTTAGGAAACTGGAAATAACCATGCCCTTCGGAGAAGCTTTGCAGCAGATGCCACTCTACTCTAAATTTTTGAAAGATATGTTAACAAGGAAGCATAAATATATTCATAAGGAAAACATCATAGTGGAAGGAAATTGCAGTGTTGTGATCCAGAAGATCCTTCCTCCCAAGCATAAAGATCCTGGGAGCGTAACTATTCCTTGTTCAATTGGAGAAGTTAATGTGGGAAAAGCTCTTATTGACCTGGGAGCCAGTATCAATTTGATGCCACTCTCCATGTGTGGAAGATTGGGAGAGTTGGAAATAATGCCCACTCGAATGACTTTACAATTAGCTGACCGCTCCATTACCAGGCCATATGGAGTAATTGAAGATGTTTTGGTCAGAGTAAAACATTTTATCTTCCCGACAAACTTTGTGGTAATGGACATCTCTGAAGATACTGACATCCCTGTAATATTGGGAAGGCCATTCATGTTGATCGCAAGCTGCATAGTTGATATGGGGAAGAGGAAGCTGGAGCTAGGTTTTGAAGATCAGAAAATTGATTTTGATTTGTTTGTTGAAGACAAGCTTGCTCCAGAACACAATGTTTGCTTACAGGTAATGGAAGGAGGTCAAGAGGTTCTGAAAGTAGGAACCAAAACATAAGATCACCCAGTGAGGTAAAAGCGTCTAGCTAATGACGTTAAAGAAGCGCTTCCTAGGAGGCAACCCAGTTTTAAATTCTATTATCTTCGTTTGTTTTTCATGCATTTAAATCATTTGGAACTTGCTATATAGTCTGTACATAGGAGTATATCAGCCAATCTTTGGATGTTTAACATAAGGGTTTCAATTTCTTGGAAAAAGGACTGAAAAATAACTTAGAAAAATATTTTCTGAAAAATAGTCCTTTCGCTAAGCGCAAGTCTT
Source organism: Glycine max (assembly GCF_000004515.6). Classification (NCBI taxonomy): domain Eukaryota; kingdom Viridiplantae; phylum Streptophyta; class Magnoliopsida; order Fabales; family Fabaceae; genus Glycine; species Glycine max. The sequence goes on along the minus strand of NC_038242.2, from coordinate 34,227,537 downwards.
GCGTTAAGCGCATCTCTGTTCATGCGCTAAGTTGCGAGTCTCAAGCGCTTAGCGCCCAACCCTTGCATCTGAGGCTGATTTGGTCCGCTAAGCTGGCCAAGGTAGAGCTAAGCTAACTTAAATTCGATCTGAATTCAGCTAAGCTTCAGCCTGATCGCTAAGCGACAGCTTATCCGTGGCTAAGCGTGACCTATTGTCGCCAAGCGCAATTCCTTACGGCCATAATTGAGGTCCATGATGCTAAGTGCCAGTCATGGCAGCTAAGAGAGATTCATTGCGGCAATATGAGCGCTAAGCGAGTCCCTCTCAGCTAAGCGCATGCTCCTCTATACTTAAGATGCATCATTTTAGCTAAGCTGGTCAGCACCTGGCTTAGTGAGAGTTGCAGCTTTTCTAATCTGCAGACCTCGCTAAGCAGACGTACCCTTGCACTAAGCCGAGTTTCTATTAAAAAAAAAACTAATTTTGAATTTGAAACGTCGGCTAAGCGCACAGGTCCGTTAAGAGAGCCTTGCTGAGAAACCAAATGTCTCTCTTGCTCGCTTAGCGCAGCGATCCGCTAAACGAAAGTATCGAAAAATTGCTTAAGTGAGTGTAACAACAGTTACACTCACATTTGCCAGATTACAGAAACCTCGTCTCTGCATTCTCTCTCTCCAAAAATTTTCACATTTTGCATCTGTGCTTTCTTTGTGCACTTTCAACTTTGAAGCATCAACCATACACCATCCAAGTAAGTTCCATGATTCTTTTTCTCTTTTTCTTGTCTTAACTTTAGGGTAGAAGACTTCAACTGTAGCTTTAGATTTTTACGGTTTTTATGTTTTGTTAGATTTAGTTTAAGATTAGGGCTATATACACTTGTATACTGAATTGAGTATGAGGTACACGTTGCATGTCTGATATGCCTTTTAAAGGCTTGAAAAGTGCAAGAAAACGAGCTGCAATTTTTGCATTTTCTGGAAAATGCAATGAACTCGCTAAGCAAGCATGCTGCGCTAAGCGAGTTCATCAATACTCATTGTATGTAAGCATTATCTGAAGAACTCGCTAAGCGTGCTTACTGTGTTAAGCGAGTTCATCTTTTGAGGATGAACACTCATCCTCTTACTGAACTACCTGTGGCTAAGCGAGGCCGAATCACTAAGCCCAGGTAACTTAAATCAATTTTTTTGTTGATGGTCGTGCGCTAAGCCGAGCTTTCATGGGCCAAGCGCGATTGGTTGCGGCATCCTCTGAGCTAAGCGAGCTTCACTCGCTAAGCTCCCAACACTTAGTAGAATTTTTGAAGAGTTGGTGCCGCTAAACGTAGCCTTTATAGAGCTTAGCGCAAATCCTTGCGGCACATGTTCAGCTTAGCAGGCGCTTTCCCGCTAAGCCAATTCTGCAGAATCTAAAAATTCTGCAACTTCCGCTAAGCGGCTCCACATGTCGCTAAGCGATAGTGTTTTTTTTTACAAAGGCCAGCTAAGCGGACCATGTCTCGCTAAGCGGCCATTGTCTTTTTAAGTTTTAAAATTTGAATAACTGTGTCCTGATCAAATGTTTGATTCCTTTGTCTGCAGATGTCTTCCAGAAAAAGAAAGAGCATTGGTGCAAGGCCCACAGCTCAATATGACACAAGAAGATTCCACTCCTTCGAGACCTGGACCAGATACACAAATAATGTGCTAGGAAGACATATACTAGCTAAGAGGAAGGTAGAAATATACCATACGGAGTTGAATGAGTTCAAGGCTAAATAGGAGAGGCGTAACATCCATAAGCGCCTCACCAATTTAGCTAACAACAGCATCGACCTAACCTTGGTGAAGTAGTTCTTTGCCAACCTCTACAGTCCCGAGGGGCCTTCACCAAAACAAGTCAAAATCTGAGGCCACTTGATAAAAATTGATGCATACAGCCTCAACACCTTCCTGGAGACACCTGTGGTACTGGCTGAGGGAGAATCCTTACCTGCTTACTCCAGATACTACAGGATGCCCACTGATATCAGAGAGATTGAGGCTGCTTTGTGTATACCCGGCTGAGGGTTTGTTTTAAATGCTGAAGGCCATCCTGGGAAGATCCTCAGGAAAGATCTGACAACTCTTGCTCAGGTTTGGAGTGTTCTCTTATACTCCAACTTGGCTCTGACTTCCCAAACCTCGAATTTGACTTTAGATAGAGCTAGGTTATCAGTCCTCCAAAGGTCTCGCAAAACCTAGGGTTCACCCTTGGTAGGTCCTACTAATTCACATCACCATACCTCTAATAGGTGTGCCACTTTGTAAGAGGCACATATGCAAGAGCGTTCCCTTACGTCTCTAGTACATGCCAGCCACGACGAGTGCCATGCATGCAAGAACACAACATTTATGTTGCATATAAGACTCGACAAACCCAAGCTCCATGCTTGGTAATCCTCACAGGTTCACAAAATCCAAGGCCCGTTCTTGGTAAGCCTTGACACAACTCCACAGGCTTGACAAAACCCAGGGCAAACACGTCCCCGATTCAAGGCTCGTCAAACCCAAGGTTCACCCTTGGTGAGCTCTTTCTTTTACTAAGTTCCATCTCCACAGGAATTCATGGTACGCCAGGTCTACCCTTGACAATCTTCTCTATTCCTAACTTTTATCTATGCAGGAATACAAGTACATAAAAAACTCAAGGCTCGCCCTTGGTACGCATTCTTGCAAAACTTAAGGTCCGCCCTTGGTACAAAAACCCAAGGTCCACCCTTGGTTCGTACTCCTAAAAAACCCAAGGCATCCCCTTGGTTCGGTCACATGCAACAACTACAACAACCATCGTGAAGGGTCCAAAGTTCAATCAAACAAACTACCACCACACTATTTGGCAAGACCTTTAATCAGGTGAAAGTCATACTAACTCCTCATAACCATCAGAGGAGAAGCTATGCAGGTCAAGATGACCCATCACTAGATTGCATGACAAGACCTTCAATCAAGTGCAACTCATACTTATTCCTCATAACCATAAGAGGAAGAACTCTAAAGGTCAAGCAACCTACCCCGACACTAGTTGGCAAGACCTTCAACCAAGGGCAAGTCAAACACACTCCTCACAACCATTAGGGGAGAAGCTTCACAAAGCACATGGAAGCCCCACCAGGTGGGTGACAAGACCTTTAACCAAGTTGAAATCAAACCTGAGATGATTTCATGTCATATACTCTTTACAAGACCACCACGACGCTACCTCTACGTCGACAAGCTCTTACTTCCTACGTTGTCAAAGATTCTAAATCACGATGGCCTATTCATACTACCACAAGTATAGAGTGTTGCATAGACAAAGGCAACATACATGACATACACACAAGACATAAACAGTGTGAAATTCGTCATCAAAGAAAAGCATGTGCATTGATGAAAAATAAAAATAATTGTCATAGTTACAAGGCCTATACGACCAAAATTCCAACAATGAAAAAAAAGATAAAGACAAAGGCAGCCTAGACACAGGTATCATCACCTTGCTCCCCAACACCCTGCCCTTCATCAGCAACCTCCTCCTCTACAACAATGTCTTCCTCATCAAGCAGGACATCATCCTTCACATCCTTGAAGGGATCGAAGAGACCTAAGTAAAGGTCCTTCGCAAAGAAATCAGCCTGCCTGACAGCCTTCTGAAATCTTTTTCCATGCTGCTCCATGACCTCCTTCTTGTAAACGAGTAGCTCTTCCTCAAGCTCCTTGCTAGCCTCTCTCTCCTTGGTAGCCTGCAACTTGGACTCCTCTAGCCTGGACTTCGACTCCTTAAGCCGGGCATCTAAATCAACAACTACCTTTGCAAGTTTGTCCCTCTCAGCCACCATGTTCTCCAACTTGTCGCCCAGGTTCTTTATCTCCACCTGCAAGTCCTTGCAGCGTTTGAACAACTCATCACCATCTAGCCTGGTGCGCAGTAACTTAGCCAACACACCACCAACTTTGGAAGACAGTTGGCGATTTGACCTTACGGTCTTAGCAAAAGTAGCAGTGGCATTGTTAGAATTTTGGCAAGCGTACCAATTGTCATTGTAGGTTTCACATTTATAAAAGAGTTCGTCTCCCTAGGGACTTAAGTTTACTTACTTCATTTGGATAAAGGTTATCAGTTCAATAGTTATGTACAAATTTAATCGAATGTCATTGGTTTTGGTTGATTAACTAAAGACAACTTTAAAGTAAAAGAATAGTGAAAATAATGGAATTACAAGAATAACAGAAATATGGAAATAACGGAAATACGAAATTCAGTGCGTCGGAAATACGTAAATTACGAAGACGACTTAAATGAATTCAAGAAAACATAGGATTGGATTTCATCGTTCATACCCTTAGTATCCTAATAAGATTAACATATATAAATTATTTTCCAACATCACTAATGCACACATTATGTTATCCCAAGTCGACCCCTCGCACTTGGAACCCAATAATATTTACTAAATATTGATCCCTTGCATATGCAGTAAATATCCCAGCATTACAATTACATTCTCGTGCTTTTTGAAATCAGAACGTTATGCTTTATTCATAGCAATGTAATGTAAAGAGTAAAATCATTCACTTTAAATTCTAAGATTACTTTCCAGTCTCACTTAAAATCCAATTTCAGGACACTAGTGATCAAATAGAATCAAACATTACAAGTAGAATGAAATTACCAACAATGAGTAGAAACGATTCATACATATATAATATCAAAAGGGACACATAAGGGTACAAAGATTACATCCAATCCTTAAGAAAAACTAACCAATCATTGCAAAGAGCACAAGACTAACAAGAGAAATGACGAAAGAAGTGATCCACTGTCACAACTCTGTAGTGCCTCAACTCCACTATTCCTTTTCTCCTTCTCTTTCACTCTTTCTTTGTGTTTTTTTATTTTGTATCAGCTGGGATATGTTTCCCTTCAACAATGCATGGCTATTTATAGAAAACAGCCAAGGGGTGTAGGGAAATTCGCCCAGGCAAGCTATAGCTTGCCCAGACAATTTGTGGCTTAATGCTGAAGTAACCAACTTACCTAGGCAAGTTTTTTACTTAGGGCTGAAGCAAGATCACTAGCCCAGGCGAACTGGGTGCTAGCCTGGGCAAATTGGGTGTTGGAATTATTTATAAAATGACCATTTTGCCCTTCTTTTTTTGCTTTGTTTCTGAATCTAATAAACAACCATCAAAACCTACAAAATCATGGGTGAATCTTTCATATTTAAACAATAACATTAGTAAATGTACAATATATATAAACAACTAGATTTAAGGGTAGTTTATAAGAAAACTATTGCAATCAAAAGATAAGTGCTAACAATTTAATCCCAAAAATAATTGAAATTTGGCATTTATTAGGCATTGGCCACCTTAGGGCACTCCACCCCCTAAAAAGTGCGAATAGTAGCCCTCCATTTGGTAACCTCCGCCTCCAAGGATGCCACCTTCTGCAAAGCCTCTTGGTGTTGCTATCCATTTTCCTCTAGAATTTCCAAACTCCTCTAGAGAAAGACTTTGGTAGAATTAGTAGCATTCTGCACCCCAGCTAACCTAATAAGGTTCTTATCAAAGGCTGACACAAAGCCAGCCATGGTCTTTTGCTTTGGCTTGTAAGTTGCACCCCACAGTGAATCAACATCACTAGAGGTGTACAAGTGATCCAGGGAGACGTGAGGGCGAAAAGACGAAGAAAGAAAAGCTGTCACCAATACGGTACAGGGAGGAATCATTGGAGCCGAAGAGGAAGGAAGGAGCACTAGTGGTTACCACATCGGCACTCAGCAAAGGTGCCACGACGGTGGATGATAGCGCCACGGCAGAACCAGCCAAAGAAGCTGGCACAATAACCTCAACAACAACAAGCGTAGCCTCTTGAATAGTAACCGCAGAAGGAGGTGAAGGAGCAGGAGTAGCTGTAGGAGCCTCGACAGCTAGTGGAGCTAGAGGCACATCTTAAACAGCCGAAGGGCGACCAGCATCGAGCGTCAACCTTGCAGCCTGCCTCAGGGTACGAAGGCTCATAGAGGCCTTTAACTTCTTACGGCTAGACGACCCAGTACCATCATCTCGTTTCCTCTTTGCTAAAACAGAGGAAGGAGCATTGGGGGTGACCTAAACAACAATAGTAATAGGGCCAACCTCACCAGCAAGTTGACCCTTTTCTTCAGTAGTAGCAACAACCTCAGACAGTGGCACAGTCCTACCTGTAGGTCCGACCTGCTTCACGAGTGACCTCCAAGCGAAGTCACCCATATTACCGGCAAAACAAGCAACATCACAAACAAGTGTTAGTCATTGGTCGATAACAACCTCAGACACAAACGAGGGCAAGGTTAGGCACTTTACCATCCAAGATAGTGAGGGGATCGCTTGCCGAAGAAAGAGGCATAATGGCCTGCGTGTCCAATGAGGCCGATAGTTGCTCCTAAATAACTTTGTCGACCCTCTTTACAAGGGTCAACAGATCCTCGTCATATGACTTGAACCTGGTAGGATCAAATTGTTAGTAGAACGGGAAGCGAGGCTCCTTGTCCCTGTTGAACATCAGTGGCATAGCATCAACCACGACACCAGTAGCCAAGACCTTAAAGAAACGGTCCTTAAAATAGAAAAAAGATGTTTGAATCAAACTCAAACAACTTCTTGGACATGCTGTTCAAGAAGACCCATCCAATCTTGCTAGACAGTTTCAATTGAAAGAAGAACAAGAAGACCGACAAACTAGGTTGGATGTTGAAGAAAGAGCATAGAATTTCAAAGGCCCTCACTATTGCACCACTATTTGGGTGGAATTGAGAAGGGGACATATTCAAGTGCTTAAGTAGAGCACATTGGAAAACGTTCAACAGGAGAATGATACCTAAGACCTCAAACAAACACCTGTACATAAAAAAGAAGGGCAGATGACCAGGCACCGCCCTCAAGAAAGGGAAGTCATCACTCCTACAACCTTGAACGACCAACTTACAAGAGTCCTCAGGCTTTACTAGCTTTGCCAACTTCACCTGGCGTTGAAGCGTAGCGAAACTTGCTGCCGAGGTCAGAGAGGACTTGTACTTCAGAACATCGTCCCTTACCCACTCATAGCCAGCAATAGTCGGGGTGGATGACAACGACCCAACACTTTGGCTACGTCACACGCGGGGAGATGCCCTGACATCTCCACCGCCACTACCTATCCTCACACCACCAGAAACAAAAAAAGGGAGGATCACAGTGATCGGGACAAGCTCCTCGATAGCAGCTGAAGGCCACGCCCTCCCACAAGGATGAGAAATGCCTCCACCAATACGACCCAAGGCTCTCACCCTCTCCGAAGAGAAGGACTCGCTGTCGAAGGCACCTCAGCAAGTATCCTCCAACGAGGAACCGCCAATCAAGATAACCTTCCAATCCATTATGGGTTGCTCAATCGAGCCCCCAAAATCACTGCCACCCATGCCAATGGCAGAATTAGACAAAAATGAAGACATTGTGGAAGAAAGCAATGAATTGTGACTTGAAATCAACCGCCTACTCCATTTAAAAGGGAGATGGACATTTTGGTAACTGGCTGGAGCTGAAGTGGTGCCCTAAAATTTCACACCACGACACTCCCCCACTCGCGCACGAACCACGACTCCAGTATATGCCCACTCCGTGGGTGACACGTATGCAAGAGTATTACGCGTGTGCCACACATGCTTACAATAGCAGACGAATGTAACATCTGTCTTCAATGCACTCCCCAACGGTCAGAAAAAGGCAGAGTTGTCAAATTTTATGACTTACCTTACCTGACACGCCAAAGACATGTCCATCATAAACAACTTGACAGAAGCAGCCCGACAACACTTGTCCAGGATTAGGGGCTTGACAAGCCACATCAACCTATAATTTTGTCACACTTGTTGAGGTTACCACACTCGACGTCGGAAAACATTCGTCCATACTTGGGGGCTCGACAAACTCGTCACCCTTTACTTATCAAGACTATTACCCTAAACATCAGACAAACTCCCTCAACACAGCACAATCTCTTTCACCGGCAAGCAGGCTCAGAGCTTGGGGGGCTTATGTATTGTCCAGGATCCACAAAATACACATGGCATCCTACATGGCACTCAGAGACACGTGTCAACCCTCCACGTCAACCCTGCTACCAGAGCATGGACTCTCGATCCTTAGTAGTTGAGCTCCCCAACTAATAGGTTATCTCTAACCAATTAATATTCAAATATATTTGAATATCTTTATTTATTGGCAAGTAATTAATTATCTACAAAGCCACACATTATCTACAAGGTACAATTATCTTCTACCTTTTATCTATAAGCCACTGTTTATCTCTAACATTATCTACTAGCTCCCGATTATTATCTACAAGTAAGGAATTATCTATAAATGTTACAATAGCCCTTACAAACAAGGACCGACAATTATGCTCTACTCCTATAAATATCAGGTTCCATCGAACCCTTTACACTCACATTCGTTCACACCTCAAGCTTACGCATACTTGCTTTTATACACATATACTTGCTTATTTCTCCTAACTCATATTCTTACTTGAGCGTCAGATTCCTTTGTTTTGCAAGTCCCCCCTCATGTTCTCTTGACAAAGGCACTTCTCAAAGTCGACGTGTGAAGTCCATGAGTCGTCTTCAACCATGTCCACCCTGACATGTGTTGGATCAAGTGGCCTTGGAATAATTAAGAAGGGGGGGTTGAATTAATTATTAATGAACCTTTACTTATTAAAAATCTATCCTTCTTAATGTTACTAGATTCAATTAGGCTTTTACTATAATGTTAAGAAAGTAAAGAACAAAAATAGAAACTTAACAAAAAGTAAAAGCGATAATTAAAGTGCACAGCGGAAAATAAAGAGTGTAGGGAAAAAGAAGACAAACACAAGAGTTTTATACTGGTTCAGCAACAATCCGTGCCTACATCTAGTCCCCAAGCGACCTGCGGTCCTTGGGATTTCTTTCAACCTTATAAAAACCTTTACAAGCAAAGATACACAAGGAATGTACCCTCCCTTGTCCTCTTTGAACAACCAAGTGGATGTACCCTCCACTTGAACTGATCCACAAGAGATGTACCCTCTCTTGTTCTCAGTTACAACAACCCAAGTAGATGTACCCTCTACTTGTACCACAAAGGATGTACCCTCCAATGTGTTAAGACAAAGTTCTCAGGCGGTTAGTCCTTTGAAATCTTTTGTTTATGGGAAAGGGAAGAATCAAAAGAATTCTCAGACTGTGTCGTTTTGAATTCTTTGACAAGGGAGAAGGGAAACACAAAAGAATTCAGGCGGTTAGTCCTTTGTTCTTTTTGAAAAGGGAGAAAAGAGACACAAAAAGAATTCAGACGGTTAGTCCTTGGCGAATTCTTTTTGGCAAAGGGAGAAGGGAATGAAAAAGATGAATAGAACAAGTTTTGTTTTCAAGGTTTGGAAAACCATAAAACTTTAGAAAGCTTTTGGCAAAGGAAGAAGAAGAAGAAATTCAAGAGGATGTTCAAAGAGATTCAAAGGATGTAAAAGATTGTAATTCATGTCTTGAAAATGCAAGTTAAGGACTTGCTTTTATAGACTCTTCATGTCTGGTCAAGAAAACCATTAGAAAAGTTATAACCTTTAGAAAAACTTGAAAACCATTGGAAGAGTTACATCTTTTGATTTTTGTTCAAAATTTATCACTGGTAATCGATTACCAAATCATTGTAATCGATTACACAAAGCATTTTTGTGAAAGGATGTGACTCTTCACATTTGAATTTGAATTTCAACGTTCAAACACACTGGTAATCGATTACCAAATCATTGTAATCGATTACACCATTTTGAAATCAATTGGAACATTGTAAATTCAATTGAAAGCTTTTTGAAAACACTCTTTGCTACTGGTAATCGATTACAATAAACTGGTAATCAATTACCAGAGAGTAAAAACTCTTTGGTAAAAGGTTTTGTGAAAAATTCATGTGCTACTCAATGTTTTGAAAAACTTTTCAGTACTTATCTTGATTGAGTCTTTTCTTGATTCTTGAATCTTGAGTCTTGAATCTTGTTCTTGATTATTCTTGATTCTTGATTCTTGAAAACTTGAAACTTCTCTTGATTCTTGAATTGTTCTTGACTCAATCTTGAAATCATTCTCATGGGCTTTTGGTCATCATTTTGTTATCATCAAAACACCTTGAATCAATCTTGATTCATCATCATGAAGCAATGAAGCTTGCTTCTACAACGTGTGCTAGTTTTGGATTTTGGTTAGAACACCTTGTAAATGGTACTTGGCAGTGGAATCATATTTAAACCATTATCAAACCTGACACTAAACCTAAGCTTATGAGCATTGTTCTTCATGATGACACCCCTGATACTTATATTTGGGATCCAGCAACCGACGATGTTTATAACACTCGATCCACCTACAAGTGAATTTGCAAGGAGGCTAACGTTCAAATTTTCATTCAAGGAAGTTGGAACTGGATTTGGAAGAGCCATTTACCATAGAATATTAAACACTTTCTTTGGATTGCCTATCACGAAAATCTTCCTACTAACTCCTTCCATGTAAAGCTGCATTTTCGTTTAATTTATCTTGTTGAAGGTGTGGCGCTTTGGAGGAGGATATTCTTCATGTGTTGCGAGATTGCAATGAAGCTAAAATCACCTGGAGAATGCTTGACCTTGAAAACAACCAAGACTTTTTCACTCTCAATTTCTTCTTTCCTCAGGCCTTTTGTTTGCTTGTGCTTGCTGATAGCTTTGGAGGGCTAGGAATGACACGATTTTTTAAGACAAGATCCAACCTCAGTGGTTTATCATCAACCAGACTAGGTTCCTTCACAGCTATGAAGCATGGGGACGCCTGCTAGGTGGCGTCCCCTGTTTCTGGTACTACACGGGATGGGTACAGTCAGAGGACGTCGTTGACTTATTGGGTAGGACAAACCAAGACAAGGACGACGGTGGCCTACACGCACGTCCCCATAGTCCAAAATTTTTTAAAACAAAAGGAAAAACATAAAAAAGAGGAAAGAATACTAAAGAAGAATCGACAGGATTGGGACTTTCACTGGTGTAGACTGGTGGAACATGACATATGAATGTTGTGTCGACAGTTGAGGCCTTGAGGTGGTAGGAATGATGCCTGAGGAGGAGGATGAAGAGGAGGCAAAGGAGATTGAAGAGATTGATGCCTTGTGGAAGTGTTGCAAAACGTTTCGGAGGTTGTGTGAGGTTTCGTTCTCGGGGAGTGTGAAGAGGATGTCGTGGGAATGGTTGTGGAGGTTGTTGTTCGAAGTGGCAATGATAACGAGGAAATGGAAGGAGTGGAGACGTTGTGGTCGGCACCGTAGTCGCCGTTGAAGAAAATGACGCCATCCTCAAGGAGCTCTTAGTTGGAGGAGGCGACGGAGTTTGAGAAGTGCAGCGGCACGTGATCGGGAACGCCAAGGAAGCATTCCGTGGCGGAGAGTTTTCGGTTCGAGAAACAGTTCAAACCGAATGGACGGTTACTATTTTTTTTAATATAAAATGAAGTTACCCTCAATAATTTTATTCGATACACATAGATTGATCTACAACATGTTTAAAATGCAAATGAAACACACTATTCTTGATGTTTTATTTTATTTGTTGTTTTAGACATTGAACTAAGTTGCTTGTAGTACTTTTTAATATTAATTTCACACTTTGCACCTTAATGTTTTATTTTGGTAGACCATTGGATTATCTTTAAGTTTATAATATGCTAGTGTTGTTACTTATTTCTCATGTTTTATTAATTTTTCAATTTTTTTTTAAATAATAAAAAATATTAAAATTTTTTACTGTTGCCTAGCCGAACCCTTATCTAATAATTTTTAGATTTGCCGTTTCGTGTCTCTGAACCCGTCCCTATTTTGGTGCATCCTGGCTTCACAGTTCCATCCTTTCTTCTTCGGAATCAACAAGTTATACTCGTCAGATTCAGCAAATCTCGTGGTCTCCCCCTCATCCATTCAAGGTGAAACTCAAAATTGATAGCAGCTCCTTGGATAACCCGGGACCATTGGGATTTGGAGGAATTATTCGTGATTATTTTGGCGCTTGGCTTGCGGGATTTTTCAGGTTATTGTGGCTTTACAACAAACATAAGGACTGAGCTCCATGCAATTCACAGGGGCTTAGAACTAGCGTGGAATCTGGGTTTCAGAATAATAGATTGTGAATCAGATTCACTTGTTGGTCTCAACCACATTGCTGAAGATAACGGTGGCTCTCATGCTATGGCGGCAATCATCAATCTTATTCGCTCCTTCAAGGACAGATAGTGGCAGCTTTCTTTCCAACATGTTCTCAAAGAAGGAATTATGTGCGCTAACGCCCTGGCTCGTCGTGGTTCTTCCTCGATGGATTCTTTGATTACTTGGGACTCTTGTCCCCCTTTTGTTAGCTCTCGTCTTTTAGCTGATGCTTTAGGGGGGTTCTTTCGGCATAGTTTGTTGTCTACTTTTTCATATTATAAAAAAAAAAACTAAATTATTAATAACCGATATCAAAATAGTTGTTCATTTAATTATTGATAAAAAAATCTGATCTAGAATTAGTGGAGAATTATTTTTTTATTGGAGCATATAACAACAATCATCTCATATGAGTATTTTTTTTTTCCAACAATGTGGATCACAATTTTAACTTCACAGTTATTGATTTAAATCAATTAGATGAAATATTAATGTAGGATTAATTGTCTCACATTAATGCTAAATAGATGTATATAAAGGATATCTAAAAAATTAATTTAATAGTATATATAGTTTTAAGATATGACTATGTTTATAATTATTTTTATATCATTAAATAAAATAAGAAAAAATAATTATCGTTAAATGAATTAAAAGGTTATTAAAAACTATTACAATATATATTAATTAAATTATAAATTATATTTTTAAAAATGATCGTGCTTAAGGTGTGAAACATGTTCTGTAAAAAAAAAAAAAAGTGTGAAACATATAATGAACTCAATCATATAATTTTTAATGTTAATTAAAAGTAATGAGTAATGAGCATAAATATATTACGTGCTCCCCTTTCAATTACTTTTATAATTTAGCCACATTTTTTGAAAACGTACCTCAATTACGTTGAGCAACGAGCATAAATGTTACGTTCTCCCCGTGCTGTTTCACTATTTATATCTAATAAGTATATTTAATTTGTTACAAATTAATTATTTTTTTCAGTTTTACATCAATCACATTTTTTTTATTTCTTATATATTCTTTCACAAATGTTTTATTTATTCATTGTTTTTTTCTTGGCTTAGGACACTGTGGTGTGACCGCCAGCCTCAAGACAGAGTTGTTTGCCCTTATGCATGGTCTCCGCAAAGCTTGGAACCTGGGATACCGTAATATCATGTGCCACACAGATTCGAAGTTGGCACTGGATCTATTAGAGACTTCCTCACGCTTGACTGGAATGTCACCCTTCATCATACGTTGCGGGAAGCTAACTCCTGCGCCGACTGCCTCGCCAAATATGGTGCCATGCATCACAATGCAATGCTCACTTGGGATCATTGTCCTCCACCTCTAGCTTCTCTTGTGCTAGCTGATGTGTTGGGAGTGACCCATCTTAGACCTTTTCCCTCCCTGTCTTTTATTATATTTCCCACTCATAAAATAAAAAAGACTAAGAATAACCTATTATTTTAAGTCACATAACAACTAATTATGTATGTCTTCTTACTCTATATCTTTGATTATTTCTTTTATGATCTCTTTGTATTTTTTTCTTCTCATTTTGCTAGTGTTCTTTTATATTTTAATAGCTATTGTTCAAAATTTTCAAAAATATTATTATATTTTTACTTTTACTACTACTATATTACCTTTTTTTTATCTTTCTTAAGAATCAATAATCTAAATTTTACTTTATATTTTCAACTTCAAATTTTTTAAACAGATTTTTACTTTGTATATATCTTCGAGTTATTTTTTTTTTTTTTGGTTTAGCATGATATAAATGGTGCCTATTATTGTAAGAACTTTACTTCTTATTTGTTATAATTTTTGTATGTAATTTACTTAACAAAATTTGTTTTTCTATTCAATTTCCTTCTTTTGTTTACACATATTGATTATACTTTTTTTTTGTACAAACTTCATTATATACTTTAATGTTTATTAATAGTTAGAAATGAATTATGATTTTAAAAATATAATAATAAAAATAATAATAATAATAATAATAATAATAATAATAATAAATAACAATATTCATCGTAATGATCAATTATAAGATATTATATTTTTTATGGCTTAGTTATTGTAACTCCTGAATTTAGGAGGTGTGTCTTTTCTTAGTCCATGAAATTTAAAAATAATTTTTTTAATCTCTCAATTTTAACATAATAAATTATTATTTTATGTCAGTTTTTAGTGTTTTGTGACGGTTTTTTTAGCACTTTGATTAAAATGTAAATTCAAAATGAATCATTAGTATGATTTAATTTGGAAAATGAATATATTTTATTGTCAAATTAGTTTCAACAACTTTTAAAATAAGTATAATAATTGATCTTTTGTATCAAAGTTTTAAACAAGGTTTAATTACTGTTTTAGTCTCTAAATTTGGGGTATTTGTTTTTTGTAGTCCCTAAAAGTTAAAACTATTTTTTTATTCCTGAATTTTGACAAATTACTTTTTTAGTCTCTGGTATAATAAATTGATACTTTATGATGAATTTTAGCTTCCATAAATTAATTTTTATATTTAGTTGATTGGATTTATATTTTAAAACTCTCACAAAGTATTAAAAAAACCACCACAAAATGTTAAAAACCGAAGTGTCAATTTATTATATTAGAGACTAAATAAACAAATTATCAAAATTTAGGGATAAAAAAACTTTTAAATTTCAGGAACTAAAAAGAGCACACACTCGATATTCAGGGACTAAAATGTAAGTTAAGTCTTTTTTATTTGTATAAACTTAGACTGTAAAGAATAATAAATATTCATTAATATTAATGCACATAAATGGAAACTAACCATATTTGCCATTAACTAAAAATTCATTTTAAATTTTACATAATCTCTCTCTCAATCACTCCACACCACACACACAATGCACACACACAACACAACACAAAGGAATAGAGGAAAAGAGAAAGAAAAAAAATGAAAAGGAGAGTGTAAGAGAAAGAAAGAGTTGGCTAAGAAGCCTAGAAGGGGGAAAAGAGAAAACTTGATCACTAACACATTCATCCACTTCTCTTCATTTCTATGTGAGAAAACAAATTTAGGTAAGGGGGAGTTCTTTGTGATGAACTCAGGCTATGGTGTCCTTTGGGAGGAGGCAACCTGGTGTAGTGAACTTTCATTACATCGCATGTTGGAAAAATAAATTTTTAAGGATTTTTATCATACTATTTTTGTGTAAAGTTGTGGAATTTTCAGTTGCATGCATGTTTTCTTCTCTTCTTTTTGCTTTGTTGTGCCTTGGAAAAGCTCCTAAGATAAAAGAGACTCAATCCAATTTTTCTTAGGATTTTTAAACAAGCTTTGATTATCACAAAATTTGGGACTATGAGAAGGGAGAGACTAACTGGAAGACTTTGTTCTCTGGATTATTCTCAGTGATTCGAGCTAACAATAAAATCTAGTTGTTGGGTTTTCATGTAATGTGTCTTGTTGTACTCTAGAAAAAATTTGAAACAACTTTCATGTTGGAGCCCTTCAGAGATGAGGTTGTTTTGAGGCTCATTTGTGACATGCAAGGTGATAGTCTTGTTTTGCAAGTTGTGTCTAACAATGCATGGTTTTCTTTAGTTGCTGGCTTCTGTGGTTGTCAACTTAAAATGATGGTTACATTCTATTACGCTAGAGAGAAAATATGTTTTTCAACCATGTATATTAGAAAATTTATGGATTTCATTTTCATATTCTAAAGTCCAAAGCAAAATAGAGTGTCTGCATGAAAGACATTTTATTAAGTCTAGGAAAAGTGTTGGAAAGAAAATTTTATTGGAAATGACAAAAAAAAAAAATTTTGTACACTTTTTACCTTGAAGAAAAAATGATTTTGTTAACTTTAAACTATAAAAATTGGAAGTCAAATTTTTTTTTGGGAACAAGTAGAAATTTAAAAATCTTTGAACTATGTCAAAACTAGAATGCTCTTTGTCTTGTTGCCTTGTGGAATTTTTGTTTTTTTAGAGTTTTTCTAATAAATTGATTTACCTTGTTAGAAAGATAATAAAATTGTCTTTAAGTTTATGTAAAAAATTTATGTTGACAAAATTATTTTCTAAATTTTACAGAGGCTTGAATCTACCATGTTCTCTAAAATTAGGGTTTTTAATGCATGACTACTTTGATATGTTAAATTGTTAATTTTTTACTAAGTCTTGTTTGTTGAAATATTGATTTTTTCTGACTGTTGTATGTTGATTTTAATTGTTATTATATGAATTGCATGCATATTGGAATTTTTAAACAAGCTTTGATTATTGAAATTTGGTACTATAAGAAGGGAGAGAATGGATGGAAGACTTTGTTCTCTGGACCAGTCTCATGATTCTAGCCTATAATAAAATCTAACCATTGTAATTTCATGTAATGTGTCTTGCTTTAATCTAGACAAAATTTTCAACAACTTTAATGTTGGAGCCCTTGAGAGAAGAGGTTTTTTTGACATGTAAGTGACTGACTTGTTTTGCAAGTTGTGTCTGACAGTGCATGGTTTTCTTAAATTTTTGGCTTTTGTGGTTCTCAACTTAAAATGATGCTTACATTTTATTATACTAGAAATGAAATTATTTTTAACCATGTATATTAGAAAAAATATGGGTTTTATCTTCATATTCAAAAGGCCAAAGCAAAACAGAGTTATTTTAGGAAAGACATTTTGTGATGTCTCAGAAAATGTTGGAAAGAAAATTTTATTCGGAATGACACTAAACAAATTCTTGTAAAATTTTTAAATTGATGAAGGGAGGGTTATGATAGATTTAAACTATAAAAAATCATAAGTCTATATGGTTTTGGGAAGACGTTGAAATGTACAAATCTTTGAATCATGTCAAAACTGGAATGTTCTCTGTCTTGCCGCCTTGTGGATTTTTTATGTTTTTTTATATTTTTGCTAATGAATTGGTTTAGCTTGTTAGAAAGATAAGAAAATTGTATTTAAGTCTATGTAAAAAAATTGTGATGACAAAATTGTTTGCTAAATTTTAGAGAGGCTTGAATTTGCCCTATTTCCTAAAGTTAGGATTTTTAATGTATGATTACTTTGATATGTTAAATTGTTAATTCTTTTACTAAGTGTTGTTTGTTAAAATATTGATTTTGTCCAAGTCTTGTATATATTGATTTTAATTGTTGAAAGCATGTGAGTGATGACAAAATTCGGCTAAAAAGTTTTGTGTTGGTTTATGGGATCAGTCATTAATCCTAGAAGTAGGCAGAGTTGATTTTTGAGGTATCGGAAAGGGCTACCTATGGAGGGTTCTGACCAACAAGGATGTTGAGTGAAGCACCATCACTTGAAAGCCGTCGAAAAGTTGAAAATCAGGGATGTTACAATTTGTCCATGCAAGGCACTAATGCTAAGCATCAAATTGAAGGACTAAAGAAATCTACACAGTCTAACATTGGAAAAAACACTGACACACCAACAACTTAAATTCTACTAAGTATTTGTAAAGTAATCAACTTCAGAATGCTTGAAGTTGTAAAGAAGTTTTAAGATTGATGAAGTCACACTACATCAGAATAGAACATCTACCTGAACTTCATCAAGTATGGATTCATTCTCAGCAAACATCAAAATGGCTATTCTGATGGTTCTTTAGAATGCCCATCAAAAAGGCTCCTCAAAATGGGGGAGCTCTATAAGGTATTTTTGAAGGCTATGTGGAACTAGTTGAATGTCAAACCTACAACACTATGTGCAAGATCTCTAAGTGAGAAATCTATGTTTTAGTTTCAACCCTCTTTGTGAGAGTGACCTACTTTTGTATTTATCTTTCAAAGCTTGTAATAATTTTAGATATAAGTATGAGATTAAGTTCCAAAGTGGAATCCCTCTTGTAAGGAGAAAATACGTAGTATGTGCAATAAAATCACAAATCACTTTTTCTATAAAGTCTAGTTGTGATTTGGAAAGGTGAAACCAAATGGTGTAGCTGGTCTAGCAGAGGCTAGGATTGAAGCCCAATGGGGAACTGACAAGGCTATGAAATCTAGTGGTTGTTGGTCCAGTTCTAAATTACACTACTAGGAAATATGCCTTTAATGTTATTTTAACATCGGTTTTATTAAAACCTATGTTAAAAAACATAGTCGTATATTTGTAAATAAGTTGAGTTTGTTAACATCATTTTTTTAAAAAACTGATGTTGTGTGGTGATAATAACATCGGTTTTTATAAAAAAAAATTTAGAAAAACCAATGTTGTTTGATCAATTTTTAAAATTGGTTTTTATAAAAATTGATGTTGTATTTTTCCCAAATTAAAATCAGTTTCCTTTTCTTCCTTCTTTTTTTGCGTTCACTCTTACCCTCACCACTCTCAGTCGCAGTGAGTATAACTAATTTTATGACATATTTTTTTATGGCTCACATATTGAGATATTTTCTTTTACTCTAGGTATGATGCTGAAGCCAACTATTTTGACGAAGGTGCGAGATTTGCAAAAAAAAAAAAAAAGTAACTTCAAGAAAATTTGTTTCAAGTAATTTTTCTTAACTTCATTTTTGTGCAATCTTGATTTTTGACCTTTTCTTTCATGTTAACATAATGAATTAGCTAGCGATTATTGAAAGAGAAACAAAAATTGGTGATGTTGAAATAATGTTGACTAGTTGAGATATTGATTTGTCATGTTTATTTTTCTTAAATGCTTTTGGAGATTTGTGATAATTCTTAGATTTATAATATTGTTATATTTCTCTTAATGCCTGTTCAATTGGTATCTTGTCCAACCAACATTCCAAATTGCATTGGAACATATAAGGTCCAAAATTTAGGATAAGTTCAAGGAAGCATTTGACAAGGCATTGAATGGAATGGAAGGGTTTTCATCTATTGCCAATAAGTGCATAGAGTTTTATATGGCTCAGTTTGATGAAGGATGTGCAGGTATTAAGAATTTTCTCTATGGTATTTGTCATACCCTAATTTCATCTTAGGACTATCATTCACTAGTATTTGTATTCTTCCTAGCTGAATTGCAATGTTTGACACTAGCTATTGCACAAAACAAATGATCACTCAGTGTTTTGATCGAGTATACAAAAAGATACCAAGAAATGGGGGAAAAGGGTCTTTTCCTTGATTTTTCTGGGTCCTAGCTCACCCAGGCTAGCCTCTGGCTCACCTGGGCCATCAATTAGCTTCATGGTTAACAAACCAGCTCGCTTGGGTGAGCTCCAGCTTGCCTGGGCGAGCCAGTTACTTCAAGGCTAAGGTTCAGCTCGTTTGGGCGAGCTGCAACCGCCCCAAGGTGGCCTTTTGCCTATAAATAGGCATCCTAGGTGGGTTTTTAAGGGGTTCCAACATTGAGTAGTGGAGAAAATTGAGAGAATCAAGAGAGAAGAAGAAGAAGAAAGAAGAGGAAACGAGGTCGAGGCGCTGCCGAATCGCGACTGTGATCAAACCCTACATCGTTCCTTGTTCGGTGTTCTTCGTGCGACCGTCGGTTAGTTTTGTTTTTGAGATTTGAATGTGATCTATGTATCCTTAGGGGTTCCTCTTTGTTATTTTGTGCATATTCATCTCTTCTATCTATCATCGGTAATCTCATTTTTTTGTAAAGTTTAATCTTAACCGATCGTTAGCACAGTAAAGTTGTCTTTTAAAGAGATTGAAAATTAATAAACAAAACCAAGATAAAATCAACGCATAATTGAATTTCTCTCCATCAAAGTCACTTGAGATCGTTCAAGGTCCAACACCTTAACAACCCCTTTTCTTTTTTTTTTCCTTGTTAATTAAAAAGAATCTTTCGAAAGCATAAAACCAATTTGACACGCAAACTTTCTCACTTTAAAGAACTACGTAGGTTTGAATTCCTCATTGCACTTGAGGATACGTAGGAACAAGGGAGTCCTCTTGTCGACCCCAAAATAAAATAAATAAATAAAGAAAATATAAAAGGGCAAAATACATAATTTTGAAGTCATGTTTTGCACACTCGATTAAAGGTTGTCGTCCCTTTTGACGGGTGCGTGGGGTGCTAATACCTTCCCTGAGCGTAAACAACTCCCGAACCCTTAATAGCTGAGGAGTTGCTACAGGGACTGATAAGCAGGGGTCAAATTGAAATTTGTGGTGCAAAGAAGGAGGAAGGAGAGGTATTCATGCAGTCGAGTGGCAGAAACCCAAGTAAGCCTAAGCCTTTGGTGATCCATTTCCCCAGGGATATTACCACTTAGATACCTCAAGGTTTTCGGCCCTCTATAGCAAAGACGCTAGCACGCTTCCCTTATAAGAGTGATAAGGCAGTACCATGGAAATATGGCGTACAAGGGCCCGATGGAAGGCGGGACGCGTCCGTCATACGTGTTGGGAATGGCATGTCGGCTGCTAAGATCACAAATATTTCCGATACGAGCGGCATGACTCGTAGTGAACTTATTTTTGCTCCTCCTGAACTACCGACAAGGTCAAAAGACAAGGGGAAGGCAAAGGCGAATATAGGTGAGAGGGAGAAGACAGACCCGATCGAGAATGACGAGGCCCCTATTGGAAAGATTGCAGAGGAAGGGGACGACTTTAGTAAGAGAGAGATATCAGCTGAGGAGGCGACTGAATTTCTGAGAATCATTCAACAGAGTGAATTCAAAGTAATTGAACAAAACTCCAGCCAAGATCTCTCTATTAGGGCTACTCATGAATTCCGAGCCTCATCGGGCATTGTTGGTCAAAATCTTGAATGAGGCCCATGTAGCGCAAGACATATAAGTGGAGGGTTTCGAGGGAATAGTCAACAACATCATTGCAAACAATTACCTGACTTTTGCCGATGAGGAGATGCCAGTTAAGGGCAGGGGACACAACAAGGATTTGCACGTGTCCGTCAAGTGCATGGACCACATAGTGACCAAAGTACTCATTGACAACGACTCTTCCCTCAATGTCATGCCCAAAACTACATTGGATAAGTTGCCATTTGATGCATCGTATATGAGGCCAAGCTCCATGGTGGTAAGGGATGGCAGCCGTCGTGACATGAGAGGAGAGATCGATCTCCCAATTCAAATTGGGCCACACACGTGATGGACATAAACCTTGCCTACAGTTGCTTGTTAGGTTAGCCTTAGATCCATTCGATTGGGGTAGTCCCATTAACCTTGCACCAGAAGTTGATGTTTGTGGTGGAGGGCCAACTAGTCATAGTATCGGGTGAAGATGATATATTAGTGAGTTGTCCATCTTCTACACCCTATGTGGAAGTTGCATAGGAGTTATTGGAAACATCTTTTCAAGCATTGGAAATTGTGAACAATGCTTATGTGGAGTCTCCTCAAGTACAACCACATTTATCTGGTGCCTATTTGATGGTGGCCCGAGTTATGCTAAGAGATGGTTATGAGCCCATAATGGGTTTAGGCCAGAATGGTGATGGCACGACAAGTTTGGTGAAGTTCATTGAAAATCGTGGAAGGTTTGATCTGGGTTATGAGCCTACACATGCCAACTGTCATACCCTAATTTCGTCTGGGTACCATTGTTTGATGGCATACAACCTTTGTTTGACCGCTTCGAGGTACTTGGCACCCTTTGTTGCACAATACATGAAGTTCCGTGACATGTCGGGGATCAAAAGGAAGCATTGTTACACAATCCGTGAGTTTCCGTTACATGCCAGAAATCAAAAGGAAGCATTGTTATGCAATCCGTGAGTTTCCGTAACATTCCGAAAGCTAAAAAAGGAGTAATTACATGACTCGTAAGGTTCCGTAACCTTACAGAAAGAAAACAAGTATCATTACAAAATTTGTAAAGCTTCGTAACGTTATGGAAAAAGAATCACCAAAAAAGGCAAAGGGGTGTATTTAGTAAAAAGGGGGTGCAAATAGCAACCAGGCCCACTTGGGCCTTCCAGGATGTTCCTCCAGAAGGCGGTTGCTTCTGGAGGAAGCAACCTGGCTTGCCTGGGCGAGCTGGGTGGCAAGCTCCTCCCCTATTTTCCTATAAATAGAGGGAGGAGTGAAGGAGAAAGGGGTTCAGCCCTTCTGGTACTTCGTAATCACTTAAAATTCGTGAGTAAAATTGTTTTCGTGAAGAAAATCCAAGCCGAGGCGCTTCCGTAATGTTTCCGTAACGTTTCCATGGGTGATTTCGCGAAGATTTTCAACCGTTCTTCGTCATTCGTCGTTCGTTCTTCGGTCTTCAACCGGTGAGTTCCCGAAATCAAACTTTTCAATTCATTCTATGTACCCTTGGTGGTCCCCATTTGTTTCGCGTACTTTTATTCTCGTTTCATTTACTTTCCGTACCCCCTTTTGACATGCTTTAGTCATTTACTTAAGTCATTTTCTCGCCTAATCAAAAAAATAAAATAAATTTCCATCGATCATTTGATTTGTAATATTCGTTAATTTCAGTTAAAATGAAATCCGACCGTTCAGTCATGCCGTAACCACGTTGGAAACCAAAAAGAGGTAAAATAATAATATAATAATAATAAAATATCTTTTAGTAAAATAAACCAAAAAAATCAATCGGACGTTTCTCTTTGGGATTTCTCTTTCTTAATTGAATTGACTAATAACTAAAGTGAAACTAAGGCTAAAATCAACTCGCAAAGTCAAGCTCGTCCGCAAAAATCACTAAAAAGGATTTTAAGGTTCGATACCTCAGTTTTTCTCACCAAGTAAAAATGGGTCATTTTAAGGTCCAACGCCTTAAAAGGACCTCCTTCCAAGTAAAAAGAATCGCTTGATTTCCCCTTTAGAAAGAACTACATAGGTCTTATTTCCTCTTCGATAGAGGGTACGTAGGAGCAAGAGCCCCGCTTTTGTTGACCTCAAAAATAAAATAAAAAATAAAAAAAGTTTAGGTACACAATTTCACACAATTCTAAAATTAAGGCTGTTGTCCTTTGAGACAAACGTGAGAGGTGCTAATACCTTCCTCAAACGTAAATACAACTCCCGAATCTGGAATATTCTTCATGACCGGTTTCCTTCGGTTTTTCCGACGTTTTCCACAAATAAACGTTGGTGGCGACTTCGCGCATTTTTCCTCCTTTGGAAGACGCACCCGTGAGCCTCGCCTCGCTCACCCACAAAAGGGTAGGTTGCGACACCAACAAGAGAAGAGTTGCCTTAGAAAGGAAACAAAGAAGCCTAGCCCATTTACATGGGCAGGGACCACAGATGGAGAGGGTCCCAATCTATCACATTAGCAAGAGCTTTGTCAACGCGGGGTGGATGCATGAGGATCAAGTTGCTGTACTAGACAAAGAGACCAGCCAAGATCAGCCAAGTTGGGTACAACTGTGCTCTTTGGGTTTTGAATTGAAGAATTGGCGGATCATGGAGCGACCCGAGATTTCTATGTCAAAACCAATGTAATCCAGTAGTTTGAACCATATTGATAGGCCTAGGCTTTATGGGCTACTTCTTTTGTTAGGCATACCTTTTTCTTTAAATGCTCCAACAACTATAAATATACAACTTTTTTATTGATATGTTCCCTCTTACGCTTTAGTCCATTTCATTTTTTTGCATATTTATTTTCGTTGTGATTAAATGATTTGACGCAAATCCAACAATGAGTCCTTTGAAAGTAGTGATACCGAGGACCCGGTTGTTGACTTTGAGCGACTAGTAAATCAAGGCGAGGAGGAAGAAAATGAAGATTGGGGACTTCCCTCGGATTTGAGGAGAATGATGGAGAGAAAAGGGAGGTCAAGATTGGAACATTCGTGTCCGCGAATGTCAGAGATGAGTTAGTGACTCTGTTGTGAGACTACCAAGACATCTTTGCTTGGTCTTACCAGGATATGCTTGGTTTGAGCTCAAAAATTGTGCAACACAAGCTACCTTTGAATCCTGAGTGCTTCTCGGTAAAGCAAAAATTGAGGAGAATGAAACCCGAGATGTCCCTAAAGATAAAGGAGGAGGTGAAGAAGCAATTCGACGCTGGTTTCTTAGTCGTTGCTCGATACCTAGAATGAGTAGTCACCAATATCGTGCCGGTCCTAAAAATGGATGGGAAGGTGCGAATGTGCGAGGACTATCGGGATCTAAACCGAGTCAGTCCGAAGGATAACTTTCCTTTATCGCACATCGATGTTCTCGTAGATAACACGACCAGTTTTGCCCTATTCTCTTTCATGGATGGGTTTTCGGGTTATAATCAGATAAAGATGGCACCAGAGGATATTGAAAAGACAACCTTCATCATTATATAGGGAACCTTCTGCTACAAGGTGATGTCATTGGGCTGAAGAATGTTGGGGCAACATACTAGCGGGCCATGGTGGCATTATTCCACGACATGATGCATAAAAAGATCGAAGTCTATGTGGATGACATGATTGCTAAATCGAGGATGAAGGAGGAACATCTAGTTAATTTGCGGAAGTTGTTCGAGCGACTGCGTAAATACAGGTTAAGGCTGAATCCTGCAAAGTGTACATTCAGGGTAAAATCTAGAAAATTGCTCAGCTTTGTCGTTATCAGAAAGGAATAGAGGTGGATCTAGACAAGGTAAAAGTGATTCTCGAAATGCCCGAGCCACGTACCGAGAAGCAGGTCCAGGGTTTCTTGGTAAGGTTGAACTACATAGCGAGATTCATATCACAGTTAACTGGCACTTGTGAGCCTCTTTTCAGATTGTTGCATAAGAATCAGTCTGTCCAATGGGATGATGATTGTCAAGTGGCATTTGAAAGGATTAAACAGTGTTTGATGAATCCTCATGTGCTCGTGCCACCAGTGCCCGAAAGACCTCTTATCCTATACATGACAATATTAGATGAGTCGATGGGGTGTGTGCTGGGATAGCACGATGAATCCAGAAAAAGGGAACAGGCCATCTACTACTTGAGCATGAAGTTCACAGCGTGCGAGATGAACTACTCGTTGCTAGAAAGGACATGTTGTGCCTTGGCGTGGGCAGCTCATCGTTTGAGGCAGTATATGTTGAGTTACACTACTTGGTTGGTGTCCAAAATGGATCCCGTCAAGTACATCTTCGAAAAGCACACTTTCACTAGGAGGATAGCTCGGTGGCAGGTTCTGTTGTCAAAATTCGATATTGTCTACATCACTCAGAAGGAAATAAAAGGGAGTGCCTTGGCAGATTATCTAGCTCAACAACCCATAAATGATTATCAGCCTATGCATCCAGAATTCCCCGATGAGGATATTTTGGCCTTGTTTGAGGAGGAAGTTGAAGATAAGGACAGGGATAAGTGGGTTGTGTGGTTTGATGGTGCGTCTAATGCATTAGGTCATGGGATTGGGGTAGTGTTGGTTTCACTAGACAAGCAATATATACCTTTCACGGCTAGGTTGTGTTTCGACTGCACAAACAATATAGCGGAGTACGAGGCATGTGCCCTAGGAATCCGAGCAGCGATCGACTTTGTGGTCAGGTTGCTCAAAGTGTACGGGGACTCGACGTTGGTAATTCATCAGTTGAAGGTTGAATGGGAAAGTAGAGATAATAAGCTGGTGCCTTACCAGGCTTACATCAGGGGATTGAGGAACTCTTGGATGACATATCATTTCATCACATTCCTAGAGAGGAAAACCAGATGGCCGACGCTCTTGCCACTCTATCGTCCATGTTCAAAGTAAGCCCTCACGGAGATTTGCCATACATCGAATTCAGATGTCGTGTTGAGCCTGCACACTATTGTTTGATAGAAGAGGAGAAGGATGTTAAACCTTGGTACTTCGATATCAAACGATACATTAAGGATAAGGAATACCCACCTGAGGCCTTTGACAACGACAAGAGGACATTACAGAGGTTGGCAGCTAGTTTCCTCCTGAGTGGAAGTGTCTTGTATAAAAGAAACCATGACATGGTGCTGCTTCGGTGTGTGAATGCAAAAGAGGTCAAACAGATGCCAGTGGAAGTACATGAGGGATCCTTTGGTACCCATGCCAATGGACACGCCATGGCCCGGAAGATTCTGAGGGCGAGATATTACTGGCTCACTATGGAGAACGATAGTTGTGTTCATGTGAGAAAATGCCAGACCTTCACTGATAATGTTAATGCTCCACTTGTACCATTGAACGTGTTAGTAGCACCGTGGCCATTCTCTATGTGGGGCATAGACGTGATCGGGGCCATCGAACCCAAGGCTTCAAACAGACATCGCTTCATCTTAGTTGCCATCGATTACTTCACCAAATGGGTGGAAGCAGCTTCATATGCTAGCGTGACTAGGAGCGTGGTGATTACATTCATTAAGAAGGAGATAATTTGCAGATATGGGTTGCCCAAAAAGATCATCACCGACAATGCCACCAATTTAAACAACAAGATGATGAAGGAAATGTGTGAGGATTTCAAAATCAAACACTACAATTCCACGCCTTATCGGCCCAAGATGAATGGGGCATTTGAGGCTGCCAATAAGAACATCAAGAAGATCATTCAGAAGATGACTATATCATACAAGGATTGGCATGAGATGCTACCCTTTACTTTGCACAGTTATCGGACTTCTGTATGCACTTCTACTAAGGTAGCCCCATTCTATTTGGTGTACGGGATGGAAGTTGTGCTCCCATTTGAGGTGGATATTCCTTCTTTAAGAATCCTAGTAGAGTCAGGATTGGAAGAAGCAAAGTGGGCCCAGGAATGTTTTGACCAATTAAATCTTATCGAGGGTAACAGATTGGCTACCATGAGCCATGGGCGACTATATTAGGGCAGAGTGAAAAACGCTTTCGACAAAAGAGTATGCCTGCGTAAGTTCAGCAAGGGGGACCTTGTTCTAAAGAAAGTATCGCAGATTCAAAAGGATCAACGAGGGAAATGGGACCCAAACTATGAAGGACCGTTAGTGGTGAAGAAGGCCTTCTCAGGAGGAGTGTTGTTGCTCATGAATATCGATTATGAGGAGCTGCCTTCGCCTGTGAATTCCAACATTGTCAAGTGATATTACGCGTAATACTTGGGGCAATTCAGAGGCTAAAAGTTTGGGCCTCCTCAAGGACTCATTGGGATCTTCACGCCTTAAGTTTTTTGTGTAAACAATAATCGTAACGCCAATAAATGTGGATTGATGATTTGCATCTCTCCCTGTAGTGTTGTATCCTTTGCACCTTTTTAATATCATTGGGCGTGAATGTACACCCTTGTTTCTGCACTCACATGACCAGTACTCCGGAGCCAATGGTCGAATCCGCCCGATCAAGAGTCGCTCGTTCGGCACGTTCAGTAGGGGTGTCGTAAACACTGAGTAAAATTGAACACAAAAACGAAAAAAATCAATCATAATGCATGTTTAATTGTTGTGTTTGAATGAATGTTTGACAATAAATGTGTGTGCGTCTACATCTTATCATCTAAGTATTTTGCAAAAAAAAAAATGAATGAAGAGTCATTTTGGGTTATGGTCGGCGCCACACCAAATGGAAAGGCGATATGAGCATTGCATGTTAACATTTTCTTTGTCGGCATTGGAGTCAGTGCCAACAAGTGCTAAAGAATTAGGGAGGATGAGATGGTGAAGCCTCGACCTCAGACCACGCATCCATCTAAGACGTTAAAGAAGCGCTCCTAGGAGGCAACCTAGTATCTCTAAACTTTACTCTTTAATTTTATGTTTTATGCTCTCCATTGCAAGCTGGGATTGTTCCTTTTCTTGAATTATCTCATAAATTTACCTAGAGTATATACATAATTATAAGGCTTAAATGGGAAGTATATGTAATAATGATAACAAAAGAAACTTTGCAAATAAATTTAGCAAAAAAAAATATCAAAATTATTAATTTAACTCGCTTGGGCGAGTGGCTAGCTCGCCTGGGCAAGCATGGCTGACGGGAAAATAAAAAGGGGAGGGGTGAAATCAAATTTCACCCTATTTTCCCCAAAAATCAAAAGCTTCACGAGGCACCACCATTGGTAGCAGTATCAAGCTTCCTTTGTGCACTTTTGTTTCATTTTTTTCGCATTCCTTTCATCCCATTCAAGTAAGTGCCCTCTCCATCTAATTTTTACCTTCGCCTGTGATGTTTGGTGCTTTGTTGGTTGCTTTCTTTGCAATGTTTGTGAGATGAGTTGTGTGCAAATCCATGATCAAAATGCTTGGATTGGTGGCTGTACTGGATGGCTCTAGGCCTATGTTTGGTTCTTTTACAAATTTGCATGTCATGTTGCTCCTTATCCTTCATTTATACATGTTTTAACATGTGCACACCAACTATTTGATGAAATGTCACAATGGCTATTCTATGTTTTATTTTAAAACTTAAGTGGGTAATGATCTTTACACATGTTCATGTTGGATCAAGTGGCCTCAAAATAATTAAGAAGGGGGGGTTGAATTAATTATTCCTAAACCTTTACTAATTAAAAATTTACTCTTCTAAGGCTTTTACTATGTTGTTAAGAGAATAAAGGGTAGAAGAGAAACATAACCAAAAGTAAAAGCGGAAATTAAAATGCACAGTGGAAAGTAAAAGAGTAGGGAAGAAGGAGACAAACACACAAGAGTTTTTATACTGGTTCGGCATTAACCCATGCCTACATCCAGTCCTCAAGCGACCTGCGGTCCTTGAGATTTCTTTCAACCTTGTAAAAATCCTTTTACAAGCAAAGATGCACAAGGGATGTACCCTCCCTTGTTCTCTTTGAACCTAGTGGATGTACCCTCCACTAGAACTGATCCACAAGAGATATACCCTCTCTTGTTCTCAGTCAACAACCCAAGTAGATGTACCCTCTTGTACCACAAAGGATGTACCCTCCAATGTGTTAAGACAAAGATCTCAGGCGGTTAAACCTTTGATACTTTGTGAATGGGGATACAAAAGAATTCTCAGGCGATTAGTCCTTTGAAAACTTTTGTATAAGGGAAAGGGAAGAATCAAAAGAATTCTCAGACTGTGTCGTTTTGAATTCTTTGACAAGGGAGAAAGAAGACACAAAAGAATTCAGACGGTTAGTCCTTTGTTCTTTTGGAAAAGGGAGAAGAGAGACACAAAAAGAATTCAAGCGGTTAGTCCTTGGGGAATTCTTTTTGGCAAAGGGAGAAGAGATGAAAAGAATGAATAGCACAAGTTTTCAAGGTTTAGAAAACCAGAAAACTTTGGAAAGCTTTTGGCACAAAGAAGAATAAGAAGTTCAAAGAGATTCAAGGCTTGTAAAGGATTGTATAAGATTGATTGGATTGATAGAAAGATTTATTGAAAATGCAAAACAAAGCCTTGCTTTTATAGACTCTTCATGTCTGGTCAAGAGAACCATTTAGAAGAGTTATGACTTTTAGAAAAACTTAAAACCAATTTGAAAAAGTCAAAAACCATTTGAAGAGTTACATCTTTTGATTTATTCAGAAACAATCACTGGTAATTGATTACCAAATCAATGTAATCGATTACACAAAGCTTTTATGTGAAAGGATGTGACTCTTCACATTTGAATTTGAATGTCAACGTTCAAAGGCACTGGTAATCGATTACCAAAACATTGTAATCGATTACAGCTTTTTGAAATCAATTGGAACGTTGTAAATTCATTTGAAAACTTTTTCAAATCCATTTTGCTACTGGTAATCGATTACAATAATTTGGTAATCGATTACCAGAGAGTAAAAACTCTTTGGTAAACGTGTTTTGAGAAAAATCCATGTGCTACTCAGTTTTTGAAAAAACCTTTTCATACTTATCTTGATTAAGCCTTCTCTTGATTCTTGAATCTTGAGTCTTGAATCTTGATCTTGATTCTTGAAAGCTTGATCCTTGAATCTTGATTCTTGAAATCAACTTTCCTCTTGAATCTCGAAGTGTTCTTCAACTTTCCTCTTGAATCTTGAAGTGTTCTTGATTCTATCTTGAACATCTTGAACTCATTCTTTGATTGACCTTTGAGCTTTTTGTCATCGTCTTTGTTATAATTAAAACATCTTTGAATCAATCTTGATTCATCATGAAGCTTTGCTTCTACAGTTTAACCATTATTTTAGGTGTATGATCAACTTAGGTTGTTAAATTAAATGCCAAGGGTATGAATTAAGCTTGAAATTTCAAACATTTCTTTGTATGCAAATACATGAGTTGTTGATGAATGCTTAGAGTTGTTGGATTGAATTGGCCTAATTTTTTGCCTAACTTACTGCACTAGGGTGGGTACATTGCACGTGAATTACTGTAAAATATCAAATTCTTTCTTCCAAAATAATACACACTGAGTTATGGTTTTTTTTTTATTATTAGTTGTATGGTAACACATACAATTAATAAAAACCACACACAAAATTTGTTGGCTTCTTAGTTG
Organism: Glycine max; assembly: GCF_000004515.6. Classification (NCBI taxonomy): domain Eukaryota; kingdom Viridiplantae; phylum Streptophyta; class Magnoliopsida; order Fabales; family Fabaceae; genus Glycine; species Glycine max. The sequence continues at coordinate 34,197,077 of NC_038242.2, read as the reverse complement.
CTATACTTGGGATAACTAAAATAATATGGTTATGTATTTCATGCAAAATAATTTTTATGCTAAATTTTAGTTGGATGTGTCTTTGTAGTCGATGGCTCTAAAGAAGCTTTCTGCTAAAAGGGCTAGGAAGGCCACCGCAGAGGAGGGATCCAGTGTAGCCCCACAAGCGGAAATTGAGTTTGATAGACACCATTTCCGAAGTGAGGAGCATCAGTGTTGTTTAGAAGTGATTAAGGATTGGTCTTTCCTCAAAGAAAGACGGGTCCAACTAGTAGAGGAAGAGTACACAAAATTCCAGGGGCGGAGGTTGCCCAAAGGCATTGGACCCGGCTAATAGAGCCCATGGCTAAGTATGACCCTGAAATAGTCATGGAGTTTTACGCAAATGCCTGGCCCACTAAAGAAGGAGTTATGGATAAGTGCTCCTGGGTACGGGGCCAATGGATCCCATATGATGAAGATGCTATCAACCAATTCCTGGCGCATCTGTTGGTCTTAGAAGAGGGGCAATGTTGTGAATGCGCTGAAAAAAGAAGCCAAGTCTCAGGTTTTGATGAAGAGGCCATAGGCCAGCTACTGTGCTCCCCGTGACATGATTTTTCACAGAGCATAGCAGGGAGGCGGGTGCGGATCATGCGCACTAGCATGACCACTCTGACTCAGATCTGGATGACATTTCTGCTTAGCAACATCCTTCCCAGTGACCATAATTATGATCTCTTGCTGCCTAAATTCCAGTTGGTCTACGCTATCCTAACTAAGTTCAGTGTTCATGTAGCACAACTTATCTTAGATGTCATCTACAAGTTTATAGGTATCGCACCTCCGAGACACCTAGTGGACCCAGAGAAGTTCAACAGGGCACTGGGATTTCCAGCATTGATCACAGGCCTCTGCCAGTTCTACGGGGTACCGATCACACCCACAAAGCTCATCTGGCCCCCCATTAACAGGTCCTTGATTAAGAAGTATTGCATGCCAAGCAAGGCACAACAGTCGGGGCAAGACTAGTAGCAGCAACCTGCAGCAGACCCACCACCACCGCCTCCACATCAGCCACCATCCTTAGAGTCCATCTCAGCTCACATGCAGAGGATGGAGCTCCAAATGCACACATACATGCAACATTTGGCTGACCAGCAGGCAACAAACCATAAGGGCCAGGTGCAGTTGAAGGATAGCTTCTATCAGTATACACTACACCAGTAGCGTCAGGACCCCAACCCTTACCCGTGGCCTACTCTCGAGCAGTTCAGAGCCATTTTTGCATGGCTAAGGGATAGGCCTAATTTTTAGGGGGGCAAGTCCTACAGAAGCCCAAGGAGATGAAGACGGAGCTGAGGAGGATGGAGATATGGCAAGTGTGATGGATTTTTTCCTTTGAGGAGACTGAGCTTCCCGACCAGGACCTTCTAAATTTGTGAACTTTTCTTTATCTTATTTATCGCTTTTAGTACTTTGTTATGTTATTGTGTTGTGATGATTGCTTGAAACAAAAAAAAACTAAAAAAAACTTACACGTGGTTTCGTTTCTATTTTCGCGTGCTCTTTGATTTTTGATAGTGTAATCTCGGATTACAACTTTGTCTAGGTTTCAACCTATTTATAAAACTAACATGCTTTTTAAAAGAAACAATCACCAGTATTCTTCAAAAATGTTGCGGATCAAAACACAACAAAAAGGGTTTTTGAAAAAAAAATGTGTATCTTGAGGATAAAAATAGTGAAAGACTTTCCCGAATACCAAAGCGGACTCAGATGTTTTGCATGGACTTGATAAAAGAACAATTGTTGAAACACCGATTTGATCTGAATGTGGAAACAGACCCTAAGCTTTAGTGACTGCGTGACCACAAAATTTTATATTGAGTGTCCGCATGGATATGTTCTACGATTGGTTTTGCATGAATTTCTAATTGTCATAACATATAATTCATGGAAGTGATCTGGGCATTCTTTCTTTCTAAGCCATTGGCCAAACAACTGTCCCAATGTACATTATTTTCTACCATTTGCAAGCCTTTTGAGCCAGACATTTGATTTTTACCAGAACCCTGACCTAGGGTGAAAGTTTCCTACCTTACCCTAGGATAGGAGAGCAGGGGTGTTTTTCAAGGGAGATTTCTATCATCTTTTGGCTAGTCATGGATTTTTAAAGGTAGTTAAATATTCATCAAACAAAAAAAAGAGAGAAGAAAACAAGAAAGGAAAAGAAGATCAATCAAAGATGGAAACGAGTGAAAGGCAAAATAGAAAGGAAGAACAAGTTCTTTTGGAATAAACAAACATTTGAACCATGTATGGAGTTGTTGTAAAGAGCAAAATGGAAGAAAAATAACGACAACTTCGTCAAGGCATGAAAGGATAGGAAGTGATCGCCCATTTAAAGCTACTAGCCAAATCTTTATGCCTGCTCTCCTTTGCACAACAAACAAACAAACAAAAAGAAAACCAAAGCAACCAAAGCCAACAAAGCCAAAATTTCCTATGAGTCCAACCTTAAAAATACCTATTGATCCATGATGATTATGCGCATTTATCCTTGATTTGATGGGAAATGACTTGCAAAATCAATTTATAACATATCTGTGATTGGGAATTAAGATGAAACACTTGCCTGTGTGAAGCTTTATACACCTTTGAGCGGTTTTCCTCTACTCAGTTGAATCTAGTGTTTCTTCTAATGCTCCTTCAGAAACAAAATGCAAAACATCTCAACCTCATTTTTGGTTATGAGAGAATTCTATCTTTGAGCTTTCATTCCTCCTTTGTCGCATTATTTTTTAAAAAAAAAATGTTTGTTCTGATCAGTTTGGGGGTTTGATTTCTTTACCAAGCATGTTCGCATTTCAGTGAAAGTTTTCAAAGACTTCAATATTTTCAGTCTTTTACATTTACAAGATTTCAATGTCTTCAGTCTTTTATATTTACAAGACTTCAATGTCTTCAGCCTTTTACATTTCAAAGACTTCAATGTCTTCAGCCTTTTACATTTACAAGACTTCAATGTCTTCAACCTTTTACATTTCAAAGACTTCAATGTCTTCAGTCTTTTACATTTACAAGACTTCAATGTCTTGTGTATTTTACATTTCAAAGACTTCAATGTCTTCTATCTCTACATTACAAGACTTCAATGTCTTCAATCATTACATTGCACAAGACTTCAATGTCTTCAGTCTTTTATATTCCCAAAGACTTCAATGTCTCTTATTTTATTGTACAAAACCACGACGTCTTTTGCTTAATATTTTCAATACTTCCATGTTGTCATACCCTAATTTTGTTCGGGGAGGATCGTTTGCCAACATTTGGATTCTTGTTGGCCGAATTGAGCTGCTTAACACTAATTGACGTGCAATCCGTAGGGTTTTGTGACTTTTCGGAAGGAAATGTGCAAAATATTCAAAAGAAGGCCACAATGGTCACTTTTGGGACATTTTTCAACCCCTGGGCCCACTAGAAAGCTTAGGGATGAAGCAACCAGCTCGCCTGGGCGAGCTAGGTTACTTCTGAAGGAAGCAAGTAGCTCGCCTGGGCGAGCTGTTGTGCAACTTCCACCCCTCATTTCCAATAAATAGGCGTGAGGGGGGCTGAAGGAAGGGTCCAGCACCTGAAATCAACAAGATTTGAGTGAAATTAGTGATAAGAAGGAGAAAGAAGAAGAAAAATCAAGGCCGAGGTGCTTTTGTAATGCTACTGTAACATTTCCGTGATCGATTATGTGATCATTCTTTATCGTTCTTCGTCCGTTCTTCATCGTTCGTCATTCGTCGACCGGTTAGTTTTTTATTTTGAAGATTTATATTCATTCTATGCACCCTTAGGGGTCCATCCTTGCTTTGCATGTCTTCATCTTCATTCTTCTACCATCGGTGATCTTTTCCTTTGTTTTAAACGAGTTTCGACCGACCGTTTAAGCCGTAATCTCACTTAATCAATGTGAAAATAAAATTCAATCGATCATTTATGCTATAACCTCGGTTAATCTTTAAAAAAATGAGTTTCAACCGGTCATTTACTTTAAAAGTTTTCTTTTAATGAGTTGGAAAATAACCAAGTGAAACCAAAGCTAAAATCAACTCATAATCAAGCTTTTGTCCACAAGACGCTTGAATTCGTTCAAAGGTCCAACGCCTTAACAGTCTTTTTTTTTTTTACTTTTATCGGTTAAAACTAACCCTTTAGAAGTCTAAAATCAATACTCTGCATAACTTTCTTGCTTTTTAAAGAACTACGTAGGTCTGATTTCTTCATCGCAATTGAGGATACGTAGGAGCAAGAGCCCCGCTCTTGTTGACCCTAAAAAGAAAAACATAAAAAAGGGAAAAATAAAATAAAGATTGAAGTCAACAAGTTCAAGATCAAGATTAAATCAAGATTAATTTCAAGATTCAAGAAAAGACATCAAGAAGAATCAAGATTCAAGAGAAGATGATTTCAAGATTATAGAGAAGAAACCAAAAAGCAACAAGTCAAGACTTCACAAGGGAAGTATTGAAAAAGATTTTTCAAAAACCAAACATAGCACAGTTTTGTTTTACAAGAAAATTTTTCTCAAATTTTTCTAAGTTACCAGAGTATTTACTCTCTAGTAATCGATTACCAGTTTCCTGTAATCGAGTACCAGTGGTAAAGTTTGATTTCAAAAGCTTTTAACTGAATTTTCAATGTTCCAAAAAGTTTTTTAAATGATGTAATCGATTACAATATATTGGTAATCAATTATCAATGTATCTAAACATTGAAATTGAAATTCAATTATGAAGAGTCACATCTTTTCATAAAATGCTTTGTGTAATCGATTACATGATTATGCTAATCGATTACCAGTGACAAGTTTTGAATAAAAAGTCAAGAGATGTAACTCTTCCAATGGTTTTCTCAAGATTTTCTCAAGGTTATAACTCTTCTAATGGTTTTCTTAACCAGACATGAAGAGTCTATAAAAGCAAGACCTTGATTTTCATTTCAATAACTCTTACAACTTTTAGAATTTCTTTAACAACTTTTGAGAAATCTGAAACCCTTGCTTCTCATCTTTCTTCTTCTTCCTTTGCTAAAAAGCTTTCCAAGTTTTTTGTTTTCCAAACCTTGTTCTTTTTGTAGAAAACAAAAGTGTGCTATATCTTTTCATTATCTTCTCCCTTTGCCAAAAAGAATTCAACAAGGACTAATTGCCTGAATTCTTTTTGTGTCTCTCTTCTCCGTTTTCCAAAAGAACAAATGACTAACCGCCTGAATTCTTTTGTGCCTCCCTTCTCCTTTTTCAAAGAATTCAAAAAGACACAGTCTGAGAATTCATTTGATTCTTCCCTTCCCCTTAAACAAAAGATTTTGAAGGACTAGCCGCCTGAGATATCTTTTGTTTCCCCTTCACAAAGTTTCAAAGGACTAACTGCCTGAGAACTTTTTCCTAACACATTGGAGGGTACATCCTTTGTCGTACAAGTAGAGGTTACATCTACTTGGGTTGTTGTAACTGAGAACAAGAGAGGGTACATCTCTTGTGGATCAGTTCAAGTGGAGGGTACATCCACTTGGTTGTTCAAAGAGAACAAGGGAGGGTACATCCCTTATGGATCTTTGCTTGTAAAGGTTTTTACAAGGTTGAAAAGAAATCTCAAGGACCGCAGGTTGCTTGGGGACTGGATGTTGGCACATATTGTTGCCGAACCAATATAAAATTCTTGTGTTTGTCTTCTTCTTCCCTACACTCTTTAATTTCTGCTGTGCACTTTAATTATCGCTTTTACTTTTGGTTAAGTTTTTGTTTTTGTTCTTTACTTTCTTAACATTATAGTAAAAGCCTAATTGAATCTAGTAACATTAAGAAGGATAGATTTTTAATTAGTAAAGGTTCATTTATAATTGATTCAATCCCCCCTTCTTAATTATTCCGAGGCCACTTGATCAGAAAAGTGGTATCAGAGCAGGTATCTTGTAGAAAGTTTAACCACTTCAAGATTCATGGCCTCTTCAAATTCTTTGTTTCCTGAAGGAAATTCCATCCATAGGCCACCTATCTTTAATGGTGAGGGTTACCACTATTGGAAAACCCGTATGCAAGTTTTCATTGAAGCCATAGATTTAAACATTTGGGAAACAATAGAAATAGGACCTTACATACCCACCATGGTAGACGTAAGTACTAGCACCACAACACAAAAATCTAGAGATAAAAGATAAGTAAAGAGGGGCAACTATCAGACCCTAATTTCGTCCAGGGACTATCATTCACTGGTATTTGGATTCTCGCTAGCTGAATTGCGGTGTTCAACATCAGTTACCGCACAAAACAAATGATCACTCAGTGTTTTGATCGAGTATATAAAAAGATACCAAGAAAGGGGGGAAAAGGGTTTTTTCCTTGATTTTTCTGGGTCCTAGCTTGCCCAGGCTAGCCTCTAGCTCGCCTGGGCCATCAAATAGGTTCATGGTTAAGAAACCAACTCGCCTGGGCGAGCCAGTTACTTCAGGGCTAAGGTTTAGCTTGCCTAGGCGAGCTGCAACCGCCCCAAGGTGGCCTTTTACCTATAAATAGGCATCCTAGGGGGGTTTTTAAAGGGCTCCAGCATTGAGTAGTGGTGAAAATTGAGAGAATTAATAGAGAAGAAGAAGAAAGAAAAGGAAACAACGTTGAGGTGCTGCCGAATCACGACTGTGATCAAACCCTACATCGTTCCTTGTTCGGTGTTCTTCATGCAACTGTCGGTTAGTTTTGTTTTCCAGATTTGAATGTGATCTATGTACCCTTAGGGGTCCCTCTTTGTTATTTTGTGCATATTCATCTCCTCCATCTATCATCGGTAATCTTGTTTTTTTTGTAAAGTTTAATCTTAACTGATCATTAGCGCAGTAAAGTTGTCTTTTAAAGAAATTGAAAGTTAATAAACAAAACCAAGATAAAATCAACACATAACTGAATTTATCTCCGTCAAAGTCACTTGAGATCGTTCAAGGTCCAACACCTTAACGACCCCTTTTCTTTTCTTTTTTTCTTGTTAATTAAAAAGAATCTTTCAAAAGCATAAAACCAATTTGACACACCAACTTTGTCACTTTAAAGAACTACGTAGGTCTGAATTCCTCATCGCACTTGAGGATACGTAGGAGCAAGGACATCCTCTTGTCGACCCAAAAAAAAAATAAAGAGAAAATATAAAAGGGAGAAATACATAATTTTGAAGTCATGTTTTGCACACTCGATTAAAGGTTGTTATCCCTTGTGATGGGCGCGTGGGGTGCTAATACCTTCCCCATGCGTAAACAACTACCAAACCCTTATTTTCAAAATTCGTAGACCTTATCTTTTTTGTTTTTCTAACTTTTTCCTCGAATAAATGTTGGTGGCAACTCCCACGCGTTTTTTTTTTAGAAGATGCACATTTGTTTTTCGCCTCGCCCTCCCGTTGAAGGGTATGTTGCGACAGTATTTTATTAGACATCAATAGATTAAAGTTGAATGCCCAATATCTTCGAAAGGAAAAGAGTGACTGAAACATATGGATATACATGAAGTTGATTGTGCATCATTATTAAATTGGTGCTAAGAGAATAAGTGCTAACTTTTTTGTTCATTCCAATAATCTACTAATAGATTCAAACTTTTTTTTTGCAAGTATGCATCTAACTGGCTTTAATGAATTACAATTCAGCACTGATATATTTTCCTTGCAAATGTTGTTATTGAAATAGAAAACTGGGATACATCTAAAGTGAGGAAGAAGCTACAACCTGATATTGTGCACATGTTGCATTTGTGCGAGCATCTAAGATGTCAAAACTTGTTTCATCATATGAGGTACATGTCTGACATTCATGCTTCACAATTCTTGAGTGTATTTGAGCTCAATAACACTTGTAATAGTGCAGATGATATATGTTTGTGCCAAATAGACCGAATGACCAATGTTTGAAATATTTTAGATGGTTATATGAAATTAGAAATAGAAAATAAGTTAACTGATAGTTTGAGACAATGTATTTTTGTCTATTTTTTTTTTTTGCCTATTAATTATTGCAAGTCAACATTTATATGAAGTGTTTATGCTATGCAAAACTTAGTGGAAGTTTGTTGAGTTTTTATAGATGACTGGCTAACTTTCTAAGAAGTTTGTTGGTAATAGTACCCTTACAGGAAAAACTAAAGGAGGCCCTATTTGCATCGGTTGAAACTCTATTGGATGGAGCTAATAGTGATACTTAGCCATCAATAAGGAAACTTCTTAATCATGAGACTTAATCAGTTGTTTCTGGGTTCTCTGTTGAACTTATCAAATTTGATGTGTATGATCAACCAAAAAAAAGAATGATTGTGAGTTTAGAGGATTATTCAAAGGGTGTGATAAAAGCCAAGGCTAGGGAAGAAGCTGGCAGAGTTTTAATAAGTATGAAGCACATGTATGAACCTTATGCAACATGTAAGTTTACTTCTTGAGTTTTACTATAAAGTCACTTATCTTAAATTTCAAAGCAGGTTTATGACATTGTTTAGTCATGATTCTAATTCAATTCCTTGTATTTAGACGAAAAAAGATGTTCAAGCCATCACCAAGTCTACTTGTTCTTTGGTATAACATATAATTATGATTCACATATCGTTACCTCAGTTTGCATTACATTTGAGATTTGAGATACCTTTTTAACCAAATTTAATAATTTATAGTGCTTAAAGTTGTTGTCTGTAATGGTTGTAATTCACTTGGATGATGGTGATGACATTTATGATATTGAGAAAACATTAATAGTTGCATTGGCAAATTCATCAAGAAGTTCTGCTAAAGATAAGAGCACCATGGCAGCTGAGCCACTGGCTTCAAGCACTTGGGATCATGTGCAATTTTATTGTTGCTATAATATATTTGATAAAATGATAGATTAGAAATGCAATCTATGAAGATAATTAACTGGTATATCTTTTCTCTTAAGTTTATCACACATAATGTGCATGAGCTTGTCCATCACATCACTTCTTCCAATTTCTTAAGTCTAACATCTGTTAGTTGATGAATACGACTAACTTTTGCGTATAAAACCTGTGTAAATTGTATCAAACTCCTCCAATTTATGGTTATTTTGTAGTGTTGTGATTACTTTTTGTTAAAGATAGGTAATAAATACTTAGTACTCCCATTTTGTGTGTTTAATAATAATTTCCTCTCAATTTCAAGTCAATTAGGCAAGTTTGTGAAGTGCTTATTTTCATCCGCTCGCTAAGCCAATCTTCTGTCTTAGCGAGCCATCCTCTGAGCGCAACACTCCTTTGGCTGAGCGCAAGGAAGAATCTAGAAGAAGGATGAGTTATGCATGTTCGCTGAGCGAGGGCTAATCCCGCTAAGTGCACCGCTTGAGTCCATCCGCTGAGCGAAAAGATGAGCGCTAAGCTGAAATTCACTAATGCGCGCTAAGCAAGTCAGAGTTGCGCTAAGTGCGCAATACTATTTGATAGTTAAAGCATTTCCTTGTGTTTGGAAGACCAACACCAAACTAATTGTGTTATTTGTGTTTTAGATTGTCAAACTAACACATCAAACAATAAGTAAAACAAATTAAAGGACAAGACCTTCAATATCTAAGAAGATCTTAACACTATATGCTCATTTATTATCAGGGATTTGCAATATTTGTATTTTACAACACCTCACATGCTCAGTTATTTGGTTCATATGCAAGTCTCGGTTTTGGTCTCTGCTCAGAAAGAGAGAGAGAGAGAGAGAGAGAGAAGAAATTTGCAGTTAATTGTGAAGTAGAAGTTCTTTTCATCACTTTATTTATAACCTCGTCCAAGAGGGTGCTCATTCTCCTTTTGGTAATTAGTATTACTCATTCAATTGTGATTCTTATCATCAATACTCAAACAAAACATAAATCACTTCATTGCAAATACACTTTAAGCAAAATTACATTAGCAAACTCTGCTCAAAACACATTTGTTTGCCTACCAACCACCAAAGGTAAAAATGATATTTTTTATAAGGTATCTGTTTTTCATGTTTACAAGATACTCATCAATATGAAAGTATCTCTAATATGCACAATATAACACAACTTACAATATTGTGATGAAAATTATACAAACTCTGACATGTATATAAATCATGCTTTAAGGTATATAACTATATATTCCATATTATAAGATAATATGATGATAAACATAATTTCGATGTTTTCATATCTTGAATGCAAGAAAACAGTTTTATTTTGATTTGCTGATAAAACAACCAGTCTAGCTATAGAACACGGGTCCTGTTTGACTCCCTTCCCTTTACCCCCGACAAAAGAAAAATCATGGTTCACATTAGCAAAAAGAGTGCAAAGTGTTAGTCGATGAATACGACTAACTTTTGTGAATAAAACCTGTGTAAATTATACAAAACTCCTCTAATTTATGGTTGTTTTGTAGTATTGTAATTATTTTTTGTTAACAATAGGTAATAAATACTTAGTATGTCTCTTTTGTGTGTTTAATAATCATTTTCTCTCAATTTCAGGTTAATTAGGCAAGTTTGTGAAGTGCTGATTTTCACCCTCTCGCTAAGCCAATATGCTGGCTTAGCGAGCCATCCGCTGAGCGCAACACCCCTTGGCTGAGCGTGAGGAAGAATTTGAAAGAAGGATGAGTTGTGCATTTGCACTAAGCGAAGGGTCATAAGTGCACCGCTTCAGTCCTTCCGCTGAGCAAGAAAAGCACGCACTAAGCCAAAATCCATTAATGAGTGTTAAGCGGTTCAGAATTGCGCTAAGCGTGCAAGCACGAACAAAGCCACATATTTAAGCTTGAAATCAGATTTTGAAGTGGAGTTTGGGCCTTTTCCTGAAGCTTCTGCATGTCTAGGGTTTTCTAGAGAGAGAAAGGTCCAAGTTCCAGAGAGTTTGGGAGATTTTTGTAGAAGCAAGCTTCATGATGATGAATCAAGTTGATTCAAGTAGTTTTGATGATGACAAAAAGCTCAAGAGAATGATTTCAAGATTGAGTCAACAAGTTCAAGATCAAGATTAATTTCAAGTTTCATGAAAAGAAATCAAGAAGATTCAAGATTCAAGAGAAGTTTGATTTCAAGATTCAAGAAAAGATGAATTCAAGATTCAAGAGAAGAAATCAAGAAGACTTCACAAGGGAAGTATTGAAAAGATTTTTCAAAAACAAACATAGCACAGTTTTGTTTTTCAAAAGAGTTTTTCTCAAAATTTTCTAAGTCACCAGAGTTTTTACTCTTTGGTAATCAATTACCAGTTTCCTGTAATCGGTTACCAATGGAAAAGTTTGATTTCAAAAGCTTTTAACTGAATTTGCAACATTCCAATTGATTTTTAAATGGTGTAATCGATTACAATATATTGGTAATCGATTACCAGTGTATCTAAACGTTGAAATTCAAATTCAATTGAGAAGAGTCACATCTTTTCATAAAATGCTTTGTGTAATCGATTACATGGTTTTGGTAATCGATTACTAGTGACAAGTTTTGAATAAAAATCAAGAGATGTAACTCTTCCAATGGTTTTCTCAAGATTTTCTCAAGGTTATAACTCTTCCAATGGTTTTCTTGACCAGACATGAAGAGTCTATAAAAGTAAGACCTTGACTTGCATTTTAAGAACTTGATATAACTTTTTACACAACTTTTTGAAACATCTTCTTGAACTTCTTCTTCTTCTTCCTTTGCCCAAAAAGCTTTCTACGTTTTCTGGTTTCCAAACCTTGTTCTTTCATAGAAAACAAAAGTGTGCTATATCTTTTCATTCTCTTCTCCCTTTGCCAAAAAGAATTCGACAAGGACTAACCGCCTGAATTCTTTTTGTGTCTCTCTTCTCCCTTTTCCAAAAGAACAAAGGACTAACCGCCTGAATTCTTTTGTGTCTCCCTTCTCCCTTTTCAAAGAATTCAAAATGACACAGTCTGAAAATTCTTTTGATTCTTCCCTTTCCCTTAAACAAAAGATTTCAAAGGACTAACCGCCTGAGATATCTTTTGTTTCCCCTTCACAAAGTTTCAAAGGACTAACCGCCTGAGAACTTTATCTTAACACATTGGAGGGTACATCCTTTGTGGTACAAGTAGAGGGTACATCTACTTGGGTTGTTGTAACTGAGAACAAGAGACGGTACATCTCTTGTGGATTAGTTCAAGTGGAGGGTACATCCACTTGGTTGTTCAGAGAGAACAAGGGAGGGTACATTCCTTGTGGATCTTTGCTTGTAAAGGCTTTTACAAGGTTGAAAAGAAATCTCAAGGACCGCAGGTCGTTTGGGGACTGGATGTAGGCATGGGTTGTTGCCGAACCAGTATAAAAATCTTGTGTTTGTCTTCTTCTTCCCTACACTCTTTAATTTCCGTTGTGCACTTTAATTATCGCTTTTACTTTTGGTTAAGTTTCTATTTATGTTCTTTACTTTCTTAACATTATAGTAAAAGCCTAATTGAATCTAGTAACATTAAGAAGGATAGATTTTTAATTAGTAAAGGTTCATTAATAATTAATTCAACCCCCCTTCTTAATTATTCCGAGACCACTTGATCCAAAAATTTTGTTGTGTGAAGACCTGCAGAGAACCGAGCTTGAGATGAGTTTGTGAGCGATTGTGAGGTTCTAGAGGTGGAGGAGACATCCCCACCACTTGTATTTCTTCAATCCTTCATCTTTCTCTTCTCTTTGTTGCAAAGGAAGTTTTCCACTTATGGAAAGCTAAATCCTCTGTTGGTTCTTCCTTGTAGGTACTTGATGTAAATACATGCATATTTATTTAATGATATTTTGTGTGTTCATTGTGCTATATGAACTTCATTCTACCATGTTTTTGCCTTGATCACGTAGATGCATGTGTTTTTAGGATCATTCAACAATGGAAACTGATCTGATTCTTAGAACTTGATAGGACAGGGCTAGTTTATCGTATTATCACGATGGATCGGGGTACGGTAATCTAGTTGTTGTATGTTTGTCTTAATGCGGTTCTGGTCGAGTTTAGTCCAACAAGAGGAATTTGGGGACGATGCTTGATCAGGATTAGGCTAGACTATCATGAGGAATCGGGGTTTAGCATTTCAGGAGACACCATAGAACACATGAGCATTGTTAAGTAGAGCGTATCCTTTTAACATCAGTCACCTATTAGGAAGACCAACGTGTTACCTACTTGTCTTTACGCATCATTACTCACGTGATTTTCCTTTTTCATAGTTAGTTACACACCTGTTCATAGTAAACACATCACTTTTTATATTAGACACTTATTCACTGAAGTAGCTTTACCAAGTAACACAAGTTCCCCGAGAGTTCGATACTCGGTTCTTACTATTTTATACTACTTGCACGATCCGGTGCACTTGCCGGAATCGAACACAAAGCCAATGGCAAAAAGGGTATGCCACTTAATTGCATTGCTACTAAAACTAAGGGCACTGCTATCAAACTATGTGGAAGTATAAGACCAAAAGTGTTGTGCATGCACAAGAGAGAGGGTAAGTATTCTCGATTATTGTGAGAAACAAGAATATTTGATTACAATGATTAGATTAAAATCAGCAGTCATGTGAAATTTTATAATAAAATATGCAATTTGAATTGTTAATCTTAATCTAACAATTTTTTGTTTGAGACCATAGGTAGTATCCTCCTAAAAGGCCATCCTACTCGAGCCATTATGGGCATCAAAGTTTCCCTCCCAGTATTTCATGCAATTGTATATCCATGATTTGAATGTAAAACCAATGGCTAAGCTGGAAAAAAAATCCTATGCTACCTACCATGCGTATAGTGTTACTTAAATGTTTTCACTACTCATAAATAGCAATTCACAGAGAGTTCTCCCTTATATATATACACATATTTTTAATTAATTAAAGATCATGTGAACCATAAGTCAAGTGTTTAGTAAATGTGATAACAACAAGAGCATCACTTTAACAGACTGCTCGAGGTATCAAGCACAAGAGTATCAAGTAATTATAAAAAAGTGACAGCCACATTTGCATTAATATATAGAGAGAAAAAGGATAAAACATGTTTTTAGTCCCTTTAAAATTAAAAAATTTCAGTTTTAGTTCCTCTAAATTTCTAGACGAGCTAAGACTGAGGGCAATGAGGAAGGGAGAGGGAGAAGGTGCGGCGAGTGAAGAGGGCACGGAGGAAACCCATAGAGAAAAAATGAGTGAGGTATCAGCGCAGTGGAGTGGAGAAAGTGAGGGTTTTTAGGATTTTGGAGGAAACTGGGAGGTTGTACTGTAAAATTTCACAAGCTTAGGTAAACCAACAAGTGTGGAAAATGTGATCTGAGCTAGCACTGAGAAAAGCACGCATCATAAAAGCTCTGATACAGCACATGTAGACAGTGTGGAAAATGGAACTGTCATACCCTAATTTCGTCCGGGGACCTTTGGTTGATGACATGCGACTTTTGTTTGGTCCTTGTAAGGTGCTTGGCACCCATCATTAGGCAATTTGTGAAATTTCGGGACATGCCAGAAAACAAAAGAAAATATTGATGCACAATCCGTAAGGTTCCGTGACACACCAGAAATCAGATGGAAGCATCGTTGCACAATTAGTGAGGTTCCGTAACATTCCGTAAGTCAAAAAAGGGATGATTATGTAATCCACAAGGTTCCGTAACATTACGGAAAGAAAAAAAGTATCGTTACGAAATTCATAAGTTTCCGTAACTTTACGAAAAAAGAATCACAAAAAAAAGCAGGGGGTGTACTTAGTAAAAATGGGGGTGCAAATAGCAACCAGGCCCACTTGGGCCCTCCAGAAGATTCCTCCAGAAGGCTGTTGCTTCTGGAGGAAGCAATCCTGCTCGCCTGGGCGAGCTGGGCGGCAACCATCTCCCCTATTTTGCTATAAATAGGGGAGGAAGTGAAGAAGAAAAGGGTTCAACCCCTTAGGCACTTCTCTCTCTTTCGAATTTGCTTGAAAAAATTGTTTCCGTGAAGAAAATCTAAGCCGAGGCGCTTCCGAAACGTTTCCGTAACATTTCCGTGAGGAATTTCGCAAAGGTTTCGACCGTTCTTCGGCGTTCTTCATTCGTTCTTCATCGTTCTTCGATCTTCAACGGGTAAGTACCTCGAACCAAGCTTTTCGATTCATTCTATGTACCCATGGTAGTCCACATTGTGTTTCGTGTATTTTTATTCTCGTTTTATTTACTTTTTATACCCCCTTTTGACGTGCTTAAGCCATTTTATTTAAGTCATTTCTCGCTTAACCTAAAAATAAAATAAATTTCCACCGATCGTTTGAATTGTATTATCCATTAACGTCGGTTAAAATGAATTCCGACCATTCGGTCGTGCCGTAACCACGTTGGAAATCAAAAAGAGGTAAAGTAATAATATAATAATAAAAAAACAACGTCTTTTAGTAAAATAAAGCGAAAAATCAATCGGACATTTTCTCTTTGGGATTTCTCATTCTTAATCGAATTGACTAATAACTAAAGTGAAACTAAGGCTAAAATCAACTCGCCTAGTCAAGCTCGTCCATAAAAAATAGGTTTTTGAAGTTTGTCATTTCAATTTCTTACTAAGTAAATGGATCGTTTTCAAGGTCCAACGCCTTAAAATGATCACCTTTTAAGTAAAAAGAATCACTTGATAAAAAAGAACTACGTAGGTCTGATTTCCTCATCGCAATTGAGGAATACGTAGGAGCAAAGGGAAACACCCTTGTCGACCACAAAAAGAGAAAAATATAAAAAGGGTATAAAGGATATAAGGACATAAAAGGCAACGTAAAATCAAAGTCATGTTTGCACATTCGATTAAAGGCTTTCGTCCCTTGTGACGGACGTGTGGGGTGCTAATACCTTCCCCATGCGTAAATACAACTCCCGAACCTTTCACTTAAAAGTTCATAGATCGCGTCTTTTCCAGTTTTTCTGACGTTTTCCTCAAATGAACGTTGGTGGCGACTCCGCGCGTATTCCTTTTGTAGAACACGCATCCCGCGAGTCTCGCGTCGCCCTCCCGCCGAAGGGTAGGTTGCGACAGTTGGCGACTCCACTGGGGACTATTTTTAGAGAGTTAGGCCATTTAATCCTGTGCAATGTTTTACCGTGACTTACTCCTTTGTTGGGTTTCCCTTCATTATGTTCTTGTATATATAACTCATTGATGTTTTTTTGTGCATTTTTAAGTGTACGCTTGAGGTAAATATTTATTCATTTGATACACACAAACACTAACACTATTTGCACACACGGTGAGTTGAAAAAGGGCCCTATACCCGGGTTCGTGGGAACATAAGGAGTGGAGGTGAATCTGTGATCATGCTAGGTCTCCGACTTGCTTGATTACAGTGAACCCTCATCTAGAGTTTTTCTCTTTGAAAACATATTGTTGCTAGTAGTCCCTACTGCTGCAGTATGTTCTTCGAAGGGGATGATACCTCTAGAAACCATCAAGAGAGATATGACTACCTTGGGGGTTATTACTAAAAGCCTAGTTAGTTCCCTCCCATATAGGTCCCTTTAAATAGGGGCACGGAGCAAACACGCTGCGTGCCATTTTTCACACTGCCATGCATAAGTATCATATACCCTTTTGCTTATATTTGTTTGTGAATATTGTCGTACTATGTACATCCCCGTGTTGTGCCTTTCACATATGCATCATGCGTGGGTTTCGTCTTTGATCCCCTCACTTTAGCAAACCGACGAAGGGTCCGTGTCGCCTTCTTAAAAACATACGTTGGGTGCCACACTGCCCAAACGTTGTATCCAAGAAGGAAACAATTTCTCGGGTTCCCGTATTCGTAAATTGCATCTGTGTCATATGCATTTCTTCATGCATTCATCCATTCCACCCATGATAGATGTCAGAGTTTTGATTCGCACTAGATTTTATTTCACTTTAGTAAAACATGGGATCGAGTCAAAAGCCTTTGTTTAAAAAGAGGTTCTATCAAGTCAAAATCAAGAGCTTAGAGGTCACTAGTTTATGAGAGTTGGGGCAATTAATGGGTCAACTTCAACGGCAAGCCTTCCGCAAAGCCTATGGTAAGATTTGGGACCTAGCTAGGGTAGAAGTCTCCATGGAACCGATTGCATCCCTTTCCCAGTATTATGACCAGCCCCTAAGGTGCTTCACATTTGAGGACTTCCAGCTAGTGCCGACTGTGAAAGAGTTTGAAGAAATCCTGGGATGCCCACTGGGAGGAAGGAAGCCATATCTTTTCTCTGGGTTCTATCCCTCCACGACAAGAGTTGCCAAGGTAGTGAAAATCTCAGCACAAGAGTTGGACCGTGTAAAGCAAAACAGAAATGGAGTAGTCGGAGTACCAAGGAAGTGTTTGGAGGAAAGGGCAAAGGCCTTGGAAAATCAAGGCAAATGGGCTTTCTTTTATTTACATCTTGGCACTTTTGATCTTTGGAGTTGTCCTCTTTCCGAATATGGAAGGGTTAGTGGACCTAGCAGTGATTGACGCTTTCCTCGCCTTTCATCATGGCAAGGAAAGCCTGGTCGTCGCCATTTTGGTCATGTATGACACGTTCGACCGGGGATGTGAAAAGAGTGGCGCAAGAATTGTTTGTTGTGCACTGGCTCTCTATGTGTGGCGGGTTTCACACCTTTTTCTCCAAGAAGGTAGGCCCGTCTATCCGCTACAAGGTCACCGCTCGTGCGTCGAAAAAGGAAAGGCGAATTGGGACCAACTCTTGGCTAGCATGGAGGGGCGTCTGTTAATTTGTTCCCTCGCTAGAAGGAAGGAAGAATCAGGATTCTATCTTTATGCGAAGGATGTCCAAATGTTCCCTTGATGGAACAAGGGGTTGTATTAATTATAATCCCGTCCTCGCCATAAGACAGCTTGGCTACCCCATGAGAGGAGTGCCATCAGACGAAAGTATCACGCCTTTCATCGCACGGGGTTTCAGTGACCCCAATGCGAGGGTACTCTAAGGAGTTCACAAGGCATGTGATGCGGTGTGAAGAAAGGACAGAGAGCTTAGGGGAAGCAGTAATGGGAGCATCGGCGGCTATCATAAGTGGCTGAGAGTCCGGACACAAGGATTGGATTGGCTCCCAAATCTAAAGACTATGAGAGATGATGAGGTTAAAGCTTCGGAAGAAAGTGATGAGGTACAATCCCTAAAGGCAGAGCTTGAAAGAGCCCGGGTAGTCGAAGAGAAGTTCAAGTCCATAGCCATCAAAGTCTGAAAAGAGTACGATGAACTAAGGGACGTCAATATGGCCACCGCTGAAGCCTTGGAATGAGAAACCAAGAAGGCCTGAAAGGAAGAACACGACCAAAGCAAAGTTTTGAGGGGCTTTATAGGGCAGCAATAGTGAGCTCAAGCTCCGAAGAGGTGAAAGGAATCATCACGGGTCAAAGGCATGATCTTGAAGGACGAGCTAAAGGCTTGCCTTAGGTCGAAAAGAAATTTGTCCCAACAGTTAAGCGAGACTGAAGGGAATATGTGGGCCATCATCGATGAGTGCAAAGAGAAGCTAAATCTAGCAGCGACTCACGAGCAAAGGCTAGAGGATGAGTACGCCGAGATATCAGCAGAAAGAGAAGCAAGGGAAAGGGTAATTGATTCATTGCACCAAGAGGCAACAATGTGGATGGACCGATTTGCTCTTACTTTGAACAGGAGTCAAGAACTTCCCCGATTGCTAGCCAAGGCCAAAGCAATGGCGGACACCTACTCCGCCCCCGAGGAGATCCACAGACTTCTCAGCTATTGTCAGCATATGATAGACTTAATGGACCATATGATTAGAAACCGCTAGGAAGTTTGTATTGTCGCTCAGATGTTGACTAGTTATAACTTTTTGAATAAGATGAATTTATCCCACGTTTTTACTCCAAAAATCAGTGCGAATCAAGTCACTCCCGCATTTTATCTCTAGCATGCATTGTATGTTGGTCTCGTCCTTTGTCACGGGAAGCCGGAAGGTCCATATCACCTTCTTAACTGTACACATAGGGCACTGCGCCCCCAAATGCGCAAGTAAGAAGAGGTAATTTTTCGGGCTCTCGTGTCCGTAAATGCATTCATATCATGCATCGCATAAACATCTCTTCATGGCATCATAATGAACATATCGTTCCTGCATTTGTCTGTTATCATATTACAGCCTCACATTTTGCATGAGTCATGGCATCATCATGCATATGTGTTCAACAAACTTTTTGATCTGCAAAATTGCATACCATTTGTTTTCATGTTTGCTCATCCTTGCGTTTTCCTCTACAAAACAAAAACAAAAAAGGGGAAGCGTGAAACTTCACACTACATTCTTAGTTGCATGTGTTAGGCACCATGAGCCAACCATGTTGGGATCATAAACCCATTTCTAAAAATAAAAAAAAAACACACAACAACAAAACAAAATAATTGAACATGGTACCTAATGCATGGTTAACTAGGAAATGGTGTTTCTTCGGGCATCTCAATTTCATAATTACACTTTCCATGCATAGCTTAAAGTATGCCCGAGTCATTCATCCCTATGAGATGTTGTTGAAGTATTGGCGATCAGAATTGCCATTCCTTGGATTATAGGGTTGAACCAAGCTCATGCTTTTACAAAAAGGTTCATCAAAGTCAAGTTGAAATATGGAAGTAACCGTCTTGCAAAATTGGGGCAAAAGATGAATCGAGTCACATCACTGCTTTGTCTATTGCCAAACATATTTAGAATTTTTGATGTCCTTATTACTTCCAGTTTCACCTTGACAAAGATGTCATGGACCATGTTGAAAATATAAATTGATTCAACCCCATATCCTGCGTAAAAATTCGCAATACTTCAACTATACATCATTCGCATACATCCATGCTTTTCATTGGTTGCATTGCTCATTGCATTCTTTCCTTGAAAAATAAAATAAAATGAACTTAATCATTGTTATCAAAAAGAAAAGGACACGCTTTATGGCGCCCTTACCAAACTCGTGCTAGAGCTAGAGTAATGGGTGAAGCAAAGGAGGTGCAAGAGAAGATGAAGGCCGACATGGAGGCCATGAAAGAGCAAATGGCCACAATGATGGAGGCCATGATGAGCATGAAGAAGATAATGGAAGCCAATGCGGTTATAGTTGCCGCTACTAGCGCTGTCGCTAAGGTGAACCCGATGCTCCCATCTAGCCTCAAGCAAATGAATCATCCAACCTCAAATATGGTAGGCAAAGATTTGGGAAGTACGGATGACCCCATGATGTGCAAATTCAAAACAAGCACGCCTTCCCGCCATATGGCTTGCCTCCCAAACTATACACCACCCAATGTGGCGTACATTCCCAATGAGGATGTCAATAACTCCACTCCCATACTCATTAAGAGCCAACAACCTCAATCTGATCATGCACATGTCTCTCGACCCATGGAGGAGACACATGAAATTCCCCACCACGATCTAGCCGACTTCGAGCCTTGCCTCGGATATGCCGCTGAAGGGCAAGCAGTTGGTGGTATACCCCTACAAAACACTTTGGAGGGCCCTCAGTATCATCCATAACCACAACCCTCACGTTCCACAATGGTTAAAAACCCTCATGACTATGGCAGGAATGGGAAAGTTGGATCATCTAGAGGAAAGGCTCAGGGCCATTGAAGGAGGTGAAGATTATGCCTTTGCTAACCTAGAGAGTTGTTCCTAGTACCCAATATCATCACCCCTCCCAAGTTCAAGGTGCTGGACTTTGACAAGTACAAGGGGACTACTTGTCCCAAGAACCATCTAAAGATGTATTGTCAGAAGATAGGGGAATACGCAAAAGATGAGGAATTGCTGATACATTCCTTCCAAGAAAGTCTTACTGGGGTAGCTGTTACCTGGTACACTAACTTGGAACCTTCCCGAGTCCATTCTTGGAAGGACCTAATGGTTGCCTTTGTTAGGCAGTATCAGTACAATTTTGATATGGTTCCGGATAGGATGCAACTACAGAACATGTGCAAAAAGGGGGACGGATCTTTCAAAGAACACGCCCAAAAGGTGGAGGGATCTGGCGGCCCAGGTGGTACCCCCAATGATGGAAAGGGAGACGATAATCGTGATGGTAGACACATTATCGATACTCTACTATGAAAAGATGGTGGGCTACGCACCCTCAAAGCTTTGCGGATTTGGTCTTCGCCAATGAAAGGATCGATGTGGGTCCGAAAAGAGGCAAATTTGATCATCCTACTAGGACGACTGAGAAAAATGGGGCAAATAAAAAGGGTGAGAAAGAGGGAGAAACCCATGCTGTGACTGCCATTCCTATACGACCAAGTTTCCCACCAACCCAACAATGTCATTACTCAGCCAATAACAAACCTCCTCCTTACCCACCACCCAGTTATCCACAAAGGCCATCCCTAAATCAACCACAAAGCATGTCTACCGCATTTCCAATGACGAAGACCACCTTTAGCACAAACCAAAAACACCAACAAAAAGGAATTTTGCAGCAAAAAGCCTGTAGGGTTCACCCCAAATTCCGTTGTCATATGCTAAACTTGATCCCATATCCACTCGATAATTCAATGGTAGCCATAACCCCAACCAAGGTTCCTCAACCTCCATTTTTCTGAGGATACGACTCGAATGTAACGTATGCTTATCATGGAGGAGCCCCGGGGCATTCCATTGAGCATTGTATGACCCCGAAGCATAAAGTGTGAAGTCTAATTGATGCGGGCTGGTTGAAATTTGAGGAGAATCGCTTGTTGAATCCTAACATTGACAAGCGACACCATACATGGGGCAATTCTGGAAGCTGTTTTTATGACTCATTAGGATTTTCGAGTTTATGCCATTATTATAAACCACAGTTACAATGCTAAATGATATGGATAAAATGGACATCCTTGTCTCTCTCATCCTTTAACGAACACATCTTTGCTTATTCAACTTCCATCGGAATGTGAGTGTAAGCCATTGGTCTGTTTGCTCAAGCAACCTGCGCTCCTGAGTGTTGACTTCCAAGACCATTCAATCAGAGATTACTCATCTTGCACGTTGGTGGGGGTGTCGTAAAACAACAAGTAAAGTTCAAAACAAATAAGTTTCAAAATAAAAAATAAGTTTCAAAATAAAAAATAAAAAGGCATTTGATTGACTGTGTTTTCAAGTAAAAATATAGACGTTCATGTGACCTCATTTTGTCTTTTTAGAGAGAAGTGAGTTATCAAGAATAGGATGTTGGACAAATGGCCTCAGTTACCTTAAGAAAAAGGGGGGTTGAATTAAGATGCAAAGACTATTCCCCAATTGAACTATCACTCTTTCTTTTTGGATTAACAATGCACCCTTAACATGAATTACTCAAAAGACCATTCAAAATAAACTTCTTTAAAGCAAAAGATAAATAGCAATAAATAAAAGAAGTTTAAAGGAAGAGAGGAATGCAAACTTGATTTATACTGGTTCGGCCACTTCCCGCGCCTACGTCCAATCCTCAAGCAACCCACTTGAGATTTTCCACTCTCTTTGTAAAACTCCTTTTACAAAGTCTGAACCACACAGGGACAACCCTTCCCTTGTGTTCAGGAATGCTCTACAACAAGAGACCCACGGTCTCTTAATCCCTTTTCAGAAATAAGAAGAAGAGATCTCTCTTAAAAGAGATAGATTGTACAATGAAGATCAATCAAAATTCTTTATTGAATATACAAGTGGTTGATCAAGGAATCTTTTGAGAGGATAAAGACATTTCAGTTTGGAAAAAGTCTTAATCTTTTGAGAGGATAAAAATTTTTTGGGTAATGAAAACTCTCTTTAAATTCGTGTTTCCAAGTCACATAAATAGACCTTTGATGGCCGTTCATAAACCATTTGAATAGATGTGACTCCTGGGAATTATATTCTGAAAATCCCCTCTGGTAATCAATTACAAGACTGGTGTAATCGATTACAGGTTTTAAAAATTTGAATATAAACATTTTCAGCTGCTGGTAATCGATTACCAGAGAGCAAATCTCAATTTGAAATGATAGAATTCTTTGGTCAAACCTTTTGTTTGTTTTCAATTTGGAAACTTCTTCCTAAAGATTCTAAGAGATCAAACTTGATCATATATCTTGACTTTCTTGGATTCTTGTCTTGAATAAAACTTAGAAGCACTTGATCCTTTAGCATCATCAAGACATCAAAACATCTTGCTTCTACATAGGAGTCATTTGACTTAATCCATCAACTGAAAAATCCTTCAACTATTTCTCGACCTTGGAAAATTCTTTTTGCAAGAATCAACTGCTTCTTTCATTCTTCCTCACTACGAGGTTGTGAAAACAAGACAACAATTGGTACCTCTAAGCCCTACACTGGGGCAACGAAAGGCACCATGCAAAAACCTCAAGCGAACCTAGGGGCAGATTAGAAGTTTTCACCCAATAGGTTCCCAGCTACAAGGTCATGACGAAAGATAACAATTGGTACCTCAAAGCCTTACACACTGGGGCAATGAGGGGCATCGTGCATGAGCCTTAAGTGAACATAGGGGCAGATCAAAAGTTCACACCCGTCGATGTTTTTAAACAAGAAAAAAAAAAGGGAGACAAGCCCTGGAATTTCAATAGATTGATTAAACATCAAACGGCTCCATTCCCGTCACTCCAAAACGGTCAAGTGACTAAATCAAACAAAACATACACTCTGAGGGAGTTCCCGGAGAGATTTGCAAAAAGATAGGATGAGGTTGCATGAATTATCACCTCTTTCAAAAGGACAGTCAATCTGTGTTTTCCAAAAAAATTAAATCAAAATCAAAATCACAAAATAGGGAAAGAATGTCATGAACGTTGTACAACTTTCCATTACATTGCATTGTTTCATATGAAGTCTGCATTTACCGCATTTCAAGACAAAGGTTGCATGCATCTGCATCCCTAAAAATCATGTTAACTGCATAGATTTCCTACATCTAATATCCAGTCGTGTGGATTTGGGATGACCGACCCTCTCGATGAGTCGATCTCTTGCTTTCTCATAAGGGTGAACCCTTGGGTACTAGTTACCCTCACCATCAGAGGGCTGCACGCCCTCACCTTCAGAGGGCTACACGCCCTCGCCATCAGAGGACTGCATGTCCTCACCTTCGTAGGGCTACACGCCCTCACCTTTAGAGGACCACACGTCCTCACCTTCAGAGGGCTACACGCCCTCGCCATCAGAGGACTACATGTCCTCACCTTCGTAGGGCTGCACGCCCTCACCTTTAGAGGACCACACGTCCTCACCTTCAGAGGGCTACACGCCCTCGCCATCAGAGGACTGCATGTCCTCACCTTCGTAGGGCTACACGCCCTCACCTTTAGAGGACCACACGTCCTCACCTTCAGAGGGCTACACGCCCTCACCATCAGAGGACTGCAGGTCCTCACCTTCAGAGGGCTACACGCCCTCGCCATCAGAGGACCGTATGTCCTCACCTTCAGAGGGCTACACGCCCTCGCCATCAGAGGACTGCATGTCCTCACCTTCGTATGGCTACACGCCCTCGCCATCAGAGGACTGCATGTCCTCACCTTCAGAGGGCTACACGCCCTCGCCATCAGAGGACTGCATGTCCTCACCTTCGTAGGGCTACACGCCCTCGCCATCAGAGGACTACATGTCCTCACCTTCAGAGGGCTACACGCCCTCGCCATCAGAGGACTGCATGTCCTCACCTTCGTAGGGCTACACGCCCTCACATTTAGAGGACTACACATCCTCGTCAACAGAGGGTTGCACGCCCTCACCTTGAGAGGAATACACGTCCTCGCCAACAGAGGGCTGCACGCCCTCACCTCCAGAGGACTACACATCCTCGCCTTGAGAGGGTTGCACGCCCTCACCTTTAGAGGGCTACGTGTCCTCATTTTCAGTGTGCTCCACATCCGCACCTTAAGAGAATTTAAGGTCCTCTGTCCTTAAATGCTTAACCGAGACTTGCACTCTCGGTTAAGGGACCAGTAGTTTCCTTTTAACGGTTCCTGGGCCACCCCCTAATATTGGAGGGCGACCAACTATGCAAGCACAACCAGAGAGGGAGGCTATCACGCAGCTACTATGCATACCGGGGCAAGATTTCACCCGGGCCGCTGCAAAGAGACGAGTGTGGATCATGCGCATCAACATGACCACTCTTACACAGATATAAATGACGTTGTTACTTAGCAACATTCTGCCCAGTGATCGTAATGCCGATCTCCCCCTGTGGAAGTATCAGTTGGTCTGTGCCGTCCCGACATAGGTAGGTATGCATTATTTCCAACTAATTTCTAATGCCATCTACTATTTGCAGGGATCGCACCCATAAGACACCCAGTGGACTCGGAAAAGTCCAACAGGGCCCTGGGGTTTCCAGCTCTGGTTACGGGCCTCTATCAGTCCTACAGGGTGCCCGTACCCCCCTGGCAAGGTCACGTCATCATAGGTAAGTATGCACATCGCTCAACTAATTTCTGATGTCATCTATTGTTTGCAGGGATCATGCCCGCAAAACACTCTGTGGACCCGGAGAAGTCCAACAGGGTCTTGGGGTTGCCAGCTCTAAATACGGGTCTCTGTCAGTTCTAGGGAGTGCCTGTCGCCCCCAGCAAGGTCATCAGGCCCCCCTTACCAATCGAGCTTTCATCAAGAAGTACTGCACCCCCAGGCAGGCGCAGGGCGAAACACCACATCAGCATTGGGATGGCCGGTAGTGGGCAATAAACACACCGCCACCACCTCTAGAGTTCACCTCAGCTCATCCATAAAAAGGTTAGAGCGTTGCCTACAACACATGGCCGACCAATAGGCGACCAAGTCCAAAGCCAAAGGTAAGCAAAGTACTAGGTCCATGACTGACAAGTCATAAGGCGTCCAGCTCAAGACGTTAAAGAAGCGCTACTAGGAGGCAACCTAGTACCTTTTGAATCTATGCTTGTTATTTGATCACTTTTTATAGTAGGACGCACCTAGTTGCTCATGATCCTGGGAATTTAAATAAAACAAGCGCAAGCTCGGAAGGTAGATACCTCACAAAATATATATATGTATGTTTAGGTAGCAAGATACCTTGGATATGCATGTATATAGCAAAAAAACCTCACAAAAATATACACATGTTTAGGTAGCAAAATACCTCATGAAAAAAAAAGGAAAAAAAACAAAAACAAACAAGAAAAAGAAATAAACAAATAAAAAAAAGGAAAAAGGAAAAAGAGAGAAAAAAGAAAAATAAGTTGTCTAGCTGAAAAGCCAACATGCTTTTGAAAAGAGATGACTTCCAACTTTTCTTTGAAGAAAAATTCGCTGATCATAGCTAGTTTTTGAAAAAATGTGTGTAAACCTGAAGGGTGAATGCTGTGAAATTTTCCTGAGTACCCAAAATGGACTCGGATGAATGCACAAATTGATGAAAGAACATAATTTGGAAACATTGGGTTGATTTAAAATAGAGGAAATGAATCCTGAGCCCTAGCATCACATGACCATAAAAATTTGACACTTGAGTGTCCGCATAGGTGCATGCATGACCAGTTTTGCATAAAATTTCCAAATCATCATTTTTGCATTTGTGTCATGGAAATAATGTGGGGCATCCCTTTTATCCTTGAACCAAACCAAACCCTGACATGTATCATGTCTAGCCATTCTACAAGTCTTGTGCCGAAATCCTGACTCACCATAAACCTTGACCCAGGGTGAGAATGTCAATCCTTACCCTCGGAAGCAAAAAAAAGGAAAGAAGGAAAATTTCCAATCAAAGAGAAAGCAAAAAAAGAAAAGAAGGAAAATTCCCAATCAAAGAGTGGGAGAAAGCAAAAAGAAAAGAAAGAAAATTCCCAATCAAAGAATGGGAGAAAGTAAAAAAGGAAGAAGAAGAAGGAAAGAAAGCTCCTGATCAAGGATCGAAAGAAAACAGAAGAAATGTGCAGAAAGGTCTTTGGACCGGACAATATCTGAACAATACAGAATTGTCACCAAATGAACAAAAGAAAGAAAAGGAAACCATGACCTAAAAGTGGTCTTCTCCATTTGATTACCAACCAAAATCCTGTGCGTCGGTGACTTGTTCGCCTCGCGCAAAACCAAAACAGAAAAGGAAAAGGCCAAAAACACGCAAAAGCCGAAAAACCCACCAAAAGAACCCATTCCCAAGGGAAGTCCTATTGATCCATGATCACGCATGTAATTTTTGATTTGATAGGAAATAATTTGCAAAGTCAAGTCATGACATATCTATGGTTCGGAATTAGGGTAAAACACTTACCTGTGCGAGATTGATACACTTTGAGTGGATTTCTTCTATTTTTGTCGAACCCAGTGTTTCCTCTAAATGGTCATTTAGAAACGAAATGCTAACATCCAAAATCTCATTTATGGTTATGGGGGATTTCATCAGCATACTCTCCTTCCCCGGTAGACGCATTGTTTTTCACTCAAAAAAGCATATGCTGCTCTAAATCAATTGGAATATTTGTCTCTTTGCTAAAGCATGTTTGCATTTTAGTGGAGAAAACACCGAGACTTTTTTAAGTCTCACAAGTTATCCAGAACTACGTAGGTCTGAGTTCCTCATTGGAGGATACGTAGGAGCAAGAGCCTCGCTTTTGTCGACCACACCACCTTTTGTTGCCATGACCCAAGAGCTGGTAACCCGCGGAGACAAAATTTGGTCATTCCGCACCCCTTTGCCATTCAGACACAGTCGTGTCCGATGGCACGCAGAGATAAAATTTGGTCATTCTGCACCCTTTTGTCATCCAGAGGCGGCGGGCCCGATGACATGCGGAGACAAAATTTGGTCATTCTGCACCCCTTTGCCATTCAGACACAGTCGTGTCCGATGGCACGCAGAGACAAAATTTGGTCATTCTGCACTCTTTTGTCATCCAGAGGCGGCGGGCCCGATGACATGCGGAGACAAAATTTGGTCATTCCGCACCCCTTTGCCATTCAGACACAGTCGTGTCCGATGGTACGCAGAGACAAAATTTGGTCATTCTGCACCCTTTTGTCATCCAGAGGCGGCGGGCCCGATGACATGCGGAGACAAAATTTGGTCATTCCGCACCCCTTCGCCATTTAGACACAGTCGTGTCCGATGGCACGCAGAGACAAAATTTGGTCATTCTGCACCCTTTTGTCATCCAGAGGCGGCGGGCCCGATGATATGCGGAGACAAAATTTGGTCATTCCGCACCCCTTCGCCATTCAGACACAGTCGTGTCCGATGGCACGCAGAGACAAAATTTGGTCATTCTGCACCCTTTTGTCATCCAGAGGCGGCGGGCCCGATGACATGCGGAGACAAAATTTGGTCATTCCGCACCCCTTTGCCATTCAGACACAGTTGTGTCCGATGGCACGCAGAGACAAATTATGGTCATTCTGCACCCTTCGTCAATCGCGGCCGACAAGTCCGTTGACACGTGGAGATTTACATCATCTTCCACACTCACAAGATCTGTCATACTGACTTTTGAGTCACGCTGACGGGCGGAAATACCCGAGTGGTTATCCGTATAAACATTCTTTTGCTATCTGTAAGACAGAACGCTTGATAGCAGGCAGAGACTGACATCGTCTTCTGCACTTTTTGTTCCCTCGGGAACAACGAGTCATTTGCATGCGGAAATTTTATGGTCACCCGCAACTCTCGTCAACCGAGAGGAACGAAATTAGTGTCTTATCTTTACTTTCCTTTTATCTCCAATAAAAGGCAAGTAAAGAGGGGCAACTGTCATACCCTAATTTCGTCCGGGGACCTTTGCTTGATGACATGCGACTTTTGTTTGGTCCTTGTAAGGTGCTTGGCACCCATCATTAGGCAATTTGTGAAATTCCGGGACATGCCAGAAAACAAAAGAAAATATTGATGCACAATCGGTAAGGTTCCGTGACACACCGGAAATCAGATGGAAGCATCGTTGCACAATTAGTGAGGTTCCGTAACATTCCGTAAGTCAAAAAAGGGATGATTATGTAATCCACAAGGTTCCGTAACATTACAGAAAGAAAACAAGTATCGTTACGAAATTCGTAAGTTTCCGTAACTTTACGAAAAAAAGAATCACCAAAAAAAGGCAGGGGGTGTACTTAGTAAAAATGAGGGTGCAAATAGCAACCAGGCCCACTTGGGCCCTCCAGAAGGCTGTTGCTTCTGGAGGAAGCAACCCTGCTCGCCTAGGCGAGCTGGGCGGCAACCATCTCCCCTATTTTGCTATAAATAGGGGAGGAAGTGAAGAAGAAAAGGGTTCAGCCCCTTAGGCACTTCTCTCTCTTTCGAATTTGCTTGGAAAAATTGTTTCCGTGAAGAAAATCTAAGCTGAGGCGCTTCCAAAACGTTTCCGTAACGTTTCCGTGAGGAATTTCGCAAAGGTTTCGACCGTTCTTCGACGTTCTTCATTCGTTCTTCATCGTTCTTCGATCTTCAACGAGTAAGTACCTCGAACCAAGCTTTTCGATTCATTCTATGTACCCATGGTGGTCCACATTGTGTTTCGTGTATTTTTATTCTCGTTTTATTTACTTTTTATACCCCCTTTTGACGTGCTTAAGCCATTTTATTTAAGTCATTTCTCGCTTAACCTAAAAATAAAATAAATTTCCACCGATCGTTTGAATTGTATTATCCATTAACTTCGGTTAAAATGAATTCCGACCGTTCGGTCGTGCCGTAACCACGTTGGAAATCAAAAAGAGGTAAAGTAATAATATAATAATAAAAAAACAACGTCTTTTAGTAAAATAAAGCGAAAAATCAATCGAACGTTTTCTCTTTGGGATTTCTCATTCTTAATCGAATTGGCTAATAACTAAAGTGAAACTAAGGCTAAAATCAACTCGCCTAGTCAAGCTTGTCCATAAAAAATAGGTTTTTGAAGTTTGTCATTTCAATTTCTTACTAAGTAAATGGATCGTTTTCAAGGTCCAACGCCTTAAAATGATCACCTTTTAAGTAAAAAGAATCACTTGATAAAAAAGAACTACGTAGGTCTGATTTCCTCATCGCAATTGAGGAATACGTAGGAGCAAAGGGAAACACCCTTGTCGACCACAAAAAGAGAAAAATATAAAAAGGGTATAAAGGATATAAGGACATAAAAGGCAACGTAAAAATCAAAGTCATGTTTGCACATTCGATTAAAGGCTGTCGTCCCTTGTGACGGACGTGTGGGGTGCTAATACCTTCCCCGTGCGTAAATACAACTCCCGAACCTTTCACTTAAAAGTTTGTAGATCGCGTCTTTTCCGGTTTTTCCAACGTTTTCCTCAAATAAACGTTGGTGGCGACTCCGCGCGTATTCCTTTCGTGGAACACGCATCCCGCGAGTCTCGCGTCGCCCTCCCGCCGAAGGGTAGGTTGCGACAGGAACAAAGACCCCCCAACATAAAGCAAGCAATTGGTGAGGAGAATATTTACCAAACACAACTAAGCACCCTGTTAGGATTAGCAATAATAAGAGATTAGCAGAAGCTGACAAAGGAAGAAGCAGAATACTAAAAGAGAAGAAGAGAGAGGTTTGAAGTGTGAATAGAAACACTAAAAAGTAGGCAGCATAAGGGAATCGGTACTAAAAGTAGCATACAAGACCCACAAGCAGTGTTGAGACAAAAGGGCCCTAAGTAGAGAGGAAACATGAATGAATGAATGAATGAATGAATGAACGAATACAAACATTACCAATGAACATCAACATGAACCAAATGTAGATTGTTATAAACATTACCTAAATTGGGGCTCAGCTTCACGGGAACCTAGCTTATGCACTTCGACCAAGCAGTAGCGAAAGCAAGATTATGGTGGTGCGGCACGACAAATGGCAGAACAGGCAGCGATGTCAAAACAGAGGGCACTGGAGACGGCGGAGTGGGCTACTAGCTAGGGCGCAGACAACGCATTGTCGTGGAGTAGTGAATTCAATCACCTGCGTAGGTCGTGAAAAAACAAAAGAACAATCACGTGCCCTCACGTGCAATCACTAACCATACAAAGACGGTTTTTGGGACTAGACCATCTTTGTATTGTAATCAAATAATTACAAGTTTGCCATTGCATGTAGTTCAAAGACGGGTTTGCGGAAACGTCGTGGTTGTCTTCCTGTTAATTACAAATATGCCACCGTCGTACTTTCTAAAACGGTCATTTACAATCGTCTTAGAATCACCGACGTAAATAACACATTTTTTAGTAGTGAAAACAGATTTAGTATATTAAGAATGAAGATCGTGGGTTTTGGTTTCATCCAAATCAGAGCTACGGTCTAAATTTTATGCACGTTTGAAGTTTGCAGTTTTGAAAGGACTCTAGAAAATGATTTCCTACGCAAACTGAGCTACAAAATCCCAAATGGTGTGGGATCTAAAAACAGTTTTTGTTTCATTCTAATTTACATGTTACATTCTTATTTTCTTTCTACCACAATACACACATTAGAAAGAAAAGAGAGAAAAAGAAAAGAAGTAGTTATATGCTTAATTGTTTATGCTAGTAGAAGAAAGTAGAGTAGTCTAGTAGACAGTGTGTGCAGAGGAGAAGGAGTATAAAGATAACCAATTCCTTCATCAATTAGTTCCTTCAATTAGAGTACCAGTTAGTTCCTTCATGCTCAAGTGTACCAATTTGTTAAAGAAAGAGAAGATAAAAATACCTACTAAGGGTGATTGCCGAAAAACGGGCGATGGAGCTCTAAACGCTGAGAGATACACGCAACAGTTTGGTTCGTGAAATCGCTCAGGATTTCAAGACGGATATAAGGTTTCAAAGTAGTGTCATTTCCGCGCTCCAGGAAGCTGCAGAGGCTTACTTGGTGGGACTCTTCGAAGACACCAATCTTTGTGCCATTCACGCTAAGAGGGTTACCATAATGCCTAAGGATATTCAACTCGCCAAAAGAATTAGAGGGGAGATGGCTTAGTTTTGTCATCCCTGTCAGTTTACGTGTTTACCTGCAACAATGATGACAATGCATTGATGACAAGCCCTGACGGTGGAGACGCCGTCCATGATGACTCGTGACGGTGGTGATCAGTCGGGACGGTGGTGACGACGACGGCGAGCCATAATAGTGCGTGGCAACGATGGTGACAGAGGTAAACAAGGAAAAGAAAGAAAGAGGATATTTAACATCAGGTAAACAAAGGCCGATGTTAAATATTTCCCATAACATCAAGTAAACAATAATCGATGTTAAATCTCAATTTTCCCTAATGATTTTGGTTTTCACAAACCCAACATTAAACATAATAATCGACAAAAGGCGTAACCTATTCGTACTTAAGTTCACAGCGAAGAAATGAAAACTTTGACCTTTTCAAAATGAGGAAAATCAATTTTTGTATCTTTATAAAAAAGACGTTTAATCTCAATACTTGGTCCTGAATAGTTTAGACAGCTATGACATTTTATAACATTTTATTTTATCTTAACATGCACATGATAGCATGGCTAGTTAGTTTTAAGGAACTACAGAAAGATTATTTGAGTCACATAG
Source organism: Glycine max (assembly GCF_000004515.6). Taxonomy (NCBI): domain Eukaryota; kingdom Viridiplantae; phylum Streptophyta; class Magnoliopsida; order Fabales; family Fabaceae; genus Glycine; species Glycine max. Next base: position 34,164,674 of record NC_038242.2, on the reverse strand, counting down.
AGAAGTATATATTAAGTTGTTTTTCACAAAGCAGCGCTACTTTTGATTTTAGCTTGAATTCTTTGGTTGCAGCAAAGTGATGCTTGACTATATATTGTTATATTGTTTAGGATACAAAGAATAGAGATAAGGTTTTATGTAACAAGATATATATACGAGGGTGTTGATTCAGGACTTTACCTTGAATAACAATTATAAACTCAAATCATTTTTTATTTTTAATAAATATCTGATTTTTTATTTGTTTCTTGATAAATTTTTATTTTATGTTGAGTTATTAATAAAATAACATTTTATTTTTTATTCTTGATGTTTTGTTTTAAGCTTTGAAAAAAAAAGAAAATTTTGTGTTTACTTCTTAATAAATTAGTAAATATTATTTTAGTATGTATTAATAATAAATGAGAAATATTTATCACAAAGCAAACATAAAAACAAATTTTATTAATTTATTAGTGGTTAAAAATAAATGTTCAATGATCAAAAATAAAATTATTATTATATTCTAAATTCATCGCAAAATAAAAAATTATTAAAAAATAAATACAAAATCAAATATTTATTAAAAATCAAAAACATATTTAAAAGTCTAAACTCAAATTTTCTTTTGCCACTTTCCTTCTCGCTACCGTCAAAATCCTCCACAAAACCTGTCTTCTCAATCGCACTCTAAATTTGGAGGAGCAAAATGACTGATATGGGAAACAAATAAGATGCTTTCATAATTAAAGATCAATACCGGGAAAATCCATTTAAATTTCTAATATATTGTAAATTGATGAAATTTAATGTTTGAGTAATGAAAAGTGTACGTTTATCCTTGAAGAAAGGAAATTGAGATTTTCAAAGGTGTGTTCAGCATGTGAGGCAATAAATTTGGATTGTAAAACCTGGCTCGAGTGTGCACGAGATCAATATCCCGACTAATTAAATATCCAGGATTTTATATGCGTGAAATATGAAAATTAGCTGAATCTGTCTATATTAAAATTGTGTGCATCTAATTTCAGTAGTCAATTATAAGCGAGAGAAAAAAGTTTAGTGGATTTAAATATTAATTAATTTTAATTTTTATCTTATTCAATAAAACCATCTAAAAATATTTTCAATTAATTAATTGACATTCTATTTCTAATTATTCTTTTTTTTTATATCAAGTATTAATGAAAATCATTTTGATTTTTTAAAATATAATTAGTATAATTAAATGATACTAGTATTAACTAAAAAATTTAATTAACACAAAAATTAGTTAAAATTACTTACTAGTAGTATATTAGTGTTCAAAGAAAGTATGTGTCTTTACTCCCTAAAATATATTTAAGTATATTTTTCTATTATAAGTTGCGACTTAATTAATTGTGTCCATCAACTAAATTTCTTTGTGCAAAGAACATATTTATGATAATTTTTGGGTTCGTTTGATTTGTTAAAAAATATGATACTTTACATGATAAATATTTTTATTTTCCATTTGATTTGATTTGAAAAATGATTAGTGAACAATAAAAATCAAGCTGATGAGAACATGATAAAATCTCTAATTTTTGTTAGTCAAAAGATTGTGGGACAACTTTTTGTCCCAAGTAGAAAGTGTATTGTACGGGATCGGTAGGTAGTCAGTCTCAATCGACTACCACTAACCAATGGCACGTTCTCAATGGACATATTGGAACGAAGTAAGTTAGTTTCTATTCACATTATACACACCTTAGACAAACACTTACTTTACTACTAGAGTCCATTTTCAAGTACCCACTCCACGCCGGAGAAGGAGCTTAGTCTAAAGAAAACACGACATCCAACAAATCAAACAAGTATAGAACTTGATTAGAATATTTTGCGCTCGTTACAGGGCTGAAGTGAAATTTCCTTCAGTAAAAAGACTTTATGGTAGTGACCAAGAGTTCAACATTTAGGTTGACCACCATGGAGGAAAGTTCAATGATACAGGGATGTAGGGAGTAGTTGGAAGCTCTACAAAAGAAAAACGTCGAGGAGATGGTCGTGTTATGACAAAAACAAGAAGTAGATTTGCAAGCATTGGGCCAAGAACACGAAGTTATCTTAGCGCAATTGCAACAATTGCAACCAAACACATAGAATACCATGACTACACACCAACCTGAAGCAACAAAGGAAAACTCTTCACATGATACCAACCGTCAAGATGACACCATTGGACGTTCTCATCAGAGATCCCAGAGTGAGCAAGTTGGGATACATTGTCAACATCCCTTCGTCAATTGCATCCTTGACGCTCCCTTTTCTCTTAAATGGAAACCTTTGAACATCAAACGATATGATGAAACCACATATCTAGATGAACACCTAGAAGCCTACATCACCCAAGTAAACTTATACACTAACGATGATGTTATCTTATGTAGGGTCTTTCCAACTTCTTTAAAAGGACATGCATTAACATGGTGGCATCAACTTCTTGCTCGATCTATTGACATGTTTGCCACTCTAGTCGAACATTTTGGTGCTCAGTACGCAACATGTCGACCTCATGAAAAATAAGAAGGATAAAGAATGAAAGTGACAAAAAATGGTAATGTCTATGCTAATAATTTACATGTAAAACTTAGTTGAAATTTTGAAAGTGCTTTCATGGATCAAAATGTCAGTAAATGATTATGTTCGGGGACTAAAATGATAAGTTAAGTTCAAAGACATGATTGAAAAATCAACTTTTAGACATGTAACAATCATGTGGATGACATATGTCAATCGTTAACCGTAAGAAATGTCATGTGTGCATGTTAACGATAATGAAAGAGAATTAACGACAAAACCAATATCTTTACTTTTTTCACATTCAAGAATTAAATTCAAATTTTTGATCTTAAAGGAATCAATCTATCAACATCTTATACTTTCGAGGACCAAAATAGATATATATATTTACACCACTAATGATCTAAAGATGTTATGAGTGTTTAATATATGTTTTTTATTTATTTACTTTTTGTTTGGGCTGAAACTAAAAGTTTAATTATCAATTTAATTCTCAAATTATTTTAAAAGATTTAATTTATCCTTAAATTTTTAAAAAAATTCAATTTAATCCTCGAGTTTTTTTAAAATACATTCATTTAGTCATTTTCGTCTAATTAAACCGACACAAAGTGTAAATTCCGACGGTTTTGACTTGAAATAGTTTTAATCACCATTATATTTATTTTTGTTTTCAAATTAAAATTTAATATACATGGAGGAAGTGTGGCATCGTTGTCTTCTGGGATCGCACCTTTCCCGACGAGCATTAAGTCGAAATTAAATCTTCTACCCATCGAGGACAGGTACTTTTATGCATTTGGCTTCCGTTGTTGGGTGTGTGAGTGGAATCTGAGAAGAAGCGATGTCCCGGCGATCGTACAAGACGGAGTTGGGTTGCATAGCATGCGACGAACTGGGCGAGCTGGGAGCGGGGAAGCCCCACTGGCTGGTGGAGACCCCTCAGCTCCTCTGCGCCATCGACACGCACTCTCTCCTCCTCGCCAACCGCTCCACCATCCTCCTCCTCTCCTGGTCCTCCGACTCCACCGCCGCTGCACCGCCGCCCCTCAAGATCCGACCCGACCTCTCCCCCATCGATGCCGAGTCCATCTCCGCCCTCGAGTGGCTCGCCTTCCGCGACCACCGCGTCATCGTCGCCGGCACCTCCTCCGGCTACCTCCTCCTCTACTCCCTCCAAGGGGAACTGATTCACCGCCAGGTAATCTCATCGTTGCCCCTCCCATCCCGCCTTCATGCCTTTCTTGTTGGTTAAGAATTTTAGGGAGAAATTATTGTGCCTTCCTTAGCCCTTTTTAGATTTGGCGTTTTGCTGGGTTAAGACTTTTTGGGAGAATTGCGATTTGAGACCCGAGAAACATGCTTGTGTTGTTCGGTTGGATCGATGCGTTTGTTTGGGAGATGAATTATAAAGGTTTAATGGTTGGGAGTTTAACGATTTCGTAGTTTGTTATTTGTGTGCTTGTAATTTGTACAATGTCGTCGATTGAATTTCTAATCAATGGCTATAACTATTGTTTATCTTTCAAAGTTCCCCCCTCAATTTAGTGGGTGTAAAATCTTGGACTTGGCTCATCCAAGGTTTTAAATATCGATGGCAGTCGCGTTGCAGTTTCATCACGTTTGTTGATATCGCGGAAAATTACAGACAAATGCGACCGATGTGGTCCCAGTTGCGGTTGCGGACAGTTGAAAAACCTTGATAATACGGCTTAAATAATGGTCATGTGGACCATTTTTTAAAAACCTTGGGATCATCTAATGCGAAGAGGATGCTCTTAAGTGGATATCAATTGCGGATTGCAAATAATGACGGAAAACTAATGATCTACTGTATTTATGCGGATAGTATCAGAGGCAAACAGTAGAAGTCGTACAGTGGTTGAAATCAGGGTTTTCGATAGCCGCACCGCAAGCAGCCCCTGCCCGCTACAGATGTTGCTGTAGCAGATCAGTTTAGTGTAGTGTCCATAGCGGGCTGAATAGCGACCATAGTGGGGGTACTAAAGCAGCGCTGTGTTGATTCCAAAAAATCCATCTGAACGGAGACAATAGAGCTTTCTTGGACAGATATTTTAGGATTTTAATTTCCAAAAATGAAATATATAGATGTAATAATTGTGAAAACGATTAAGACAACTTGGATTTAGAGGATGATGGTTGATGACTGATAATTCCCATCTAGGAAGCTTGTATTTGACATTTGTTGGTAATTACTGGTATGTTTTTTTTAAGACATCTATGACTTTTTTATTGTTAATTATGAATTATGAATGTCATAAATTTTGAGTAAATTTGATCATTTTTATGTGTATAGTATTCATTGAGTAGACTGTAAAAAAAAATTCAAAATAGAAGCTATTCTGCTATACTTTCTTTCACTAGTGTTTTTGAAGCCAGCTGCTGCACGTTGCTCTCCAGGATTTAAAACATTGGTTGAAATATATACTATATATAAATTATATATGTATAAAAAATTAAATTATATTCAAATAAAAGTAAAATGCATAAAAATTAGCATAACATTGACTCAAAGTTCAATTGGCCAAAGATGACAAGAGGATGCATGACACATGACACAACCACAACACCCATAACAACTGCAATAGCAACAGAGTTGCAATTTCAGATCCAAGGAATTCTGCAACGCAATAAATCTGGAAGATAATGTGTAATAATAATCATTGATTAGAAAATTAATGGTTTAGAAGTGTGATAAAATAAAATACATGTATCACAAATGCTGAAGTTAGTTACAATCTCAACGGTTGAATTTCCAAAAATTAATGTGCCAGTTAATTCAGCTAGTAAAGTCCTTTGTAGATGATCAGAAGGACTTAGGATCCATCTGCCTTCATCCGTTGCCCTCCTTTAAGAAGTAAAAAAATATTTTAATAGTGCTATTTTGTTTGAAATGAATGATTTTTTGGTGAAAAGTATTATGAATGACATTTTAACCAATTAAGATAGGAATAGGTAAGTGAGTTAAGAGAGAGAGTTGCTTTAAGATAGAGAAATGTTGTTCAGAGAGAGAAAGATTTATACTTTTGAGTTTCAAAAAATCTGTTTTGTACCTTTTAGCATTTTCCAAAATATTACTGCTCGAAAAGAACAAATGAAGTTTAAAATATAATTAAAATTTTGGGTGCAGATTTAAGATTGGCAAGTAGGTAAGGTGTACAAATCAGATAATATGAAAGTTTACATGCATATTTGTCCCTTTTTTTTGCATTAGTTTAATCATAGGTTTTATATCAAATTGCTTCCCTGTAGATGATTTATCCTGAACGAGTTTTAAAGTTAAGAGTTCGTGGAACAAAGAAAGATTTGATTCAAGATACCTCCTCAGAAGAGTTTTGTCTCATTATGTCAGGTGTAATTGCCCGTTTTGATGGCTCTGATATTCAGGTAAACACTAGTTTCTGTATCTCTTGGCTGTTGGAACTTCACTGAAATATAGATGAGTGGAAATGTAAAACTTTGTTTATTTTTTATTTTTTTTGGTGTTGGAATACTTTATTTTATTAAAAGTGAAATAGGGTGTCGTTGTTACAGTCTGAATTTTGGATTTGTGGTGGCTGATTATGAGTCTAATTGTAGGCTTTGTAATGTTGAAATGCAGAATATGCTGCAAAAATGGTTTGAAGAAGCAAACTCTCGATTTTCAGATCAAAACCCAAAGAGCCAAGATTCAGAGGATTTTGAAAATACTGATGTAAAAATACCTTACCAGTTATGGAATATTGGCAAGTATGGTACTTGTGCTGATGCAGCAATTACTGGCATAATGCCCCCTCCACTTATGGAACAACAACAGGTAAATTATTCTCTTAAATGATTGTGTTTTGTCTGGCATGGTAATGGTGTTCATTTGAATTTATTTTCATGAAATCCAAACAACAGAAATACAGAAAAGTGATTGGAGGAAATTATCATCAAATATTTTAGTATGTCTTAGCATCATATAAGATTTGTGAAGGCACATTTGTTTCTTTCATTTAATTGTATACTTATTCAGGTGTTAGTAGGCTTTTAAAAATTTCTTATTCCTTTTGGAAAAAAACTCACTCACTGTAATCACTTTTGAAAATTGTGACCTTTTAAAAAGTATAATAGGTTTGGTGATGTCTTTGATTTCTTGTGTGGCTTGTGTTTCTCAGTTTCATTTTGTCCTTCCATAATTATTGTGGTTTTATTTGAACCTGTAGATAATGGGAGCTTTCTGAAATTATTTCTGGTATTTGAATTCAGCTGCTTTTATTGTTGGGCAGTCAAATCAACGATATTATTGTGCAGTGGCTGTTGGAGAGGATGCCGTGATTTCAGCATACAGGTACTTGATGGATTATTTGGTATAATTTATGGTACTTCTTTGTCAATATGTGCTCTGATTTGCTCTATGATTTTTTTTGAAGTCATAGTAATATAGTATTATATTCACCAAGTTATTGTTTGATCCTTTGGAAGACTTTCTGAGAACAAAGGCAGGTCTTTAGTGGGAGCTATCTTGTCTAAAGTTGTACCTGCAACATTTTCCACTATAAGTTCTTTTTCTAAGTTGATATGGCGGAATGAACGGTCGTCTCCAAAGAAGTCAGATCTGAAGCCTCGGCCATTTGCTCGAGGTAGGAGTAACACCCATTATAGTGCTTGCCTTCTGTGATTATAAGTACACAGGCTCCTGCAGATAATAATATGGATGATGGTCAAGCCTAGTAAAAGGAAAAGAAAAATACATATTATCTTGCTAAATAGGATTGATTTTGACAATAGAAAAGTGATCCTATTATATTTTAACTATAACTAGAAGAAAAGGACTCACTCCAGAATAAGTTAATGAATACTTAGATACTTGTTAAAGGAAAGTTCTGCAGAATAACTGTTTTACAGGACACCTGTCTTTTCCTTTTTTGGCATTTTATTAACACTGGTGGAATTGATGTACTTCGATACTGAGAAACTCATTATGAGTGTCTAAAAAAAAATAATGAATACTTAGCTAAATCCCATTGCACATTCTGTTAGAACAGATATAGCTGAACCAACTGGATTTTCAACGATAAAATGCAGAGTTAATGTCCTTCATTATTGCTGCACCATTTCTAAATTCTTATCCTATTATCTTACTTTTTGCCTTCATGGTTCAATGCAGCTTCACCTCTGACATGTTTAAAGGATCACCCTAGGAAAGGTGAGAAGCTTACCTTATCACCAAGTGGTACATTGGCAGCTATAACAGATTCACTTGGTCGCATATTGCTGCTTGATACTCAAGCACTTGTGGTGGTGCGCTTATGGAAGGTTTTCTTTTGAACTTTTTGACCCCAACCACCACCTCACTCTTCCCAAAAGAAATATCAAAATGAAAATTAGTATTTTTTGCAGGGATATAGGGATGCCAGCTGTCTATTCATGGAGATGTTGGTGAACAAAGATATAGCATCATCAAGCTCTTCTTATTCTGAACCATTGAAGAGTGATTATTGCTTGTGTTTGGCTATTCATGCACCTAGGAAAGGAATTATTGAGGTTAGTCTTTTACCTTGCATTATAAGTGTGTTTTCACCTCTTTTTGTAAAACTATTGGAAAGCGTTGGCTGCAATTGTGCAATGAAAAATCTATAATTGCTATAATATAACAGTATATTCTCATTTTTACTGTCAGTGTAGCACTGATCCTCTACATTTTTATTCTTGTGCATAAAAAACTGAACCAGTCTTCTACTAGGATTGAATTGAACCTTTAGTGTTCTTACTTGGTAGATTCTTAATTTCTTTCCTTGATTGATAATGTCCTCCAGATCTGGCAAATGAGAACCGGACAACGTCTTAGAACGATTTCGTGCACAAAAGGTAGTAAAATGTTACAACCCAGCTACAGGTTTGGAGCATCAGTGTCCTCTCCTTATGTCCCTCTGGAAGTTTTCTTGTTAAATGGGGACTCAGGTCAGATATCAGTCTTAAATAGAACCTTGGATTCTTGATAGCTTTTGTCGTTAATTTTTTTATTCTTTCTATTTGCTAAATCAAAAACAATATTTGTAAAAAGAAAAAGACAGCATGATGTTATTAAGCCCGTTATATGCGAGATCATAGAATGGTGGATCCACTTGCATTTCAATTCAGTAATGGTGATTATTGTCTTCCGTTAGTGCCCTAGCTTAGTGAAAAGGATATATTGCTAAAGTTACTATAAAGATCCCTGCATCTCTTAATGAAAACTTTTGGTGAAAGTGTAGTAAGGCGCTTGATCAAGAAAGGACGAGCGAAGCTTTTTTATTTTTAGAATTGGTAATTAACTGATTATAAATTTTTACTTTTATTTTTATCAAGCAGATGCACGAACCGTGGGATTGATTACACTTTTTTTTTTTTGCAAATGCAACATTAATTTTTTTTTACAAAAATTATAACCACATAATTATGTTCAAACATAATTGATTATGCACTTTGAATTTATTTTTTAAAAAATAACTCAACATGATGAATTATCACAAAAAGGTAACGTGCATCATATTTGTAAAAAAAATAAAAAAACTGAATCGACTATGATTACCGCATAATTAATTATGGTAACAAAAAAAACATCTTTTTGTCCGTCAATTTTATTTTTAAGATTGGGATAAAATTATAAATTCATAATTGATTATTTTTTTTTTATTACTCATCTAACTAGTTTAATTTAAAATTTTAATCTCTTTTCACCTCTCTTCTATCTATACTAAACTCCACTTTTATCTCTCTTTCATTTTATTTCATTCCTTTTCATTCACCTCTACAAAATACAACTTTAATTTGGTTTTAATTGTTTGTTTGAATGAAAACTTTATTAGTTCGGTCATTAAAACTGATCAAAGAAAAAAAATAACGAAGTTAATTACTAACAAAATTTAATTTATATCAAAGAGCTGATAAAAGACAACATTGATTGATCACGATAAAGTAAGCTACGAGATCAGACAAACTTTTCTTGTGGCATCCCCAAGATAATGGTTAATACAATGTTACTGATAAAAAATACACTAAATTTGTCTTTTTCTTAACTTAATAAAAACCTTTCCGTTGGACCTATAACATGGCTTTGGCATCATCTTTTTGTAATGACAAATTAGAATTTTGTTATACCTTTTTCTTTTCTTGATTGTTATACCTAAATTGACTTGGAAAAAACAATTCATATTTTATTTTTATCTTCTTCACCTCCGCGAGTTCCTCCTTCTATGCTAAACTACGTTCCTCACTAGATACATGGGAGGTTAGCTCTATGAGTAGAGAATCATCACAAAATAATGTACATGTTTATTAGTTTATATATAGTTGCAAGCCAAACTCTCTAGTGTTTATTATATATGGTAGCAAAATGCTTTTGTTATGTATGTAAATATTTTGGAGTCTATATTGTATAATTTTGTAAAATATTAAGAACTAAATATTTAATATGTTTTTATAAAAAAAAATATTTAATATGTGTTATATTATGGTATGTACTAATTATAACTGACTGTATTTATAGATTTTTTTCATTACTTCCTTATTTTCTTTCACATAATATGGAAAAACATCAATAATACTTCTTATATTATTTCACTGTTTCATTATTTATATACAATTTCCTAATATACTTAGGCATAACACAAGTTTAATGTCCATGATAGTGTAAAATAAATATTCAATCATAAATGACCATTTGAATTATTTTATGATAATTTTTTAAAAGTTAACAAACTTATCATACATGGTGGGTTGTCATTAGATGATTATGTAAATTTTTTTACACTATTAGTATATAACTCTTTTTCTCAAAAACAAAATCCTAATATACTTCTTATCTTTCATATTAATTAAATACTCTCTTATTTTTAGTTTTTTTTAAAAAAAAAAACTTTTTCATCTATAGTAGTAAATATTTAAAACTATAATAAAATTTAGCAAAAAGATAAATCTATAATATAAATATATTTAATATACCATCAATAAATAACAATTAAAAATCTACTAAAAATGGATTCTTATTTATAAGATCTCATCACCTAATTCATTAGAATTAAAATAAATGATTAATTTAATTCATAACAATAAATTTATCTTTAATTTATATAATTTTTTTAAAAATATCATTATCATTAATATTTTTATTTTTTTCTAAATATATGTCAATATATTTAGAAACACTTCATATTTTGGAATCATTGTATGCATTTTCTGGCATAAATGACTCAAAATCTCTGTAAGACATCCAGTATAGCTAAAATATTAATTTGCATTAGTAATTTTAAAAACAATAAAATTGACATTTGAATAAATAAATATAAAAACAAAGGATTCAACCTCCTCATTACGCATGTTGTCGAATCTAAACCTGTAGTCAATGACATCACCGCGTGGGATTTCACAAAATCGTAGGCCTCTACCGCTCCATCTCGGTTAATGTGATAAGTTAATGTCAGATACATTATTGAAAAATGAGCTTTGTTTGAGTTGGAATTTTTGGTTTACCTATTTGCCAATGGATATGACGGTTGGCGTTCGACCCTTGGTTGAATGAACGACATGCGATACCATGTCCAAGACTATGATAACAGTGTACATCCTCCCATTTTTTTGGATGAGAGATAAATAGTCCTACACATTCTTTGTACAGATGTGCTAAACATGTCAAACCCCTACTTATCAGTTAGCCCGATCAAATCTGCTAATAAGGATAGATACATTTGGTGAACTCTATTCCTTGACTTGTGTGGCATCAACATCCCACCAATGAACCATAAAATGTATGCTCTACAATGGCCTGTTAGTTGTTGTGGTGTGGGTTCTGCTAGGAGAGTCAACATGTATTCTTTTAACCACTTTAGTTTAAGTGTTGATCCCACTAGTACGTTCTCTAGGAAACAATACCTATATATTCTATGCACATTTGTTCACAATCAAAATATGCTGGGCCAATAACTAGTCTACCATCAATGTATAAACCCAATTATAGAGCAACATCTTCCAAGGTGATTGTGCATTCATCAACAGGAAGATGAAACGTGTGTGACTCAAGTCTCCACCTTTCAACCAAAGCAGTCACTAAAGCGTCATTGATTTTAACTTGTCCGAGATTTGCAACATCTGAAAACCCAACTTGAACCAACAAAGGTTCAATTTTGGGATCTAAAGAGGGCATTGTCTGAGCATATGACTTGATTACATCATTAGTTACCTGAAGAAATGAAAATAATACAACATCATCATTTCTGACTCATGACTTGATTAACATTCAATTAAATAGTATGTATTACATACTTCTTCATATCTATGAAGGTGTTGTTTCCAAAGAAAAGGATCAATTGTAGATGTCATTGTTTAGGCTTTGGTGCTAACATCAAGAAGAACTTAAAAAAGGATATATGAGAACCAGAGAAAGTGAGTATGTTAGTTAGCATATATGATGGCAATACATGCAATGTATTTATAGGAAAAATGTAACAGTAACACAACTCATTCAGTGATATCTAGGCCGTTGATTTTGTCGGTGGGATCTTGGTTGTTCAGTGTTCATTGCTCCAATCGGTGATATCTAGGCTGTTGATTTTGTCGATAGAATCTTGGTCATTCAATGTTCGTTGCTCCAATCGGTGATATCTAGGACGTTGATTTTGTTGGTGGCATCTTGGTCGATCATTTTGAAGTGTATGTGACAAGCCATTAAACATTATAAATGTGGTATGCAGTAAGGTAGTTTGATCCATCACCTCAACCAGAAACCTTTCTATAACCCTGTACCCTAAACCATTGCTTCGTCATCAGTCAATGTGATTGTGTATTATGATGGCATGATCATAACAACTAAACATGACTCAACGTTTGTAAACAGTTCACCAAAGATCGTTCAACTTGACAACATAATGTCATTGAATGCCTTGAAGTAGGCTATTGGAAACAACATTAGTCTACCAAATGGTGAAGTGGTGAAGGATATTCATTTTCAATTTCCTGTATCATTTGTTGGTGATTGTGGCAGGTACATTGCATGCATGTTACATGATGATGAGGATGTAATGACTATGTTTTCCATGTTTGTAGACATCTCCAAGCTCACATGCCTGGAGTTGTATATTACCATTGTGCACCTGGCCATACAAACATTTGCACATCCACCACCAATTTCTGGCAGTTCTTTCAATTTTCAGGGTTTGGATAAATACCTCGCTCAAGCAATGAACCTTGAATCGAGTTTTGAAGAACTATGGGAAGGAATGATTATTTCAACCAAAACACTTGATACAAATAAGAATCTAAGTGCCCAAAGTTGCCCTCATGGATTCATATCTTCAAGTCTTAGTAATTTTTCTTATCTTTTCCCACTTGGTTCATGTGTTCGCGAGCTGAATCAAGACCCAAAAGTTGTCTTAATGGATTTATTGAGATGAAAACTATGAAATGAAACATTATTTAAATTCAAACACTTGATACAAATAAGAATCTAAGTGCCCAAAGTTGCCCTCATACATTCATTACTTCAAGTCTTAGTATTTTTTTCTTATCTTTTGTCACTTGGTTCGTGCATTTGAGAGCTGAATCAAGACCCAGAAGTTGAATTAATGGCTTTATTGACATGAAAAATATGTTATTGAAACATTATTTTAACCAAAACACTAGATACAAATAAGAATCTAAAGGCCCAAAGTTGCTCTCATGGATTGAAATTTTTAAGTTTTAGTAATTTTTCCTATGTTTTGTCACTTGGTTCATGCATTTGAGGGATGGATCAATACCCAAAATTTGTCTTAATAGGTTTATTGACATGAAAACCATGAGAGTGAAACATTATTTTAACCAAAATAGTTGATACAAATAACAATCTAAGTGTCAAAAGTTGTCCTCATGGATTGAAATCTCCAACTCTTACTAATTTTTTCTTGTTTTTGGCCACTTGGTTCATGCACTCTTTTTGTCTCACTTACAGGTTCAATTTATTTCATACCCTTATCTGCTCACGTCAGGGAATCCAATGCTTTACAATCTCATGTATTCATGTCAATGAATCCAATGCTCTAAATCCTAACCCTTACCCTAGGTTGTAAATCCTTAACCCTAACCCCGGACCCTACACTTAAGAGGAGGCAAAGCCTTTGTTGTATGATGTTTCTTGTGCTCTTATTTTTCTCTCACTCACAGGTCCAATGTATTTTAGTGATGAGAATCCTGAAACTGGTCAAATACAGGCTAAAGGTCCAAGTGGAGAAGGACGAAGGCCCAAGTGGAGAAGGACAAAGCCCCCGAGTGGAGAAGGATGAAGGCCCAAGTGGATAAGGATGAAGGCCCAGAGGCAAAGACACTACCAAGACTATTAATTGTTGATGAAGGCCCAGATTAATTTTAAGGCCCATACTAAAATATGTTCTATTTTTATTAATAATTTTTATTTATTGTAATTTTGGCCCAAACTATTTAGAAGGCTCATGTCTATTTTTATCTTTTTGTTCAGATACACTATAAGTATTGGTTTTTGTTTTCAATAAAGGAACTTTTGGCATTTTCATAAAATTTGGTGAGAGCTTCTCTCTAGGTTCCTTGTTGAACCAATCTCAGACTTATCAAGGTAATCCTTGTGGCGTCTACCCTGACTTATCTTCCTTCACTGGAAGTGGCGTCATCCAAATCTCCGTAGCCTGTATCAAGCGATCCGCTCCTAGTCAGGATCACATCAGTATGTTAGTGGATGAAGGTAATAATTGAAATAACGTTAAATAGTGAAAAACCCTTAATATTACATCAAGAGTAGTTTTGGTAAGTTGAGTCTCAACACGCTCCGTAATTCTACTTCAACCGACAACTCACTGCCTGAGTGTTTGTATTCTATCTCTTTAATGTTCTCTGCTTAATTATCTTCATTTATGTCTAATTTTATATTCCATATCATTATTTGACTCATATCAAATTTAGTTCATTGATTGCTTAAAATTGAACATATACAAATTCTAAGTACAATCAAAGTCCCTGTGGACTCGACACTCAGTTTTACTGTTTTAATTTACTACTTGGACGAATTAGTGCACTTGCCAATCGGTTAACAGTTAACCTGCTAGTGTCCCCTACATTGATTGAACACGCCTCTCAACGTTTGCAAACCAAGGGATTCCGAGGCAAACTGAGGCAAAAAACTTTTGAAAAAATTCACTTCAACTTATATTTAAATAAATAAATTATATTTTATTTTATCATCAATAATTAAAATTGTTATATAAATTTAAAGATGAAAATAAAAATAAACAAGTGATTTAAAAGAGATAGACATACATTAAAATTATGAATGTGCAAAAAATTACTTTAAAAAGTTATATTGATTGATATAGATTTTATTTTTAAGTTTCATTTAATCTATTTAAAAGCTTAATTTGGTATATTAATCTATTTACAAATCTATTTTATATTAAAGTTTTTATATAAGTCTAATTTTTCTTTATATTACACAATAGACTCATAAATAATTGAGAAAAAAATTATGTTAAATAAACTATAATCTATAAAAAATCAAAATTATCATTACTCAAAACATGATAAAGATGAAAATACATAAAAATAAACAAAAAAATAATGTAGCGAAAATATCATCTTAAAAAAAATTAAACAACACATTCTCTTAAATAAACTTTATTTAATTTTAAACAACAAATAAAATTAAAAAATAACAAAAATAATACAAAGTGTTATCAAACTAAAAATTATTTTTAGTTTAAACAATTTAAATATAAATATAATTAATTAAAAATGAAAAAAATTAAAAAAACAATTTACAAAAAAAATTAAATTAAAAAAATAAATATAAAAAAAAACTACGTTATGAAATCGATTTCTAGGGAACCGATTTCATAAAGTTGATTGTAAATCATGCAAGTTTTGATGATGTCAAAAATAATTTGCTTGATAATGAATGTCATCATAAAAAAGGGAGAGAATGTGAATGTATGTATACATGATTTTGATGATGCCAAAGAAGAATCAAACAAGGTTGCTTCAAAGGATAAACAATGCTTCAAGATTAATACAAGATTGCTTCAACAAACAAAGTCTTGTTTCAAGATTTACTAAAGATCAAGTCTTACCTCAAAACAAAGTATTTCCTAGACATGTAAGGCTCTGGTAACCGATGACCAGGCAGTGTAATTGATTACCAGAAGACAAGTTTGAAAAATAGTTGTTTAAAAGGGTTTTGAATTTGAAATTTGAACCTTTAATTGATTAACAGATGTGTGTAATCGGTTACCAGCAACGAAACTCTTGAAATTCAAATTCAAAAGTTATGACCCTTCAAAATATAATTGTGCAATCGATTACCAGAAACCTGTAATCGATTACCAGTGAAGAAATTCAAAAAAAGCTTTTCGAAAAGACACATCTCTTCAAACCATTTTGAAAAGACACGAAGGGTCTATATATATGTGTGTTTGACTTCAAAAAGCAAGAGAGAGATTTTTCAAGAGAATTTCATTGCCAAATGCTCTCTCAACAACTCTTGGGCAAACACTTGCAAATCTATTAAGAGTTCATGGAACTTCAATTGTAATATTCTTATCTTAAAGAGAGAATTTTTTTTTTCTTCTTCTTCTTATTCAAAGAGATTGATTAAGAAACCAAGGGTCTTTTAAGTTGTAAGGATTCCTGAGCACAAGGGATGGGTTGTTCCTGTGTGGTTCAGACTTTGTAAAAGGATTTTTACAAAGAAAGTGAAAAATCTCAAGTGGGTTGCTTGAGGACTGGATGTAGGCACAGGAAGTGACCGAACCAGTATAAATCGAGTTTGCATTTCTCTTTTCCCTTATCTCTTTTATTTTATTGCAATCAATTTTGTCTTGCATGTTTAAAAAACATTATTAAATTGATTGTTGCATCTTCTTCTGCATTCTGAGCCTATCACTTAGAAGGAGCGTTAAAAGTTTGTTAGTGGAAAATTAATTCATTCCCTCTTAAGTTATTGAGGTCGCTGGTCCATCATTGATTAGTCAAAAGATAAACACACGCTATGACATCAGTCCCCAGGAATCGATTTCATAACGTGGTGTTGTAAAAAAAATAAAACCATAGTTTAAAAATCAATTTCTCAAACCGATTTCTAAACGAAGGCAACAAAAAAATAACACTATTCATGTTAAGAAATTGGTTCCCTAGGTATCAATTTCTTAACATGAACACTCATTTGTATCATTCCCATAAATATTTTTCTAGTTGTATTATTTACATAAATATTTTATTTTTTTCTATTATTTGCATGAAAAAATTCCTGATTATGTATGTTTTAAGAATTTTATGTGTTATTTTATTTTAATGATTATCATCTAAGTTCAATCGTACTGTCCTTTTAATAATAGTAGTAATTTCACTTTACATTAACTTTTACTATTTATTGTGATATATTAACTAATAATTAACTAATTATATTATAAAACAAGATTACTAAGAATTTGGGAAAATAAATACCGAGAGGGATGACACATTAGTAAACTTGTCTAGTTTCATTTAAGGATTAATTTTTTTAAAATACTAATGTGGATTAATTCATATTTAAGTACTCATACTTTTATATCAATCATCAATGTAAACTATTAAAATTGAACATATTTTACTTATTTAATTTGTTTAGGTAAAACAATTAGATCACTTAAATATATTCATTTTTCATAAATATTTAACTAAATTATATTTATATTGAGTTTTTAAATATATCCATTTTTCATAAATATTTAACTAAATTATATTTATATTGAGTTTTTAAATATATGCATTTGTCTTAAATGCTATTCTAGATAAGTTATATTATTTTATAAATTAATGAATATAAAACAAATTAAAATAAAAAAGATAATTTTTTTATAAAAAGAAACTGTTACAGAAAATAAGAAAACAATTTATAACAAATAAAAGAACTCCAAAAGAAATAACAAAAAAAAGAAATCGTTCATATTCTGAACTTCTTTTTTTTTAAAAAAAAAAAACTTATGGAATAACCCATTTCATAAGGTGATTTTGAAAAAAAAACATGGTTATGAAATGAGTCCCGATAAATCGATTTCATAACTTTTCCTTTACTTTGATATGTATGAAAAATATTTGTGAAATTTCATTTTTTAGGATATTTTTAAATCAATTATTTTTTATATGTCGAAATGGACAATTTCATTGTTTATAATTAAAAAGAATTTTTATGAGAGTTTTTTTTTAACAAACTCTAATTTATATTTCTCCTAGTTAATTTTGTATAAATTATTCTCTTTATTTTTTTTAAAAAAAGGAAAACGCAACACCGGTGAGAAATCGGCTTGAGGAAATTAATTTTTTGCATGCATGGTAATTTATATTATTTATGTAAATAATTTTTTATTGTATTATTTAAATAAAATTTTAATTTTTTTAATTATTGGGATGAAAAAATCACGAAATCTTACTAAGATGTGAAATAAATTGAATCGAAAAAATTATGAGTACAATCAACAACACCTACCCCAGTCTCTGTGTAGCATAAAACCACCCGCTCAAATCATAAATAAATCATCTTAGCAATCTATCACCCACCCCTCCCTCTAAACCAACAACATGGACAATTATTTCTTCCTCTTCATCATCATCATCTTCCTCTCCCTCTCCCTCTTCCACCACCCCATTTCCGCATCAAATCTCCACAAAATCAAACAACTAACTCCAAATTTCCCCCTTGAACCTTTATCCTCCAATGACCCTCCACCACTCCCCACCGAATACTTCGAGGTAACAACACCCATTGAACACCCCAAAACAAAACCTTGCTCCCACCACATTCTCCACCACGACTTCGCCTACACCTATGGCCACCCCCCTGTTCTCGCCACCTACACCCCTCCCTCCCATTGCCACTTCAACACCTTCTCCAAAATCGTGCTCCAGTGGAACGCCACGTGCAAAGGAAGACAATTTGACCGCATTTTTGGTGTGTGGCTTGGTGGGGTTGAGCTTCTCAGAAGCTGCACTGCAGAGCCAAGAGCCACTGGCATTGTTTGGAGTGTTGAAAAGGACATCACAAGGTACCGTTCTTTGTTGTTAAGTCCACAAAATCAAAGCTTTGCTGTTTTTCTTGGGAACGTTGTGGATAAAACCTACACTGGGGTTTACCATGTTGATGTCACTATGCACTTTTACCCTTTGGGATATTTTGATGGGGAGAGCTCAAAGATTGGAGTTTTAGCATTTGGGGGTGGTGTTCATGCTGATTTGGTCCTACCCATTTCTAGAAACCTTCCATTGAATGATGGGTTGTGGTTTGCTATTCAGAATTCCAGTGATGAGGGTTTGAAGGAGTTTAGGGTGCCTCAGAATACCTATAGGGCTGTTTTGGAGGTTTATGTTTCATTTCATGAGAGGGATGAGTTTTGGTATGCTAACCCTCCTGATGAGTATCTGATTGCTAATAATCTCAGTGATGTGCCTGGGGGTGGTTCTTTTAGGGAGGTTGTGGTTTCTCTTGATGGGAATGTCGTTGGTGCAGTTTGGCCCTTTAGTGTGATCTACACTGGAGGGGTTAATCCCCTCTTGTGGAGGCCTATTACCGGGATTGGCTCGTTCGATCTTCCCTCGTATGATATTGAGGTCACACCACTTTTGGGGACCTTGTTGGATGGGAAGAGCCATTCGGTGGGGTTCAGCGTGACGAATGCAGTGAATGTTTGGTTTGTGGATGCAAATTTACATCTTTGGTTGGATGGGAAGAGCAGTAGGACAGAAGGAGGAGTTGTGGATCTTGTTGCCAAGCCTTTGGTTGAGTCTCTGGTGAGTGACTTTGAAGGTTTGAATGGAAAGTTCTGGACTAGTGCAAGGAGGTCCGTTTTGTCTGCTGGTTGGGTCAGATCCTCATATGGGAATGTTACTACCAGTTTTGTCCAAGATTTTGTTTTCAACAATTCAATGGTGATGGGGAAGAATGGGAATCAGCAAATTGTGAATCAAGTGATTCTTTTCAATGACAGTGTTCATGCTAACCTTCCATCACCCTTTGTTAAGGACACATACAGAAAATTTTCCCTATACTTGGACACTGACGAAATGGATCAGGGCGATGATACTTATTTATCCGTTTCAAATGTTACATTGGGATTTGATGTGGACAAGTCTACGAGCTCGGCTTTTGGATTTTCAAAGAGCTCTCTCAAAAATGTGCAGGATGCTCAGGGTACTATGGTTATCAAAGGGAATTTGGTTGTTAGGGGATTGGGTGAAACACAGCAAGATTACAGTTACACAAGTGATGGATACTGCTATTCTAGGAAAGTTGGCAGCTCAAATTACACAATTCTTTACGACAAAGTCAGACATTCGTGTAACAAAAGAAGTCACTCTCATCTTGGTCCTCATTCTATCAAAAAGTTGTTCATTCTCTAGGTTCCCTTCTTATAAGAACATAGAACTTTATTCTCCCCGGCTCAGTCCCACAAGTCCTTCCTTTCCATAAAGATTTGCCTTTCTAGCTCCACTCTCAGACTCAGGGATTTGTTCTGTGCTTACTGTGTCAGTTTGTTACATATTTGCCACTAAGATTTGTCTGTTTTACTCTCTCTCTCTCTCTTTTCAATAAATATGCATTATGCAATGACAAAATTGTGATTTTCTTCCACAGTTTAATCAAACATGATTAGTTTTCAGTGCTTGTTTACATGTCTTAGAATGTTTCTGCTTGAATAGATCTGCATCAACATACATATTTAGTATTCTTGAATTGAAACAAAAGTGTGGCGGGCCTTTGCCCCCGTAACAAGCTTTTTTGGCATCATATCTGAGAGATACCTGGGAAGGATTTTAAGCTAACCTGACAGCATTAATGGGTTTCATATTATTTTGCAAGAATAATGAGTCATATGCTTCACTTATTCTTTTGTTAAATACTATTTTAGGAGTTCCTGTAAGAATGGCGACAAGTATAGGGAAAATGTAAATTTGTTTGTTTTGTGTCAAGAAGGATGTTTAAGTTTGAACTGACTCGTGACCTACCATTTATCAATATTTTAATTTCATGCTGCTATTACAAAACCAAATGAAACTGAAGTTAAGTTTATTTGCTCATAGTTGGTAATGTGCAACATTTTAGAAGCTACTCAAAAAACATGTCATATCAGGTGTAAAAGAAACTAAAATAAGGTATGAGTGCAAAATAATGTTACTCCATGAGAAGTTTATTTCAAGGGTTGGTTTCCAGGTGGTTAAGCTTTCAGACTTGAGCTGAAAGATAAGCAAAATGATGCATAGCGGAACCATAACAATGCTACTCTACCCTAGCTATTGTACCTATGTGTTGCGGAGGAATATGAAATGACGATTTCATGTTATGCCTGTGTTGATTTTAGGAGCAATGTTTTAAAAATTGAGAAATTAAAATCATTGAACTTGAAAATTGGAAAATGAAATCGAGTTAGTTTTTAAAATTTTCAATTTTTAGAATTGAAAATTTTTGGAGAACAATTTCTAGCAGTTTATAGCTGCCAAACTAAAAACTAAACAGAAAAGTAGTTTGAGGAACAAGATTAGTCAAACTTTAATTGAGGAACTAAAAATAAAAATTTTGAACAATTGAGATACTAAACTACATTTTATCCTTTTTATATTAATCTTTAAAATATGTTTTTTTTTTTGTTTCTATAAAATATCTAAAGTTTATTTTTAGTCTTATAAAAAATTTCATCTTATAAAATTATAATGTATTATTTTTTAATTTAAAACTAGATTGAGGTGGCATATGATTGTCTACTAAAAAAGGAGGCCTCTAATAGCGGGTTATTGGAGATGGAGTACGATGCAGGAGGCCTCCTCTCTTTTTTATGAATGTTGCATGCTTTGTTAAGGCAGGTGACATGGCTTCTGCACTAGGCATGCACGAGAAGATGGTCTTTAATGATTAACTTCACTAATTAATGGCTTTTTCCGAGTTGGATGGGTGAACCATGGCTTGGACCTATGGCGTGAAATTAATGCGAGGAGTATTCTTATTATTGGGCATTTCCAGATCCATCGGAAGTTGTGTGTCACGGCTGACGTAGGTTGATGGTGGTGGTGGCGTTCGCTGCGCATGGAGGTTGATGGTGGTGAACCCGAACCAAATTTTTTTTATATTTTTTTCCTACAATGTGATTCTAATTCCCAAAAATTGTGTTATGTTATTTTTAAATTTGTTTATCTGGCAGTTTTTAATTCTCAAAAATTACATTTAAAAATTTAAACTAAAAAATATCACGTAGATGTGGATTACTTCAAATCTAATTCTAAGTTAAAAAAGTAATATATTATAATTTTACAAAGAAAAAAAAATAAATGAAAAATTTTATAGAAATTAAAAACAAATTTTAGGTATTTTACAAGGAAAAAAAACATTTTATTATTATTGAAAAGCAATATTTCAAACATTCTAAACTCAAAGTTGTCACTTATAATAAAAAATTAAAATAATATAATTATAAAATGACTTTTCTATTTATATATTTTTAAATTAAAACTTTAATTCAAAGAGGCGTGTAATAACATATATGTTAGTTTTTGAAAAATAATATAAAACATTTTAAAATCTTAACATGTAAGAATCTTTAAAATTTTGAATTATGAATTATAAACTAAAATTAATATATTTGTTTTTTTTGCTAAATATCAACAATGTATCTAGATATAAAAAAAATTTAAATTATTAATCATTATTGTGTAATACAAATAGTTAGTAAGATTCAACTGATTATTATATCTTAAAAGATATGGAAATAATAAAAATAAGAATTAAATTTATGTTTACTCAATAAATTATTTACATTTTATCTTAATTTGAATATGTTGTAATTTTGAATCAAAATATATTAATTTTATTAATTAATTTGAATTAAAATATATATTATGCCTAATTACTTTAAACTAATTAAATATATTAAAGAAGAATGATTGAGTGTTTCATGTTGAATATTTAAAATATTTTATTACTTACTGAATTACAATAATTAGTTGAGAGATACATGTGATCTTTGATTAAAAAACAAAAAATATAAATTGATACCCATCTTTACCGCACAATTATGTATTTTAACCTATAAAACAATCAAATCAACATTATTTTTGTGATCCTTTTGTTATTTTTTCTTTTCTTGACCCTTTTTTATTCTCTAACTTTGTTTGAATTAAAAATAAAAATATTAGATATTAATAATTGTTATCATTATGTATATATGAGTGACGGTAAAATTATGCTCAATCAAAAATACTATAAAGATTAATTTTTTATTCTTGAATTTCATAATTATCTTAAATTTTGTATGCAGATAATTATACATAAATTATTACATGTACAATTAGTTTTTTTTATTACTTACATATGTTAATAAAAAATTAGTTTATTAATAATATCAATATTAATAATAAGTATAATGCGTATGTAGTATAAAAAAGTATGATACATGTATAATTAATATAAATAATTGTTAATCATTTTCATTATTATAATTGCATTAAAATTATTATATATAACGTGTGTTTTTTAATTTCAAATGAATTCTCTTTCAAAACAAAATCAAATATATTTATTGTTTAGAGCTTTTGAGGATGTCTCATGTAAATATTTTTTGGAAAATATTTTCATGTGTATATACTATAAATATGCTATATTTATTAAATGAGAAAAAGAACTATACACTAATGTAAAATATTTTTATATAATCACTTTAAAAATCATATCAATAATAATTTACTATTGGATGATGGTATAAAACTACTTTACACTATTAGTAAATGATCATTAAGCTCTTACATATATAATGTAATAAGTTGAATATTATATTAATTATATTATATATATACATATTTATTAGTAGAAGTGAGAGTAATTATATCTTAATATAATAACTACTAAAATTATATGTAAAAATCAATTTGATTATATTTTTTCTATTTGATATTTTGCTATTTTGATTTTATCTCCAAGATTCATTAAATTCAAACACAAATCTCTCAGATAATAATACATATAGAGAGAGGGGGAGACCAATGAGAGAGGCTCTTGTCATAGCATATCAAATTATTAATCGTAACGCATCAAGATAATACATTAGAACCATAGGATAAGATGCAATGGGATAATGCTATTATATCTATTTGTACAACAAATAACAAATTATAATAAGATAACTTTCGTATCTTCATCAAATGGACCCTATACGTTCATATATTATTTTTTTAATAAATTTTAAGGGGCCTAAAATTATTTTTATAAAGGCATATACGCACTTTAAAAAAATTATTGTATTAAAAAAAGTTTTACCATATGACATCACTATATTCATTCTCACTAAATTATAATTGCATAATCATTAATTATTAAAAGATTTACTTAATATAATTAAATTTTAATTATCATTAGTCACTAAATTTTTACTATTAAAAACACTAATATTTTTTTTCTAATTATAGTTACAATCATGATTAAAGTATTCTAAGTAATAAATAATTATATTTTCTAATTCAAATTAATTAACAACACAAATATATTTTGATTCTAATTTAAATTTAAACTTTACACTAATTTTTTTTTAATTATGGTAACATTTTTATTATCATGATTTTATTAAATTGCCTTAAATATTTATTATAATGATAATAAAAACAATGATAATAATAACAAGCATTCTTATTAATCAAAATAAAATAGTTAAACACGTTAAAAAGTTACAATAATATTAAAAATTACAAATTTTAAGATTAATACCTGTGAAGTCACGGAATATTTAACTAGTATAAAATTGCTAGAGATATAATAAAATCAAACATTAATCAGAAAAAAAATACAGATTATCTACAACTGATAATAATAATTAACAATTGCACATTGGCAATACATCAACTCGGCACTCATTGTTACACATTTACAAGTGCAAATGGCTGCACCATCATATTCAAATCAGACTTCAACGGAATTCAAGACTGGGGTCAACGCCTCTTCGACTTTCATCTATTAGAGCCCAACTTAACATTTCAGTGCAGAACTGATCATCTGGTTTCAGCCACAAGGCCTAACATTCAAGAAACAAAATGATAAGTAAACTCAAATGCATGTTAAGGGAAACATACAAAATGATCACATGGAGATCCTTCAATAGACGGTGACAGTATCGTTTTAAGAATAACATCCATCAAAGCTAATGACTAGTTGAAGAGATTCTTTAGTAAGCATCAACCAATGTAGGCACTCCGTTCAACTATTGAGATCCATGAACATTGTTCAAGAGATAAATTCAATTTTAAGATGTTGAATAGAGTGTCCATGGTAGGTGGTATTCAACCATTCTTAAGTAAAACATAACTCAGTATGCCTAGGCATTCCATTCAACAATTGATGAACACTAATTCTCAGATAAGTGCATTTTTAACAAATGTTCATACAACCTTACATTTATTACATGTTAAATACAATGTCCATGGTAAGTAGTGCCTCCTAGGAACATGTTTGGTTAGAAAAAATATTCTTTTTTCACTAATGATTATGAAATGTTATTTTGTTTTCACAGGAGTTTATACAAGAAATGCTGAAAACAACAAATATTGAAACAGTGAAAACCAAGTGATATTTTTACAATTATTAATGAAAATAGAAAATTAAAATATAAAATATTTTCTCAAACTAAATATATTATAAGAATTTCTCTTATGGGGGTTGTGGGTGGATGAGCTAGTAAAGGTGTATCTATACTTAAAATTAGCAAATTGAGATTACAATCCAGAGAACTACTCTCAGTCCACTAAAATTTAAGGGTAGACACATCCTTACTTGTTCGCTCTAGAAAGTGACTGACTTACTATGAAGTACAAACTCTACGATTAATGTCTAAAACATAAGACACCGGGGCCATAGATAGATAGGCATACATGTTCCTAGGAGCCACCAATTACCATGGGCATTTTAACATGTAACAAATGTAAGGTTCTATGAACATTTGTTAAAAATGCACTTATCTCAGGAGTGTTCATCAATTGTTGAATGGAGTGCCTAGGCATATTGAGTTATGTTTTACTTAAGAATGGTTGAATACCACCTACCATGGACACTATTCAACATCTTAAAATTGCACTTATCTCTTGAACAATGTTCATGGGTCTCAATAGTTGAATGGAGTGCATCATAGGTTCATTATCATGGATACAAGCACAGTTACTCACTTTGTGATAATATGCAATTGCTGTGGTGAAATCATCCTGCATGAATTACATACAACAGTAAAAAAGGGAAGTCAATCAAATTTCATCAAATAAATAGATACATAAAGATGTACAAATACTTTTCAAGCAATAATAGACATTTAGAAAGTATGAGCCATTGACAGCCAAAGTGCTTTAACATAAAATAGCAGAATTTATTTCTTTTCACAGGCACTACTCTCAACCTGCCTCAACTTCTTTCAATAAAAATATCCATTAATGAATGTGTTAACATCTGCTTTTGTTGGTATTATTGGAAATCAATCAGTCTAAAGAACTAATGTGTCGTGAACTTTGAAAAAAAAAATCAAATATGGGTAATGGTTAACCAATCCTCTGCCTATCAAAAATTACAAAAACTGACAAGTCAAGAGTAATCATTCCCCTACTGCCAGCACAGACCTTTTCAGAAAAAAACCAACATAGACTATTTACCTTAATGAAGCCACAAATCCAAATTTCCAAGGCAACTCATACATAAAAAGGCTACATAAGAGCAGGACATTTGCTTCTCACATAATACCATAGTATATTGTGTTTTACTGAAAATCACAAAATAAGAAAAATATGAATATAATTTTAGAACCTGTAGGTGGTAAGTATATGCAAGACCGGCATAAGTGCTCACACTTCTTGTTGATAATGCAAGTGCTTTCTCATAATATGAAATTGCTTCTCGGTACATCCTGAAATAGTTCATTTCAACAATATTGTCCTTCAGCAGTCATGATAACAAACTAGCACTACCATTATTCAGATTAAACCTTCTATCAAATCAAGAAATTCATATTCTTTCTCAGTCAAAATTAATGGTTGAGGAAAAAATCCAGGACAAGAAATTTAAACATAGAGTAACCATGAACATAACAAATTTTATGGGTTTTAAAATAAATCCTCTAGCAAATGATGTTTCAACTCAACAACAGAGACCTCTCTGTATGCTAATTTTTCTATAAAAAAGGACAAGAAAATGCAAGCCCGATGACCACTGAGATATTAATTAACTTACTTCAGCTTTCTGTATGCATGTGCAAGATTGACTACAGTCGATTCCCAAATTTCAGATAAAGTGGTTGGTACCAAGGCTAATGTTTTCTCAAACCACCACACTGCTTTCTTATACCTGAATCAGAAGTCACAATTAATCAAGTCAAAATCTCTCAATTTTGCTAATTTGCATGGAAATTTGGCTGACAAATAATTAAAAAGATTTTTTTCAACTGTTTTGAGATTTAGAGATAAAGAGGGAGCACTATAATAAGATAAAAACTTTGATTTCGTCACATTAATAGAAGAATAACTTAGTACATTGTAACTCTTTTAGATTTAACAAGCCTCCATTAAAGGGCTTTGCAAGATTTCAATTTCCTTTCTTTAATGATCAGAAACCTTTCAACATTTTTAACCCATAATGCCAAAGAAGGAATTGACCAAGAAATAATTCCTTGCATCAACTAATCACCTGATACCTTCAACAATAGTTAGGTATAAAAAAATTTCATGGTTTCTATAGATAAAATGTATTCCACATCCCCAATGGAAATTTACAAGTATTAGTAAGATTAATATATTCCCACACATCCAAAGAATACCTGTGTTTAATAATTTAAGAGCTTATTTTCCTTGTTTAATAACATTTTTAACCCATAATGCCAAAGAAGGAATTGACCAAGAAATAATTCCTTGCATCAACTAATCACCTGATATCTTCAACAATAGTTAGGTATCAAAAAATTTTGTGGTCTCTAGAGATAAAATGTATTCCAAATCCCCAAAGGAAATTTACAAGTATTAGTCAGATGAATATATTCCCACACATCCAAAGAATGCCCGTGCTAAATAATTCAAGAGCTTATTTTCCTTGTTTAATGCTTTAGCTTTCACCTCTCAACCACATTCTTCTTCACAACCATTTCTATAGTAATATGAGAACATAAAGAAGCCTTGTACAGAACAAGGGCAGGATCCTATGAACTAAAATGTGAGTTGATATTAAGCAAATGAATACCCACATTCTAACAGACAAAAAGCAATGCTAGTTCAGAGAAGTATAGATACAGGAATCTCTAGTTCTTTACCACTAATCATGTTACATAAGAACAAGTGAACAACTGATAAAGAATTAAAAACTTACAAATTTTGGAATGTCAAATCCACTAGAATGAATGCATATTTACATCTTGACTCAATTGAAAAATAAATAAATAAAATTTAGTATGAAACTGCAAGAAACAATGTGTAGTGCTCCAAGTCCAATTAATATATGTTTGAACCATAACTCACATTCATGAGACCTAAAATATATTGTCGCTGAGTCAAGTTGGTAAAGTTCAATTTGTCTATCTTAACAGCACTGAGAGCAACCATAACTGAGAAAAGATACATGAGTTATATTACTTCAGTATGACAATGAGATAATTATGAAAACCAACATGAGCAGTTCAGACACCAAACATAACTATACTAACTCAAATTATATTAAATGACTATACTAACTCAATCCAAGAGAATTTTAAATGCAGTTCTCAGACATCAGACTTTACTATACTAACTCAAATTATATTAAATGACCATATTACACGAGCAGTGGTTCAATTGTAAAGTTTACAAATGCTGAATAAACTTCCAAAATAGAAAATAACTCTGCAAACACTTCCACGATGCCATATCAATCTATTTCACTACACATTCGTGCTGATCAAAACTAATATATTCCTTCGTTACAACTAAAGCAACTCATATTTTGTATTAAATAGAGT
Source organism: Glycine max (assembly GCF_000004515.6). Lineage (NCBI taxonomy): Eukaryota > Viridiplantae > Streptophyta > Magnoliopsida > Fabales > Fabaceae > Glycine > Glycine max. The sequence continues at coordinate 34,136,172 of NC_038242.2, read as the reverse complement.
CAGGGTCAGATTCTTCACAAACAGGCTTTGTTTTTTTTCATTAGGATCATTTGAATAGCATTCAAGAGAAGGGAATTCTGTACAAGTGAATCTGAACAATTAAGTAACTTATAAAACAATAATTCAAAGCAGATAGTTGTCCTTACTCTTCCATATGGTAGGCAACAACTCCAAGTTCATTATACACAAGTGGATCTGAGGAGCAAATTGACTTGGCCTGCGTAAAAAACTGAAACAATATGGGAACATTAAGATTTAGATAAGGGCATGAAAGTATATGCATGATCATACACTGATTTGTAGGAGAAAATTTATTTTTTAGGTAATCAGTCATAGAAAGTGGACCTTGTTTGAACTCTACTTTTTATAGGATTTGCAAGGATATAGTTGGAAAGCATTACACCAACACCACCCCGCCACCCCCCCCCCCCCAAAAAAAAAAAAAAATTTCCCTGCCAATCCTTGAATCTGTCCAACTTTATATACCTGCTCAGCAAGCTTATAACTGTGGGTCCGCATGCATTCCATTCCAATGTAAAGAGTTGCTAAATGGCACCTGGAATAAAAGAACATCAAGATTTACACTGTAAAAGAGCAATTTATAGAAAAATAAGAGGATTTGACAAAAAAGTTGTTAAACAAACCAAAGTGACACATACATGGAAGCAAGTGAGCACCTAGTGTAAGAATCACAACTTTGAAATTTAAAATTGCAAACTGCTTTGGGATTCGATTGGAACATGGGTTTGTGCCTTAAGGAAAACTAGTAGGAATTATGCCCCAGCTATAGAGGATTATGAGCCACTAAAAGTAGCACTGTTGCAATCTCCAGAAGGTAAAACTAAACTTTTAGAAATTACAATCCTTTACTACAACAAAAAGCTCAAAACTTAAAAAAAAAGGCAAAAAATACAACAATTTTGTTATATTGTAATCATTGAATGGAGGGAAGAAGAATTCTGCAAGACTCGTGATTCAAGTCTTTAAGCAGGAAGACCCCACATATTTGGGCCACCCTTCTAGTCCAAATCACAAGGCAAAGACAATTGCCAACTAAGGACCAATTAACTTTGAGTTTTCTAAAGAGAAAAGTGCCATTTAGTTTTAAAAAACAACAAAGAATTCCATTTTCTGCCTTTTGCCTCCTTTTGCAAGAACCCAAAAACAGGTTTTATAAACATGTACTAGATTCTTATCTGACATTAGTGAAGAAATGCAAAGAAAATAATTTGCATTTGGGGAATAGTGGGAAAATCTAATGCTGTTGTAAAATAAATATCTTACCCAGGAAACAATCTAGCTGCAGTGCGGTAAGCAGACATAGCCTGGTCTCCCTCTTCTTGAGCAGCATAAGCATTCCCATAGCCTATCCATGCAGGGGGAAATGTTCCATCTAGACTAGTTGCCTTGCTGTACAGTACACAATGAAATTGAACAATAAGTTTCGATAATGATGTTCAAAAACAATCAAAGGCATAAATAATGAACCCTTGATAATTATTCATGCAGAAAAATCAGATTAGGCAAACAATTTTTAAGTATTTGACAGAGAAGACTGTCAAGCAATCTAACTCAGGTCAAAGAAACAATCAAACTCTTGTAAATACAGTAGATATTAGGATAGGAAAATACATCTTTCAGTTTCTTTTAGATAAAAGATAGCTTTTTAATTTGTATATATATGGGTACACATGTTGTAACCCAGTATACTGATAAAACAGTTTCTTCTCTTCCATGAAACCCAAACTTAACAACCCACAAAAAGCAATCTCAATCAACCAAACCCATGACAAACAATATATGCATTTATGTGCAGTTGAGGTGATAGCATGTCATTAGACATAACATATCCTTCAGTAGCCAGACATAACATTTGATGGTTATGAAACAAATTGACAACTGCATCAAATGTCAAATACAACTTATCTGATGTTATGAAGCACAATGAAATATAAAAAATTTTCAGTATATTCTCAAGTAAATAATAGTCAAACATTCAAATTCTAACAATACTGACAAGGAGAAAACCAAGAACCACATTCCTGTGATGATAAATTACTTGAAAACATTAGCTTTAGTTGTTTAAAGATTATCTAATTCTGGTAATAAGATATGTTTACCTAAAATAACGGCGGGATTGATCATACTTCTTGATACAATAGTAGTAGCAACCAACAGCAAACCATGATAAAGCCCTACACCAACATCAATGAGATTTAATTGTTTTACATAACAAAAGGCTTAAGGAGACAACTACATATATCAAGCAAAAGTTTAAATTAAGAGTAATTCTTATATGTGGCAAAATCATTAGAAGACAATAGAAATCATGGAAAAAGTGTTTACATCTGAGGATAATCCTTCACCAAATTGCATGACATCAGATAGAGTTCATTTGAATGCCCAAGCTCCACAGCAGCTGCCAGATGTACTAGCGTAGTCTTTAGATGGAAAAGATCCTTCTCAAGCAAACTGTAACAGAATTATTTAAGGTAAGTCAGGAAGAGAGAGAGAGAAGAAAGGAGTGGGGACAGTGAATGAAGCCAAAAGCCAGAGTTGTATCGCACCCTCACTTCAGTCACCAGATTAGATCCACAACTTACTCATTTGTTAACTCAAAACATTTCTGATATTCACCGCACTGATGGTAGTATTCAGCTTTGCAGGCCAATAGATCAGTATTGGATTTCAGTGTCCGCAAAAAAGAAGAATCTGATTGGTCACTTTTACAGCTTTCATTCTCAAGATCTCTGAACTTGGCTACTACAATATTTTCTTTGTCATACTGCATGACAAATAAGGGATTATCTTTCAGCAGTACAAAACATTTGGAAAGAAGCAAATTCTACCTGTCACCTGCTATTACCTTCTTTATCAAACAAGAATAAAATGAAGAGAGCCATCCATCCTCACTACCAAATTGCAATGATGAGATCAAATTTGCTTCTGATATTCACCATACAGAAAGGAAAGACAGATATATATATTAAGATCAATTTTTAATTAGACAATCTACTTCTTAACCTTCTTTATCTAAGGATAGAAAATTAAAATCAAAGAAATTTACAAGGGATCAATGAAAACTTCTACCTTCCTCACATGTAAGCATGTGATTCTCAATAAGGCATTCCAAAGCCTGTCATAATTATTGCCAAACAAGAAGGAAAAATCAGATAACTAGTGTGAGAAATATGTACACAAGTACATATGCCACAAATGACAATCTCCCCATAAAGGAAATAATACATTTGAGCATTCTAAAGCCTGAGGACTACTGGCTACAACCTACATTGTATCAATTTACAAATTTAGAGAAACTATCATAAGAAAAACAAAACTCAGTTTCTTCAGTAATAGATGTTATATAAGTCTAAGGTATGTTAGCATTTTTTTCAGCATTAGAGTGATACCTAACGGGCCCAAGGAGGGGGCGGGGGAAAGGGATGTTCCATCAGTGTGATGAACCCCCTATCTAGAATTTGCAAGCAAATTTCCAACCATGTGAGCACAGCTCACAAGACAGATCCCAGCATTCCATGATACTACTAATGAACTTACAAAAGATGGTGTGGAGAATATCAATCCATACCTCATAGCATAAAGGATCCGCTTTTATAGCAGCTTTATACCTTTACAAAAACAAATACAGCAAAGAAAGTGAGTCTTTTTTAATCAAATAGGCAGAGATCATACTTTTTGTAACTCTTCACACAAGCAGCAAATAATTATACTTCTTCCTAGTAATAAATGCTGAAAAATAATAAGGCCCAGGGTAAATAAAGTTCTCAATAAGTATTTACAAGAACAAACAAATAAAAAGATAAAATGAATGAAACTTCTCCTATAAATTAAAATCAAATTGTGAATTTAAAATTTTTTTTACAAATTCTTCCATCTAACTTCTCCAAAAGATGAGGCACATAAGTTGCTTTTAACTTATGGTAGAAGGTTTCATTCATTTTACCTCCTATTTTCTTCTTCTATAAGTATCTATTAAGGAGTTTATCCAAACTAACCCTAAAATCATATCTATTTTACTTATCCATAAGTTAGAAAATAACAATCCAAATACCCCAAACATACTCACCACATTCTGGCCTGGGCACGGTTTTCTAAAGCTTCATATGCTTTGCCTCTTAAGAAGCATATTGCGGAGGATATCTGTTATAGCATAACAAAATGTATTCAAATTCAAATAACCAAAAAATAAGTAAATAAACAAGGGCATTCCCAATGCCTCGAATTCCCATTCTAACAAGATATTCCAAAAATTTCACTTGAACAATGCTATTCTAGCACATCATATCAAAGCAGCAGAAGTAATTCAAAATTTAAATTCAGCATTGGAGAACATTTCCAGAATCCAGATCAGGTTTAAAAATATGATATTATTATTTTTGTTGCCAAAAATAATATGCAAAGTTGACCAAGCCATATAAATACGAAACCCACATCTCCAAATCAACTAATCAATATTTCTAATCATCTATAATGTGTACAGTGCAAGGAACAAGAAACATCCCAGGTATTCTTATGCAATTAAGTTGGAGATAGCTCACCAATGTCTGGCCACAGTTCCAGCTCACATAAGAATGGGAAATGAGTAAATTTAAACCAAAAATGCACTTTTTCAAGTTGGAATCCCTTTCGGATGAGATTATTATGTTTATCTATTTAAATGTCTTCATTAAATTAACAAAGAGACAAGCGACCTTTGCACATTTGATATTTTTTTAGCAGAACATCTTTATCTTTAGCTAATGAACTTACAGGCTTGCCTTGTAAAGTCCAAGAATAATAAATAACCAGACACAAATTTAGTTGCATCAATATATATAAAAAATAAACAAGGAACTCACATTGATTTCACGATCTTCACAATCTTTATCCAAGTACATGACATTAGAGTCCTTCATATCATAAACATTTCCATCGTCGTCCACTTTAGCCTCACCCAGCATCGACAGGCACTGATCCCACTCCTTCAGTTCCTCCTTCAATAACACCACGCCTCATTAATAAACACCAATAACAATAAATAAGAATAAACCCCAGTTACATCCTAAAATATTACTCTCTCTTCCATGATTTTAACTGATAACCAAACACATTAAATCATCCAAATAGGAGTCATCCCAATAAAGTGAGAGGGATCAACCCTTAGTTTTTACCAGCACGACTCAAATTAATTTGAAATTTCTTCCTAATCTGGATAGATATTGTTATTGTATTAGTAATTAGTAATTTACAAAGGGGGTAAATAAAACTTTCCCCCATTTACTAATGGCTCCTAATCCTGCCATGATCATTACGACGATGGGCTACCAATAGATGCTGGAATCCAATCATTTCCTTGAATTGAATTCTGCACTAAATACATTAACAAAAGCTCGGCATACTCAGTGATACAATGCCATACTCAATAACCTATGGACTACAAGTGAGTGATGGTAACATTTGTGAGGCACTAAATTGATATTTAATTCTTAATGAATTGATTTATTTAATCAGACACACTTGCTGAGAGCTAAAGAAGTTAAGTTAAAAGAACCAGAAACAAGAATAATTTACTTTGACATTCTACAGTCATGTGATTCATGAAGATACACTACACACAGGCCAAAAATTTACATCACAATCATGGTTTTAAATTGTGGTCGCAGTTGCAGTGAGCAAGAAGCCTTTTATATTGCAGGCAATTGCGGGAAAATGCAGCCACAATTGCAGTCACGGTGCGGTTACAGAGAGTCAAAATACCTTGACATTGCGGTTGCGGACTGCTATTTAAAACCATGATCATAATGCATAATGTTTCAACATTAGGAAACAGTCCACCATGCAGCAGAGAAGAATTTAAAATAACAATAATACGCATCGGTGATGAAATTACATTGGCAACCACATTCTAACTCAATAACCCTTATCCAGCTGCAAGTTATGGAGGATTTGATGACAGCACTATGCACAATGACGCAGAGTCACTTGGCATCAAGTTTCATAACCTTCTCAGTACCCTTTTCCAATTTCCCAACAGATACCACAAAAATCCCATTTAAAAGTTCATTTTGAAATAACTATAAGTTGTAACTCATACTATTTGAATTCATTCAAAAATCACGTTTCAACTCGTTTAAATAAAAATAAAAAAAGACATCCCATTATTAGAATTGATGTGTATTTTCAATGAATGGTTTTAATCAATAATCAAATGAAAAAAGAGAAAAGGAAACAGAAGAATACGAGGCACTTGGCGGCGAGGTAGCGGAATCGGAGGTCGGTGAGGACGATTTTGGATGCGTTGAGGAGGTGGAAGGCGCGGCGGTAGTGGCGGCCGAGGAAGAGGGCCTGGGCCTGCATGTAGATGTCTGCGGGGTCGGCGGTGAAGGCTGCCACTTTGTCGGCGAAGAAGATGGCGGAGGAGTAGAGGTGCTTGCTCACGCAGTCCCGCACCACTCCTCGAAGCTTCTCCATCTCTTCCTCCCTCATCTTCCAAACTTTACTCTTTCACTCACTGCTTGCTAGGGTTTTGCTTATGAATTTGCTTGTGACTTTGAGGCCAAATTGTGACGGCGCCCGGGTGGTGGTCCTGCGACGGCGGTGCGACCTCACTTGCTCGACGGCAACGACGGCTGAGGCTGATGCGTTTAGGGTTTCAGTGGTTCACTTATGCGTCTGTTTCTTACGATTTTGTTACTTTTTCGTTCAAACTTCAAAACAACGTTGTTAATCCAAGGGAGGGAACGTTTTGTATCAAATTTTCAATTTTTAATAATCAAAATTAAGTGAATACCTAACTTATTATTATTTATAAATTAACACATTAGCAATCCGTTGTAGTCTAGTTGGTTAGGATATTCGGCTCTCACCCGAAAGACCCGGGTTCAAGTCCCGGCAACGGAAATTTTTAGTTTTAATTAATATTTTTAATTGTATTTTTGTCTCCTTGTAATCGATCATTGTTATAGAAAAAATGGCTAGTTTTAGGATGTGAGTGAGTGGATTGGCTAAACTTTTTAAAAATCATACCAAATTTAGTCAAAATCTTAGAATGCGTCTAGTTTTATATATACTAGTTTTTAATATGGGTAGACAATTTGTTTGTGTAATTATAGAATTATTTTGTATTAATTAATATAGTTTATTAAGGTTTTAAATTTTGAGTCAAATGGTCACTGATGATGTGATGATGGCCTCTCTACCGCCGCTTCCCTAATGAACAGCACATAAAAACATGATATTCATCATCCACAACAGTGACAGAGTTTGTTTTTTGATAATTCATAATTTTATTTAATCATACTTATTGGCAAATTCTATAAACATAAAATAAAAATATACTAAATTAGTATCACACGAAAAAAAACCTTTATCATTTTTGCTTATGAAGTTGAACATATTCCTTATGCAACAAAAAACAATATAAAATTAGAATAGACATAAAAATATTATAATATGACTAATATTCTACTTGTGCATCCACACCGGCCTCCGGGAGGCCTATGTATGTGTGCACATTATCCATTATCATTTGTGTAATACTTTTAAGAATTTAATTAAATTGATAATAATATGTATAGTATCTTTAACTCAATTCAATATTCCAATAAGTTAGTTGTGGAATCATATTTTTTCATTTGAAAAGAATATATTATATACTAAGGAAGTTTGTAATAAGAATAAGAAGGATATCGATAACTCATCCAAACCTAAAATATTATATGCTAAGGTAGTAAAAGATAAGAATGGTTGCTGATAATTGATCCAAATCAAAGAAGACATTACACCATAATTTATATAACTTATAATTATAATATATATGTCATTGTAAGTCAGGCATGTTGGCATTTTAGAAAAACTATTTTAGCAATGGCAAACCAAAAGAGATACAATGATAATAAACACAAAACTTTATAATAAGTGAAACTATTATTGTAAATCAAAACATTAAACCCAAACCTAATAACTCTTAGTTAACTTTTGTCACTCCAACCACCTTTCCCATTGCAGCATCAAAGGTAAAACAAATTTTGTCTCCCTTCTATAGTTTGTTATATTTGCAGTAATGCTTTCAACCTTTTCCAATCTTCATTGTGTTCTTGTGAAGTTAATGGATCAAACATTTGCATTCAATGATAACTCCACCCAATAACTCAAATGATTGAATCAGATTTAGCTTGCCTTAAGAAATTCGCAACATGGAGGGGTAAGTTCTAGCAAAAATGAAATATATTAACCACTAGAATTTTTGGGTATGCAAAGAATTGAAATAAGTGTATTCCAAAATTAAAAGTGAAAATAAAATAAGTGAAAGACAAAAATTTAACCATACAAATTGGCTTCTTGTTGCTTTGTACTTGATCAAGGATACTTCAAATAAGATTTCTTCTTTGCTGGTTGCATCAGGTGACTGAGGTTTGGGAAACTTATCACATTCGTCACCCTCTTGAGGTTGAAGTCGTTTATTTTTTAAAATAGTAATTAGGAACAATGAGTGAAAAGATATACAACAAAATAAAAGATTGAACCTCAACAGTTGTTCTATTATGAAAATGTAACCCAAAAAATTAATCATTGGTAGTCTCGTGTTTTGATTTCCTAACCTACAAATTCAATTACCTAATTGAGTAAATCATTGTATTGATTGGATTCATAAAATCTTATGATTAATTCTTTTAGTGGTAGTTCAAGATGAAAACTAGAGTTAAATTTAATTAAATGAAACAAAACTGGAAGTTGGAGAATATGTTTAGAACAACTCACATTTCCAAAAGAATGTGAAACTGATGAATTGGACAAAACATCTCCAAAATCATCCATCATATTCCTGAAAGTAGAACTTGAGAATTGAAATAAGACTTAAGTTAGAGTAGAATGTACTCCTCAGTATTAGTTTGAACTACTAAAAGTTGGAAGTCAAAACATAAAGTGTTTTTCATGTGTGATATAATAAGAACTTTACCAATTAAAGATTATGGAACACTTCTTTGAAGACTACATTTGTTGTAGTATTCAATGGTCTTCCTTCCTTATTATGTATCAAGATCTTCAATCCTTGTTTACTCTTAACTCTTAAGATTACTACATATAATTGACCATGGCTAAAAATTGGTCTAGGCAAGTAAAAGTCCAACATATTCCAATGATTGACCTCAAGATTTGTTGATTGTCATGGCATATGACAGCATGATAGAAAACTGCCTCCTAATTAGTTTAAAATGCCATGGTGACAGTGATGGGGACATACACATTATAGGAATATATATCATGGTTTGCTAATCTTGTCACAGTTAGTCTTGTGCCATTACACAAACCTTCAGATTGATCTATATTTCTTAAAAGCATGATCGAACTTCCTACTTTAAGTTTAATTTTTTGATTAGGAGGTTCGGATGTCCTAAGAGAGTTTAGAAATTCAAGAGTAAGTGCTTCCAATGCTTGGTTGTCTGCTGCATTTGATTTGTTTACCATATCTAAACTTAAATATTCTTTTTCACCACCTACATTTATTAGAAAAATGGACAAATTAATGCAGAATGTGTTATGTTTGCAACACTTATTTCTAATTGAATGATGCATAAACTAGAATAAATAAGTTAGTACATGGCACTAATGATAGAACAAAATCATTTATCTCATCAACAATATCAATTGTAGAAACCAAAATAGCTCTACATTGCAAATACTCCTCATTAGTGTACTGGTCCATTAGATTTGGGTAGGTGCTGTTGACAATGCCATGTATAGGGTCATTAAAATTTGAGATGAGAAGCTCTTGTGGGATCTCTATTATAACATAACCATCATTTGATTCAGAAATTTTTTCATCTCCAATATCAAGTATCCATTGGGAAAAGCTATTGAGTTCACTTGCAGATGAGTTGTCCATACCAAACTGCAAATGCATGTTTTTTGTCAAAGTCAACACTTCACAATGATCTCATATATATGATGCATTAATCATTGAATGAACAATATCAGATTGTCTTCCTCTTGGAATGACCGGTAAGATTTGACGAAAATCTCCACCGAAAACAATGACCTTTCCTCCAAATATTGTAGACGATTCATTACCAAGTCCCATGATGTCTCTTGGGCTTTTATCTAGTGCTTCAAGGAAAAATTTATGGGTCATAGGTGTTTCATCCCATAAATCAACTTTGTCACTTTCAAAAGCTCAACTAATTCACTACCCTGGTGAATATTGCAAATTGAGTCATCAAAAGTAGGAATGAGAATCTTGAATTTAGAGTGTGTACAACAATGATGATATTCCACTTGAAGCCACTATTAAAACAATTAACCGTTGACTTCTTATTGTCGAAGTTAATGTTTTCCACATAAAGGTTTTTCTTGTACCGCCATAGCCATATAAAAAAAAACATCCTACCTTTCCTATTCATAACTCTCATAATTGTGTCAAATATATTTCTTTGCTCAATTGCAAAAGTAGTTAAATAAAATACATCATATTATAAAAGAAAAAAACAGTACTTGGATTAAAATTTTTAATCAATACGTCCTTTATCCATACATTTAAAAGTTATCCTTTACCTGTAAGAGATTTAAACTAATTATTAAATTGAGATTTTAATTCAGTAACATCATAATCCAGCTCTGCACAAATCAACCTATTTCCCAAATGTGTTGTGACATAATGTTATGGACTAGGTATCGATGGAAATTCCTTTAGGCTTTTTCTGTTTTTTTCTAGTAAAATCTCTATCTCAATCAAAGTTAAATTTTGCAACTCTTGATCAGCAAGCTGCAAGTCTATACATAAAACACATTAAAATAAGTAATCAAACACAAATAGTAAAACATGACTCGTATTTGTTAATACTTGTTTAAGTATTTACCATGAATAGTTTACATTCTTCTTTGTTGAAACAAAATCCCAACTAAAAGCCAATGTCAGACTTTTATCCAGGCATCTCCGAGTCTATTAATGTTATTTGACAACAACATAGTGACAAGCAATTTCCTCAAAAGGTGACTTGAGCCCCAATGGTAAGCTACTCTAATTGTCTCAATGTATTCCTTATCATCTCCAATGAAACCCATAGCAAAACATGCTTCCTTAAAAGTTGGATATTCAATATTTCTCATAGTCTTAATTGCATCATAACTACATTGTCCTTTTGCAACGGTTAACATTAATATAAGAAAATATAACTCGTCTGTGCTTAGAGGAATCCATATCAACCTTACAATTGTATAACCTGATTTGTGTGGTTTCCAAGTTCTTCTAGTTTTGACATAGACATACTTGGACACAAATTGAGTATAGGTTAGATTCTTTGCCTCTGGATATTTTCTATTTGTATCCATCCAAGAGGTGAACATCGATTCGATAACACTTGGCTTTGAAAGAACATCATCAATCACTTCATTATCTTTAAAATAGACTGCTTGTTCACTAGGTAAGTGAAAGAATAACCTTTCAACAATTGGTTTCCTGTTATGAATAGGAAAAGAAAAAATTCTCTAGCAAGCTTCAACTAGTGATATATATCAACAATCCAGGTATTGCTTAATTTCATCAACTACCCCATCAGAACATGATACTTGGTGCTCAGTTGGAACAATGGTTGTTGTAATCCTATCATAACCCTTGTTGATGTACTTGAATAAATACTTAATTGAGGTACTCTAGTAACACCATTCCATGTTAATATGTGCTTGGAACTTTAATAATAGTCTGGGATTGTAAGGGACAATAGAGTGATTGTTAACTATTACACCATTTTTCAAAACAGTATAACCATTGTCTCTTTGCCTGTAGACCGGATAACCATCTTGATCAACAATGGTTGAATTCTGGAACTTCTTAGGATAATACCTAGAACACTTTCCACCTTTCATGCATGGTGATATTTTTTGGATGAACCACAGGGACCATGAATCATGTGAGCTTTCACCAAATTGTATATCTTAGGTTCATCTTGTTCACTTGGAATTTCAGCTGGAATAATCCGGTCTATATCTTCAGTAGTTGGGTATTTGCTTTGTGGATGTAAGAAGATAAGCAAGTGATCATGTGGTAACCCTCGCTTTTGGAATTCAATTATGTACATATCTGTAAACAAAGCATAATTAAACATTCTTCAATAACTTTATAATTCTATGGTTAAAAGTCAATGAATAATTTTTAATTTGTATTGAAAAAGAAAATGTGACATACATGCAACCACTTTTCCCAAAATATGTTTCTTTGTAAAGTCTGCCAAAAGTTCTTCAAATTTGATTCTGAATACTCTTGACATTATATCAAGCCAATCAGGTGCTTTCAAATCCATAGACTTCAACGACCTTTCAATTTCTGGCCAGCAAGGATTACATGTAAAGTAACAAACAAATCTTGAAATCCAACATGGCTACATATAACCATCCCATCAAAATAAAGTTGATCCATGTAGCGTCGACCTCCTACGAATGATGAAGGTAAAATCATTCTTTTTCCTCTACTTGAACCTTTAGTTTAGACACCTTGCCATGATTCGGTCAAGTTATAATATTTGTCAACTCTTAGTTTTTCTTGATTCCTTCTAATAAAATTAAGTCTCTCTACCTCTAGCATTGCATAACCATCTACCAGGAATTGCTGAAAAAGTCTCCTAGACCGAAGCAGAGTTTGCACCTTATTTGCTCGAGTTTGGATTCTAAAACACATCCACTACTTGATTGTAATTCGAATCCTTTTTTTGAGAAGTATGTGTTGATCGGTGAAGAACATCATGTCTGTAACCATCTTCACCATAAGGAAACAAAAAAGGGTTTTGAAATCTTAAATAGCTAGTATGCAATTCATCAATTCGTTGAAGTTTTCCATTATGTGTCTCCATAATAATATCTCTCTTTGAACCTATATCAACATCCCCAAAAATTAGGGTAGTAACTTCAAATACAAGTGGTATGTTATATATTCTACCATTTTTATTTATGTTAGAAATCAACACCAGTTTCAAATCATGCACAGGTTCAGTTTTTAGCCTTTCCTTCATCATCCTAAAGGACTTTGCATGTACATTGTATTCATCTAACATGATCAATAACTTGGACACAATTTCAGCATCTATGTTCTTTTCATTCCTACATTAATTAAAGTACCATTTAGAAATTTTTAGTATAGTATCTGACACTAAGATGATAAAATAAACTACATTAAAATTTTAATTAGTGTTATTGGAAGCTTTATACATACCCCATTGACTGAATCTGATTATGTATCTCATTTTCTATATCATAAATGTAAAGTTGTGCAAACTTAGGCGCATGGCCACGAAGAGGTAACAAACTCCCTATTTGGTGACATGATTTACCTTGTATCTTTATGGTTGGTGGTTCTGCACTGTTAGTAGATCTATCAATCTTAGCCCCCTTTGATGTAAATGTAAACATCATATTATAGGTCCTATGTTGTTGATAATTTCTGTTATCATTAGCATTGTTATCAAATAGAAGATGCTGGAGCAGAGGAGGTGGATCTTTCAAAAGAAGGAGCAGAACTTTGCCATCACCGTAACAAAGATAAAATCAGGGGATTGTAGTGTGTCTGTGCTTTCGTGTTCTTTCTTGATACCACATATAATCTTGGCAATGTGTACATTGAATTATTGGATCCCTAATATCAAAATATCCTACAATGAATAAAACTGATATTAGATATTGAGACTCAAGCTAAATTGATAACAAATATACAATATACAATATCTTCTAGTAGGTCATCAACAAAAATAGTTATGGGATTGGTAAATAATAGGTCATCATCCTCATAATCAAAATTATTTTTAGAAATTAAGTAAGCATTATGAAGAAGAAAAATAATTTGTAATAGATAAACTAATCAGGTGATAAAAAGCATACCAAAGCTCTTAATGATTTTTAATCTTGTACCTAATAGAGCATTTATAATTTAAAAATTTTCTATTCTTCTTAGCTTGATTGACATCTCTTTGAATCTTATTTTCTCACCTTAACTCATTTTTGGTTTAAGGAAAATGATTGAGCTTAATTGAGAATTGTAGCTAATTTAAGATTTTGTGTTTACTTGACCTATCTTCCTTATGCAGGCCCTAGAGGACACTACAAAACTCCATTTGGAGAAAGAACTTTATTGGGAGAAACACTTCACTACACTTCATTTTGTACAAAACTTGTTGTGCAAGCTTTCTCTTTTCTGTCTTTTTCTCTCAAGTGTTCTTCATTCTTCTTTATCTTTTCAATTTTGTTCCACCATTTTCTTACAAAAATTTCATGGCTTCTGTGACACCTTCTACCCTCACAAATAACGAATAAAAGGAAATAAAATCATGCCGATTTTTTTTAAAACTCATTGACTTTAAATTGATTTCAAAAGATAAAGGGTTCACATTCACTTAATGAAAATATAGTAGAAATTGTTCGAATAAAAACAACAAAGTTATCCTGGCTCAAAACAAGGCCGTCCATGCTGAATGAATAAAAAAAAAACTAAAACAGAAAGCATAACACAATTATATCGTTTATAGAAAATATAACATGCGAAGTAAAATCCTATGGCCCAATGTCACACTTATCAGAGCATGTCTCTATCATAGACTAAGTCTCTCCAACTCTATCATGGAACTCATTATATGATGACTCACCTGAAACAAAATGGCAATCAACCCAAACACAAACACACACTGGGAGTGAGTTATCACATTCGCATATTATAAAACATTAGAGCATGTGGAACATATAATACTTAAAGTTGAATTTATATAAATAACATCACTTCACAAAATCACACACATTATTCACACCCATTTGAGTTCACACACTCCAGGTAATAACATCAAACCACAATTGTTAACTCAATGAAAGTCAAACACAAGCGTTATGCGAAAAATACACTAGACTCAAGCCTACATGCAATGTGGTACCATTTTTTAGTGAAAAACCTCCTCAAGCGCCTAGGTGTACATGACAGGACATGCCTCACAATGGGTAAGTCAGGTCACACTCACTAAGTGAAATCATAGGGAGATCAGTCAAGGTCACACTGTTTTGCGAGAATGCTCCAACCATGTGGGATCGACACCGACTTAAAGGATCACTCAAACTGGATGATCCCCAAGACCTACACTCCGAAGAGTCCGTCAGGGCCTCTCCCTCCTGATTCAGGTCCAACCCAAAAAAAACATTTGAACACATAGACTCTACCGATGAATTATGCAATGCACACAACTACTCAATTGTTTTCAAAATCTCAATTATATATATATATATATATATATATATATATATATATATATATATATATATATATATATATATTTAAAATATATTTTAACTCAATGTACCTCAAGTGATTAAACTCGTCAGTCCCACAGTAGATCCCATCACAACTCATCGCGCATTAACTCGTCGTCCTTAAAGGGTTTTACAATTGTGTGATTACATAATTCATGATTCACAACTCAAAACATACAACATCTCAACAATCATGTAATTCATAATCCATTATACTAAATAATTATCACTTACACACAATCCTAATCACAATTTCATAATAAAATAATTTATCACATCCCATGCATCCTATACATATAATTCAATAGTAACATTTACTTGACACAACAAAAAAATATAAATTAAACCGAAATATATTAATTCAACAAAATAAATAAAAAAACTTCTACAACAATTAATTTATAAAATCACAACAATAATCACTATGAACAAATAATGTCTATAACCTTATTATTTATTTATTTATTTATTTATTTATTATTATTATTATTATTATTATTATTATTATTATTATTATTGTTACACATCACAGTGAAAATGCATACTTGAAATACACTAAGACTAAAATAAATAGAGTACCAAACCATTTTTTTTATACTTCCAAATGTTTCTTAATGCTCAAATATATTAATTAAACAAAATAAAAATAATTATTATCAAACAATAATTTTACAACAATATATAATTTATTATTATACAGATATAACATATACAACTAAAAAGAAATAAACTAATAATTTCACAACACTATTTAATTTATTCTGAAAAGCAATAAACAATAATTTCACAACAGTATTTAATTTATAATATTAAACATATCAATTTTAAAAAAAAAACAACTTTCTTATACATATGTATATGATCGTTACAATATAATATTTTTCACAAAAAAAAACTTACTTATTATCAATTGTATTTGCTAAAAAAAATATTCGAACACGTAACTAAAAGAGAATTTGTACCCGGCGTTTCCAAATAAAAAAAGGACGTGGTCATAAAATTTGTGATATAAAATTAATGGCCACTTTATTAAGTAAGCAAGTATAACCAACCAAATGAAATCAATTAAATCCATTAATTAGTAAATTAAAAAGCTTTTATTTTAAAAAAAAATCTCTACGAAGACGAGTGTAAATCTTTTCATCTTCTTTCTTTTCAAATATACTAAAATCAAGCCTCAAGAAGAATTTCTTAATGCTCCAATTAATATGTATTAAAACTGCACAAAGTCTCAAACATCAAAAGCACTGCAGCAAGGAAATCAAGCTCTATTTGGCCAGTACGGGTTCCTTCACTTTCTCGGAAATCAAACAAAAAAAATGGAAAACAAGGAAGAAGCATAGTACCAAAATGGTGTTGGAGAATATATATATATATATATATATATATATATATATATATATATATATATATATATATAAACAAAAGAGATATATCTATATCTATATATAATGTATTTTTAACAAAGCCATACAGTAGATGATTCATAAATTTTGATTACAAACAAAAGGAAAAATAATTAAATCACAGGCATAAAACAACGAAAATTATATGCGTTAATATACAAAAAGAAATCAAGTAATAACCATTAACAATTAAAAAAAATTTGATATATACTAAAAAAAATATCATATCAATATACATTAAACATTATCATAGAATTTCATGAATTAAAATTTTATAAAAAAAACAACCCAAAATACCCCAAAATTGATCCTCCAGAGATCCCTATACATGTTCCTTCTAATCCTGAAGCGTGAGTAACTCATCCCTTACCTCGATGTAGTCGCTCAAACTTTCTCCGTTAGCAATCGTGGCGTTTCTGGTACTCTCTAGAGCTCCTCCTTTGGTTGCTCTGTTAGGATTCTAGTGCGTTAGAAAAAGAAAAAGGAACAAAAGTATTTTGTGAAAACTGCTCTAGGTTAAAATTTTGGCTTATATAGTGAGAAATTATGATCTATTTAATTTTACTTATTTATTTATTTAATTTATTTATAAGAGAGCTTAAAAGTTACGGCTGTTACAATTCCATCCCCTTTAAAAGAAGTTTCCCCTCGAAACTTACCTGTATCGAATAAGGTAGGATATGCATCACGCATTTGACCTTTTAGTTCCCAGGTAGCATCCTTGCTTGAAGCACTTCCCCAAATCTTTTTCCCCCTTAGCTGCTTAACCATACGATCGTCGATCCTCAGTGGTTGTGCTTCATATGTCAAGTTCTCTTTCATTTGGACATTGTCCAACTCAATCACGTGCGACAAATCATGGACATATTTTCTGAGCTGAGAGATATGGAAGACACTATGGAGATTTGAGAGGGATGGTGGCAAAGCCACTTGATACGCAACTGGGCTGCCATGCTTTAGGATTTTAAAGGGACCAATGAATCTAGGTGTGAGCTTATGGGACTTCAACGCCCTACCAACCCCAGTCCACAGAGTGACTCTCAAGAATAAATGATCACCTACAGCAAATTCAAGATCCTTTCTTCTCTTATCATAGTAGCTCTTTTGCCTACTTTGGGCTGCTCTCATCCTTTCTTGGATCAACTTGACCTTTTCAATGGTCTGTTGAACCACCTCAGGTCCTAAGTCAATGCTCTCATCGGGATCTACCCAACATAGAGGTGTCCTACATCTCCTACCATACAATGCCTCGTAAGACGCCATACTTATACTGGAGTGAAAACTATTGTTGTATGTAAATTCTATCAAGGGTAAGAAACTATCCCAACTACCCTTCTGCTCTAACACACAGGCTCTCAAGAGGTCCTTTAAGGATTGGATGGTGTGCTCGGTTTGACCATCAGTCTGTGGATGGTAAGCAGAACTCAACCTAAGCTTTGTCCCCAAGGCTTTATGAAGACTCTCCCAAAATCTAGAGGTAAATCTGGGATCTCTATTAGAGACTATGCTAGAAGGAACACCGTGTAGTCTAACTATTTCACTGACGTACAAGCTAGTCAACCTCTCTAAGGAATATCTAATGTTAATTGGGATGAAATGAGCAGACTTCGTCAACCTATCTACAATAACCTAAATGGAATCTAAACCTTTGGGGGTCCTAGGTAACCCCACCACGAAATCCATGGAGATGTTATCCCACTTCCACTCAGGTATCTCTAAAGGTTGCAACTTCCCTGAAGGCTTTTGGTGTTCTATCTTAGCCTTTTGACACACTAGGCATGCAAGGACAAACTCGTTAACTTCTCTCTTCATACCTGGCCACCAAAACATCTGCCTAAGGTCCTGGTACATCTTAGTCGCTCCCGGGTGGATACTTAGACTACTTCTATGGCCCTCTTCCAAGATCATTCTCCTAAGCTTGGGTACACTAGGAACACACACCCTATCCTGAAATCTCAAGACTCCATCAGTTCCCACTCTAAAACTACTCTCTCTCCCTGCGACTATGGACTCTATTTGAGCTGACAAGAATGGGTCCGACTTCTGACCCTCACGGATCTCGCTCAAGAGTTCGCTGGTGACTCTCAACATACCCAACTTAATGCTACTAGAGGTGATCTCACATGCCAAACTCATGTCTCTAAACTGCTCTAAGAGGTCTAACTCTCTAACCATCAAAGCAGACATTTGAAGGGATTTCCTACTCAAGGCATCAACTACAACATTGGCTTTACTTGGGTGATAGCTAAGCTCAAAATTGTAATCCTTAAGGAAGTCTAACCATCTCCTCTGCCTCATGTTAAGCTCTTTTTGATCAAACAAATATCTAAGGCTCTTATGGTCACTAAACACCTCAAATTTAGATCCATAAAGGTAATGCCTCTAAAGCTAAAGAGCAAAAACTACGGCTGTTAACTCAAGATTGTGTGTAGGATAATTCCTTTCATGTATCTTAAGCTACGGAGAAGCATAGGCCACTACCAGTCCCCGTTGCATAAGCACCCCACCCAAACCCATCTTGGATGCATCACAGTACACCACAAAAGGTTCACTCGGGTCAGGTAACACTAAAACTGGTGCAGTGGTCAATCTTTCCTTAAGGGTACGAAAACTACTCTCACACTGGGCATCCCACACAAAAACTTGACCCTTACAAGTAAGCTTAGTCAAAGGTAAGGCTAGCTTAGAAAAACCCTCTATGAATCTACGGTAGTATCTTGCTAAGCCATGGAAACTCCTAATCTCAAACATTGACTTAGTAGAAAAACCCTCTATGAATCTACGGTAGTATCCTGCTAAGCCAAAGAAACTCCTAATCTCAAACACTGACTTAGGACTCTCCCAACTCATCACTGCCTCTACCTTGGAAGGATCTATTGCTATCCCTCCCTTGGATATAACGTGCCCTAAGAAGCTCACCTCCTCTAGCCAAAAATCACACTTGGACAACTTAGCATACAATCTATTGTCTTTGAGGGTTTGCAACACAAATCTCAAATGCTCCTCATGTTCCTCTCTAGTCTTAGAATACACCAAGATATCATCTATGAAGACCACTACAAAACTATCTAGGTAGGGGTGAAAGATCCTATTCATATAATCCATGAACACACACCAGGGGCGTTGGTCACACCAAAAGGCATAACAAGTACTCATAATGGCCGTAACGGGTCCTGAAGGTAGTCTTCAGAACATCTTCTGGCTTCACTCTAATCTGGTGGTAACCTGACCTAAGATCTATCTTACTAAATACACAAGCTCCTACTAATTGATCCATCAGGTCATCTATCCTAGGCAAAGGGTACCTATTCTTTATCGTTACCTTATTCAACTGACGATAATCTACACATAGCCTCATAGTCCCATCCTTCTTCTTAACTAACATCACTGGTGCTCCCTAGGGTGACACACTAGGCCTCACAAACTGTTTCTTAAGCTCGCTCAACTCTATAGGGGACATCCTATAAGGTGCTATGGATATGGGTCCAATACTGGGCACTAGGTCTATAGAGAACTCGACCTCTCTCTCAAGTGGTAATCCTGACACCTCCTCAAACACCTCTAGAAACTCTCTCACCAATAGTATATCACTCACAAGGGTTTTGGTCTCAACACTCATACTACCTAAGATCATGTATACCTGTGCATCCTCCCTTAAAGATGCCTCAACTTGGTTAGCAAACAAAAACATATCACCTTCACTCACACTAGACTCAAGAAAGACAATAGATTTCTGAAAATAATTTAATAAGACATGATTGGAAGATAACCAGTCCATACCAAGAATAACATCAATCTGACTCAAAGGTAAAACAACTAAGTCAATCAGAAATTGTCTTTCAGAAATTAAGACAGGACATTGCAAACACACATAAGAAGTTAAAACAGACCCACTAGCAGGTGTATTCACAATCAAGTCAAATTTCAAGGAAGACACAGGTAAGGCAAGTTTTTCAACACAGACATGAGAAATAAACGAATGTGTCGCACCTGAATCATCCAATACAACCAAGGGAACTTGACTTATGAAACACATACCTTGAATGAGATCATTAGACTGTGCGGCATCAACACCACTAAGAGCAAACACTCTCCCTGTGGTCCTTGATCGTCCGTTCTGATTATTCAGACTTCCACTCATCTTCTCCCTCCTCAGATGTGGTTAACTGGTACTGAGGTGGCCCTTACCTCGGCATTTGAAACAAGTCACGTCACTATCTGGGCACTCACGAGCAAAATGACCCATCTTACCACACTTAGCACACCGGGTTGGCATAGCAGGTGTAGCAGGAGCACCACCACCACCTCTACCAGCAGGCTGAGACACTCTGTTAACTGACTGAGAACTCCCACCAGCTAGGTGATGTCCTCCACTGGTCCTTTGTCCCCCAGAATGGTTTCCATATTTCCCGAGAGGGGCAGAATGTGGCTTAGCACGACTGTGAGTCACGGGCTTCTTCTCTTTCCCATGACTAGCATTGGCATTCCTGTAAAATGCAACCTTCTCCCGCTGATCTTCATCAAATATTCTACACATGTTGGTCAACTGTGCAAAGTTATGAATACCGTGATAATTCACCATCATCTTTACTTCTGGTCGGAGGCCATTAACAAATTTCACACATTTGGACCTCTCCCTAGCTTCCCCTTGATAATGAGGAAAATACCTTACGAGGTTCTCAAACCTCGCTGCATACTCCGTCACTGTCATACTCCCCTATTTCAGCTCGAGGAACTCCATCTCCTTTTTGTTCTTCACATCTTCTAGAAAATACTTCTCTAGAAAAGTCTATCGGAAGGTCCCTCATGGGACAACAACACCACCCGTTCCTTCTAAACGTGGGCGAGTGTTCTCCCACCAATACTTTGCCTCATCCGCCAACATATGAGTAGCAAACAACACCTTTTGTTGGTCTTGACACTCCGTCACCCGGAAGATCTTGTCAATCTCCCTTAGCCAAGCCTCAGCACCCTCAGGAAGCGATCTAAACCATGGTACATAGTTGCTCCTCCACCGCCTCCCAGATTGGCCATAACTTGCGGCAAGTTGTTCAAGGCCTCGGTAAGAAGTCGTTCTCGTTCATTTCTCGCAACCATTACTTCCTATGTCACACAAGAAACAAAAATTTGAAAAGAAAAAGAAGAAAAAAAAATACCAACACAATAAAGTACACTTCTAATCAAACAAAACAAACACAACGCATCAGAGTACACAAGGAAACACAAAAAGCTCATAACACACATGGCCGAAAGGTTCGACCTGCTCTGATACCACTAAATGTGACACCCTCTACCCTTACAAATAACGAATAAAAGGAAATAAAATCATGCAAATATTTTTTTTAAAACACATTGACTTTAAATTGATTTCAAAAGATAAAGGGTTTGCATTCACTTAATGAAAACATAGTATAAATTGTTCAAATAAAATCAACAAAGTTATCCAGACTCAAAACAAGGCCGTCCATGCTGAATGAATAAAAAAAAAACTAAAACAGAAAGCATAACACAATTATATCGTTTATGAAAAATATAACATGCGAAGTAAAATCCTATGCTCCAATGTCACACTTATCAGAGCATGTCTCTATCACAGACTAAGTTTCTCCAGCTCTATCATGGAACTCATTATATGATGACTCACCTGAAACAAAATGACAATCAGCACAAATACAGACACACACCGGGAGTGAGTTATCACATTCGTATATTATAAAACATTAGAGCATGTGAAACATATAATACTTAAAGCTAAATTTATATAAATAACATCACTTCACAAAATCACACACATTATTCACACCCATTTGAGTTCACACACTCCAGGTAATAACATCAAACCACAATTGTTAACTCAATGAAAGTCAAACACAAGTGTTATGTGACAAATACACTAGACTCAAGCCTACATGCAATGTGGTATCATTTTTCAGTGAAAAACCTCGTCGGGCGCCTAGGAGTACATGACAGGACATGCCTCACAATGGGTAAGTCAGGTCACTCTCACTAAGTGAAATCATAGGAAGACCAGTCAGGGTCACACTATTTTGTGAGATTGCTCCAACCATGTGTGATTGGCACCGACTTAAAGGAGCACTTAAACCGGATGACCCCCAAGGCCTACACTCCGAAGAGTCCGTCTGAGCCTCTCCCTCTTGATTCAGGTCCAACCCAAAAAAAAACATTTGAACACAGAGACTCTACCTATGAATTATGCAATGCACACAACTACTCAATTGTTTTCAAAATCTCAATTATATATATATATATATATATATATATATATATATATATATATATATTTTTTTTTTTTTTTTTTTAAAATACATTTTAACTCAGTGCGCCTCAAGTGATTAAACTTATCGGGTTCCCACAGTGGATCCCATCACAACTTATTGTGCATTAACTCCTCACCCTTAAAGGGTCTTACAGTTGTGTGATTACATAATTCATGGCTCACAACTCAAAACATACAACATCTCAACAATCATGTAATTCACAATCCATTACGTACCAAATAATTATCACTTACACACATTCCCAATCACAATTTCATAATAAAATAATTTATCGCATCCCATGCATGCTACACATATCATTCAATAGTAACATTTACTTGACACAACAAAAAAATATAAATTAAACCGAAATATATTAATTCAACAAAATAAATAAAAAAAACTTTTACCATAATTAATTTATAAAGTCACAACAATAATCACTATGAAACAATAATGTCTATAACCTTATTATTTATTTATTTATTATTATTATTATTATTATTATTATTATTATTATTACACATCACAGTGAAAGTGCATACTTGGAATACACTAAGACAAAAATAAATAGATTACCAAACCATTTTTTTATACTTCCAAATGTTTCTTAATGCTCAAATATATTAATTCAACAAAATAAAAATAATTATTATTAAGCAATAATTTTACAACAATATTTAATTTATTATTATACAGATATAACAAATGATGCAATCCTACCCCACAAGGACATTGGATAGAAGACTCCAAGTAGATTGGGCCAGAAATCCAAGGGAAGGTCCTAGGGTTCTCATGAGCCTTAGGGTAGATTTCGAGCCCATGGACTAAGTATGAGCCCGCTTATCTTTATAAATATTAGAATAGGTTTTTCCTTCGTTTGGGCCTTGTATTTTGGCCATTCTAGTAGTATAGGGTTTTAGCCTTGTATTTCAAGGCATTTTGAGTAGTCTTTGTAGTAGGGACTTTTTTGTATTTTCATGTATTTTGCCATGGGGTGAGCTTAGCTATTATAAGGGGTGTGTAGCTAAGCTCTAGCTTCTCATCTCAAGGAGGTGAGCTTAGCTATAAGAGAGGTGTGTGTAGCTAAGCTCTAGCTTCTTTAGGAATCTTCTCAAGGAAGCTTCTCAAGGAGGTGAGCTTAGTTATTAAAGGGGTGTGTGTAGCTAAACTCTAGTTTCTCAAGAAAGTTTTCTCAAAGAAGGTTCTCAAGAAAACTTCTCAAGGAAGCTACCTAGTCTATAAATAGAAGCATGTGTAACACTTGTTGTAACTTTGATGAATGAAAGTCTTATGAGACACACTTCAAAGTTCCACTTCTCTCCCTCTTTTATTCCTTCAATTTCATTCTCCCCCTGCTCTCTTTCTTTTCCTCCATTAAAGCATCCTCTTCAAGCTTCTTATCCAAGACACATTCTTGGTGGTGAAGCTTCTTCTTCCATGGCTTATTCCCTAGTGGATGGTGCCTCCCCTCTCCTCTTCTCCTTTGCCTTCCGCTGCATCTCCATGGTGGAAAATCATCATTGAAGGACCTCTTCTCCTTGATGGAAGCTTGCTTGTGGAGCTTCTATGGAGGCTGGATCTTTGAGCTTCAATGAGGTCCTTCAATGGTGATTTTCCACCATGGAGAGGGGAGGCACCATCCACTAGGGAATAAGCCATGGAAGAAGGAGCTTCACCACCAAGAATGTGTCTTGGATAAGAAGCTTTAAGAGGATGCTTTAATGGAGGAAAAGAAGGAAATAGGGAGGAGAACGAAATTCAAGGAATAAAAGAGGGAGAGAAGTGAAACTTTGAAGTGTGTCTCATAAGACTTTCATTCATGAAAGTTACAACAAGTGTTACACATGCTTCTATTTATAGACTAGGTAGCTTCCTTGAGAAGCTTTCTTGAGAAAACTTCCTTGAGAAGCTTCTTTGAGAAAACTTCCTTGAGAAACTAGAGCTTACCTACACACACCCCTCTAATAACTAAGCTCACCTCCTTGAGAAGCTTCCTTGAAAAGATTCCTAAAGAAGCTAGAGCTTAGCTACACACACCTCTCTAATAGCTAAGCTCACCTCCTTGAGATGAGAAGCTAAAGCTTAGCTACATACCCCTATAATAGCTAAGCTCACCCCCATGACAAAATACATGAAAATACAAAAAAGTCCCTACTACAAAGACTACTCAAAATGCCTCGAAATACAAGGCTAAAACCCTATACTACTAAAATAACCAAAATGCAAGGCCCAAACGAAGGAAAAACCTATTATGATATTTACAAAGATAAGCAGGCTCATACTTAGCCCATGGGCTCGAAATCTACCCTAAGGCTCATGAGAACCCTAGGGCCTTCCCTTGGATCTCTGGCCCAATCTACTTGGAGTCTTCTATCCAATACTCTTGCGGGGCAGGATTGCATCATATAACATATACAACTGAAAAGAAATAAACTAATAATTTCACAACACTATTTAATTTATTTCTGAAAAGCAATAAACAATAGTTTCACAACAGTATTTAATTTATAATATTAAACATATCAATTTACACAAAAAATAGCTTTCTTACATATGTATATGATCGTTACAATATAATATTTTTTACAAAAAAAACTTACTTATTATCAATTGTATTTGCTAAAAAAAAATATTCGAACACGTAACTAAAAGGGAATTTGTACCCAGTGCTTCCAAATAAAAAAAAGGACATGGTCATAAAATCTGTGATATAAAATTAATGGCCACTTTATTAGGTAAGCAAGTATAACCAACCAAATGAAATCAATTAAATCCATTAATTAGTAAATTAAAAAGCTTTTATTTTAAAAAAATCTCTACGAAGAGGAGTGTAAATATTTTCATCTTCTTTCTTTTCAAATATACTAAAATCAAGCCTCAAGAAGAATTTCTTAATGCTCCAATTAATATGTATTACAACTGCACAAAGTCTCAAACATCAAAAGCACTGCAGCAAGGAAATCAAGCTCTATTTGGCCAGTACGGGTTCCTTCACTTTCTTGGAAATCAAACAAAAAAAATGGAAAACAAGGAAGAAGCGCAACACCAAAACAATGTTGGAGAATATACATATATACAAACAAAAGAGATATATCTATATCTATATATAATGTATTATCAACAAAGGCATATAGTAGGTGATTCATAAATTTTGATTACAAACAAAAGGAAATATAATTAAATCACAAGCATAAAACAACGAAAATCATATGCGTTAATATACAAAAAGAAATCAAGTAATAACCATTAACAGTTAAAAAAAATCTGATATATACTAAAAAAAATATCATATAAGTATACATTAAATAGGATCATAGAATTTCATGAATTAAAATTTTATAAAAAAAAACAAACCAAAATACCCCAAAATTGATCCTCCAGAGATCCCTATACATGTTCCTTCTAATCCCGAAGCGTGAGTAACTCATCCCTTACCTCGATGTAGTCACTCAAATGTTCTCCGTTAGCAATCGTGGCGTTTCTGGTGCTCTCTAGAGCTCCTCCTCCGGTTGTTCTGTTAGGGTTCTTGTGCGTCAGAAAAAGAAAAAGGAACAAAAGTGTTTTGTGAAAGCTGCTCTAGGTTAAAATTTTGGCTTATATAGTGGGAAATTATGACCTATTTAATTTTACTTATTTATTTATTTATTTAATTTATTTATAGGAGAGCTTAAAAGTTACAGCTGTTACAGCTTCTCCATCGGTGATGATCATGGAGGGCTAAAGAATTAATCAATCCAATGATCCACTCCAAGTAGAGCTGAATTTGAGTCCTAGTTTGAGATTTCTACTCTTTGTGA
The DNA here is from genome assembly GCF_000004515.6 of Glycine max. Taxonomy (NCBI): domain Eukaryota; kingdom Viridiplantae; phylum Streptophyta; class Magnoliopsida; order Fabales; family Fabaceae; genus Glycine; species Glycine max. The sequence goes on along the minus strand of NC_038242.2, from coordinate 34,109,415 downwards.
ATGTTCTTCTTTCTCTTCAATCCTATTTTTATTTTTCATGATTGTGATTACGTTTAGGATTGAAAATGGATTAGGTTATGGATTAATTTCCTAATTTCAAAAATTAATCACAAATTGTTTGGATGATTGTCCACTCTAATTTGCGATTTCAAACAATCTAGAGATTTGATTTGACTGAACTTCTCTAATGCATTTGAGTGAACTTTCACATTGAACATCATTTGTAGTGACTGTGATAATTCTAATTGCATTGGTTTGGTAAATTGGATTGATGCTTTTAATCTTGAATTGTATTTTGTTCTTGTTCTGTTTTGTTTCTTCAATTATGTTTTTGTGTTTTTACATTCTTTTAGAGTTGCTCACAAACTGTTTTACAAAAATCCCCTTTTCAGTTTATAAGTGAATGAATGTAAGAACCATATTGAATCATATTTCTGAGTTTGACATAGGTTAATCTTGTGTTACAAAATTCTTGAGTAAATTTGTTTTTGACACCTTCAACTGTCGTTATCAAAACTGGCATCGTTGTCGGGGATATGATTCATTGTGTGCCAACCTTGATTCACTCATAACTGACATTAGTATAGTAGTTGTTGGATCAAGTGGCCTCGGAATAATTAAGAAGGGGGGTTGAATTAATTATTAATGTACCTTGACTAATTAAAACTTATCCTTCTTAATGTTACTAGATTCAATTAGACTTTACTACTAAGTTATGTAACTTAAACAAAAGTAAAGCGTAAAAGTAAAGTACACAGCGAAAATTAAAAAGTGTAGGGAAGAAGAAGACAAATACAAGAATTTTATACTGGTTCGGCAATAACCCGTGCCTACATCCAGTCCCCAAGCAACCACTGGTTCTTGAGATTTCTTTCAACCTTGTAAAATCCTTTACAAGCAAAGATCCACAAGGGATGTACCCTCCCTTGTTCTCTTTGAACAACCAAGTGGATGTACCCTCCACTTGAACTAATCCACAAGAGATGTACCCTCTCTTGTTCTCAGTTACAACAACCCAAGTAGATGTACCCTCTACTTGTACCACAAAGGATGTATCCTCCAATGTGTTAAGACAAAGAATTCTCAGGCGGTTAGTCCTTTGAATCTTTGTAAGGGGAAACAAAAGATATCTCAGGCGGTTAGTCCTTTGAAATCTTTGTTTAAGGGAAAGGGAAGAATCAAAAGAATTCTCAGGCGGTTAGTCCTTTGAATTCTCTTGGAAAGGGAGAAGGGAGACACAAAAGAATTCAGGCGGTTAGCCCGTCTATTCTTTTGGAAAAGGAAGAAGAGAGACACAAAAAGAATTCAAGCGATTAGTCCTTGTTGAATTGTTTTTGGCAAAGGGAGAAGAGAATGAAAAGATATAGCACACTTTTGTTTTCTGCAGAATTTTCACTTGCAGAAGAACAAGGTTTGGAAAACAGAAATCTTTGAAAGCTTTTTGGCAAAGGAAGAAGAAGAAAGATGAGTAGGAAAGATTTCTTAAAGAATTGTAAAGGTTGTAAAGGTTTCTCAAAAGTTGTTTAAGAAGTTGTGTGAATGCAAGTCAAGGTCTTGCTTTTATAAACTCTTCATGTCTGGTCTAGAAAACCATTGGAAGAGTTATAACCTTGACAAAATCATGTCAAGAGTTACATCTCTTGACCTTTTATTCAAAACTTGTCACTGGTAATCGATTACCATAATCATGTAATCGATTACACAATGCATTTTATGAAAAGATGTGACTCTTCACAATTGAATTTGAATTTCAACGTTCAGATACACTGGTAATCGATTACCAATATATTGTAATCAATTACACCATTTAAAAATCATTTGGAACGTTGTAAATTCAGTTAAAAACTTTTTGAAATCAATTTTTATCATTGGTAATCGATTACAGGAAACTAGTAATCGATTACCAGAGAGTAAATACTCTGGTAACTTAGAAAAATTTGAGAAACTCTTTTGTAAAACAAAGCTGTGCTATGTTTGGTTTTTGAAAAATCCTTTTCAGTACTTCCCTTGTGAAGTCTTGACTTGTTGCTTCTTGATTTCTTCTCTTGAATCTTGAATTCATCTTCTCTTGAATCTTGATTCTTCTTGATGTCTTTTCTTGAATCTTGAAATCAACTTCTCTTGAATCTTGAATCTTCTTGATTTCTTCTAATGAATCTTGAAATTAATCTTGATCTTGAACTTGTTGACTCAATCTTGAAATCATTCTTTTGGGCTTTTTGTCATCATCAAAACTACTTGATTCATCATCATGAAGTTTGCTTCTACAGTAGTGTAGTTTTGCATCTGTCTATTGGAAAAAGAAAAAAATAACACACATTTTTGTGTAAAGAAAACATAGGAGTAGTGTAGAGAGTAGTGTGTGCATTGTGTAGTGTATTTCGTGTCGCAAAGTGATCTATTCTACGGAGTTTGTTTGCACAACTTAATGTCCAAAGTTTATCCCTTATTATGAGCTGGACCACTCTTGGAATATTTGTATTTTCATGATTTTTAAAAATCACCAAAAAATTACCAAAAATCAAAAATGATTTTTAGACATTTGTTGTGGTGTTTTGGATTTTTTTAAAAATTTATTGAGGCAGTTTTCATTTTTTCCAGCATTTCAGCATATATCGTGAATAGTGTTCTGTGAAGTGTAGTTGTGCATGATATTGTAGTTTTTCATAATAGTGTAGTGCATATTGAATTCATTTCTAATTCTATTTCTGAGCCTGTTTTTCTATTGCCTCTGATTTTATATATATATATATATATATATATATATATTTATATTATTATATATATATATATATATATATATATATATATTTGGTATAATGGCATATAACAACTGAACTCTCGAGGAATGCGCTACACTAGATGTTGTGTATCAACCTTGGAGTATTCAATATCTTGAGACTGAGATTAGTTATGAGCTAAATTCTAGACTAACTCCTTTGTTGCCAAGGTTTCATGGTCTTGCAGGTGAAGATCGAGACCAACATCTGAATGAGTTTCATGTAGTGTGTTTCACCATACAAGTTGGACAGCCATTCAGACCTCAACAACAACAATATAATCCTTACTCCAACACCTACAATCCTGGTTGGAGAGATCATACAAACTTGAGGTATGGTCCTGGTCCACAACAACAACCATTTAGACAATAACACTTAAAACCCTCCATAAGCCAATATTAAGCTCCTCATTTCAGACAACAACAACAATTCCAGCAGTTTACAACTCCACCTACATAACCTGTGCATAATAGAAGTTCTAGACCTTCCTTGGAGGAGTTGATAAAGCAAATGAACATCAACAACATTCAGTTTCAGCAAGAGGTAATGGCCACCAGCAAAGACTTGCATACTCAGATTGGACAGTTAGTTACAACAGTCAATCAGTTGCAACGACAAGGTTCCGACAATATTCCCACATTGCCAATTATCAATCCAAAGGGGAATGTGAGTGTTGATGTCTTGAAGAGTGACAAAGAGCTTCCAAAGCCAGCAAATGTTGGTGCCAAAATTGATGATAGTGCCAAAATAGATTCTGCCAGTGTAGATATTTGTACAGATTTACTTTCTGATGTTTTTGATTTTTATGAATTTGATCTTGGTTCTTTTGATTGTAATTGTGATAATTCTGATGAGTCTGCTAATGTTTGCAATATTTGTGCATAGATCTTTTCTGCAATTCACTCTGATTGTGATGCCTCCTAGTTCTCTTTCATCCGTCGTCAACCTTCCCTTGCCTTCCACCGTTCAGCCACCTTCCTTGGAGTTGAAACTGCTACCTGAGCACCTTAAGTATGCAAAGTTCTTGAAGGATTTTTCCAAAAAGAGGAAGCTGAAGGGAAATAAGCAAGTGAAGAGGTTTCATGACCATAAACCCTATATTGTCCAAAAAGTGTTATTGTTTAACTCTCGCCTCAAGCTTATTTTCGGTAAACTTCGATCTAGATGGGATGCTTTTGTTATTACTAATGTTTTTTTCCCATGGTTTAGTTAAGATTAAAAATGAAGTTACCGAAAAATTTTCAAAGTGAACAATCACAAAATCAAGCTTTTTCATGAGAGCCCCCAGGTGGAGAAGGAATTTGTGGCCAACCTCTCTTTGGTCTTGCCACCAATTTTATATTATGATGTGCCGTGAATGGCACTTGAGGAGTTTCCTTCCCCTTTTCTTTTATATGTTGTTCCTTTTTTTGCATTTCATTACATGCTCACATTGAGGACAATGTGCATTTCAAGTGTGGGGGGAGGGTTTAGAAAAATCTATTTTTTTTGTTTCTGTATTCTATTTTAATTTTGTCTTCTATTTTAATTTTTGTGTTTGTATCTATTTTCTGTTTAGCTGTATTTTATTCTGTCTATTTTTCTATATCTGTATCTATATGCTGTTTTTCTGTATTTGTGTCGATATGTTGTATTTGTTTTGTTTTGTTGTTTTATTGTTTTTACATACAAAAAATAAAATAAAAAACAGATTTTATTGTTTTCTAATGTTTTTGTTGAATTTAAGCACTTCTCATGTTTTCATAAGATTTCTAACTTGTATAAATTGTGAAAGATGCACCATTTTTACTTGAGAGGTTTCATGCTTGATGTGAACCATTGTTGCAATAGTGGAAGTGAGATAGCTTGAAAATTTTGAGGTGGATTATGTGTGATGAAATTATGCCTTGTGAGTTTTTGGGATTTTGTGGATGGATTGCATTATTCCATTCATGTTCTTTCATGTGTGATTTCACCCTTGTGCTAGATTACTCTAGGTTTTGCCTTGATTCTCTTGTCATTCCTTGTTGCACATGCATTGATTGAGATGATTTAGGCCTTCTTTCTTTTAGCCACTAGCCAAATAAGCCTACCTTGCATTGATATTCATTGTCACCCTCTTTGAGCCTTTAACCCCTTCCTTCATTTTGTAGCTCCTTACAAGCCAAAAAGTGGAAAACCATCATTTCATTTAGGGAGAAAAGGGGCCTTGGAATTGTTTTGGGAGTGGGTTTCAAACAAGTGAGGGATTGGTGCTTTGTTTTATGAAAGTTCTTTTATTTCCATCATTTCATTTTCATGTGACTTGTTGCAAAGGAAAAAAAGAAAGAAGAAGAAAACAAAAGAAAAAAAGGAAAGAAAAAAAACACATAATAAAAGAAAAGAGAAAAAATGGGAGTATAAAAAGCAAAAGTTCAAAAAGAAAAAATTGTACAAACAAATCGGAAAGAGAAGAAAAAAAATATGAATGAATTGTGGTTCATTTTCATTCTTGTAAGCTCTTGTTACTTTAATTGTGTTGTTCTTTACTTTGTTTCTTTGTTTCTAACCCTCTTTGTACTTGTTGACTTACTCTCCATTATCCCTCTTTTCCCTTAGTTTTAGTCTAAATATCCTTCTCATATCCACCTTTACCTAAGCCATACATTATAAGCCAATAAAAGTCCTTTTGATCTTTTGATGGATGAGTATTTCAAGTTGAATGGATTAGAATCTTGTCAAAATTTGGATGTGCTAGTTACATGTGGTGCTTGAGTGTAAACATGAATCCATATACAATTGGTAAGGTTGAGTGTTGTTCATTGAGAGATTTCTATCACCATGATATAATCTTAATTTTGACTTGACTACTTATCCATTTTTCATTTTGTGATCATGTGTTCATGGATTATTTGTTACCTTGAGACCGTTCTTCCATTTTTCCATCTCTCTCATTTGTGTGCATTGTTAGGATCCATTGAAAAAATACGTGTGTCTTGTTCATACCTTCTTTTAGTGTAGTTATTTTCTTAGTTTGATTTCTTTTTCTTAATCTTTCTTTTAGTTTTGCCCAGGAGTGCAAAAGATAAAGTGTGGGGAAATTTGATAGAGCATTTGTAGTTTAATATTTTTCTATACTTCTTAGCTCAATTGACATCTCTTTGACTCTTATTTTACAACCTTAAGATATGCTTGATACTCTTTGTAGATGATAACTGTGCAGTAGCAAACTCCTAAGATAGGGAGTCTTCATAGACCATTTCAGATGACAACCTCTTCAATAGAGTCACAGTAGAAATGAAATCAGAACCATATTCCGCTGTTGCTGATAAAAAATGCTGCCAATTTTCAAAAGACAATTTAATCAATTTCAAATCATATTAATAGTTTAGTTCATGAAAAATACAACACATCCTCATAGTTTGATATTTTGAAACTTCAGAGACATTAGTTTCTTTTTTATCTAGTTTAGATGTGTCCTGAAATACAAATTTAAGAGGTTGTTAGATAGGATAATCTAATTTGTACTAATATAATTTATAGAAACTTTACCTCATTAGAAGAAATATGTTTTTGTATGTATTCAATCAAATCCTTGTCATGAGACACTTTCATTACAGAGGATGTATTGAATTTAGGTTGGTACTTGACCCTGAAAGCTAAAGTCAAGCCCAAAATATCATCAAGCAACTTTGGATATACCATCGAAAGATTATTATCAAACTACTAAATCAATTATAAGAAGTGTAAAAACACTGAACTGATAATAAAATAATTTTATTTAATCAATTTTTATAAAAAATCAAACAATACATACTTTAGTCATTAGTTTTTTCAATTCAAGAGGTGACTTGCCAAAAATCTCAATGCATTCAAGATCCCAAAAGACAAAATTTGTACTTTTTGATATAAAAAAACCATAACCTCCAATCTATACCTATAATATACATGACACCATTAGGAAATTAATCATCAATGTAACTCCTACATTATTAATAAATATCAAAGATATTTAAAGTAAATAACCTTAGAGTAGTAGTTTCATTATACTTTCCACATTTTTTTATTGCATTTGGAACATGCTTCAGAGTTCCACCCATCATCATCAACAATAAGTTTGCTAGTTGTCCCCACAGTGACACAAAATGTTTCCTACTTGGAACAATTTAAACAATTGTAAAATTAAAGACTTGGTAGATAAAACAACAACAAATTGTCAAACCCAACAAGGAAATCATACCTTTGTAATTTCATTGATTTTAGCAATACTCATAATCCTTGCTTATTACACAAATTTTTCTTGATCAGTATATTTAGAAGTTGTGGAAACTTGGAATGTTGTAGGATACTAAGAACTTCTAGATAAATGACTTAATTTCAAACTTAGTGGAGATTGTCTAGTGACATTAGTCACATAAAAACTAACAACTATAGAAATCAAATTAGATTCAATATGATAAATATATCCCTAAAAAAAAGGAGAAAACCAACAATTTTTTAAGTTATCAATCTCTTTCGTAGTTTCATTAATCAACAACTTTTACCAAATCAATGAGTTAGATATTGTGATAGGATAACTCCCTATTATGATCAATGAATATTAATACGACAATAATAATTTTAATTTGTGTGATATTTACTCATGTTGTAATATGATAAGAACCTTCGGCTTCTTTGATTCTTGCATGGGTCAATAAAATTATTACTAATATGCAATCATGGTTTTGTTCATAGTAAGAGACCAATTCCATGGCATGTTGTCCCCAAAGAGTACATCCAATGCATTACTACAAAAGAAATGGATGCAAAATTTTTATCAATACATACACCGAGGCATTAAACTAAATCAAATTTGTCTAATTAAATTACCTCACATCCTTCAATTTAAAGGCAACCTTCTTTGTATCAGTGTTGGTTAGTTGGAAACTTATATCATCAACAACACCAATAACATCTACATAAAATACAATAATTGCTTCATAACCATTAAATTAGAAGAAAAAAAGAGTAAACAAAATAACACATGGCTACATGAATTTATCTGAGGAAAAAATTACCTACTAATGGTGATGACGAAAGTTTCCATTAAGTATGTCACAATGCTCTTAAATTGATATTTTTATAAAGGAACATTATGAAACTATTTCTCTCTTAAAGTTGTGGCACCCATGAACAATAACTTGTATGGATGGTCGCACACTTTATACTGATCCTTATTGGGCACAACCTTGAAATTGTGCATTACATAAGTAGATTGCTCTTTCAACTTATCCATCCATGATTCCACATACTCCTTTTTGACAACCGCATGCATCTTATCTCCTTATAAAGGTTAATCATGAAATGCAGTCATTAGTACAATCAGATAGTCATGGATGATAAATATGGGAATATGAAAATAAACATAAAAAACTAAAAGAATACAATTGTCAGACCCTAATTTCATTCGGGTATGATGTTTTATCATTCGGATATGATGTTTTGATCATTGCTAGTCGAATTATGGTGTTTGGCACTGGTTAGAGTGCAAGGCCAAGGGGTCACATAGGGTTTTGGTGGTTGTTTGTTAATTCCGGAAACAAAAGCCACCAGGAAGGGGCAAAATGGTCATTTTCTAGAATTTTCTGGACCCTAGCTTGCCCAGGCTAGCATCTAGCTCGCCTGGGCCATGAAATACCTTTAGCCTTAAGCAACCAGCTCGCATGGGCGAGTTGATACCTTCAGGATGAAGCAACTAGCTCGCTTGGGCGAGCTGTCCCTGCCCCAAATGGCTTTTTCTATAAATAGCCATGTAGGCGAAGGGCTTTGGGGTTCAGGAAGCTTAGGGAGGAAGAAAAACGAAGGGAGAGGAAGAAAAAAGAAGAAAAGTGAAGCTAAGGTGCTACCGAATCGCAACCGAGGATCATTCCCTACATCGCTTCTCTTGCTAGCCTTGTACCCTGTGTAAGGACGTTTAGTTCTTCTTCCTTTTCTTTTCTTTTCTTAAGAGTTGAATGTAATCCATGTACCCTTATGGGTCCTCTCTGATATTATGTATGCATTCATCTTCTCCCTTTTATCGTTGGTAATTTCATTTTTATTTGTAAGGTTTAATTCTAGCCGACCACCAGTGACATGAAATCATTTTCTTTTCTTTTGAGACTAGAGACTAATAAAAAAAACAAATAAAGGAAATCAATTCACAACCAAACTTCTTTTTTTATCAAATTTCACTTGAGATCGTTTCAAGGTCCAACACCTTAACGACTCTTTGTTCGCAATTAAAATAAATCTTTCAAAAAATAAAATCAATTTAACACACAAACATTCAGACTTAAAGAACTACGTAGGACTGACTTTCTTATTGCACCTGGGGATACATAGGAGAGCAAGGGCAACACCCTTGTCGACTCGAAAATTTTTTTTTAAAAAATAATGTAATAAAAGCAATTCACCACTCTTGGAAAAATAAATAATGTTGAAGTCACGTTGCGCACACTCGATTAATGCCCATCGTCCCTTGTGATGGGCGCGTGAGGTGCTAATACCTTCCCCATGCGTAAACGTTGGTGGCGACTCCCACTCGTTTTCTTTTTTTAGAAGACGCCTTTTTTACCCTCCTTCACCGTCCCATCGTGATGTAGGTTGCAACAACAACATTTCAAACCTCTTTATCCATTACAACCATTTCAAGATGCACATTGTTATCACAATTCTCAACCATCCACATATCTATTATTCTAACACCAATCTTCAATGTTTCTCTTATGTCATCCATGTCTTTCAGCAGATTGAAATCACATGACATTTTGTTAAACCTAAATAAAAAGAAATATTTAAACATTTCAAGAAACATCAACCAAAATAAGAACAAAAACTATCCCCAAAAATTGAAATACAACAAATCAGCAAGGTAGTGCATTTCATCATAAAAAAGAAAGAAAAGAAAAACTTTTACAGGAAAAGGATTTTTGTTGTTATATATATATATATATATATATATATAACCCCAAATCGGTGTATAAACACCCAAAATCATAAGCAAGCAAAGAAAAGGAACATCTATACGGACCAAAGATTTTTTTAGATAAAAATAAATTCGTTCGAAACAAATCGGTGAGAAGTCTAAAAGAAACTACTGTGAAGAAACTTCTCAAGTCCTTCAAGCTTAATAAGATCATGTTCAAACGAAACACAAAAATGCAACCTAGTCAAGTCTTATACCAAAAAAGGAACAATATACAAAAATTAGAACTAAAAAATTAAACCAAAAAAAACTACTGTTTTGATATTAATTATTTTGGCACTAAAAAGCTGCTTGTTTATATCCAAATGAATCCGACAATACTATGCGATTTTCTATCCTTGTTTTAGTGCTCTTTACTTTATTCGTTGGGACCATAGGAATTTCTTTTAGCTACAAAGGAATAAATTTGGATATATTATCAAAATGGTTAATTCCCTTTATAGACCTTTTACATAAAAATTCAAAAAATTTTGTGGATTGGTATGAATTTTTGACCAACACAACTTTTTCGGTGATTCAGTGTTGGAGGAGATGAGAGGCGAGATATGCTCACTAAACTTACATAAATATAAATGTTGAGAAGATGAGAGAAAAAGAAACAAGGATGGAGAAAATAGAGATAATGTAACTGATGTGTGGAGGGAAGCTTTCGAGGATGAAAGATAGAAAAGAGTGGCAAATACAATCCACTTTTCCCTATGTGTCAAAGCAGAATGGGTGTAGAACGTTGGTTTTTTTACTGAAGTGCATACTCTCTCTCATGAAAAATCCCAAAGTACACTAGTTTGAGAAATATTTCTCAAACTACACTAGTTTGTTATTGTCATACCCTAATTTCGTCCGGGGATTATTATTTGATGATATATAACCTTTGATTGGCCGCTTCGAGATACTTGGCACCCTTTGTTGCACAATATGTGAAGTCCCGAGACGTGCCGAAAATCAAAAGGAAGCAGGCTTACGCGATCCGTGAAAATTCCGTAATGTGACGAAAATCGAAAGGAGGTGTTTTTCGCAATCCGTGAGTTTTCGTAACTTCTTCGAAAGCTAAAAAAGAGTAAATACATAATCCGTAAGGATTCATAACCTTGCGGAAGGAAAATAAGTATCGTTACGAAATTCGTAAAGTTTCGTAACGTTACGGAAAAAGAATTACCAAAAAAGGTAAAGAGGGGGTGCATTTAGTAAAAAGGGGGGTACAAATAGCAATTAGGCCCACTTGGGCCTTCCAGATTCTTCCTCCAGAAGGCTGCTGCTTCTAGAGGAAGCAACCTTGCTCGCCTGGGCGAGCTGAGCTTGCCTGGGCGAGCTGGGTGGCAAGCTCCTCCCCTATTTTGCTATAAATAGGGGGAGGAGTGAAGATGGAAGGGGTTCAGCCTTCTTGGCACTTCCTATTCTCTCGAAATTACTGAGGAAAATTGTTTCCGTGAAGAAAATCCAAGCCGAGGCGCTTCCGTAATGTTTCCGTGAGTAATTATGCGAAGATTTTCAACCGTTCTTCGACATTCATCGTTCGTTCTTCATTTTCTTCAGTCTTCAACTGGTAAGTACCCCAAACCGAGCTTTTCAATTCATTCTATGTATCCGTGGTGGTCCACATTTTGTTTCATGTATTTTTATTCTCGTTTTCATTCGCTTTCTATACCCCCTTTTGACGTGCTTCAGTCATTTATTTAAGTCATTTCTCGCCTAATCAAAAAATAAAATAAATTTCCACCAAACATTTGAATTGTATCATCCGTTAATTTCTGTTAAAATGAATTCCGATCGTTCGGTCGTGCTGTAACCATGTTGGAAATAAAAAAAGAGGTAAAATAATAATATAATGATAAAAAAATATCTTTTAGTAAAATGAAGCGAAAAAATCAATTGGACGTTTTCTTTTTGGGATTTCTCATTCTTAATTGAATTGACTAATAACTAAAGTGAAACTAAGGCTAAAATCAACTCGCCTAGTCAAGCTCGTTCACAAAAAATAGGGTTTGAAAGTTTATCATTTCAGTTTCTTACCAAGTAAAAAGGATCATTTTTAAGGTCCAACGCCTTAAAAATGATCACAAATTCAAGTAAAAAGAATCACTTGATTCACTCTTAAGAAAGAACTACGTAGGTCTGATTTCCTCTCCAAAGAAGGGTACGTAGGAGCAAAAGCCCCGCTTTTGTCGACCTCAAAAAATAAAAAGAAATAAAAGTTAAGGCAATACAATTTCCACAATTCTAAAAAATAGGCTGTTGTCCTTTGAGACAAACGTGAGAGGTGCTAATACCTTCCTCAAGCGTAAATACAACTCCCGAACTTAGAATTTTCATTTTGACCGGTTTCCTTCGGTTTTCCCGATGTTTTCCACAAATAAACATTGGTGGCGACTCTGCGCATCTTTCCTCCTTTGGAAAGAGCACCCGTGAGCCTCGCCTTCGCTCGCCCACGAAGGGCACGTTGCGACAGTTGGCGACTCCACTGGGGACTTTTTTGTGAGTTAGGCCTATTTTAAGGAATTGTGGAATTGTGAAACTTTGTGTGTGCATTTGTTGAATTGTGTAAAATGTAATAACTGCTGTCTTTTCACATTTTTACACTGCATTTTAAGCACCCACGGGTTTGAGTAAAAAAAAGGGGCCCTATACCTAGGTTCATGGGAATCTAAGGAGTGGAGGTGAATCTATCATCAAGCTAGGTCTCCGACTTGCTTGATAATAGGGAAACCCCGTCTAGAGCTTTCTCTCTTTATAATATGTTGTTGCTGGTATTCCATACCGCCACAATATTATTATCTTGAGTAATGATACCTCTAGAAAAAGGCCGTGTGAGTTATGAATCATTGGGAGTAGTTATTAGAGACCCTAGATACTATCCTGTAGGTCCCTAAAATAGGGGCACGGAGCAAACACGCTGCGTTCCATTTTAAACACTATCATGCATATAACCTAAAGGTCATGTACGCCTTTGTTGTATGATTATTTGAGGATATTTCCATGCTGTGTAAATCCCCCTGTTGCGCTTTTGCGCATCTGCATCATGCCGTCACACATGCGTTGTATGTGGGTCTCATCTTTTGTCGTGGGAAGTCGGAAGATCCATATCGTCTTCTTAACTGCACATACGGGGCACTGCACCCCCAAGTGTGCAAGTAAGATGAGATAACTTTCTGGGCTCTCGTGTCTGTAAAATGCATTCATATCATGCCTCGCATAAGCATCTCTTCATGGCATCATAATGAACATATCGTTCCTGCATTTGTCCGTTATCATATTCCAGCCTCACATTTTGCATGAGTCATTGCATCATCATGCATATGCGTTCACTGTCTTTTTGATCTACAAATTGCATACCTTTTTGTTCTACATGTTTGCTCATACATGATCCTTGTGCCTTCCTCTACAAAACAAAAACAAAAAAAAGGGAAGCATGAAAATTCATGATGCATTCTTAGTTGCATGTGTTAGGTACCATGAGCCAACCATGTTGGGATCATAAAACCATTTCTAAAATTAAAAAAAAAACACAAACAACAAAACAAAATGATTGAGCATGGTACCTAATGTGTGGTTAATTAAGAAAGGATGTCTCTTCGGGCATCTCAATCTCATAATTACATTTTCCATACATAGCATGCGTATTCCCGAATCTTTCATCCCTATGAAATGTTGTTGAAGTATTGGCGATCAAAATTGCCATTCCCTGGGTTATGGGGTTGAACCAAGCTCGTGCTTTTACGAAAAGATTCATCGAGTCAAGTTGAAGTATGGAAGTAACCATCTTGCAAAAGTTGGGGCAAAAGATGGATTGTGTTACATCATTGCTTCGTCTACTGCCAAACACATTTAGGACTGTTAATGTCCTTGTTACTTCCAGTTTCACCTTGACGAAGATGTCATGGACCATGTTGAAAATCTAAATTGATTCAACCCCATATCCTGCGTAAAGATTCGCAATACTTCAACTGTGCATCATTCGCATACATCCATGTTGTTCATTGCATTCTTTCCTTGAAAAAAAAATTTAATCATTGTTATAAAAAAGGAAAAGAACACGCTTTACGGTGCCCTTACCGAACCCGTGCTAGAAGTAGAGTAATGGGTGAAGTAGAGGAGGTGCAAGAGCAGATGAAGGCCCAACACGGAGGCCATGAAAGAGCAAATGGCCACAATGATGGAGGCCATGATGAGCGTGAAGAAGATAATGGAAGCCAATGCGGTTGCAACCGCCGCTACCAGCACTATTGCTAAGGTGAACCTGATGCCCCTATCGGGCCTCAACCAAATGAATCATCCAACCTCAGCTATGGTAGGCAAAGATTTGGGAAGTACGGGCGGCCCCCATTATGCGCAAAGTCAAAACAAGCACGCCTTCCCGCCACATGGCTTTCCTCCCAACTGTACACCACCCAATGTAGCATACACTCCCAGTGAGAATGTCAATAACTCAACTCCCATACTCATTGAGAGCCGACAACCCCAAACTGATCATGCACATGTCTCTCAACCCATGGGTGAGACACATGAAATGCCCCACCACAATCTAGCCGACTTCGAGCCTTGCCTCGGATATACCACTGAAGGGCAGGAAATTAGTGGTATACCCCTACAAAACCCTTTGGAGGGCCCTCAGTATCACCCCCAGCTACACCTCTTGCATTCCACAACAAGTAAAAACCCTCATGCTAGAGAAAAGGCTCAGGGCCATTAAAGGAGGTGAAGATTATGGGAAAGTTGGATCATCTAGAGAAAAGGCTCAGGGCCATTAAAGGAGGTGAAGATTATGCCTTTGCTAACCTAGAAGAGTTATTCCTAGTACCCAATATCATCACCCCTCCCAAGTTCAAGGTGTTGGACTTTGACAAGTACAAGGGGACTACTTGCCCCGTGAACCATCTAAAGATGTATTGTCGGAAGATGGGAGCATACGCAAAAGATGAGAAATTGCTGATGCATTCCTTCCAAGGAAGTCTTACTGGGGGTAGCTGTTACCTGGTACACTAACTTGGAACCTTCCCGAGCCCATGCTTGGAAGGACCTAATGGTTGCCTTTGTTAGGCAGTGTCAGTATAATGGCTTTGGATAGGATGCAATTACTGAACATATGCAAAAAGGGGGCACGGACCTTTCAAAGAATACGCCCAAAGGTGGAGGGATCTGGCAGCCCAAGTGGCACCCCCAATGATGGAAAGGGAGATGATAATCGTAATGGTAGACACATTACCAGTATTCTACTATGAAAATGGTGGGTTACACACCTTCCAGCTTTGCGGATATGGTCTTCGCCGGCAAAAGGATCGAAGTGGGTCTGAAAAGAGGAAAATTTGATCATCTTGCTTTGATAAAAACTGGGGCAAATGAAGAGGATGAGAATGAGGGAGAAACCCATGCTGTGGCTGCCATTCCTATATGGCCAAGTTTCCCACCAACCCAACAATGTCATTACTCAACCAATAACAACCCATCTCCTTACCCACCACCCAGTTATCCATAAAGGCCATCCCTAAATCAAACCACAAAACCCACCTACCAATGCTAAACACCACCTTTAGCACAAACCAAAACACCCGCCAAGAAATGAGTTTTGCAGCGAAAAAAAACCTGTAGGATTCACCCAAATTCCGGTGTCCTATGCTGACTTGCTCCCATATCCACTCGATAATGCAATGGTAGCCATAACCCCTGCTAGGTTTCCTCAATCTCCATTTTTTCGAGGATACGATTCGAACGCAACGTGTGCTTGTCATGGAGAAGCCCCGGGGCATTCCATTGAGCATTGTAGGGCCCTGAAGCGTAAGGTGCAAGGCCTAATTGATGCGGGCTGGCTGAAATTTGAGGAGAATCGCTTGTTGAATCCTAACATTGACGAGCAACACCACACATGGGGCAATTTTGAAAGCTGTTGTTAGATGTCTCTAATGACTCATCAGGATTTTCAAGTTTATGCCATTATTGTAAACCACAATTACAATGCTAAATAAAATGGATAAATTTGACATCCTTGTCTCTCTCATCCCCTCATAATTACATCTTTGCTTCCCCTGGAATGTGAGTGCAAGCCATTGGTCTGTTTGCTCAAGCGACCTACGCTCCTGAGTGTTGACTTCCAAGACCGTTCAATCGGAGATTACTCGTCTTGCACGTTGGTGGGGGTGCCGTAAAACAACGAGTAAAGTTCAAAACAAATAAGTTCCAAAATAAAAAAAAGGGGTTCAAAAAGAAAAAGAAAAAAAAAAGAGCATTTGATTGACTGTGTTTTCAAGACGTTCATGTGACCTCATTTTATCATTTCGGAAAGTTTGTCTTTTTAGAGAGAAGTGAGTTATCAAGAATAGGATGTTGGACAAAAGGCCTCAGTTATCTTAAGAAGGGGGGGGGGGGGGGTTGATTAAGATACGAAGACTATTCCCCAATTAAACTTTCACTCTCTCTTTTCGGATTAACAATGCACCCTTAAACATGAATTACTCAAAAGACAATTCAAAATAAACTTCTTTAAAGCAAAAGATAAATAGCAATAAATAAAAGAAGTTTAAGGGAAGAGAGGAATGCAAACTTGATTTATACTGGTTCGGCCACTTCCCGTGCCTACGTCCAGTCCTCAAGCAACCCACTTGAGATTTTCCACTCTCTTTGTAAAACTCCTTTTACAAAGTCTGAACCACACAGGGACAACCCTTCCCTTGTGTTCAGGAATCCTCTACAACAAGAGACCCACGGTCTCTTAATCCCTTTTCAGAAATAAGAAGAAGAGAAGAAGAGATCTCTCTTAAAAGAGATAGATTGTACAATGAAGATCAATCAAAATTCCTTATTGAATATGCAAGTGGTTGACCAAGGAATCTTTTTGAGAAGATAAGACAGTTCAGTTCAGAAAAAATCTTAATCTTTTGAAAGGATAAAACTTTTTGGGCAATGAAAACTCCCTTTAAATTCGTGTTTCCAAGTCACATATAAATAGACCTTTGATGGCCATTCATAAACCATTTGAATAGATGTGACTCTTGGGAATTATATTCTGAAAATCCCCTCTGGTAATCAATTACAAGACTTGTGTAATCGATTACAGGTTTTAAAAATTTGAATTAAAACATTTTCAACTGCTGGTAATTGATTACCAGAGAGGAAATCTCAATTTGAAATGATACAATTCTTTGGTCAAACCTTTTGTTTGTTTTCAATTTGGAAACTTCTTCCTAAAGATTCTAGAGATCAACTTGATCATATATCTTGATTTTCTTGGATTCTTGTCTTGAATAAAACTTAGAAGCACTTGATCCTTTAGCATCATCCAAACATCTTGCTTCTACATAGGAGTTGTCATACCCTAATTTCGTCCGGGGACCTTTGCTTGATGACATGCGGCCTTTGTTTGGTCCTTGTAAGGTGCTTGGCACTCATCATTAGGCAATTTGTGAAATTCCAGGACAAGCCGGAAAACCAAAAAAATATTGATGCACAATTCGTAAGTTTCCGTGACACACCGGAAATCAAATGGAAGCATCGTTGCATAATTAAGTGAGGTTCCGTAACATTCCGTAAGTCAAAAAGGGGATGATTATGTAATCCGCAAGGTTCCGTAACATTACGGAAAACGACATGGCATCGTGCATCTTGAGATTTTCCACTCTCTTTGTAAAACTCCTTTTACAAAGTCTGAACCACACAGGGACAACCCTTCCCTTGTGTTCAGGAATCCTCTACAACAAGAGACCCACGGTCTCTTAATCCCTTTTCAGAAATAAGAAGAAGAGAAGAAGAGATCTCTCTTAAAAGAGATAGATTGTACAATGAAGATCAATCAAAATTCCTTATTGAATATGCAAGTGGTTGACCAAGGAATCTTTTTGAGAAGATAAGACAGTTCAGTTCAGAAAAAATCTTAATCTTTTGAAAGGATAAAACTTTTTGGGCAATGAAAACTCCCTTTAAATTCGTGTTTCCAAGTCACATATAAATAGACCTTTGATGGCCATTCATAAACCATTTGAATAGATGTGACTCTTGGGAATTATATTCTGAAAATCCCCTCTGGTAATCAATTACAAGACTTGTGTAATCGATTACAGGTTTTAAAAATTTGAATTAAAACATTTTCAACTGCTGGTAATTGATTACCAGAGAGGAAATCTCAATTTGAAATGATACAATTCTTTGGTCAAACCTTTTGTTTGTTTTCAATTTGGAAACTTCTTCCTAAAGATTCTAGAGATCAACTTGATCATATATCTTGATTTTCTTGGATTCTTGTCTTGAATAAAACTTAGAAGCACTTGATCCTTTAGCATCATCCAAACATCTTGCTTCTACATAGGAGTTGTCATACCCTAATTTCGTCCGGGGACCTTTGCTTGATGACATGCGGCCTTTGTTTGGTCCTTGTAAGGTGCTTGGCACTCATCATTAGGCAATTTGTGAAATTCCAGGACAAGCCGGAAAACCAAAAAAAATATTGATGCACAATTCGTAAGTTTCCGTGACACACCGGAAATCAAATGGAAGCATCGTTGCATAATTAAGTGAGGTTCCGTAACATTCCGTAAGTCAAAAAGGGGATGATTATGTAATCCGCAAGGTTCCGTAACATTACGGAAAAAACAAGTATCGTTACGAAATTCGTAAGTTTCCGTAACTTTACGAAAAAAGAATCACAAAAAAAAAAACAGAGGGGGGTGTACTTAGTAAAAATGGGGTGCAAATAGCACCCAGGCCCACTTGGGCCCTCCAGAAGATTCCTCCAGAAGGCTGTTGCTTCTGGAGGAAGCAACCTGGCTCGCCTGGGCGAGCTGGGCGGCAAGCACCTCCCCTATTTTGCTATAAATAGGGGAGGAAGCGAAGAAGAAAAGGGTTCAGCCCCTTAGGCACTTCTCTCTCTTTCGAATTTGCTTGGAAAAATTGTTTCTGTGAAGAAAATCTAAGCCGAGGCGCTTCCGAAACGTTTCCGTAACGTTTTCCGTGAGGAATTTCGCGAAGGTTTTCAACCGTTCTTCGACGTTCTTCATTCGTTCTTCATCGTTCTTCGATCTTCAACGGGTAAGTACCTCGAACCAAGCTTTTCGATTCATTCTATGTACCCGTGGTGGTCCACATTGTGTTTTGTGTATTTCTATTCTCGTTTCATTTACTTTTTATACCCCCTTTTGACGTGCTTAAGCCATTTTACTTAAGTCATTTCTCGCTTAACTTAAAAATAAAATAAGTTTCCATCGATCGTTTGAATTATCCGTTAACTTCGGTTAAAATGAATTCCGACCGTTCGGTCGTGCCGTAACCACGTTGGAAAACAAAAAGAGATAAAAAATAAAATAATAATAAAAAAACATCTTTTAGTAAAATAAAGCGGAAAATCAATCAGACATTTTCTCTTTGGGATTTCTCATTCTTAATCGAATTGACTAATAACTAAAGTGAAACTAAGGCTAAAATCAACTTGCCTAGTCAAGCTCGTCCACAAAAATAGGTTTTTGAAAGTTTGTCATTTCAATTTCTTACTAAGTAAAATGGATCATGTTCAAGGTCCAACGCCTTAAAATGATCACCTCTTAAAGTAAAAAAGAATCACTTGATAAGAAAGAACTACGTAGGTCTGATTTCCTCATCGCAAATTGAGGAATACGTAGGAGCAAAGGGAACACCCTTGTCGACCACAAAAAGAGAAAAAATATAAAAAGGGAATAAAGGATATAAGGACATAAAAGGGAACATAAAAATCAAAGTCATGTTTGCACATTCGATTAAAGGCTGCCGTCCCTTGGGACGAACGTGTGGGGTGCTAATACCATCCCCGTGCCTAAATACAACTCCCGAACCTTTCACTTAAAAGTTCGTAGATCGCGTCTTTCCCGCTTTTTCCGACGTTTTCCTCAAATAAACGTTGGTGGCGACTCCGCGCGTATTCCTTTCTTGGAACACGCATCCCGCGAGTCACGCGTCGCCCTCCCGCCGAAGGGTAGGTTGCGACAGGAGTCATTTGACTTAATCCATCAATTGAAAAATCCTTTAACTATTTCTCGTCCTTGGAAAATTCTTTTTGCAAGAATTAGCTGCTTCTTCCTCACTACGAGGTTCTGAAGACAAGACAACAATTGGTACCTCAAAGCCTTACACTGGGGCAATGAAAGGTACCGTGCAAAAACCTCAAGCGAGCCTAGGGGCAGATTAGAAGTTCTCACCCGATAGGTTCCCAGCTACAAGGTCATGACGAAAGATAACAATTGGTACCTCAAAGCCTTACACTGGGGCAATGAGGGGCATCATGCACGAGCCTCAAGTGAATATAGGGGCAGACCAAAAGTCCTCACCCATCGATGTTTTTAAATAAAAAGGGGGGGGGGGGGAGACAAACCCTGGAATTTCAAATAGATTGATTAAACGTCAAACGGCTCTATTGTCGTCACTCCAAAATGGTCAAGTGACTAAATCAAACATAATATACACTCTGAGGGAGTTCCCAGAGAGATTTGCAAAAGATAGGATAAGGTTGCATGAATTATCACCTTTTTCAAAAGGACAGTCAATCTGTGTTTTCCAAAAAAATTAAATCAAAATCAAAATCACAAAATAGGGAAAGAATGTCATGAACATTGTACAACTTTCCATTGCATTGCATTGTTTCATATGAGGTCAGCATTACCAAATTTCACGACAAAGGTTGCATGCGTCTGCATCCCTAAAAATTCATGTTAATTGCATAGATTTCCTACATCTCGTGTCCAATCTTGTTGGATGACCGGCCCTCTCGATGAGTCGATCTCTTGCTTTCTCATAAAGGTGGACCCTTGGGTACTAGTACCTATCACCTTTAGAGGACTATATGTCCTCGCATGTAGAGGGCTGCACGCCCTCGCCTTTAGAGGGCTACGCGTCCTCGTTTTCAGTGTGCTCCATATCCACACCTTAAGAGAATATAAGGTCCTTTGCCCTTAGATGCTTCACCGAGACTTGCACTCCCGGTTAAGGGGCCAGTAGTTTCCTTTTATCAATTCCTGGGGCACCCCCTGATATTAGAGGGCGACCAACTGTGCGAGCACATCCAGAGAAGGAGGCTATCACGCATCTACTATGCATACCGGGGAAAGATTTCACCTGTGCCGCTGCAAAAAGACGAGTGTAGATCATGCGCACCAACATGACCACTCTTACATGGATGACGTTGCTATTTAGCAACATTCTGCCCAGCGACCACAATGCCAATCTCCCCCTGTAGATGTATCAGTTGGTCTGTGCCGTCATGACATAGGTAAGTATGCATGTGACTTAATTGATTTCTAATGTCATCTATTGTTTGCAGGGATTGCACCCACAAGACACCCAGTGGACCCGAAGAAGTCCAACAGGGACCTAGGGTTTCCAGCTCTGGTTACGGGCCTCTGTCAGTCCTACAGGGTGCCCGTTCCCCAGCAAGGTCATGCCATCGTGACATAGGTAAGTATACATATGGTTCAACTGATTTCTGATACCATCTATTGTTTGCAGGAATCGCACCCACAAAGACACCCAGTGGACCCGGAGAAGTCCAACAGGGCCCTGGGGTTTCCAGCTCTGGTTACGGGCCTCTGTAGTCCTACAGGGTGCCCGTTCCCCCCGACAAGGTCACGTCATCATGACATAGGTAAGTATGCACATCGCTCAACTGATTTCTGATTTCATCTATTGTTTGTAGGGATCGTGCCCGCAAGACACCCAATGGACCCGAAGAAGTCCAACAGGGTCTTGGAGTTGCCAAGCTCTAATTACGGGCCTTTGTCAGTTCTACGGAGTGTCTGTCGCCCCCAGCAAGGTCATCAGGCCCCCTACTAATCGAGCTTTCATCAAGAAGTACTACGTCCCCAGGCGGGCGCAGGGCGAAACACCACAGCAGCCTGGGATGGCCGGCAGCGGGCAACAGACGCACCGCCATCACCTCTAGAGTTCACCTCAGCTCATCCACAAAAAGGTTAGAGCGTTGCTTACGACCCATGGCCGACCAATAGGCGACCAAGTCCAAAGCCAAAGGTAAGCAAAGTACTAGGTCCGTGACCGACAAGCCATCACGCGTCCAGCTCAAGACGTTAAAGAAGCGCTACTAGGAGGCAACCTAGTACCTTTTAAATCTCTGCTTGTTATTTGATCACTTTTGTTTCTCAAGTCATAGCAGGACACACCTAGTTGCTCATGATCCTAGGTATTTGAATAAAACAAGCACAAGCTCGGAAGGTAGTCATACCTCATAAAAATATATGTATGTTTAGGTAGAAAGATACCTTGAATATGCATGTATGTAGCAAAAATACTTCACAATATATATATATATATATATATATATATATATATATATATATATATATATATATATGTATATTTAGGTAGCAAGATACCTTGGATATGCATGTATATAGCAAAAATATCTCACAAAACATATATATGTATGTTTAGGTAGCAAGATACCTAGGACACGCATGTATATAGCAAAATACTTCACAAAAATATATGTATGTTTAGGTAGCAAAATATCTCATGGAAAAAAAAAGAGCAAAAAGAGAGCGAACAAGAAAAGAATAAGAAGGAAGAAAAAAATAGAAAATAAAAGATATAAAAAATAAAAGTTGTCTAGCTAAAAAACAACATGCTTGTGAAAAAAGATAATTTCCAACTTTTCTTTGAAAGATTTTACTGATCTTAACCATTTTCTGAAAAAATGTGTATACACCTGAAGAGTGAATGCTGTGAAAATTTTCTGAACGCCCAAAATGGACTCGGATGAATGCATGATTTGATAAAATAACATATTTTGGAAACACTGGGTTGACTTAAAATAGGGAAAATGAATCCTGAGCCCTAGTGTCACATGACCATAAAAACTTGATGCTTGAGCGTCCACGTAGATGCGTGCATGACCAGTTTTGCATAAAATTTCCTAATCATCTTTGTTGCATGTGTATCATGGAAATAATGTGGGACGTCCCCTTTATCCCCGAACCGCTGGCCAAACCCTGACATATATCGTGACCAGCCGTTCTACAAGCCTTAAGCCAAAATCCCAACTTATCATAAACCTTGACCGAGGGTGAGAATGTCAATCCTTGCCCTCGGAAGAAAACACAAAGAGAAGGAAAATTCCCAATCCAAGAAAGGGAGAAGACACAAAAAAAAAAAAGAAAAGAAAATTCCCAATCAAAGAGTGGGAGAAAGCAAAAAAAAGAAAGAAAAATTCTCGATCAAGGATCGGAAGAAAACAAAAGAAACATGCAGAAAGGTCTTTAGACCAGACAATATCTGAACAATACAGAATTGTCACCAAATAAACTAAAAAAAAACAAGAAAAAGGAAACCACGACCTAAAGTGGTCCTCTCCCTTTGATTGCCAACCAAAATCCTGTGCGCTAGCGACTTTCTCGCCCCGCACTAAACAAAAACAGAAAAGGAAAAGGCAAAAACACTCAAAGCCAAATTCCCCACCTAAAAACCATTCCCAAAATAAGTCCTATTGATCCATGATCACACATGTAATCTTTGATTTGATAGGAAATGATTTGCAAAATCAAGTCATGACATATCTATGGTTCGGAATTAGGATAAAACACTTACCTATGTGAGATTGATACACTTTGAGTGATTTTCTCCTATCTTTGTTGGACCCAGTGTTTCCTCTAAATGGTCGTTTAGAAACGAAATGCTAACATCCAAAATCTCATTTACGGTTATGAGAAAATTTCATCAGCATACTCTCCTTCCCTGATAGACACATTGTTTTTAATCCAAAAAGCATATGTTACTCTGATTAGTTGGAAGTTTTGTCTCTTTACTAAAGCATGTTCGCATTTTAGTGAAGAAAACACCGAGACTATTTTTAGTCTCATAGTTGTCAAGAACTACGTAGGTCTGAGTTCCTCATCACAAATTGAGGATACGTAGGAGCAAAAGCCCTGCTTTTGTCGACCACCCCACCTTTTGTTACCGTGACCCAAGAGTCCGGTGGCATGCGAAGCCACATGACCGTGGAATCCCCAAATTCGTATGTTCCATCATTTATCATTTGTATGTTATCCTATTTCTATGACTTGAGGGACTGACGTTTGTTTTGTTTTGATTGTCTCCCTTGTTTTGTGCATACATGTTGTTTGAACTGTTACGTTAGTATTTACTTCGTTGTTGTCAGTAGTGTTTGTTGAAGTTTCGGAATCGCGTAGATTTTTTCATTTAGGAACGTCGTCCAAAATAAAAAATGATGAACCAAAATCATGATAAAAAGAAAGAAGCGTTGTGAATAAAATGTCTACGTATATAAAGAAAAAGGAAAATGTTTATATATGTATGTGAAAGGAAAATGTGCATAGAAGGGTTTTTATAAAAAATACGTGTAGAGGGATTCTTGTGTGTGTGAATGAGTATATATAAAGAAACTTTTGTATGAACCATAAGTGTGCGTTGGAGAAAAACGAAAAAGATCTTTGAATGTAAATAGGGTTTGACCGTGTGACGTGAAGAGAGAGAGTTCCAATGCATATACAGAAAGAGTTTGCCATGCATAAGAGTGTAGATATACAAAGAGAATTTCTTCATAGAGGACCATAGGTGTATAATTTTGTGAATATATAAAAATGAAACAAAAAGGAAAAAGAAAGAAAAACCGCGAAGGTCGACATGTTATAGTTAAGAAGTATAAATCATTCGTAAAGAGCAAACGTATCTTCTGGAAATAAGGGACTGATGCTAAGAGTTTATTTTCCGGAATAAACCGAGATAAGAATGGATGAATTCATTGAACTGATGGGAGAACATAATTTGGAAACATTGGGTCTGTTTGTGTAAATTCCCAACCGTAGTATCACAATGCCATAAACGGGATGCTTAAGTGCCCACCTGGCTGTAGCCATGACTAATTTTGCACGTTATTTTCAAATCATCATTGTCACGCGTGCCTTATGGAATAATATGGAAGTTCGACCCGAAATCGACACCTTGACACCCAAAATTGTTTCTCCCCAAATATCAAGATTGGGTTCCCACAATAAAAGACCCCATTGAAACACAACCTTAGACCTTTTTGAACCTTGGCCTATAAAAAAGAATCCTTATTCCTTCCCCGAAGCAAAGGACAGCCGAATCTCCTCAAGGGAGAGCGAATAGAATGCTAAAACCCGATTTCCCAAAGAAAGGGATGGGGAAGGAAGAAATGGAAAGAAAGAAAAAGAAAAAGATGAAAATAAAGAAAAGAACAAAAGAAAGAAAAGGAAGGATTCCCGATCAAAGATCGAAAGGAAGTAAAAAAGGAAAAGAGGCAATTCTCGATCAATGAAAGAAAGAGAACGGAAGATCTTCAGACCAGATAAATTTTCAGCAAGGTAAGTGACTGCCGGCAAAGGAAAACCCATTTTTGGTGTCTCTTCCCTTCAGATTGCCATTCAAGGTCGTTCTCGACTGGCGATATCCCACCCCACATGAACAAAGAGGAAAAGATCGAAACACCCAGCGTCCTCTCCAAAAACACTACACTCGAGAAAATTTTATTGATCCGTGATCGTACGTCTGATCTCTGATTCGATAGGAAATCGTGTGCAAAAAAAGTCATGGTGCAGTTATGGTTTAGGAATAGGGTAAAAAACTTGCCTGTGTGAGTTTTATACACTATGAGTGATTTATTTTCAACTTAGCCCGACGTTTCCCCTGTATGTACATTTAAAAGCTAAATGCTGACATCCTACCCTTCATTCTCGGTTACAAGGAAGATTACCCTTGGCACAAGTATATTGTTTCTCTAAGATATGGTGCTCTCGCGAATGATTTATTTTTCTTTGCAAAAAGCATGTTTGCCTTTTAGGTGGAAAAAACCGGTGGACCGTTTGGTCCTGCCAACAAACTTTTTTCGGAGCCCCATGAATTTATTGCCTAGCGCTGTTCATGTGTCCTCCACCATCGAGTCTGGAGCACCGCAAAGTTATTGCGTAGTGCTCTTCGCCAATTCTCCATTCTCCACTTTATTTGGAGACCCATGGATCTATTGCCTAGCGCTGTTCATGTGTCCTCCACCTTCAAGTCTGGATCCCTTCGAAGTTATTGCGTAGCGCTGTTTGCCAATTCTCCATTCTCCACTTTTTTCGGAGCCCCATGAATTATTGCCTAGCGCTGTTCATGTGTACTCCACCAACAGGTCTGGAGTCCCGCGAAGTTATTGCGTAGCGCTGTTCGCCAATTCTCCATTCTCCACTTTATTCGGAGACCCATGAATTTATTGCCTAGCGTTGTTCATGTGTCCTCCACCTTCGAGTCTAGAGCCCCGCGAAGTTATTGCGTAGCGCTGTTCGCCAATTCTCCATTCTCCACTTTTATTGGAGCCCCATGAATTTATTGCCTAGCGCTGTTCATGTGTCCTCCACCTTCGAATCTGGAGCCCCGCGAAGTTATTGCGTAGCGCTGTTCGCCAATTCTCCATTCTCCACTTTTTTCGGAGCCCCATGAATTTATTGCCTAGCACTGTTCATATGTCCTCCACCTTCGAGTCTGGAGTCCCGCGAAGTTATTGCGTAGCGCTATTTGCCAATTCTCCATTCTCCACTTTTTTTGGACCCCCATGAATTTATTGCCTAGCGCTGTTCATGTGTCCTCCACCTTCGAGTCTGAAGTCCCGCGAAGTTATTGCGTAGCGCTGTTCGCCAATTCTCCATTCTCCATTTTTTTCGGAGCCCCATGAATTTATTTCCTAGCGCTTTTCATGCATCCTCCACCTTCGAGTCTGGAGCCCCGCGAAGTTATTGCGTAGCGCTGTTCGCCAATTCACCATTCTCCACTTTTTTCGGAGCCCCATGAATTTATTGCCTAGCGCTGTTCATGCATCCTCCACCAACGAGTCTAGAGCCCCGCGAAGTTATTGCGTAGCACTGTTCGCCAATTCTCCATTCTCCATTTTTTTCGGAGCCCCATGAATTTATTGCCTAGCGCTGTTCATGTGTCGTCTACCATCGAGTCTGGAGCCCCGCGAAGTTATTGCGTAGCACTGGTTGCCAATTCTCCATTCTCCACTTTTTCGGAGCTCCATGAATTTATTGCCTAGTGCTGTTCATGTGTCGTCCACCTTCGAGTCTGGAGCCCCGCGAAGTTATTGTGTAGTGCTGTTCGCCAATTCTCCATTCTCCACTTTTTTCGGAGCCCCATGAATTTATTGCCTAGCGCTGTTCATGTGTCCTACACCTTCGAGTCTGGAGCCCCGCGAAGTTATTGCGTAGCGCTGTTTGCCAATTGTCCATTCTCCACTTTTTTTCGGAGCCCCATGAATTCATTGCCTAGCACTGTTCATGCATCCTCCACCATCGAGTTTGGAGCCCCGTGATGTTATTGTGTAGCGCTGTTCGCCAATTCTCCATTCTCCACTTTATTCGGAGACCCATGAATTTATTGCCTAGCGCTGTTCATGTGTCCTCCACCAACGAGTTTGGAGTCGCGCGAAGTTATTGCGTAGCGCTGTTCGCCAATTCTCCATTCTCCACTTTATTTGGAGACCCATGAATTTATTGCCTAGCACTGTTCATGTGTCCTCCACCATCGAGTCTGGAGCCCCACGAAGTTATTGCGTAGTGCTGTTCTCCAATTCTCCATTCTCCACTTTTTTTGGAGCCCCATGAATTTGTTGCCTAGCGCTGTTCATGTGTCCTGTACCATCGAGTCTAGAGCCCCGCGAAGTTATTGCGTAGCACTCTACGCCAATTCTCCATTCTCCACTTTATTCGGAGACCCATGAATTTATTCCCTAGCGCTGTTCATGTGTCCTCTACCTTCGAGTCTGGAGCCTCGCGAAGTTATTGCGTAGCGCTGTTCGCCAATTCTCCATTCTCTCCTTTTTTTGGAGCCCCATGAATTTATTGCCTAGCGCTGTTCATGTGTCCTCCACCTTCGAGTCTGGAGTCACGTGAAGTTATTGCGTAGCGCTGTTCGCCAATTCTCCATTCTCCATTTTTTTCGGAGCCCCATGAATTTATTGCCTAGCGCTTTTCATGCATCCTCCACCTTCGAGTCTGGAGCCCCACGAAGTTATTGCGTAGCGCTGTTCGCCAATTCTCCATTCTCCACTTTTTTTGGAGCCCCATGAATTTATTGCCTAGCGCTGTTCATGCATCCTCCACCAACGAGTCTAGAGCCCCGCAAAGTTATTGCGTAGCGCTGTTCGCCAATTCTCCATTCTCCACTTTTTTTGGAGCCCCATGAATTTATTGCCTAGCGCTGTTCATGCATCATCCACCAACGAGTCTGGAGCCCCGCGAAGTTATTGGGTAGCGTTGTTCGCCAATTCTCCATTCTCCACTTTTTTCGGAGCCCCATGAATTTGTTGCCTAGCGCTGTTCATGTGTCCTTCACCATCGAGTCTGGAGCCCCGCAAATTAATTGCCTAGCGATGTTCGCCAATTCTCCATTCGCCACTTTTATTCGGAGACCCATGAATTCATTGCCTAGCGCTGTTCATGTGTGCTCCACCATCGAGTCTGGAGCCCCGCGAATTGATTGCCTAGCGTTGTTCGCCAATTCTCCATTCTCCAATCTTATTCGGAGACCCATGAATTCATTGCCTAGCGCTGTTTATGTGTCCTCCGTTATCAAGCGCGGAGCCTCTGGTGACTGGGAAACATGTTTTTCTGTTATTTTCCGGATCGGTTCCTTCGCCAAACATGTGTATATGTGTATATGTATATTATATTTGTTGTTCTTGTTGTTGGTTTTTGTATTTTGTTTTGTGTTGTGCAAAAAAAAAAAAGAAGGAGTAGAAACGAGAGTCGTCATCACGGAAAGGGCAGGACGGACGAAATCAGTGTCTTATCTTTGCTTTCCTCTTATCTCCGATGAGAGGTAAGTAAAGAGGGGCAACTGTCATACCCTAATTTCGTTCGGGGATTATTGTTTGATGATATACAACCTTTGATTGGCCGCTTCAAGATACTTGGCACCCTTTGTTGCACAATATGTGAAGTCCCGAGACGTGCCGAAAATCAAAAGGAAGCAGGATTACGTGATCCGTGAAAATTCCGTAATGTGACAGAAATCGAAAGGAGGTGTTTTTCGCAATCCGTGAGTTTTCGTAACTTCTTCGAAAGCTAAAAAAGAGTAAATACATAATCCGTAAGGATTCGTAACCTTGCGGAAGGAAAATAAGTATCGTTACGAAATTCGTAAAGTTTCGTAACGTTACGGAAAAAGAATTACCAAAAAAGGTAAAGGGGGTGCATTTAGTAAAAAGGGGGGTACAAATAGCAATCAGGCCCACTTGGGACTTCCAGATTCTTCCTCCAGAAGGATGTTGCTTCTGGAGGAAGCAACCTTGCTCGCCTGGGCGAGCTGGGTGGCAAGCTCCTCCCATATTTTGCTATAAATAGAGGGAGGAGTGAAGAGGGAAGGGGTTCAACCTTCTTGGCACTTCCTATTCTCTCGAAATTGCTGAGGAAAATTGTTTCCGTGAAGAAAATCCAAGCCGAGGCGCTTCCGTAACGTTTCCGTGAGTAATTACGCGAAGATTTTCAACCGTTCTTCGACATTCATCGTTCGTTCTTCGTTTTCTTCAGTCTTCAACTAGTAAGTACCCCAAACCGAGCTTTTCAATTCATTCTATGTACCCGTGGTGGTCCACATTTTGTTTCATGTATTTTTATTCTCGTTTTCATTCACTTTCTATACCCCCTTTTGACGTGCTTCAGTCATTTATTTAAGTCATTTCTCGCCTAATCAAAAAATAAAATAAATTTCCACCGAACATTTGAATTGTATCATCCGTTAATTTCTGTTAAAATGAATTCCGACCGTTCGGTCGTGCCGTAACCACGTTGGAAATCAAAAAAGAGGTAAAATAATAATATAATGATAAAAAAATATCTTTTAGTAAAATGAAGCGAAAAAATCAATCGGACGTTTTCTCTTTGGGATTTCTCATTCTTAATTGAATTGACTAATAACTAAAGTGAAACTAAGGCTAAAATCAACTCGCCTAGTCAAGCTCGTCCACAAAAAATAGGGTTTGAAAGTTTATCATTTCAGTTTCTTACCAAGTAAAAAGGATCATTTTTAAGGTCCAACGCCTTAAAAATGATCAAAAATTCAAGTAAAAAGAATCGCTTGATTCACTCTTAAGAAAGAACTACGTAGGTTTGATTTCCTCTCCAAAGAAGGGTACGTAGGAGCAAAAGCCCCGCTTTTGTCGACCTCAAAAAATAAAAAGAAATAAAAGTTAAGGCAATACAATTTCCACAATTCTAAAAAATAGGCTGTTGTCCTTTGAGACAAACGTGAGAGGTGCTAATACCTTCCTCAAGCGTAAATACAACTCCCGAACTTAGAATTTTCATTTTGACCGGTTTCCTTCGGTTTTCCCGACGTTTTCCACAAATAAACGTTGGTGGCGACTCCGCGCATCTTTCCTCCTTTGGAAAGCGCACCCGTGAGCCTTGCCTTCGCTCGCCCGCGAAGGGCACGTTGCGACAGTTATTGTTGCATGGAAGTCGGGTTTGGCCACGACTTCCCTTCGTGATCCCTTTTTTTTTAATTAAAATATTTTTAAAATTAAATATTATTATATAAAAATATTTTTAATTACTTTTAAAATTACTTAATTATTAAATTATTATTTGTAATATTGACTAAATTAATTTTTTATTAAGAAAAAAAAATATATAAAGAAAAATATAAAAATTGGATAAAACTAGAGTATAACTTTTTATTTACGTTATATGTAATTGTGTAGTTAAATTTATGTTTTGTTTATTTTTTTATGTTCTTATAATTAAAAAATAATAAAATTAAGTAGTAGTATTAAAATAAAGTAAAAAAAATACCGTGAAAAAATAATTGATACATCTGTCTTATAAAGTAGACAAAATATTCAAATTATAGTAACCGAAATGATAGTCGACAATAATAAAACATATTAAAAATTACAATTACAACGCAAATATGACAAAACTAATGATGATTTGAAATATGTTGTGTAGGATACATGTCTTCTATTTGGATTACTGGTTTGCTAAAAATAGCCAAAATTTCTATTGTGCCGAATTGTTTCTAATAGTTGGATTGTGCTAACACCTTTAGCACGTCTTCGTCATTTTTCAATTATGTTATCTCATATTCAATCAAATTTTCTGAATACTTAGAATGACCTGGTTGTCAAAAGAACAATCTTCTAACCAATTGTGATTCGTGAATTCCATTAGGGGAACCCCTATTGGTGCAACTTACTTGATTAAATCATTGAGTTTGTCCATGCCACATCCCGAAGGAATGCCAGATCTTATTGGATTAGTTCCAGTAAAGGAGTAACCCAAAAATCCACCTTGACGTGGTATGTTCCACTTCCCATTGTAATACATAATTGCATGATGAGTAGGAGTGATAGTTGATTGAAGCAGGTTGAGTATAACATCCAGTGTTCTAATAATGATACATAATAATTCTATAGGGCCAACACACGAGTATTGCTCATTACACATTAACATTGTGTAAACATCATCATCATTTTTCAATTGTAGAGATTGAAAAAAATATTGCTGACCTGCATCTATGAATGGTTGTCGGTAGTAGATTTCATCCACTAATTGATCGTTGGTTAGTTGAAGGGTGTTGTGCATTCTACGCTTGAGTGTGTCAAAAGAATAGTCGTTAGGAATTCGCATTGGTGTTGGAGTGGGACTTTGAAAATAAACACCAGTTTGGTTATGAGTGATTGATCCATTTGGAAAAATGAAGGCTAATCTGGAGTTAGCAATGGTCTGGCTGCTTGTTTCTCCCAAAAATGACATAGTAATAAGATTGAATTTGGTTTATGATAGTATGTTGTGTGAGATTGTGCGTTTGTATTGTGTGTGTTGTGTTATTGATAGTTGTATGAGTATTTTGCCACGTTGATGTGTGTTGGAATCCAATGTTTCTTTTTCCCTTGATGTAGCAGACGTCCATTAAAATTTCAGAGTGAAAAAAAAAGATTATGAGTTGTCCATCTCATGTCAGTTTTGCACACGTCAAAGTTAAATGTCTCACCTGCAAAACTGACATGAAATGGACAGCTCATGATGCAGAGTGTTGTCAATTTGGACTGTGATTTTTCCCATGTAATTAAAGCAATAGACGACCATGATGATTTTCAGAGTGAACAAAGAGATTATGAGTTGTTCATTTCATGTCAGTTTTGCATGTGAGACATTTAATTTTTAGAGAAGTATGCAAATTGCAGAGTGTTGTCAATTTGGACTGTGATTTTTCCCTTGTAATTAAAGCAGTAGACGTCCATGATTATTTTCAGAGTGAACAAAGAGATTATGAGTTGTCCATTTCATGTCAGTTTTGTCGATGAGACATTTAATTTTTAGAAACAATGTAGTATAAATTGCAAAGTATTGTGAATTTTGACAGTTATGTTACCATGTCAACTACTGCAATAAAAGTGGGTAAATTGAAAATTGCTAATTTAAATTTAAAGGAAAAATTATTTCAATACGTAAAGTGATAGCTAAAGATGGACATAAGACATTACATGAAGATCTCAAAGAAGAAATAACTTAGACATGAATGATCCGTAGATTACCAATCCCGTTTGAATATTGTTTCGTGGGATGGAGACAGGTTACTTCCTTCGGGCCCGGAAGAGGAGTCAGTATCACTATCATGGTTTTTGACCCAACAAGTCTCGTATTCATCTGATAAGTCCTCAACATTAGAGGTTGAGCCATGTTGGTTGCCTGGTGGGTTATTATTGTGACAAATTTTGGCAAATAACTCAACAAATGGTAGTGCTGGGTTGTTCTAAAAAATGTTGAACATTTGTCGAACATCAGCATCATCTCGCAGAATAAAAGATGTGTACATATAACGTTGTCCTGACTCAAATATAGGGCATCGAAAGTGGATATGTTGGATATGTTGTTGTGGGTCAATGTTTAGTTTTTGGTGAACAAGTTCAAGCAATTGTGTAAAGGTTATGACCTTGTTGACCATGAAAGTTTTTGTGTTGTTACTAACGAAGGTGGTGCCCTCATTAGTATTGCTAATTTGGCTGTCATAGTAAACACAAACATATGTAGTTAGGTGACACATTGTGGTAGGGATTGAGATGAAAATTTGAAATTGTTACGAATGTCTTTAGTTGTAGTGGTATTTATAGAATTTGGTTATAGTTGGGTGAGTCACTAGTTAACTGTGCATTTAGATGAACGGGTAAATGAACACTTAAGCATATTTACAAGGGTCCATAATGTGCAAATTGCAGAGTGAAAAAAACAATTGAGTGAAAAAAAAATTGAGTTGTCCACGTCATGTCAGTTTTACTGGTGTGACATTAATTTTTTTAGAGACATGTGCAAATTGCTGAGTGTTGTCAATTTCAACTGTGATTTATCCCTTGTAATTGATGGAGTAGAAGTCTATTATAATAATCAGAGTGAAAAAAATTTGAGTTGTCCATGTCATGTCAGTTTTACTAGTGCGACATTTATTTTTTTAGAGACGTGTGCAAATTGCCGAATGTTGTCAATTTTGACTGTGATTTATCTCTGGTAATTGATGGAGCAAAAGTCCATTATAATTATCAGAGTGAAAAAAAATTGAGTTGTCCATGTCATGTCAGTTTTACTGGTGCGACATATATTTTTTTAGAGATGTGTGCAAATTGCCGAGTGTTGTCAATTTTGAGTGTGATTTATCCTTGGTAATTGATGGAGCAGAAGTCCATTATAATTATCAGAGTAAAAAAAATTGAGTTGTCCATGTCATGTCAGTTTTACTAGTGCGACATTTATGTTTTTTAGAGACGTGTGCTAATTGCCGAGTGTTGTTAATTTCGACTATGATTTATCCCTGGTAATTGATGCAACAGAAGTCCATTATAATTTTAGAGTAAAAAAAATTGATCTGTGCAAATTACAGAGTGTGTTACAAATATTTTTTTTTTTGGATTTTTTGACGTTATTACCATGGAAAAAGTGTCCAAATCAGTCTTTTTGATTTTGTGCTTGTATTTTGAGGTGATATCCCATGGAACTGGTGCACGATATAATTTTTTTTGGATTCTTTGACATTCAAACCATAGAAAAAGTGTGTCACGAATATCATTAATGTGTTCGACATAATTTGGAAAAAATGCAGAACATATATACTTAAGCATAGTTGTAAGGGTCCAAATCATAGTTTTTTTTTATTTTGTGCTTCTATTTTAAGGTGTTATTCCATGGAACTGGTGCATGATATAATTTTTTTTGGATTCTTTGACATTCAAACCATAGAAAAAACAAGTCAAAAATATCATTAATGTGTTCGACATAATTTTTAAAAAATGCAGAACATAGGTACTTAACCATAGTTGCAAGGGTTCAAATCATAGTTTTTTTGATTTTGTGCTTCGATTTTGAGGCATTATTTCCATGGAATTGGTGCGCGATATAATTTTTTTTTGGATTCTTTGACGTTCAAAACATAGAAAAAGCGAGTCATGAATATCATTAATGTGTTCGACATAATTTTAAAAAAATGCAGAACATGGGTACTTAACCATAGTTGCAAGGGTTCATATCATAGTTTTTTTTGATTTTGTGCTTCTATTTTGAAGTGTTATTCCATGGAACTGGTGCACGATATAATTTTTTTTGGATTCTTTGACGTTCAAACCATGGAAAAAGTGTGTCCCGAATATCATTAAAGTGTTGGACATAGTTTGAAAAAAATGCATAACATGGGCACTTAAGCATAGTTGCAAGGGTCCAAATCATATTTGATGATGCTGTTACAGGGGTACTTAAACATATTTGATCCCATTATCACAACATTTTATACTTCAATGACCAAGACAATGACCATTCCCACAAGGTGGTGGACACCGATTACGTCACAGATTTCTTCTTTCCAGTATGATTGGTTCTCCCACGTCATGATGATGTTGTTGTTCTATGTTAGTATTTTCAATGTTGGTTGTTGCAGCTGAAGAACTTTGACCTTGTTCTCCAAACGAATGTGGTGCATTGAACTGTTGTAAAGTAGCTAAATATGATGCCGCTGAATTTGGTGTATTGAAATCAATGCCAAATAAATCGATCATCCATTCATGGGTGGTTGCGGTGATTGACTCGCCAGTGTGGCCAAAAGTTTGATGAACAAGTGAAGGAGTAGAATACATTGACTGAGGATGTGGAATTTCAAAATGTGTTTGTTCAACACCTGACCTTGCAACATTATGGGTAATTGTTGTGCGTGGATCATGTAGTTGTTGTGCAACAGACAAGAACAAATTAGTGTTTTTCCTATACCATTCCATGTATGCTAGTGTATGTGTCACTATTCCTTTAACCCATTGCCCAGCTAAAACATCACTGCGTTTGTTTTTCCTGATATTAATCCACTCCGCATGGTATTCCATCCAATCAATGTAATGATTTCCTCGCATGTCAATTTGGTGAAGTAGATCAAGATTCATGGGATCAACAAGGATATCTTGTTGTAGTCCAAACTGTAGCTTCACCCGATTTGTTTGATGCCATTCGACAATTGAAAAACAAATAATTGCAGTACATGCAGAGCAAATCTCCATGTCTCTATATGCATGTCTGGGTAGGTGTTCTTCAAATCCTCTATATGAGACCCAAGAAAACTGAAATATATGCCAACAAGGCAACATGTTAGTATGTATGTACATATTTAAGGTGCAGATCATGATAGTATTATACCTCATGACTCTCCATATGATCTATACGAGACCTATATCCGACCAAGTCACCATGAGGTGTGGCCCTATATTCTAATCTACCACCACTCCATCTGAAATGTAAAACATACAAAATCAATATTCATTATAATGTTATAATACACGTCATTGAAATAAAAAATTTACATTTCGCCATATGTAAATAACCTTTTAGTCAGTGGAAAAGTTGTTTCGAGTCATGGGACTCTTGGTGCAATAAAAGGCATGCGGTACCAAGCCCATGACTGCAATAGTATGACATAACCACCCATAGCTTTACCAACCTCCGATGATGCTCGACATAGTTCTCTATACAGGTTTGCTAAACAAGCCAAACCCCAACTATATTTTTTTGTGTTGTTCAAATCACGTAATAGGTTCTAATACATTAAATGAACTCTATTTCTAGATTTATCAGGAATTAATGCACTGCCAATCATGTACATTATGTAAGCTCTACACCTGCATTGTAGTTGGTGCATTGTTGGTTCTTCAGGAAATGGTGCGCGCAACATGCTTAACAACCATGTCATCTTCAGTGCAGCTCCTTTACGTGCATTTTTGGGAGGGACTTCCCCTAGTAACTCGTGGCATAACTCATCCCAATGTAAGAAGCTAGGTCCAGCCACAGACGACCATCGACTCTAATGCCTAGATGAAGTGCAACATCTTCGAGTGTGATGGCAGGTGAAAGGTATGTATTTCAGGCCTTCATCGTTCAACCAATGCAGTGATCAATGCAAGATCAACTTTACACTGTTTGATTAGTGCAATATGTTGGAACCCGGTACACGATAATAATGGTATAATTTGTGGTTCTGGTTCAAGTATTGTATGGTAATAGGAAGTGATTAAGTCATTAATCGTAGTATGTGAACGATGAATGTGTTGATGATGCAATAGAGGTTTATGATCCATGAGAATGATGTCAAATGGTAAACCGAATACAAATGATATAAAAATTTGAAGTTGGGTGATGCAAATGTGGTATTGACATGCACCTCCCATCTATTTATCGTTTAAACTGTGTTCAGCTTTGCAAGCACAAATACACTTAAGGTAACTGTAATGCCTCAAGATTTCAAAACACATTTATAATTTGTCTCGTTGTAAGGCCTCGAGATTCCAAAGAACGTTAACAAGACTGTGGTACTATGACGCATCGAGATTCTAATTCACGTGAATCAATGACATTTTTGTGCACACTGTTCACCCGCATGCGTACGTTAACCACATTAACTTGGTTCTCAATAATTCATATGTCCTCAACATTACACTTAATGTAACTGTAATGCCTCGAGATTCCAAAGCACATTTATAATTTGTCTCGTTGTAAGGCCTCAAGATTCCAAAGCACGTTAACACAACTGTAGTATTGTGATGCATCGAGACTCTAATGCACGTGAACCAATGACATTTTTGTGCACACTGTTCACCCGCATGCGTACATTAACCACATTAACTTCGTTCTCAACAATTCACATGGCCTCAACATTACACTTAATTTAACTGTAATGCCTCGAGATTCCAAAGCACATTTATAATTTGTCTCGTTGTAAGGCCTCGAGATTCCAAAGCACGTTAACACGACTGTGGTACTGTGACGCATCAAGATTCTAATTCACGTGAACCATGGACCTATGATTGATTTCATATATAAACATATCATGTCACCCAACACTTTGCACAGTTGCATCAAATCAAATTGTGAGAGAAAACAGAGAGGGCAAGCAATGCGGTCAAAGCCTATTTGTGCGTATGTTTATATCAATGGTGAAATCATTCAAAGTTCAAGTGCAAATACAATTTTCAGAGGTGACAAGACAAAGTCGTTACTCTTGAATCCTATAATGACGCTACTAAATATAATAATCACCGCAATATAGTCATCAATTACAAATAATGGTGTTACGCCTATAATTAGTGCCCTTTGGTATCGTTGTCCTGTATATGAATTCAATGGTGAAGTTCAATATAGGGCAATTCAAATTATTGATGAAGAAGATGTTTTGTGCATGTTTCATACATTTGTCAATATAACAAGTGTAATATGTATGGAACTTAAAGTTGATGTTCATAATTCATTATCACCTACTCAAGTCTACGACCTAAGTTGGGCTGACATGGAGCAGAAGCTGGACAATTCCCTGAAATTAGAATGATTAATTTAACATCTTTTGTTGTTGTATTGCATTGAAGATTTTCTTAGTCTTTATTATGTAGTTGTAGTTGTAGTTGTTGCATGCTTGGAAGTTGTTATTTTCAATTTACTTCAGTAATAATAGTCTACACATGCATGATTTTAGAGATGTGGAGCAATGTCTCATCTAACCCTCACATGCACCAACAACCCCATTAAAGTGTGGTGTTGCACACTGTTCACTCACATGCGTATGTTTATCCCATTAACATGTTTCTGAACAATCCGCGTGACCTTGGCATGCAATGCGGAACACTGTGGTCAACAATCATCATGAAACGAACAGTCTGTCAAGTATATTAATGTGTCGGGTTGCACACTATTCACTCACATGTGTACACTGTTCCGCAGTTGCACAATATTTACTCACACGCACTAAATGTCCTACCTAACCCTCCCACCTAATCCTCGTAACTAACTTTGCTGTCTAACCCTCCCACCTAACCTTCCGATCTAACTCTCTTACCTAACCTTCCAATCTAACTCTCCCACCTAGCCCTCCAACCTAACCCTCATAACTAACTTTGCCACCTAACCTTCCAATCTAACCCTCGTAACTAACTTTGCCACCTAACTCTCCAACCTAACCTTCCAATCTAACTCTCCCACCTAACATTCCAATCTAACTCTGGTACTAAACTTTCTCAGCCCATATATAATATAACCATTTGACAACAACATATCACACACAACAACTTTCTCACAAAACAAAACTCGATTTGTAACTCTTACACCATTTCCACTCATATCTCATAAGCACCACCATGGCTCCACCTAAAGAAATTGTGACCATCATTTACCACAATGGTCACATTGTAGACGACCCAGTTCAAGGATCGATGTACACATCTGCGAACCCAATATTTTTTACATCAGTCGTTCTATTACGTTCACACAATTCATTCAAAAAATTATCAATCGTCTCCCTGCTTGAGCAACTGAACAATTTGCTCAATTGTTATTTTGTGTCCCTATTTCATTTCATCTCGGTCAAACACGTTTTATTTCAGCTCAACTATTCGACAATGATGATCTCAGAGGCGCGATGGAAACAATTCTCCAGAATCCATAATTGAATTCTGCCGAATTCTATGCTGTTACTGACCTTATTCCTCAACCACAACCATCGTCTCCACAACCCTCATGTCCACAACTACAACTACCGCCTACACAATAGTTATCGTACAACAACCTTGAAGCAGAAGACCCCTTTCACATTTATACTTCATACACACAACTATTATCCAGAAATTATTCTTTTTTTGATGCCCAACAAACCTTCTTTGACCAACAAAACCATCCTTCATCCCCCTTTACGCCACCTTCACAACTACCACAAACGCAAACATCAAACCGAGATGAACATCCCATTCCTAACGAAGATCCCATTATATGATTTCATGATGAAAACATGGATGATTTTAGTGAGGATGAAGATCAATAGTTCTTTGATCACATCAATCACCAAAGCAATGACCAAATTGATGACCAAAGCGATGACGAGGGCATTGGCAGACCAACGACACCTCCGTCACCTCCGTTGCAATATCACCAACCTAGGTGTTCAGTAGACTTGAACTTTGACCACCTACCACACTACATTGATCGATAGCATTTTGTTCATCAGCAATATAATGTACAACCACCAATTGGTGAACTCGAGGTTGGCATGACATTCGATGAAAAAGTACAATGTATTCGAGCAGTCAAAGAATACAACATTAGAAATCATTTTGATTGCAGAACAATTTACTCTGACCAGAAAAGGATAAGCTTTGTGGGTAAATTACATGAAAATGATTGTACATGGAGCTTGGGCGCATGCAATTCTAAGAGGCATAACAAATGGATTATCAAGAGTATCAGAGGTCATCACACTTGTCTCGTGCCAATGCTCAAACAAGATCATCGCCAACTTGACAAACACGTCATAACACAGATCATCCAACCAATTGTCAAAACAAACCCAACCGTCTCCATCAAGACGTTGATTGCAGAGATCAAAACGTTCATGAATGATACCCCATCCTACAAGAAGACATGGTTAGCAAAGCAAAAAGCGTTGGAGATGATTCATGGAAACTGGGAAGAATCATACACCAAATTGCCAAAACTTTTGGGAGCTTTGCAATCTTGTGTTCCTGGGATTGTGGTCGCTGCTCAAACGAAATCCGTGTATGAGGGAGGAGAAATAGTACCGGGCAAAAGATTGTTTAAACGTATCTTTTGGTCATTTGGTCCATGCATTAATGGCTTTGCATATTGCAAACCTATAGTACAAGTAGATGGTACATGGCTTTATGGGAAGTATACTGACACACTGTTGATAGCTACCGCACAAGATGAAGCTAACCATATCTTTCCGATTGTCTACGCCATTGTAGAAGGGGAGACAACTTCAGCTTGGGGTTTTTTTCTAAAGAATTTGAGAAGACATGTTACTCCGCAAATTAACATTTCTCTCATTTCAGACCGACACCCCTCAATTATAAGTGCCTACAACAACCCTAGTAACTTATGGGTCCAGGACATATCCCATTTCTTTTGCCTACGCCACATTGCAAAAAACTTTCTTCGCTGTAACTCAAACTGCAAACATTTAAAGAAATCACTCATGTTGGTTGGTGAGAATCTATTTTATTTATTCGTTAAACTTTTCTTTCAATCAAATTTTATAACATAATAGATTGATTGAATATTTACAGGTTACGCATACACGGAGAAGATGCACTGGCGACATCTTAGGGATATCTGTGGGAATAAGCCTAGTGCAGCTGAATGACTTGATCAATTACCCAAACAAAAATGGGTACAATGCTTTGATGAGGGAAAATGTTGGGGACATATGATTACCAATTTGTCTGAGTCTGTTAATTCCATGTTCAAAAACACAAGACATTTGTCGGTGTCATCGTTGGTTGAGGAGACGTATTTTAAGACCGCACAACTCTTTACTATTAGAGGTCGACAAACTCAGGCAATGATCAACTCCAGCTCACAGTATTCTGAAGTCGTCTTCGATGCAATGAATAGCAGTCAACAAGAATCTGATACACATATTGTAAATCAATTCGACAGACACAATCACACTTTTATTATAACAGAGACTCAATCCTCACTTCAAACACCCAGACCACCTGCAAGGTTTAGAGTAATGTTACAATCCCAAATGTGCGATTGTGGTAAATATCAGGCTAAACACTTACCGTGTTCTCACGTCATGGCTGCCTGTAAATTTGTCAATGTTGATCCAATGACCCATGTGCCGATGTTATTCACTTTACAACACATTTTTTACATCTACAACAACTCCTTTGGTTTATTGCCACACAAATCAATCAATGTGACAAGAATATGAAGATCAGTGGGGACCTGATCCAAGGAGAAAGAGGACTGCAAAGGGTCGTCCCGTTTCAACTCGCATTCCTACTGAGATAGACGAAGACGAAAATGAACGGGCAAGTAGGAAAAAATGTGGACTTTGCCGGCAACATGGTCATAACAACAACAATTGTCCAAACATATCTTCATCTTAAGTTTTTCCTTAGCCAAATGTGATTGCTTATATGTTTTATTGATAATGCAATATAATGTTTTTCTATAAGTAAATTATTAAAACCATTACTTTTATCATTTTTAATTAAATCTAATGACATCAACAAATAAATTATATTTAGTAAAATAATTATATTCAAAATTTTAAAATTATTACTAAAATATATATATTATTATACAAAATTCAGATTTTAAAACATATATTCACCTAAAAAATATCTTAAATACAACAACAACAACAACAACAACGCCTTATCCCACTAGGTGGGGTCGGCTACATGGATCAACTTCCGCCATAATGTTCTATCAAGTACCATACTTCTATCCAAATCATTAAGTTCGAGATCCTTTTTGATAACCTCTCTTATAGTCTTTTTGGGTCTTCCTCTGCCTCGAATTGTTTGCCTTCTCTCCATCTGGTCTACTCTCCTCACTACAGAGTCTACCGGTCTTCTCTCTACATGCCCAAACCACCTAAGTCTATTTTCCACCATCTTCTCTACAATAGGCGCTACTCCAACCCTCTCTCTAATAGTTTCGTTTCTAATTTTATCCTGTCGAGTCTTACCACACATCCACCGCAACATCCTCATCTCCGTTAAACCTACTTTATTCTCATGTTGGCTCTTGACCGCCCAACATTCTGTTCCGTACAAAATCGCCGGTCTTACCACAGTCCGATAAAACTTTTCCTTTAGCTTGATCGGTACCTTTGCATCACATAACACCCCCGATGCTTTTCTCCATTTCATCCATCCTGCTTGAATGCGATGATTCACATCCCCTTCAATTTCTCCATCATCCTGTATTACAGACCCAAGATATTTAAACCGTGTGACTTGAAAATATCTTAAATAATGTAAAAAAATTAATTAAATTCAACAATATCATTTTCTTAACAAAAAATTAATTTAATCAATATTAAAAATAATAATTTAATAATTAAGTAATTTTAAAAGTAATTAAAAATATTTTTATATAATATAATATTTAATTTTAAAAATATTTTAATTAAAAAAAAGGATCACGAAGGGAAGTCGGGGTTGCCAAACCCGACTTCCGTGCAACAATAACAAACTAGTGTAGTTTAAGAAATATTTCTTAAACTAGTGTACTTTGATATTTTTCATGAGAGAGAGTATGCAATTCTGGAAAAAAAACCATAGAACGTTCCATGCTTAGTGTTTTTCAAAATCCCCCAATTGGCGGTTGGCTCATTTCACTTTTCCCCAATTTTTTTTATTTTTTTCGATAAAACCATCCTCTAATGCATTTTCCCTTATGCAATTCATGTCCACGTTTGTAATGTTTGCAATTGAAAGGACCATAATACCCTCACAATAGGACACGTGTTAATTATAGGCACATGGTTAGTTTTGTAATTTAAAATGCCCTGTGAAGGTTTAGAGATAACGTAGATATGATTACAATAATTAAAAAAATTAAACTATAAAAAACACTTATAGTTTCAGAAGGCACGTGTAAGTAATATTTTGTGTAATTTTGTCTTTCAAATGGTGATCCTACACATGTCATTGTATCACAACAAATTCAAAATCAACTAGCCTTTTGCTCGAGCCGACGCTCGGACTCATACTCCTATTTGAATATTACGAACACATGTGCTCATACTCAGAATTGAGGTTTCTTAAATGTTAAATATTACTAATCATTAAAAAAAATTGTAAAAAAATAATTTGTATATTTAAGCAGATAATAAATAACCCAATATATAATAACATGATTCAGATTACAAAGATGGAATATTGTCTGAAAAGACTGGTAATGTAATTGCAATTCAAAGTACTATGATAGACACACATAACATATTTACGAACAAACAATTATATAAAAAACATATGAGGTTCCATCTTCAATTGGAGTCTCTAATACCAAATAATAAACCTGCGCAACTTTAATTCATAGAGAGGAAAGCACTACGGAGTGTTGGCGTTGGATCAATAGTCTGCAACAGTAAATGTATATACTAAGTACATAAAAATCAATCACAAAGTAGACAAATAAAAATAACTTACATGTACTTCAAGCAAATGAAGCCCTACATTTCAATGGCTCTTGGTTCTGCAAAGGTGAACAACCACTTTCACTAAAGTGCAGGCCTTTTTCAAAGGCCGAGCTCATATTATTTGAAAACAACAAACATTGAATATAACAAAAATAATAAATATGTCATAGAAAAATTGAATCCGCAAACATAGAATATAAGATAATAATATTTGTAGTTTTGTTAACAATGTTCAACAGAAAGTAAACACAACAAAACTTGTATGTTACCCGAAGGTAATTAAGTTACAAACATAATATATAAAAATAAAACAAACATAAATAATTAAAGAGTTCTTCAAGTGGAGTCATTGAATATAACAAAAAT
The DNA here is from genome assembly GCF_000004515.6 of Glycine max. Taxonomy (NCBI): domain Eukaryota; kingdom Viridiplantae; phylum Streptophyta; class Magnoliopsida; order Fabales; family Fabaceae; genus Glycine; species Glycine max. The sequence continues at coordinate 34,065,873 of NC_038242.2, read as the reverse complement.
AATAAATATGTCATAGAAAAATTGAATCCGCAAACATTGAATATAAGATAATAATATTTGTTGTTTTGTTAACAATGTTCAACAGAAAGTAAACACAACAAAACTTGTATGTTACCCGAAGGTAATTAAGTTACAAACATAATATATAAAAATAAAACAAACATAAATAATTAAAGAGTTCTTCAAGTGGAGTCAGCTTCGTCCTTTTCCTGATTCCATTTAACTTGCTTCCTATAGAGGACCTCCCATAAATGTTGGTCAAAGTTGTAGAAGAAGACGACCTCATCTCCAGGCTTCAAATGTCTATCAGCTAAATATTGGATCCAGGACTTAACAACACATGATAGACCATTATTCATGGTGATCATCCATTCGTAAAGTCTACCACGACCACGATCTACAATCATATATTCTTTTGATCTAGATAAATAATTTGAAGCCTCTGGTGGCAGAACCTAGGTTAGAACGAACACAGTGATTAAAGATAAAACGTCAACAATAAATAATATAAAGGATTATGATTATATTAAGAAATACCTACCAATTGATAATTGTGTTGTATCATATCTTTAGAGATATCAATGGTAAAAACATGGCGCCTGGTGGTTGTGGCTGACCTTTGGTGTGTTTGTCTATGTAGAGGTCCCACAACATCCACACTGAAATTAGTATTTTTGTCCCATGCAACAAAACACATGATAACACTTTCGTAAATGCCATGGGTTCTCCTAAGTTCCTTCAGTCCATCGCCAAAAAAGAATCGGTTAGCATATTTACGAAGCTTTATAAAGTGCTTGTTTCCTTTGTAGTCGAATAACACATAAGTTGGATAATTTGGGGACCATTGTCTATGATAAGATAAAGGAACCTCAATGACATTCTGCACGTTAACATTTTAAACATATTATTTATTTGAGATTAACATAAATAGATAAATGTTTAGGTGTGAAAATCGTGACCTTCTCAAGACGGAATGACGCCTCAAATCGGTGCACAATTGTTGATACCTGCAAATTTGACAGGCCCTACATGACAATCATTTATGTAATGAGTAAGTGAACAAACTTGTACCCATTGAAAGGAGAAGATAAATATGTGCAATATCAAACATGTACTATGAACGAAAAGAGCAAGCATAGAAGGACAAAAGTTATCGACAATGTATATCGAATATATACATGTATGAAGCAAAAAAGTTGGTCATGAAATTAGGATGAAGGATGCATGATCATAAAGTATGGAAAAGTTAAACTTACAACATCAGACGCGTTCGATGATGTATTCATGGTGTTTTGTGTTTGGAGATGTTCTTCGACAAATGAGTGAAAAGTTGGTGATACTGTGTGGTTATGGATTGATATAATACTGCGTTTTAATTATGAGGGGAGGAGGGTGAACACTTATAATGAATAGTTAACAATGTACATAGTAACCGATAGCCTTTTACACTTTTCGTGCTAGTTTATTATGAATTATGACTACTGTTGTATAATTAAATAACAATAAATAATTTCATCCAAAGCTTAAATATTTAAAAATAGTATCATTTACTATTAATCAAAAAAATAATTATATGTATATGCAAAAGATGATCTTTTTCACTTCCCGATCTATGATTAGACAAGTAGTATTTTGGCATTGGGAAATTGCACCTCAGCAAACATCTAGTAGTGTATTAATTATATGGATTCTTATATGTACTCTAATAATTATTATGGATGTGACATGTCATTGTAAAAATTGAAATCAGAATATTGACGGTCACTACACACAACTGTTAATTTGATACATGCTTATATCCACATGCTAAAATGTTAGGAGTCATTAGTACCTGTATAAACACAAATTCCAAAAAATCTACTAACAGGATTTTGTAGGCATCTATATGTTAAGTTGACAACGACGTCAAAATTTATTCAATTATTAATAATTAATACTTATTAGTTTAGGAAAACAAAACACATGTAAAATGAAAAAGAAAGAAATATGAAAGATGAACATTATTTTGTACACCACACCAAATTTTTTGGTTAATTATACATTACTTATTTAAATGAAGATCTGGGTAAAATTCTCTGAAAGTCCAAATAGAAGGTCTTAAACATACAATTTAAGATGTAAATATTACTTATTTAAATGAAGGTCTGGGTAAAATTCTCTGAAAGTCCAAATAGAAGGTCTTAAACATACAATTTAAGATGTAAATATTAATTTGGGTCAACCTAACCAATGATGAAGATTCAAATAATCACGCAATTGAAAAGCATACAAAATTCCAGCCAAAAGAACATCTCCATCATCAACTCAGATTTAAGAACCATCTCTCTCACCCACAAACTTGCACTTGCAACAAATTAAGTATAACTGACATCAGAAGAACATACCTATTAAAAAGGAAGGGCGAAAGGGGATACCTTGAATTTGGATTGCTTCAGAATAGAAGCATCGCCGGTGACTCTGACATTAACAACCACTGCAACAAAGACCAAACCCAATTCAGAACAATAAAGATTGCAAACAATATTAAAATTTCAACAAACACAAAACTAAAGGAGAAATAGAATAGATGACAAACCTGTACTCAAAATGTTAGACACTGTCAGTCGTGTAGTTTGTTGGTCTCGGTCAAAATTAAAAACCAATGTTAGTTAGGATATACCAAAATATAAACAACCTTAACTAAATAACAGAATACACACACAAATAATAAGTAGGTGATACAAAATGCACCACTGCTACAAAAGCAAACAAAGTTGGCGTATCATTTATTAATGATAGACATACATGCGAATAAAAAAAAAATTATTATCTACAAATAACTCTTTAGAAACTATATCATTTAGATAAGCAAAAGTTATCATTGCAACTGTAAGAATGAAAGCCAATATGTTTCAGAGCAGACATAACATAACCTGAATGATATTGTCAAGGCTAAGTTAATATATACTTTAAATTGTGAAGGCCAATATGTTTCAGAGCATAACCCACCAATGAATTAATAATCTGAGACAAAATTGACAAAAATATAGGAATTTGGGCAACATAACATAACCTGAATGATATTGTCAAGGCTAAGTTAATATATACGTTAAATTGCGAAGGCCAATATGTTTCAGAGCATAACCCACCAAAGAAAGTGTCATCAAGGTAGAAGAAGGATCAGGAACACCCAAACAATTAACCAAAAAAATCGCACCTGTTGTGATGAAAATCTCTGCTTTTTTTGAGATAAAAATCAAAGCTTTAGTGTGTTCTTCGGGCTCTATGCGAAACAAAGTAGGAGAAGGATCAGGAACACCCAAACAATTAACCAAAAAAATTAAGCTTTGAAAGAACTACAAAGAAAACGCACCTATTGTGATAAAAATCGCTGTTTTTTTTAGATAAAAATCAAAGCTTTAGAGTTGTTCGACCTTCTCTGCGAAATAATGAACATGCAAGATAAGTTTAAGCAAAGCAACATCATAAAGCTTTGAAGGAGCATCAATATAAACGCACCCGTACTTATAAAATCAAAAAATTGAAGCTTTAGTGTGTTCTTCGAGCTTCTCTGTGAAACCAAAAACATGCAAGAAAACTTTAAGCATCAAAAACCGCAACAGATTGGAATAATAGAAAACACAGAAGACGAGGAGGGTAAACGAAGCGCATCAACGTCGGAGCAACAAAGAAAATGTCGTTTACTCATCAAAATCAAAGCTTTAGTATGTTCGTCCACCTTCTCTGCCAAACAAAGAACACAGGAAGCGAAATGAAAAAAAAAACAAAAAGAAAAAACGCAGAAGCCGGGTGGGCAAATGAAGAAATGTGGTGTTAAAAATCCCATCTTTAGATGTAACAAAAACGCAGAAGACGGGGAGGGAAATGAAAACTTACGAAGGGTCCGTTTATGCGTGTATGCAGCTACGGTGGAAGGAAGCCAGTGGTGAGATAAGCAAGAGCATGAGCAGCAAAGGAGAAACGACACCAACACATTGTCTTCCATGTTTTTTTCTCACAGGAGAGAAAATAAACACGAAACCAAGCAACATGGATGCAACTGGAATGCGAAATGGCAGTGTACCCGAAAATGCAAAATGGTAACGTAGAGTCAACATTGGAAAATGTCTGCAATAAATGCAAAAAGACAAAAACAATAAATGTAGAGATTGTGACATTTTTAGGCAGGAACGAGAAAAGGAATACGAAGAGGAAAGAGGAAAATAAGTGTATAACAAAAAAAAAACTCTTCAGGAGAAGCAAATGTCTTGGTATTCGTAAAGCATTGGTATACGTAACATTAAAAATAAAAAAAACATAAAAAAGATGATAGATCAAAACGCATTGGAAATGAAATGCATCGTTTTTGTTGGCACTGTAGCATGAGGTGACATTTTTAGGCGGGAATTGGATCAACGACAGCTTGACGCGTGGCCATTCAGGGCCTTGTTTGTATAATGATAGATGATTGGATGAAGAAAAACATAATAATGTTGTGTTAGATGATTTGGTTCAATGTTTATAGTGATAACAAGAAGGTAAACAAAAATCATATCATATGCATGCATTTAAAAAAGAAAACATTTGTTTTTCAAATTTCTTAATTGGTTTTACGTTTTTAAAATTCATTTCATTGCCTTTAAATGCTTTTAATTGCCTTTAGACGTTTTATTCCAATAGACATGCTTTTAATTGAAGCCCCCTTTATATATTTATTTTTTCAAACGATTATTGTGAGATTCACCCATTATTCATTTTCTAACACAATCAATTAGATAATATTTTATTTTATACACGCCACACTTACTATCTTTTATTTTCTTCGAAAACTACCCCCCACCATCTCCCTTTATATTCCAAAAATACCCCACCCTTCTCCTTATATATATATATATATATATATATATATATATATATATATATATATATATATATATATATATATATATATATATATATATATATATATATATATTTTCTTCTTTTTTTTTTTAAGAAAAACTCTACAAATTACTTATTTTACTTTCAATGTTATATAAAGACCTCACATATTGATTAATTAATTTTAAATTTACTTTTATAATGCAAAATACATAAATATTAATCTTTAAATAATTTTAAAATATTAAATATTTTATTATTCCTTCCAATTTTTCATATACCTTAATTTTTATAGTTTTTTTTACAAACATATACATTTCTAAATTAAAAACATGTTAAAAGAATCAAATAATCTTTTCATCCTCATATAGATTTGTATTTAATAATAATAAAAGGCCATAAGGATAATTAGTTTGTTGCAATTATTTTTTAAGATTATTTTTTTTCTTAACCAAGATAAGCATTTATGTATCAAACAGTTTCTAGGATAAGTTATTTGTGTTTTTAATCTAATAAAGATAATTAGTTTTTAATTTGGGAAAATAACTCTAGATTAGCATTATGGGAAAATATACTTTTCGAGATTGTTGAATTAGTTTTCTTAAGATATGTCTATTTTTTTACAAAAATAAACATGTATAAAACAAATACTTTTTATGAAAATTTATTTTTTAATTAATATTATATCTAGAATAACTACTTCCAATTACCTATTTAAGATTAGTATGTTTTCAAAAGATTATTCCTTCTAGATAGTTGAATTTATTTTTGTAATATAGTTTTTTAAAAATTAATATTATTTTTTAATTAGTTTTTTTAAGATAGGAGTGTGAAAGTATTAATATTTTGTTTTAAACTCTTATGTTTCTTCATTTGATCATCTCTATAGTTGTGCTAATTAATTATTTTATTATGTTTAAATTAAGTCGAAATTTGCTCCACATTGGTCGTGGATGAGGAGTTGTGGAACATGTTTTTACTTGTTCAATTTGCTTGAGAGTGTTGTATCAGGGTTGAGTAGGGTCAAATTAATTTCACACTTCTGTGACATCCTTTATCTCAACATGCATATAAATGAACATGGGTAAAAAGTTTACATTCACTTCACTGGTACCAAATAAAACTTCTCAAAAACATTTTTGACTCAAAACAAGGTCGTTCATGTTTACAAAATAACTCAAGTTAAGCAACAAAATAAAACAAAGTAAAATAACATGTTTGGAACGTCATGCAATTAAAACAGAAACTCATGTCCTAATGTCAAATCCTATCAAACCATTGTGTTTCGGCGTCCTTCAGCAAAAGGTTCCTTAAAACAATTCACTTAGTCATCTTTTCCCACAAATACAAGGTTTGAGATCATCATAGGATCCAAACATAAACAACACATATGGAGTGAGTCATCACATTCCTTAACGAATAGAGATAAACAAAAACATACACGTATGATATAAAAATAACAATAATATAATTATAACAACAATATAGGTATAACAAGACTCAACTTTGGCACAATTCATCTCACTTCATCACTCAACACATAACATCACTTGTCCTAGGATTTAATCACAAATCACATTCCACGCCTTCATGATTAATCACATATTCAAGACAACACATCTCAAATATAATACCGCATCTCACACTTATACAATTCATTACACACCATCACATAACAAGGCACAATAATCGTTAAATAGGTATTATGCAACAAATACACTAAGACTCAATCCTATATGCAATGTGGTACCATGTCAGTGAAAAACCTTGTCGGGCGCCTAAGAGTACATGACAAGACAGATCACATACTGGTCACTCTTACTAGGTAAAATCATAGGAAAATTAGTTAGGGTCACATTGTTTTGCGAAAATGATCTAACCATGTGGGATCGACATAGGCTTAAAGGAGCACTCAAACTGGGTGTATTTACCCCCAAGGCCTAGACCTCGAAGAGTCCATCAGGACCTCTCCAAAGAGTCCATCAGGGCCTTTCCCTCCTAATTCAGGTCCAACCTAAAAAATATTTTAACACACAAACTCTATCTATGAACTATACAAAACACACGACTCCTCAATTGTTCTTTCGTAGCACCTCAAAGTGATTCAATTTGTTAGGTTCCCACAGTGGATCCCATGATAATACTCGTCGTGCATTATAGTCGTGTAATTTTACAGTTCATAGCTCACAACTTAATGCACACAACATCTCAATACACGTGTGATCTCACAATTTAACACATACTCAACTTGTGACTTATACACAGTTCATCACACTTTCATAATCCCAAAACATCATATTATCATGCCTCATGTATCATACACATATCATACAATAATAATATTAATATGTTATGTTCATATGAATAATCATCTCATTAAAAAAGCATTTAAAATCATATATGTACCACTAAAGTTTAAACTATGCAATATATACAACTACTCAATTGTTTTCAAAATTATTTTAATTCGACATGCCTCTAAGTGATTCAACTCATCGGGTTCCTATAGTGGATCTCCTAAATGTGACACCCTCTACCCCGACATATATATAAATAAGAAAACATATAAAAATACGGAATTTAATTAAATCACTTTTATTCAAATCACGTAAACAAATCCACATGGGTAAAAGGGTCATAGTTGCTTCACTGTTATCAAATAAAACTTATTAAAAGCATCTCTAATTCAAAAAAAGGTAGTCCAAGTTTACAAAAGAACTCAAATTAAGCAGCGGAATAAAATAAAGTAAAATAACATGTTCAGAACATCATGCAATTGAAACAAAAACACATGCTCCAATGTCACATCCTATTAGAGCATTGTGTCTCAGCGTTCTCTAGCACGAGGTTCTTTAAAGTCATCCACCTAGTCATCTGCTCCCAAAACACCAGGTTCGAGATCATTATAGGATCTAAACACAGACAACACATAGGGAATGAGTTATCACATTTCTAAATAAAATACGAATAAAGAAAGACATAAGCAAAATACATTATAGAAATATTTATCACCTAGCTCAACTTAATACAATCCACGTCACTTTACCACTTTATCATTTAAAATTTATTTTTCCATGACCAATCACATTACACATGAATCACACACTCGACTCAATACGTAACAACACTCATCGATTTCATAATAAACAATTCACAGGTGTTATGCAACAATTATACTAAGACTCAACTTATATGCAATGTGGTATGATGTTAGTGAAAAACAACACAAAGGCGCTTAGGAGTACATAACAAGACATGCCACACAATAGGTATGTCAAGTCACTCTCACCAAGTAAAATATAAGGTGACCAGTCAGGGTCACTCTATTTTGCGAGAAGTCTCCAACCATATAAGATCAATATAGGCTTAAAGGAACACTCAAATCGAGTGTATTTACCCCCAAAGCCTAGACTTTGAAGAATCCGCTAAGGCCTCACCTTCTTGATTCAGGTCCAATCCCTAAAATAACTTTTGCACGCAAACACTGCTCATGAATTATACAATACTCACAACCTCACACTTGTTTTCAAACACATTTAAGACATTGCACTACAATTTAACACCTTAGGTTCCTAACTTGGAACCTTACACTTTCTTTTTAACACCTCACACATAAACACTTTTCTTAAGGTAAATACCAGTCAGGTTATTGTATAATTCACAATTCACAGCACAAGTAATATTACATCAAGTATTAACCAAACACTTACTTGTAACCATATCCCATGTCCACAATTTAGCATCTCACAATGTCACAATCCACCATCACATATTCACGTGGATCTCACAAATTGACACATGCTCAACTTGTCACTTATACTCAATCTCAATCACAATTTCATGATCTCAATATAACAATTTATCATGCCTCATGCATCATATACATCAACTCAAATAATTTTGAAAATCATATCATAGCAACAGTATAACATCTTTTGTGTCAATTAATGAATAACAATATAAAATCTATGTAGTATACACACACTAACCAAATCAAAATAGTACGTATAAAACACTGAAATGCACCCTTAACTCTCAATTAACCAACTACAGAATACACACACACACGCCCCCCCTCCCCCCCCACACACATAATATAGTTAACAAATAGATAAGCATTGTATAATAATAATAATAAAAATATATCTAACTTCAAAGATTTTAAATATATTTACATGAAACAAATATATATATATATATATATATATATATATATATATATATATATATATATATATATATATATATATATATATAACATGTCAGTATACAAATATATATAATATAAAATAATATAAGTACATTCCAAAATATGAATAAAACAAACAAGAATATATACTTACTACTCGTAGATAAAATATTAGCATAGATTCTCTAATCCTTACGTGACTCAATTTCAAGCCTTTATAATATATAAATAGTATGACAAAGATACTAACACAAACTCAAGATGAGTCATTGTCTTAATTTCCTTATTACTATCTATTTGCGTATAAAATCAACAAAATAATATCCAATCAATGCCTACCTTTGGTATATTTGTTTTGCGCACAAGGATAACAAATATACAGTCCTGAGAATTTGCGAATGATTACAAAAAAATTGCTGCAACACTCAAATATCTCATTTAATAAAATACTCAGGCCATTTTAGAAATTTAATTAGAAAAAACCCCAATTTCTTGGGTTCACACTCAACACATCAATTTTACTACAATTTTGGATCGAGACATCAATTGGTCCGTAAAACATAGTCAATTCAAGATTAAAAGCATAAGAACAAAACTGAATTTCATAAAACAACCCAAAATAACCCAAAATTGATCCTCTAGGGATCCCTACAAATGTTCATTTTGATCCCCAAGCATGAGTAACCCATCCCTTATGTCTCTAGTGGTTCGCTAAGATTCCTCAATCTTTTCATTTGGTTGCTCTGTTAGGGTTTCCAAGCATTAGAGAGAAGGAAAATGGATTCGTGGAGCCTCAATTTTACTGTCTCCGTGCAAGGAGAATTTCTCTCTCTACGAACATTAATTCGTAAAGAAATATCATAAATGTAAAAAATGACCTAATATGTCTCTATTTATAACTATGGTACTCTTAATCTATTATTTACTCTATTTTCTTTATTCTATTATTTTATAAAAATGAACTATGTTTTACTCTTTCATTGAATAAATAACCAATTAAAACATCCTTTTAAGTTCATACTTATATTGTTTGAATATAAGATAATTATCCACAACTCTTATGTTGATCACAAAAACCGGTTTGCCTATTAACTATGTTTAAAGCTAAGGTAAACATTGGATCATTGCTTAATCTTGACAACTCGACCTCTGCTAAGTAGTTTGACTCTCTAGGGGACTATACAACTCCGAATTGGGTGAAACCAATGGAATTTGTTAGCTAACATCTAGGACTACAACTTTTATAAAGATCACAAAACCTAATTCAATCATTTTATTAGTCATTTTTAGGATACAAGTTAACTCACGTTATCATGAAAATAGCACGGACTTAAAACAACTGATTTTCAATAAGCACGGGTGGGCTCTCATCAAGCACAGTCGTGCTTCGCAAAAAACCTCCGTTTCTTGAAGCAAATGAGGCATAATTCCGACCTCAAAAAACACCCAAATTCAAAAATGAATAGCACAAAACATGTGATCACATCAAGGGGAACAAAACCCCTCAATCAATTTTGAGAAAACATGCAAGAATCAAGAATTTTTGAATTTCTAGGTTTCTAACATTCAAAGCCAAACACTCAATTAAACCATTTGATTCACATCAGGACATCAATTGACCTGTCAAACAAGAGAAATTCATAGTTATAGTTGCACAAGCAAAATTAAAACGCATAAAACACCCGAAAATTAATCCCAATTTGATTCTCTAAGGATCCTTACACATGTTCACTCTAACCCCAATTGCAATAAACTCATTCTTTACCTCTAAGCGGGCTCACGTGTGTATTCCAACAACAATAGTGACATCTTTAGTGGTTCCTTAAGATTCCTCAAGCTTTTTCTCTAGTTTCTCTGCTAGGGTTTCCAAGGGTTAGAGAGAAGGAGAAGGGATTAGAGCCTCAATTTCATTGTCTCCGTGCAAGGGGAATTTGTCTCTTTACAGACGTTATTTAGCACATCCTAATGGTGGAAATGTGAAAAAATGAGTTCCAAAGGTGGTACCCAAATTTCAAGATGATCCAATGGTTAACGTGTCCAAGATCATAGTTTTACTAGAATAGGTTAGGGTGTATGCGGGAAAAAGAGTGGATTTTGGGAGAGGAAGAAGGAAGAATGAATTTGGGAGGAAAAGAAAGTGTAGAAACATATCATAAATGAAAAATCTGACCTAATGTGTCTCTATTTATAGATAAGGTACTTTGAGCTCATTATTTACTCTATTTTTCTTATTTTATAAAAATAAACTCTATTTTACTCTTTCATTAAATAAATAACCAATTAAAACATTCCTTTATTTTCTAAGACATCATTTTACTCTATTTATTTTCTAATACTATGAAACTCTTATTTTAATTAACAAAGAACCCTTTTCTCTCATTTATTTAATTTTTAAAAATTCTATTAATTTTAAATAAAACTATTTTTATTTATTTTACGAAAAATAGGGTGTTACAACATCCAAGGTATCTCTTTCTGTGATGTTTGTTTGTGTAGAAGCAAAGATATTTTGATGTTTTGATGATGCCAAAGGATCACACGCTTCTCAAGTTTTATTCAAGACAAGAATCCAAGAATCCAAGAAATTCAAGATATATGATCAAGATAATCACTAGAGTCTTAAGAAGGAAAATTCCAAGTTGAAACAACAAGAGGTTTGGCCAAAGAATTTAAGTTAAAATGTTTTTACAAGAGATTTACTCTCTGGTAATCGATTACCAGAGGATGTAATCGATTACCAGTGGCAAAAATGTTTCCTGAAATGCTTTTAAAATGTTTTAGAATACTTTTGAAAACATGTAATCGATTACACAAGTTTTGTAATCGATTACCAGCTGTTGAAATTATTTATAACTGCTATTAGAAATTTGAATTCAAATTTCACAATATGTAATCGATTACACTTGAATGGTAATCGATTACCAACAGTCATTGAACGTTTTATAATAGTCAGAATTCAAATCTTAAAGCCTGTAATCGATTACACAAGTCTTGTAATCGATTACCAGAAGAGATTTTCAAAAATAATTTCCAAGAGTCACATATGTTAAAATGGTTTTTGAATGGTCATCAAAGGTCTATATATATGTGACTTGGAACACAAATTTGCTCAGAGTTTTTTTGAACAAAAAGTCTTATCCTCTCAAAAGCAAAATTGTCTTATCCTCTAAAACATTCCTTGGCCAAAACACTTGCAATTTAATAAGGAATTATTTGAGTACTTCATTGTATAATCTATCTCTTTCAAGAGAGATTTCTTCTTCTCTTCTTCATACTTCTGAAAAGGGATTAAGAGATCGAGAGTCTCTTGTTGTAAAGCATCTAAACGCAAAGGAAGGGTTGTCCTTGTGTGTTTCAGAAGGTGTAAAGGATTTGTGAGATAGTGGAACTCCCAAGCGGGTTTCTTGGGGACTGGACATAGGCAACGGACTTTGCCAACCAGTATAAAAATTGTGTTTGCACTTTCTCTTCCCTTAAACTCTTTTATTTATTATTGCTTATTGTTTCTATTTAGTAAGTTTAATTTGAACAATTATTTAGGAATTCATTTTAAAAGGAATCTTGGGACTTGGGTTAAAATCAAGTAGAATTTTTAATTGGAGAATAATTTGTGATATCTTAATTCAACCCCCTCTTCTTAAGATATCTAAGGCCACTTGTCCAACAATTTGATTTGATGCTTGTTTGACTTATAAAGGATGTTTATTAAGGGTGGTCAAATAAACTGTTTCAACTGAACTAACTGCTAAATTGAAGTGAAAAATTAAGCTGCTTTTATTAAAAAAATTGAACCAAACTATTTTGTAATTTCAGTTTTAGAAAACTAAACTATTAGATAATGACTGAGTGCACTTGTTATTATACTCAACTATTGGAGTTAAAAAAATAAAAGAAACAAGGAGGGATTGAGAACTATTTTTGCAAAATGTGTTGCGACAATACTTGAATTTTCTCATATTAGGCCTCTATTTACAAAAAATATCCATTTTCTCTTGATAATACTTGATAATACAAAATGTGTTGCGACAATACTTCAATTTTCTCATATTATGAATGATCTGTTTTCTTGTTTGAACATGAATACACTTAATTTATTGAAGTTGACATTTATGGCTTTCCTCTTCTTATGTGAATGCTATGATTTTTTGTGCACGGGAAATGCATACTACTTCATCATATATGGCAGGATTCTAACTCTAGAGTACTGTTTACTTCAGTTGTTGTCTTTACGAAAATATGAGAAATAAAATTCTATCAAGAAAAGTTATGTTTGATCTTGTACTATTTCTAAATATCACTTTAGTTTAGTTAAAAATGTATTTAATTGTGAATTTTTAAACTTTACTTATATTTACTAGTTCAGTTCAGTTTTTTATTATATAAACAATTAATTAAACTTTATAAACAATTCAGTTCAGTTTGGTTTTAAGATTAAGTAGTTTAGTTTAGTTTTTTTTGGAATTGTTTGTTAATTTAGTTCAGTTTGAGAGAGAAAACTAAACTAAACTGAATCTTGAACAACCCTGATGTTTGCTATCATAAGTCTTATAGGAATAGTTCATCAACTGAAAATGAGTTTCTTAGTTTCCTTCTATGTTTTTTTTGTATTTTTTCTTTGTTGATTGATTTAATTTATATTTAATAATCATGGGTTTCTTTTTAATTTCTTTCTAGCTGGAAATTAAGGAATCAAGAAACTCACTTGAACTTCAATCTCGTGCCTAATTGGATTTTGGAAAGAAAGGGATGAAGTTTTAATCAATGGTTGTTCTTTTTTTCCCCCATTTTTTCCACTGCATCTTTATTTTAAAGAAAATGCAAGCTTTTATATATAAGAGAACCTTTTTTTTAAAGTCTTTGTGCTTCTAGCTATTTAGTTAGAAAACTCCATTTCATTGGTTGAGTTATGATTTCACATGCCTTAGTGACTAATTTAAAAAGTGATTAATTTTGTCATTAACCTTTTTTAATTGTGAGTTGATGATTGTTGGGAAGATTTAGTGAGATAGTGAGTTTGAGTTTAAAGAACTCCATTCCAGAAAATTTTAAATTTGTTCAAATTTTAATGACAAAGTGTTTGAGTTTAAAGAACCCCCCAATCATGAGAAGAGTAATTTTATCGTGGTGGTACCATTGTTGTTTCTTTGGACTATGAGCTTTGTAAGCTTAATTCATTGAGGTTGTTTATATAACAAATACCAATCTTATTCATTATATATATTTTTTTCTCATTTATGGTATTATATATGATGTAGCTCCATGAGGAGCTTGTAGGCCTTGGATCTTCTTCATCAATGGAGTCCTTTGCTTCTTGAAGTTTAATGGCAGCGGAATGAAGAAGGAAGAAAGATGATTGGAGACGCAACTTCAAGGAGAAGATGAGTCAAGAAGAAGCTCACCACCATAGGAAGCCATGGATAAGAGCTTGAAGGTAGGAGAAGGAGAGAAGGAGCACATAACTTTGTGCCTCAAAAGAGGTATGAACTTTGAAGTGTAATTCTCAAATGATCAAAGTTGAAAAAATGCACACACATGGCCTTTATTTATAGCCTAAGTGTCACACAAAATTTGAGGGAAATTTGAATTTCTATTCAAATTTTACTTGAATTTGAAATTGAATTTGTGGAGCCAAATTTTGGAGCCAAAATTTCACTAATTATGATTAGTGAATTTTAGCTATGGTTCAGCCCTTTAATCCAAGATCAAGTTCAAGATTCTCCACTAAGTGTGCTTAGGTGTCATGAGACATGTAGAGCATGAAAGACATACACAGAGCGTGACTATATGATGTGACAATGGGGTGTAGCAAGCAAATGCTCACCTCCCCCTCGAAAATTTAATTGGATTGGACTTCTCCTAATTCTATTAAATTTATTTTCCAACACACACATCAAATATTCACTTAATGCATGTGAAATTACAAAACTACCCCTAATACAAAAACTAGTATAGGTGCCCTAAAATACAAGGGCTGAAAAATCCTACATTTCTAGGGTACCCTACCTACATTATGGAGCCTACAAGGCCCAAAAATAATGAAACCTTAATCTAATATGTACAAAGATAAGTGGGCTCATACTTAGCCCATGGACCTAGAATCTACCCTAAGGCTCATGAGAACCCTAGGGACTTCTCTTGCATCTCTGGCCCAATCTTCTTGGAGTCTTCTATCCAATGCCCTTAGGGGGTAGGATTGCATCAATTATGTTGAAACAAGCTATCCTAATCGGGATAATCGATTACAAGGAATTAACAATTGATTAGCAAGCTTGTTTTCAAGAGAAAAAAGTCACTGTGAACCATTAAAAGATTATCATGGGTTTGTAATTGATTACAAGTGTTTTTAAAAACTTAATTTCTCTGTGTGTGAATTAATCGATTACCATTTGGTTGTAATCGATTACAACAACCTACTAGAAGCAAATATGATAGACTACATGTAGGATAATCAATTACCAATTATTCATAATCGATTATATCGAATTGCAATGGGAAGATTGTGATTGAAATAATTGACTACCAACTTATTTGTTGGATCAAGTGGCCTCGGAATAATTAAGAAGGGGGGTTGAATTAATTATTAACGTGTCTTGACTAATTAAAAATATATCATTCTTAATGTTACTAGATTCAATTAGGCTTTTACTACTAAGTTAAGAAAGTAAAGAACAGAAATAGAAACTTAACCAAAAGTAAAAGCGATAATTAGAAGTACACAACGGAAATTAAAGAGTGTAAGGAAGAAGAAGACAAACACAAGATTTATACTGGTTCGGCCACAAACCGTGCCTACATCTAGTCCCCAAGCAACCTCCAGTTCTTGAGATTTCTTTTCAACCTTGTAAAATCCTTTACAAGCCAAAGATCCACAAGAGATGTATCCTCTCTTGTTCTCTTTGAATAACCAAGTGGATGTACCCTCCACTTGTGATCCATAAGAGATGTAACATCTCTTGTTCTCAGTATAACAATCCCCAAGTAGATGTACCCTCTACTTGTACCACAAAGGATGTACCCTCCAATGTGTTGGGACAAAAAATTCTCAGGCGGTTAGTCCTTTGAATCTTTGTAAGGGGAAACAAAAAATATCCCAGGCAGTTAGTCCTTTAAAATCTTTTGCTTAAGGGGAAGGGAAGAATCAAAAGAATTCTCAGGCGGTTAGTCCTTTGAATCTTTTGTAAGGGAGAAGAGAGACAAAAAAGAATTCAGGCGGTTAGTCCTTCTGTTCTTTTGGCAAAGGGAGAAGAGAGACACAAAAGAATTCAGGCGGTTAGTCCTTCAATTCTTTTGGCAAAGGGAGAAGTGAATGAAGAAGAATATCACAAGTTTTTTTATCAATGAACTTTTCTTAAAAGAGAAAGGATTGAACAAAAACTTTTAGAAAGATGAAGAGAAAAGAATCAAAAAGATCTGTAAAGAACTTGTTATGAAACTTGTTGAAAGAGATTGTAAAATGTTGAAAAAGATTGATTGAAGGATGTTGAAAGAAGATGATTTGAAATTCATGCCATGGTCACATATTTATAATCTCTTGATGACTCAAGTTAAAGTTTGTGACTCTTGGCAATTTCTTTAAAACTAGTCACCCTTTAAAAATTGTGACTCTTTTAAAAACTAGTCACTTAAAAAGTTGCGACTTTTAAAAAAAAAATCTTAAAAAACAAGTCACTTGAAGAATTGTGACTTTTGGAAATTTATTTTTTGAAATCAGTCACTGGTAATCGATTACAATCAAGGTGTAATCGATTACACATCAACAGATGTGACTCCTCAGTTTAAATTCTGAAAATCAAAACATTTAGAAGCTCTGGTAATCGATTACAAGTATTGTGTAATCGATTACACAAGTTTAAAATGATTTGAAAATGTTTAAACACAAGTTGTGATTCTTGAAATTTGAAATCTTAACATTTTAAAACATTGGTAATCGATTACCAGAGAGTAAAACTCTTTGGTAATGATTTTGTGAAAACTTCTTGTGCTACTCTATGTTTTGAAAAACTTTTTTAGTACTTATCTTGATTGAGTCTTCTCTTGATTCTTGAATCTTGAGTCTTGAATCTTAATCTTGATTATTCTTGAATCTTGATTCTTGAAGCTTGGTTCTTGAATCTTGAATTGATTCTTTGACATCATCAAAATAACCTTGGAAGGCATTGCTTCCACATTATTGTGATCTATTACCACGATCTGGAAATGAATAAAAAGGGGTATATGAATGAAATAATCGATTACTAGGGTTTGATGATCAATTATGGCAGTTATACTTGTTTTTATTATAAATACCCATATTGTTTTTTCCCTAGTGTGACTATTTTGCGAGATAAAATTACACATATCAGTTAAGAAGAGTCTCTTAGAGGATTTACAAGGGATTTTCTTTGAAGAAGATCATCTTGTCAATATCATGCATTCAACATCATAAGATGAACACCATGGATTGAAACTTGAAGATTTTCCATCTACACAACTAGGCGTTTTCATTCCATTTCTTATTTTTCTTATCTTAGATTTTGATCTTGGTCAGGGTTAGCAACAAGGTTGTTGAGTATTAGGATTTGGCTCATAGGTTTTCTCTTGTATGGTTCAAGGGAATAAGGGTTGTGATAGAGATTTGTTTGTGCATAGCGTTTGTAAAGTGATTTTTCTATAGTGAATATTATAAGGTTCTTAGAGAAAACTAGATGTAGGTTCTTTTGAAAATTGAACCAATATAAACCTTTGTCTTGATTCTCTAAATTCCTTATCTTGTTATTGAATTGATCTTGATATTGAACTAAATTGATATTGGCTTTTGTGATTGGATGTGCCATTAAAACTCTTTTTTTGAACAAGAAGTGATTGTTTTTCTTAAGCAAGATTATCCTTGTGATAAAAGATTTCGAGGAAAACCTTGATTGTTCAAGATGGTATTTGGATTTGAATTGATTTCATCAAGAAAATTCAAAAAGTTGTGGAATCTATTCATACCCTTCCTTTCTAGATTCCCACTCCAACTAACATTTCCAAATAGGCATAATGAGAGTGAGGAAGACAAAGTGAAGAGTGAAGAGGTCTAATTGTTTCTCTTCAATCTCTTTCGATTTTTTTTCTTGTCTGAAACCCTAAAATTAAAAATCAAAATTACATAGAGAGAGAGAAAAAAAAGAAAGAGATGATGTGAAGAGAATATAAACTGTATCCCTTTTCTTCTTGTCTGAAAACCCTAAACCAAAAAATCAAAATCAAAAGCATATATAAAGAGAGAAAGATTCATAAAAGAAGGGGAGATAGTGAAGAGGTGTAACCAAAACCATTTCCTAAACCTTTGTTGGTTTGCCCTTTCTTCTCCGCTTTACTAGAGAAAGTTAAGGAAGAAAGTATTTTTATTTCTTTGAAGGTTTTGCTTTAGCTGAGAAATAGACGTAATAGAGTTTTCTCTTAAACAACCTTTCTTCTCTCTCGATTTTTTATATTTAGGTCTGCACCGAGCCATTTTGTAATTAGAGAAGAAGTTAGTGGATGACTGGTGGAGAGAAGAAAGGTTGAGTGTTTGTTTTTTAAATGACATTGTGCTTGATAAAATTTTGGGCACAATGATAGTTTTTTTTTCCAAAAAATTAAAAAAATGTTTTGTCTGTAGCTAAAAGAAAGGAAAGTATAAGATTAAAATAACCCTATATTGGATATCTGTCTGAAAACTAAGGAGGCTAATGATGTAATTTCAATAGCCTAAATAATTTTTTATTAGAAAGTAGAAGGCAAAACAATTTTTTTGATCATCCTTTCTTTCAACATAATTTGTTCTGTTCTACAACGTCTATGTGTTCTTCGCTCACTTCTCTTCGGTCAAGCCTACTAGCCTCGACATGTTCCTTCCCCCCGACAACTCCAACCCCATCTATCGCTTCTCTCTTTCATTTTTTGTGTTTTTTTTTTCAGATATGAAATTTCGCTCCATCCAAATCCAAGATCTGAAATTCGATCCATTGTCACCTTTGACGAGGAAGGGGTCACTGACAACAAGTAGTTGTACCACCTCTCCATGACCCATGCCTTCTTCAATGACAACAAGTTACAATTACTTTAAGGGGTCCTAAGATTAACCCAATTGCACCCAAAGACAATAGCATCTGGGTAATTTGGTTCCCATTATTTATTGTATTTATTTTATTGAGAAGATTGGCTATGGTGGTTAATGGGGTTTGAAGAAGATGAAGGAGGTGAGGGAAGAGGGATTAAAAAATTTGTGATGTTTATTTTTCATTTTGTGATAGTTTTTAACTATCAGAAATTGTATTTTAAAATTTAAATTAAAAAATAATTTAACGTAGGTTTAGATTCATTCAATTTGAATTTGATCCAAAAAGTGATATATTATAATTTTTTGAGGACGGAAGACGAACAATTTTTTTTTTGTAAGGCCTAAAAATGAAATTTAGGTATTTTGCAAGAACAAAAAAACATATTTTAGCTTTTATATTATTATGGCAAAATTATATATTATTTAATTCGTTGTTGTAATATTTTTAATATAAATATTTTTTTCGTTCTTTCTCTATTTTACCTTAACTAATTTATTGAATATTTTATTTAATATAGAAAATATATTTAATATATAACACTTGGAGAAACATTTTGTTTTATTAAAGCAAGTACAAAATTTTATATAATTCATGGGAGATGGATAATTTAACTAAAATCACATTTAACATTTAAATTATTATGATCAAATTATATTTTTTTATTAATTTTTATAATAATTTTTAATATAAATATTTTATCTATCTTTCTTTATTTTGACTTAACTAATTTATTGAATATTTTATTTTATTTAATATAGAAAATATGAATGAAATATAACTAACTGAAATGAACATTTTTCACATAGTATCAAGGAAATCTTAATTTGAAATAACTCATAGGATAGACAATTTTCTTAAATCATCTTAAAATTTAAATTACTTGAAAGAAATTATGTTATATTGTAATTTGACAATTTTGTAGAAATTTTACTTACATGATTAACAAATTACAAGTTAGGTATAAGTTAGGTATGTGGCAATTCACTTTGGTTGGTGTGTGTTTTTTGAATATTGTTAATCAAATCAAAGAACAAAGACAAGTAGAAAAAGAAAATAGAATTGCATTTCTAGGAATGAATGTGAATACTTATTTGAAGACAAATTCACTTTGGGTGCTTTTTTCTTTCTTGGCACTAATAATTTTTTTTACTGATTTATTGATGTTGCATATGTAGCAAGCAAGCACAATTATGTCATTATTTTGACTAATTATTTGTCACATCTATAAAGAAAGATTGACATATATTGCAAATAACTTCAACTTTTTGTGTTATGCCATCAAAAATTAAGCTTTTCTTATCAACTACTCATTCATAAGAAATTAATAATTAAGTCTCTTGATTTTGGTTGCAGGAAAATGCTAGTGGAGTTGCTTGAAGTAAAATAGCAACTAAAGCCTGTGAACAACCTTAAGCATGTCTTAAAACAAACTACTTTGGAACCAAGGAATTGGCCAAAACACTTATTCCCTTCTCCAGCTTTCGGCCTTGCCAAAAATTGTCAATGTTGCATCATCTTTTGGAAAGCTAGAGGTATATATATATATATATATATATATATATATATATATATATATATATATATATATATATATATATATATATATATATAAAAGTTATTTTTGCTTATGGACCTTTTACCCTGATTTAACACTACTAGAAAAGCACTTTTCTAAGTCAGTTATTTTTGACTTTTTAAGACGGTTATGAGTCATCGTCAGAGCATCCGTCGTAAATTTTTGAAGATTTTACGACGACGGTTTCGTAACCATCTTAGAAATTCAATGATTCTAAGACGGTTATGACACAAAACTGTCTTAGAGTGTCATACAAACTAAGACGACTTTTCATCAAAATCCATCTTAGTATGTATGACATTCTATGATGATTTTGTGTCATAATCGTCTTAGAATCCTATACTTACTAACACGGTTATACACAAAAAACCATCATAGAATGCTTAACCTTCTAAGATGGGTTTGCTCATGACATTCTAAGATGGTTTTTGACATAACCGTCTTAGAATGTCATACATACTAAGACGAGTTTTGACTATACTCATCTTAGAATTTGAAGCATTCTATGACGGTTATGCAAATAACTATCTTAGAATGTTTCACCTTCTAAGACGGTTTACAATCACAATCGTCAGACAATTTTTTACGTAACCGTCGTAGAAGATTTTTTTTTTTTTTGGTTTTCCAGGTATTTTACAATTATTCATATCCATCATCAAAATTCAAGTACGTTTAAGGTTAAATGTTGGACAAATAATGTATGTTAAACATACAATGCATTTCGTTATGCATGAATCATATAAGTTGTGAAACACCTAAAATCGTATTAATTGAGAAAACTTCTGCTATGCAATTTTTATTGTTGACATCTGAAAAGAGTATACAAACTCGAGTAACATATATGTTAAATAATTTGTATGTACACCTCATTCATAATCGTACGAATGAAAAACATATGATCTTTAAATTAAGTCTATCTTACTTTATTCTACACGGCCATCACAAGAAGCTGACTTTGGAAGTTGCTCTAAGATATTTTAAAATCCACTTCACAGCATTTCAGTGCTCTTTTCCTGGTTTAGCCAAAAATCTACTAACAACACCAACTGCATGTGTTATGTCTGGTTGTGTACACACCCTTTGCTTGTTCAGTACTGTAGAGGTTGTGCAACATGTTGAACAACTCTTAGTCGCATTGAATATTTCATGGGTTGTGTTTCCCCTGATTTAGACACATGGCTACATTATTTCACACCATAAAAACTCTAGTGTTCGGCATATAAAGTATCACTCCAATTGCACAATCATAACAATACAACAAACAAAATAGGATATTAGAAGAGACAGGGAGCAAACTTCCTGAAATCTAGATATATGCACATAAAATTAGTAAAAGATTTATGTTATAATGTTTGGGTAACAATGTAAAGACTAATTCTACATTTCAAAATTAGTACTATTAAGAAAACATTGCTTCCACCATCCAAAATTAAATTTGGAAAGTGAACACTTCCCAATGCAGCATATTCACATATAAGTCCTTATAGAGATAGATAATTGTTTTATAGGTGCCTTCTTGGTAATTTTACCCTCAAAATAATGTTTTATATAACAATATTCCAACAAGTTATAGTGAACCAAATCTTATAAAAGCAATTGCCCTCTATATTACTTCTATGTTTACAGTTTATTACTTCTCTTTGAGAGAAAAGAATACTTCCAATCTAATTAAAAGCAATTTCTAAAGAAAAAGAGAAAAAATAAATTATTAATTAAAAGTTAGTCATGTGATAATAATCATAATATGTTGTACTAGCATCCTCTCTAATGTCCTAAGATTATCCAAGCCCAAATGATAATCAACATATAAAAAAAGGACAACGTCATGAAAATTCCAGAAGGAAAACATTAGAAATTTGGCAGCTTATGTACTAATCAAGTAAGTTGAGCTAACAAACCACAATATTAACCCCACAACAAACCAAAAAGCAACAAAACCATAAACCATAAATTTAAGACATAGTCATCAGATGTGCAACACTTAAAGGAATAAAAAAATGCATCAAAGGAGCTATTACAATGAAAAAGGTGCTTTACAAGTGTTTCATTGGGCATATATTCCGCCAGAAGCAACTGATCTTGCTTGTGGTAGGTGAATTTGCCAACCTTTGGTTACAAAGCTGACCAACTATTCTTGCTTCCTCCTGTAGTTATGAAAAAAATTGTTTTCAATGATTGAAAGTGGAAAGAAAAAGTCGAAGGTGTATCAACACAACCCAATGCACACCATTAGCTTCACAGAAACAATGAAACCTAAAAATCTCAAATTATTAGCAGCCCATTGAAAGAAAGTATGTACAGATACAATTTTAAGCTTTAGGCATACTTGCATGTTACAAATACTATAAATTGACCAGACAACATGGGAAGAGTATATAGGATAGTCTATTACCATATAAAAAATTGGATACAACATAAAATTTACCACAGATGGTTCACTGGAAAAAAATTTACCAGCATGTTATCTACCACAGACGGTCTACATCTATACCATGTGTTTGAGTAATACAAAGTACATAAATAATGCATTTGAGCAATGCAAGGTCATGAACACGAGAATTGAGAGTTAAGAGCAAGGTAAGTAACCAATAGAGGCAGGTGAATTTACCAAAAACTGTAGAGCATGTGGCCAAGCATTCTTATTAAACCTCTTAACATCAATCCTCATTTGATTCTCCAGCTTTCCTTTATAAACTACAGTTGGATCCTTCTGTCCATGTTCAGATACAATGTTCTCGACAACAAAACCAGATGTAGCATTCTTGAGTTGCTCAAGTGTATATTCACGGAATGTAGGCCAGTTACTGACCTCATTACTATCCTCAATTTCTGGAACATAAGGTAACATAAACATATATCATATTTCCTTATAATTACCTGGAACTATACAATAGTTTTGAATATGACTTTACCCACCAGCATCTGGAGTTTCAATAATAGATGCCTTAAGTTGTGAATCGACACAGCAGGGATGAGTTTTGAGCACCGAATACCCATTTTAGTAGGATGAAATCAAACGTCAAGTAATGAAGACCTCTTCCACTTTTAGTGATGCGCCTTGACTGAAAATATTTGAAAATGACAACTAGTCCAATCAGATCCACCAGAACTTCATCAACCCTATGCACTGTCACAAGACACCTTCCAAAGATAATGTATCTGCAATGGAGCCAAAATTGTATGTGAATCACTTCATAAGCTTTGCTTAAGTGAAGGTAAAAGAGTAAAGCAACAAAAGTCATTTTGATCTTAGCACAAATTATGTGTCAACTAATAAATAATTATTACAAACAACCAACCAATCGAATTTTCATAAATCTGTAGATACTGTACTTGATTTCCAGATTGCAAGAAACAAGAAACCTTTGGAAGGAATAAGTAGCTGAGAAAAATAACAATCAATAAAAACAAAACAAACCTAGTCTTTATTTGAACAAAAGAAAATGACACTTGTTTCCCTTGATTCTGTAAGGTACCTTGTCACAACATAGTTTCCAGTACATGTCATACCTCTATGCAATGAAAATTTTCAACTTCCATGTTGCAATGGTGCTGACCCACAAACAGAATATTCCAATTCCCAAACCTTCTGTAATGTAAACTTCACTCGATTCCATGAATCATGATAAATAAAAAGAGCCATTCTTTTAATTTTTTTATAATTGTGGCAATATCCTTTTTTGTAAATTTCTGTTTCTTTTAGCAGCACTACCACTTGAAGTTGAGACGTGCTCAAAATTCTATTGTTTTATATTGTGATTTGCATACTTCAAAAACAATTTAATTCTACTGGGCTACTGGTATGTTGTTTATTTAATAATCTATATGTATACTAATGATAAAGGAAATATCCCTTATTTGGTGTCCACATTTCATTGGAATGTTTTACCCTTAAACTACTTCTTAAACTTTCAAATTTTTCTTCTAACCTATAGTAACTTCCCACTCCTATATCATTAGTTTTTTTGTCACTTTTTTATTAACTGTATTTAACTTTTGTTTTTTGTTTTTTCATCTATTATTTAAAAAATTTAGAGGCACCAAGTGTCTCTCTTCTCCCAGTGTTAATAAAAATGATGCCTATGTATCCAACCAAAAATTTATAAGACAAAGCAAACCTTTTATAAACATAGACAAGGCTTAAGAGGGTATGCAGAAAAGAAAAATGCACAAGAGGTAACATCAACAGATAGAATCATGGAACTGAATGCTTACTTGGATTTGCATCAATCATCATCTTGTTTTGCTCGATCAAAGAGAATGATGGTAAGAAATATCACATAGAAGTAAGGCAAAAACTGCAAGTAAAAAAAAATCCAGCTTAACATTCTTCTCCAAACTTCAACTTGTACAAAGAGAAAGGGACCCTTACATGATTGAAGAGAGCTGGGACTGTCCAGAAGAAAGCTGCCAGGATTTCAGGGACATAACGAGATGGACGAGATAATCCCCACCTACAGGCACCACAGTAAAAGTGAAATGATTATTTTATAATGCAGAAGTGTATTCTAAGCAAACAACATTACGTCAAATATAAAAAACCAAGAGTTACAAAAATTAAAAGCCCCCTATGGTTAACAAATAACATTCATATCTAAATGTAAACTATCAATATCAACTTTTTATAGAATTATGATCTATTTTAAATCAAATGTCCAGAATCAGGCCCAATAAGTGGTGAGCTAAACTCCTCAACCGGGGAGAGGAGGTAGGTATGGTTTCAACTTTTCAGTAATCATATAAAAATTTAAGTGAAAGCTTATCATCTAGAGGTTAAAAGAAGGCTTCTTTTAGTTTCCCCAGAAGTAGTAGTATATGTGACCTCTATATGCAATAGTATTTTCAGTATGTCTAGCTTATGTAGGTCTACTGGCAAATATTTGTGTAAGCATTCGAATTTGACACACATTCAACAAAAAATATGGTCCAAATGAAATATACACAGCAAATACTACGTATTTACACCTTTGATGGAGCTTTTCCCTAGACTGTGCCTTTTCCATTTGTCCTATGAAATAAGCAATTCCAAATGACATACAATCTTGTTTTCTGTCATAAACATTCTTTTCCACTTGCTTGTGCTGAAAATAAGCACTCCTTACAATTACCTTTGTTGTTTCCTCCTCCCTAGTTTTTCCTTTAGCTGTGTCTTTGACATTTGTGTGCCCATGCAACCACAAACACAGTTTATGAATTGGCTGCCTGGGCTGTTGTAGTACTGTATGTTCAAGGATTTTCTTCTCTTCACCCACCATAGACAAATCATTCAAACAATGAAATGAATAACTAACACATGTAAAGGCATAAGGGATTACATTTTCCCATCCAAAGCAAACCATCAGATTTATATCTTACCATGACATGGAGACTTTGTAAATTTAGAAATGCTTGTGGCACAACTATATCCAATCTAAAGAAAGAAAGGGAGAATATGTTAAAAATATATCTAATTCTCACTACCAACAATAAGTATAGTTTTCATTGTTATAGTTCTATATTAAGGCAACTTACATGGCTATTAAGAGGAGGGACACTGCCCCAATTATCAGAGTCAATAACCGATGCAGTAGAGTTCTTTGTTTCATTAATAGCAGTAGGTGACACCCAAGGAGCTCTGAATTTCATTTTTGCTTCAAGAGAAGCAAAACCTTTCATGGCTAAGGAAAAGTTACTCTAAAGAAGAATAGAAAAAAATCCACTAGCTACAAGTGGTATGTTGTAAAGAAACATTGAGCTTAAATGCCACCAAAATTCATTGCCTCAACTTGACTGTTTTAAATGTTATATAATCTTGAATGTAAATTTTTAGAAAATTGGTAAGTAAAGCATCAATAGCATCAGGCAGTATCCCAGTGAACCATAGAATGCTGCCCTGCATTCCTCCCCTTTAAACATGCTAAACATATCAAAATCAATTCAAGAAGAATGCTTTGTAGGATACAAAAGTACCTAGTTAAGAGATTTTTCTGCACAGGCAAATCAATCTTTTTCTTTGCACTTTCAGAATGCGTTTTGAATTGACTAGTTTCCACAATTGCTCATCTGGTTGCAAGATTCTCTCCCTTCCATTTAAAAAAAATGGACTTTTAACCAACAGTACCCTTTAAACAAGGGTTTAATTGAAGGAGAATACATCCATGTATACTTCTTAAATGCTTTTAACATTTATTAAAAAGAAAGAGGTGACAATCTATTCATATTTGCTCAAAACATGTGTGAAGGTGATTCTAACTCCCAAGAAAACCTTGTACCATGCACATTTATGCAAACCAATGGCAACGGTTATAGAGCAGTAAGAACATTCTTTTCAGTTGTTGTCAATCATATTCCTATCATTTTCAAAATTGTTTTTTTTTCACAATCGTGCAAATTGTCCTTAATCCAAAAATGAACAAATGAAATAAGTCAAGTTATTTTGACCAACACATGCAAGAAAAATAGAGATATTTCAGTTACTATAAATTTATTCTTTCACTTTAACAAACACACACTTCTTGAATGACTCTTCATAAAAGGGAGGCACAAAAACTCCACTATATCTCAGGTGCTTAAGAACTTGATACATTTCCATTTGTATCAGAAATACAAAAATTTCATATAGAAAGATTTACATACAAGATTTAAAAGATATAGATAGTTAAAAAAAAAAGCACTTTAAATCATTTTTGTTATGTGTATAGATGTAGACCTAGCTGCTTTAGTGAGTTTAAATAAGGAAAATGAACAATGATAGTTAAATAAACATGCTTGTTAGTTTTTATGGTACTGAACAATCATGTTTGTTAAGTGTATCAACTGCACTTACCTTGTCATAACTTCTAATTCTTTTAATGCTTGCATGGGCCCTTTTGAGACCCATACCTGGCAAGGATTGCAGATAATCACAACCACTCAAAATACACATTTGAAGAAGCATTTGCCTGTTGAACCCTTCAAAACTAAGCTCCTTATTCATTTGTAGCATGGAATACTGAAACTGAACACCTTGACCAAACTTGTCCATTCTAAAGATAATCTAAATTTTCAACGAAGAACCAGGCCAGCCAAAAACCAGTGAGTACATCAAAGTAGGAATAAATATACATTAGTATAGAAAGATAACAAAAAATCTATAGCTTAAGGCACTTGGTAAACTTACTCTTGGGCAACCAAATGGTATAAGATCAGAGTCTTCTATTATAATTGCATCAACTTGTTCACTAATTGCCAAGAATGTCATTTGGGCATCTGCCTCGTAAGGAGCAACAATATACTGCAGGTTCTCCTACTTCAATACCTTCCAAGAAAAAACAAGGTTAAGTATTTAGTTGGGGATGTAATGTAATTATTGTATCGAATATATTCAAATGAAATACATATGAGATACACACATACACACACAGACAACAACCAGACCAACTCTGATATATTGAACTCCTTTTTACCTGAATTAGTTCACATGCAATTTGAGGTGAAATATCAACTACTTTTTAGTAGCACTCATAAGCAGCAGCTGAATTTCCATCCAACTCATGTTCATTTTACCTCAATTTCAAAAACAGAAAAGCAATGAAACAATGACAAACAACAAAGACAAACAAGTGTGGTATTTAGAACATAAGCAGAAAAATTGAGCAAGTCAAAATCAGTTTTGAAGCATTACTGCTATTTTCAACAAATTGTGCTTGTGAATAAGAACCTCATGTAGACATGAAGACATACATGGAGATAGAGCTGAAGAAAGTTATTGTTCAAAATTGTCAGCTTATGTCATTTGGATAATTGCCCTACATGCAGACACACTGTACACTGAGGAAGTGAAATCCCACAAAAGGAGAAACTAATGCAAATGCAGACAGCTGCTACAAGCACAACATCAAATCCTTCTTTGAATTTTGAAATTAGATAACTCACACAGAGAATCAAATTAAAAGAAAAACAAAAACTGTTATGACTAGCACATTAAGCTTCTTATTCTAGTCAATGTAAGACTCATAACATAGCCACCTCATTTAAGAACTGATGTTTACAGAGGCTTCACACTATCAACAAAAACCCTGCCTGATAATAGACCCTTTTCCTCACCTATCGATATTTGGTACATTACACCTTAAAGTCCATGAATGCAGCAATTACAAATGACAGTCTCAATCCATGAATCTAATGTGAGGTTAAACAAATGTCAATTATTGACCAAAGTTGTTTATAATGTTCACAATAAAGTGTGTCATCAACGAAAAAATTTCATCCTATATAATCTAAATCATATTTAACATCCCATTTTTTCAATAGCTAAAAAGTATGCTACCCATTTCTTGCAAAGTGTAGTGATGGCCACCACGTCTAATGCTATTTCATTAGAAAACCACTACAAAATTAACAACCCATGACATTATTAGTAACGACCGCAAACATAATTGAACAAATATTAACCAAACTAACAATTGAAATTTATGTTAGTAAATATACCGTGTTCCATTCATCCTTCAAACCGCCAATAACTATGCACCACATCCAATGCATGACATAATATCCACACTCATAGCCTCCGATTTGAACATGACTCTAAATTTTACAATGAAAATATATTTAACATTCAACCCATAGAAAGTTACAAATGTCTTCATTGCAAACACCTATTGATTAAATAATTACTAACCTTTGGTTCAATCCACTGAGGTGCAACTTGATCAGACATACCTTCGAAAGTACTGGTTACAAAAATTACAAAAAAAACATATATATCATGACAAACCTTGTCATAGTCTGAACAACAATTACACAATAAATCAATTATAAATTTGAGGAGAACCTGTTAATTGCAGCTTTTATGTTAATATCAGGCTTCTTCCGAAAAGAACAAAACCAAACAACAATGTTTTCCCTTGGACATAGAACAACTAGTTGCCAATGTGCCCCAAAGTCGACAATTATAATTAGCTACTTCATAAACCAAATATTTTTAGAAGGCATTTACAAAACTTGAACTTACTGATTCAAGTAAGCTCCTAAGTACAGTTGTCGTTGCGACTCCTTGACCCATGTTTCAATGTAATGTTGACATTGTTGACGTCTATGCTGGACAAGTTGCCTCAATAACTTAAGAAGGGGTGAATTAAGTTTCAAAATTTCCCACTAACAAACTTTTAACCCCCTTCTAAATGATAGGCTCAAAATGCGGAAGAAGAAGCATCAATCAATTTAATAATGTTCTTTAAACCTGCAAGACAAAATTGATTGCAATAACATAAATGAGATAAGGGAAGAAAGAAATGCAAACTCGATTTATTCTGGTTCGGCCACTTCCTGTGCCTACGTCCAGTCCTCAAGCAACCCACTTGAGATTTTCCACTATCTTTGTAAAAATCCTTTTTACAACTTCTGAATACCCAAGGAATCCCTTTCCCTTGTGTTCAGGAAACTCACAATTCAAGAGATAATCAATCTCTTGATTACAATTGACTTTCTGAGAAGAATAGAAAGATTACTCTCCTTTAGAGTGGATAATACAATTTGAAGTTCCTGGATTAACTCTCAATAGATTTGCAAGTGTTTGCCCAAGAGTTGTTGAGAGAGTATTTGACAATAAAGTTCTCTTCGAATATCTCTCTCTTGCTTTTTGAAATCAGTCACACATATATATAGGCCCTTTGTGCTTTTTCAAAATGGTTTGATGAGATGTGTCTTTTCAAAAAGCTTTTTTTGAATTTTTCACTAGTAATCTATTACAGGTTTTTGGTAATCGATTACACAGTTATATTTTGAAGGGTCAAGACTTTTGAATTTGAATTTCAAGAGTTCCGTGTTGGATCGAGTGGTCTCAGAATAATTAAGAAGGGGGGGTTGAATTAATTATTACTAGACCTTTACTAATTAAAAATTTACTCTTCTAAGGCTTTTACTATGTTGGTAAGAGAATAAGGAGTAGAAGAGAAACTTAACCAAAAGTAAAAGCGGAAATTAAATGCACAGCGGAACGTAAAAGAGTAGGGAAGAAGGAGACAAACACACAAGAGTTTTTATACTGGTTCGGCAACAACCCGTGCCTACATCCAGTCCCTAAGCGACCTGCGGTCCTTGAGATTTCTTTCAACCTTGTAAAAATCCTTTTACAAGCAAATATCCACAAGGGATGTACCCTCCCTTGTTCTCTTTGAACCTAGTGGATGTACCCTCCACTAGAACTGATCCACAAGAGATGTACCCTCTCTTGTTCTCAGTCAACAACCCAAGTAGATGTACCCTCTACTTGTACCACAAAGGATGTACCCTCCAATGTGTTAAGACAAAGATCTCAGGCGGTTAAACCTTTGATACTTTATGAATGGGGATACGAAAGAATTCTCAGGCGGTTAGTCCTTTGAACACTTTTGTATTAGGAAAAGGGAAGAATCAAAAGAATTCTTAGACTGTGTCATTTTGAATTTTTTGACAAGGGAGAAGGGAGACACAAAAGAATTCAGGCGGTTAGTCCTTTGTTCTTTTGGAAAAGGGAGAAGAGAGACACAAAAAGAATTCAGGCGGTTATTCCTTGGCGAATTCTTTTTGGCAAAGGCAGAAGGGAATGAAAAGATGAACAACACAAGTTTTCAAGGTTTAGAAAACTAGAAAAACTTTGGAAAGCTTTTGGCACAAAGAAGAAGAAGAAGAAGAAGTTCAAAGAGATTCAAGGCTTGTAAAGAATTGTAATAGATTGATTGGAAAAGTATATAAGATTTCTTGAAATGCAAAACAAATCCTTGCTTTAAATGCAAAACAGATGTTTGAATTTGAATTTCAACGTTCAAAGGCACTGGTAATCGATTACCAAAACATTGTAATCGATTACAACTTTTTGAAATTAATTGGAACATTGTAAATTCAATTTGAAAACTTTTTCAAAACAATTTTGCTACTGGTAATCGATTACAGCAATCTGGTAATCAATTACCAGAGAGTAAAAACTCTTTGGTAAACATGTTTTGAGAAAAATCATGTGCTACTCAATTTTTGAGAAAGACTTTTCATACTTATCTTGATTAAGCCTTCTCTTGATTCTTGAATCTTGAGTCTTGAATCTTGATCTTGATTCTTGAGATCTTGAACCTTGAATCTTGATTCTTGACTCTTAACTTTCTTCTTGAGTCGTGAATTCTTCTTGATTCTATCTTGAACTCTTGAATTGATCTTGATTCACTTGAGTTGTTCTTTGATTGATCTTTGAGCTTTTTGTCATCACCTTTGTCATCATCTTTTGTTATCATCATTGTTATCATCAAAACACCTTTGAATCACCTTTGATTCACCATGAAGCTTTGCTTCTACATTCCATTGCTGGTAATCAATTACAAACATCTGGTAATCGATTACAGGTTCAAAATTCAAATTCAAAACCCTTTTAACATCTATTTTTCAAAATTGTCTTTTGGTAATCGATTACACTGCCTGGTAATTGATTACCAGAGCCTTGGATGTCTTGGAAACACTTTATTTTGAGGCAAGGCTTGATCTTGAGTTAATCTTGAAGCAAGGCTTTGTTTGTTGAAGCAACCTTGTATTAATCTTGAAGCAATGCTTATCCTTTGAAACAACCTTGTTTGATTCTTCTTTGGCATCATCAAAATCATGTATTCATACATTCACAGTCTATCCTTAGCATTGTGTATAGACTAAGGCTCAAGGAAACCATACACTGAACCATGACCTCTACTTCTACTGCAGTCATCCATAAACCTATTTCGAACCCAAGCAAATGATTATTGTTAAGCTATTACATTGAAACAATATTCATTATAAGGTAATGAAAATGAAACCTAGTAATTGAAATGACTTACATTATCCACAACTACAGTATAGATATGTTCAAACACTTGTCACCTGCTATTATTTCAGCTACATCAGCATGTGTGATGAAAAATCTTGCTTTTTCATTTGGAAGCCCAAATTTTGTCCCATCCAATGGGAGTTCCACTGGCTTCTGGTACACGTCATACAATATCTTCATCAAATTTCCCAATGGATCCTCTACAGCACCTGCATTGCACCCATCAACACGTCCCACCGGTTTCGGCATATTATGGTCTGAATCCTATATGGTTAAAGAAAATAACAATTACATTTATTTTGTCAAGGAGGTATTACCAATGTCAATGTCAACGAAAACAAGTAGAGGGAAAATCATATTACTTACATTAGAGATAGGTTTCACAAGATGTGTCGGCCATCCAATGAATGTGTTAATGGCCTCCTTAACATATAAAATCTCTGACGTGGGAAATGGGACCCTTGCGTCACCATCGTAAATAGTTACAACAATGACCTCATCACATCATCTGTGTGAGGGACATTGTGTATCGTGGCGGCACTATCAAACACCTTTCCCAAGGCCACTAGTTGTGTACACTCCTCACCAGCTATGTACAAGCCCATAGTAATGACATCAATAGCAGAAGGCTCCTCAGCTACAACATTTCCAGCAGCTTCAACACAGTTTCCTTTGGTGCTTACACGTGTAGCCAATACGCCAGGGTCAGGCGCATCTACTGGGGGTGAGTGTTTTGATCGCCTCCTTCAACTCTTTTTTCATTATCTCTATACTCCGTATATTTTCCTCTTCTACCTCTCTCTTCCACTCTTCCTTTAGATTTCCTATCATTTCAACCAATTGATCTGGGGTGATTGTTGCCGAAGAAGTGTTGGAGCCACACGATGCCTCTCCAAAGTAATGACTGATGGTGACACCATGTCCAGCTACACGAACACGACCAGGATGATCTGGTCGGCCAAGCGCAATATTTAGTATGTCCTGACGACCATTTGGCACAAAACTGTCCTATGTCGTTTGTTCATATAAATCATTCTATGACAACAACAAAAACGAGTTATACGGTCTTCTTAGGTTATGGTTTTTATTCCAAAAGTTGTAATTCAAATGAACTCATAGCAGCATGAACTCACAATTTTGTCAGAGATTTCTTGTGCCGCTGTAGATGTCATCGACCCATATCGCTTTGTTCAGACCATCTTCCAGTTGACATTTCTTGCAATCGGGGATGGAGGGTCTACGATCATAGCTGAATTTTCGATAAACTCAGCTTGATGGAGGGTCTATGATCCTGAGCTTTTTTTCGTATTCCCTGTCATGATGTAAAAACAGTATCCACTAAATAATGAGTTTAACAAACCTTACCTAAATCAAATTTTATGTAAAAACAAGTTACATCAAACCTGCCAATTAGGGGTTTGTTGGCTCTTTGCAAATTGTTCCCAAGTTTTCAGATTTAGACCATACTTAGTAGATGGATCATGGTTATCTTCACCGTCTTTGTCAACATATTCATATTTAGTGGTAAGGGAGGACTTAAATTGCCTCCTTCTCGTGGCAACCGTCGACATGACCTTCTTTTTGGCAGTGGATCCTTCAGGGATGTCAAATTTACCCTACAATAATAAATTGTATTCAAACACTTACTCAACAACGACCTTTGCAACTTAATTAAACAAATAAAACTAAAATGGTTACTAAAGTGTACTTACCAAAATGTCATCCCATATTAGATTTTTTAGAGATTCAGGGACAACTTTCCAACTGGGATGTACAATAGGGATTTTTTCTTGTGCTACTACCCCTAGGTAACTATGGAATTTTTCTTTATGGTGGCTAGATCCTTTACCAATAATAGGGTTGAAATTGACAGTAGGTCGTGGCTGATCCAAGCTTTTGCTAGTCAATCTTCTGAGCCGGGTAGTTTGTCTAGTCTTCTTTTTTGTAGTTGCGCTTGGAGCATCTAAAGGTGGAGGGGAACTCGGGGGTGTTGCCATGGCTCCTGCAAAAATTAAAATAAAAATGAAACACAAGTTAATTAGAACAACATGTAAGTATGAAATTGTAAATAAAGACAATTAATTGTAAATAAACCAAATATAATTTTTCAACATGTTAAACATTATTTGTGTATATACCGCAGTTATGTAGCCGTATTCTCCCATAAACCTTCATCATGATCATTAAAATTTGCATGTACATCTTCCTCGTCATTTTCAACATTTGTGGAAGGCATTTGTGGGGAAAACATAGGCATCTCGTTAACATCAAGTGTTGAAGCATCAATATTGTTAGGGATACCACTTATTTTCCCTTGTAGAACAACTGACCATCTAGAGTCACTCGGATCTTGAACATAAAACACCTATCTTGCTTATGCTATCATGATGAAAGGCTCGTCCTTGTAACCAACCCTTTCAAGGTCAACCAAAGTAAACCCCATTTTGTCTTGACAGACACCCACATTTCCATTAACCTACTGGCACTTGAAGACAGACACTCGACATTCACCATAATCAAGCTCCCATATTTCTTGAATCACTCCAAAATAAGGCATGGACGCTCGAATCGGATTATTATCTAATGCACTACTAAAGTGATCCGAATGAGCATCAACGGTCACCCCACTGTTCTGCACGGTACTTTTATCATCCTGTGACTTTGTGTAGAAGGAATAGTTGTTGATATCATGTCCCTTCCAAGTGAGGACATTGAGATTTGGCCCAATAGCTAACAATGTTAATGTTTTAGAAGCACTATCATTAGCGAATATTGTTTTTCTAAACCAATTAATGAAAATCCTATTGTGCTCTTGTAACACCCTCATCATTTTCATGTTTGGGTGAGTAGCTGCGACATTTTCTTTGTGAGAATGTATGTAAGGGATAACCTCTGCTGTGTTGTTAGTACATATAGATGTGCTTGTGAGACCTACTGGTGATCCATGGTTACAACATTGAATCCTTGTGTTCCCCTACCTTGCCGTGTGGACTCATGACGACTTTCAGGAAGGCCGACAAGTGTAGCAGTTTCCATGTACTCAGAACAAAACTCAATAGCTTCTTCTGCGACATACCTTTCGATAATGCTTGCTTTCGGTTGATATTGATTCTTCGTATAACTTCTCAACACCTTCATGTACCGCTCAACCGGATACATCCACCGTAGAAAGACGGGTCCGCATAATCGTATCTCTCTTACAAGATGAACAACTAAGTGAATCATAATGTCAAAAAATGGTGGTGGAAAATACATCTCCAGTTGACAAATGATAATGGAAGCCTCATTTTCCAAATCATCCAATTGTTGAGGGTCGATGACTTTGCTGTAGATCGCATTGAAGAAAAAAACACAATCGAGTTATGGCAACCCTAACTTTCTCAGGCAATATATCGCGAAGGGCTACAGACAATAATTGTTGCATTAAAACGTGACAATCATGAGACTTTAACCCAACCAATTTCAGATCATTGACGGATACAAGGCTCTTGATATTTGAAGAGTATCCTTGTGGGACTTTAACATTTTTAAGACAATGAAAAAAACTTTTTTTCTCTGTTATTGACATTGTATGACATGCTGGGGGCAAATATGTTCGATGACCTTTAGATACTAGATGCAACTGTTGTTGTATACCCATTTCTACCAAATCTTGATGATATTTCAAACCATCTTTTGTCTTGCCTTTAATGTTAAGAAGAGTGCCAATTAAACCATCACACACATTTTTCTTGAGATGCATAACATCTAGACAATGTCGCACATGTAGATCGCACCAATAAGGCAGATCAAAGAATATTGACCTTTTCTTCCAAATGTTCTTGTCGGACCCATCCCTTTTTTGCGTCTTCCCAAGCATAGGTATGATGTCCTTGACCCGATCAAAAACTTTGTGTCCACACAACAACTTCGGTGCACTATCAATCTCAGATGTTCCATTAAATGCTTTTTTCATTCGCTGATATGGGTGATAATGTTTTAGAAATCTTTGATGCCTTATATACAATGTCTTCTTTCCATGCTTTAGTTTGGTGATAAGGTTTTAGAAATCTTTGATGCCTTGTATACAATGTCTTCTTCATTTGCCATCATACACATCAACCCCTTCTACCCATAATTTTGTCAGGTCTTCAATCAAGGGAGCAAGATAGACATCAATGTCATTTCCTGGCTATCTTGGATCGGCTATCATCATAGACAATATAATGTATTTTCACTTGATGCACAACCAAGGAGGAAGGTTGTAAATCATCAACAAAACAGGCCATGAACTATGGCTGCAACTCAAGTTACCAAAAGGATTTATTCCGTCGGAAGCAAGACTAAGCCTTAGTTTTCTTGGATCCTATCCAAATTCCAAATACAATTGATCAATTGTCTTCCATTGGGGAGAATCAGCAGGATGACAGATCAATCCATCATTTATCCTCCCATCAGCATGCCATGTTAGGTTTTTTGCGTCATGTGCATGTTAGTCGTCTTATACGACTAACTTTTGTACAGAAAACTTTTACAAAATGTATATATTTTCCCCAATTTATGGTTCTTTTTGTAGGATTGTAAATAAATTTTGCTTTGTTTTTATCTATGCTCAGTAGAAGCCTTGTGTATGGAATTAATGTCAATTTCTCTTCAATTTCAGGCAAAAAGGAGTTATTTTGAAGAAGTGCTAAATTTGATGTCTCGCTAAGCGAGCTCAATGCGCTTAGCGTGTGAAATCTGCTAAGCGAGGCATCAACGCGCTTAGCGATTAGGAGGAATTTGGAAGGGAATCTGTCATGCAAGCATGCGCTCAGCGCGTCATCAACTCGCTTAGCGAGTTGTTTGTCACCTTCCAGGCTTAGCGCAAGTTTGGCACTGGGCGAAAGTTCACTTACTCGTGCTAAGCGCGAGAATGGGGCTAAGCGCGGCGTTGAGGTCAATGAGCCCTTTTTAAGCTTGGAATAGCAGAAGAGAAAGGGGGGGGGGGTGAAATAGAGAGCGTTGAATAGCCATCAGAGCTTGAAGAGTGAAATACACAGAGGCAAAGAACAGAGCAAAGAATCCAAGTTTTGATCTTTTAGGAAGATTTGTGAGTTTTTGAGTGATTGTGAGGTTCCTAGGTGGAGGAGACATCCCCACTCCTTTGTAAGCAAACATTTTCTCTTAATTCCTCTTCTTCATTGTAAAATGAGCTTCCTTGCTATGGAAGGCTAAACCCTCAGTTGGGGATTCTTGTTGAGTAATTGATGTAAATTCTTTCCCTATCTAATTAAGGTTGTTTTATGTGTTCATTGTTTCTATCGGTACTTTATTATTGCACGCTTATGGTTTGGTCACCCATATGTGTGTACTGTTAGGAGCTTTAGCATTGAAAGATGTATTGTCTCTTTAGAACTTGATAGAGCAGGATTAGGTTACCGTATGTCTGGACACGGAGTGCGGTAATTTAGTTTTTATTATGTTGTGAACATAAAGCTGTTCAATTAAGCTAAGTTCAACAAGAGACATCTGTGAACGAAGTTTAATTAGAATTAGGCTAAACTCACGAGACATCGGTATTTAGTACTTGAGCCTTCAGTATAGAACACAGAAACATCTTTAATTAGAGAAACATCCTTAATTGCATCAATTAGCTCAGTAAGGGGACCTGACACCTTTAGATATCTATTTTCACTCTTACTTGCTCACGTTTATTGCTTTGTAATTAGAATAGAACATACTTTTACTTTCAGTCACAATCATGATTTTTGTTTGCAAATGCCTGCTTATTGAACAAAACTTTACCAAATGAACAAGTTCCATGAGTTTGATACTCGGTTCACACCGTTTTAATTATTTACTTGACGACCCGGTGCACTTGACGGTAGATTTCGTATCCACACAAATAAGTAGTATTCTGGAGAGTGAAACAGTGGATTAGTAAACAATCGCTTAAACCTTGGTATTACTAGAAGATACCAACACATTTTTGCTGGATGATCGCTGTATACGGTTACATCATCATTGCATTCGCCATACTTCACTTTGTAGTGTGACAGCCCACATGTAGGGCAGTTGCGCATTTGGGCAAACTGATTTCTATACAAAATACAATCATTAGGACAAGCATCTATTTTCTGGTATTTCATACCCACAGGACATAATATCTTCTTTGCCTCGTAATGATTCTTCGGTAACGTGTTATCTATAGGAAGCATATTCTTCAATAACAAAAGTAATGCATTGAAGCTTTTGTCACTCCACCCAAATCTTGCCTTGAAATTCACCAAAGCTAACACCCCCGATAACCGCGTGAAGTTTGTGCATCCCTGATACAATGGCTTCTTAGAATCAATTTCTAATTTTTCATAATAAGGTGCATGTGCTTGCCTAAAACCCTCTTGTCCAAGATCGCATAGCATGTCTTCTATACGATCACTGACTTGTACATCAACTGCATTAGTCGGAGGGACTATTGACGTCTGTGGTAACTCACCATGCCATATCCATTTTGTATAAGTAGGACTGATACCATCACATATAAGATGTGTTTTAATGTTGTTCAATGATTGTCATCGCCCATTCATACATTTTACACATGGACACAAATATACTCCACCCATTTCTGGTGCATTTTGTTGGGCAAATTGCAAGAATTTTTCAACCTTGTTCTCATACTTGTGACTTATGCGTGTTGCTTTCATCCAACTTCGATCCATCTTTTGTGTACTGTCATACGGGGTAGATTATCCGATATGCATGACAACCTCTCTTTTTCATAAAAAGGTGTGACCCTACCCCTTTCGGGAAGACAATTTTTTACTTGATTCACACAAACAAGTTAAGACGGTTATGTTAAATTTGACAAAATTTTGGCAGCATTTTGCTTTGCTCTCCAAGTACACGACATGAAAGTGGTGACATCAATTCACCATGATCATGTATGCACCCGGAGAACAAAGCAACATGCACTAAACCAAAATTTAGTCAATTTTAACACAACATACTTAACCTATAAGTAAGAACTAAGTAAAAATAATTAGTCTTCTCAAACTGTCCAAACAGACAATTCAAGATGGAATACAACAATTAATCCAAACTGTCCATATTAATCATTGTATTCAATCTCAAAGGAGGAACTATGGTTTGTTCACAATGTAGAAAAATGTAGTATTAAACAATAGTCACATGTGAACAACAAATGTAATAATTAACGCTGATGATTATTAAATGAGTGTATCTTCAGTGAACCAAGAAAAAGTTATTTGGTAGCCTTAAGAGACGATAAACGGTTTAATAGTACTACCTACAAACAATACAAATTGTTTAACACCAAAGTAGGAGTACAATTGTGAAAACAAAATTAATTCAAACACAGATGATATATGTGTTTGTCATCGACAAAAAGGAGTGGATATGGATTTTCAAAGAACGACATTTTTGTAACTAGACATTAAACTACAACAAATTATGTTAATAAGAAATACATATGACATAACCATTACTTGCCTTCCTTTATTATGTACAGTTATTGGTTTGTCATGATAAGATTACATACTTTTTGTTAACAAAGACAATAAAGCGATGACTCTTATGTCTAGTTCTATAAGTATATATATGCTATCTCAACTAGAATTATTTTTATTTTGTTGTTGTTAAGCAATTGGGGATTTTAATAAGGTGATCATCATTTCAACCTAATCTAATTAAAAAAAATTGTCTCGCCAAATATGGCCATTTGTGTTAGACTAATGTGAGACATGCTCAACCTACAAATAAAAGATTTACAAAAATAATGATAAGAACTAACAGATACTATAGAAGAGTGTGTGCACGAGACCAGAGTTTTAAAAGTAGAGGTAGCCTTCTATACATAGCACAAGCAGTAACACAGAAAAACACAAATGTGCACCTGATTCACTTTAGTCATCCTCTGCTGTTAATCCATTAAAAATAATTATGCCTATCATAATTAGGGGTCCAGCCACATTGCATATATATGTATGATTTCCCTATTCAATTGGATTAATGATGATGAATCAACTGTGCAACAACAATGTCTTTCATGTATCATTGACACATGAGCGTGGAATTATTGGTCAAGCAATTTTAATTCACATGGAAGTGATTTTATCTTGTAATACCTAATTCTCTGGTTATAGCTAAAGAAGCCATGAAGCTATGCAATCTAAAAAATATACTTAAAGGGTTTCTAGCTAGTAAATTGGGTGGAAGATGTATATATACTTGTGGGCTAGCCTTCTAGAATCTAGCTTGTCAACCAAAGATGTATACTATTATATTTTGGACTGGTTCTTCTTTGTTTATGATCAATCCTATAATTATGAGCAACAAGTTATCCACAACTGAACTCTTTTCTTCCACCAATCCTAACATACCTATGTCCTTGGTTATCCACAACCCCAAGAGCACGACCAAGATGGTGTGAAGCACCAAAGTTTGATACCGTAGTAAACAACATTTCTAGCTATTGTAGTGGTGAGACAGTGGTACCTCCAGCTTAAATCATATGCTTCAATCTACATAGCACATATGATAAGAGCTAAAGAGAAAAAGGGCTGTTTTTGAGGACCAGTGACCTCCAAAACAGAAAAGAAAATAAGAAAAGGCAATTTCCATTCATAACATGCTTGATTATTACATGCTTATTTATACTATCCCTTGTAATAGAATTTGTAATCTTTGTGCCTAAGGGAATATTAACTTGTTATGCCTGCCTCCTAAGGTCTGACAAGCACCAAGCAAGAGGATCACTGATGATTTGTTGCTGAATTTCCCATCTCACCCTTCAGACAAAGTCCTTGAGGTAAGATGGCTTTGTTACTACCCTCTTGGGCCTTTCTACTTTTTGCATCTGTGTTGCATGTTCTGCTACTCTTGTTTCTGCTTCAGCTAGTTCTTCTTCCTTATTACTCTGCTGTAGAAGCAAAGCTTCATGGTGAATCAAAGGTGATTCAAAGGAGTTTTGATGATAACAATGATGATAACAAAAGATGATGACAAAGGTGATGACATAAAGCTCAACGATCAATCAAAGAACAACTCAAGTAAATCAAAGAGCAATCAAGAACAATTCAAGAGTTCAAGATAAGAATCAAGAAGAATTCAAGACTCAAGAAGAAAGTCTAGAGACAAGAATCAAGATTCAAGATCTCAAGAATCAAGATCAAGATTTAAGACTCAAGATTCAAGGATGAAGAGAAGACTCAATCAAGATAAGTATTAAAAAGTTTTTCAAAACTTTGAATAGCACATGAGTTTTTGACAAAACCTTTTACCAAAGAGTTTTTACTCTCTGGTAATCGATTACCAGATTGTTTTAATCGATTACCAGTAGCAAAATTGTTTTGAAAAAGTTTTCAAATTGAATTTACAACGTTCCAATTATTTTCAAAAGGCTGTAATCGATTACAATGTTTTGGTAATCGATTACCAGTACCTTTGAACGTTGAAATTCAAATTCAAATGTGAAGAGTCACATCTTTTCACATAAAAGCTTTGTATTATCGATTACACTGATTTGGTAATCGATTGCTAGTGACTATTTCTGAATAAATCAAAAGATGTAACTCTTCAAAAGGGTTTTGACTTTTTCAAATTGGTTTTAAGTTTTTCTAAAAGTTATAACTCTTCTAAATGGTTGTCTTGACCAGACATGAAGAGTCTATAAAAGCAAGGCTTTGTTTTGCCTTTCAAAATACTTTTACACTTATTCAACAATCCTTTACAAGCCTTAACTCTTTTTGAATTTCTTTCTTCTTTGTACCAAAAGCTTTCTGAAGTTTTCTGGTTTTCCAAACCTTGAAAACTTGTGCTATTCATCTTTTTATTCTCTTCTCCCTTTGCCAAAAAGAATTCACCAAGGACTAACCGCCTGAATTCTTTTTGTGTCTCTCTTCTCCCTTTTCCAAAAGAACAAAGGACTAACCGCCTGAATTCTTTTGTGTCCCCCTTCTCCCTTGTCAAAGAATTCAATAAGACACAGTCTGAGAATTCTTTTGATTCTTCCCTTTCCCTAATACAAAAGTGTTCAATGGACTAACCGCCTGAGAATTCTTTTGTATCCCCATTCACGAAGTATCAAGGGTTAACAGCCTGAGATCTTTGTCTCAACACATTGGAGGGTACATCCTTTGTGGTACAAGTAGAGGGTACATCTACTTGGGTTTGACTGAGAACAAGAGAGGGTACATCTCTTGTGGATCAGTTCTGGTGGAGGGTACATCCACTAGGTTCAAAGAGAACAAGGTAGGGTACATCCCTTGTAGATCTTTGCTTGTAAAAGGATTTTTACAAGGTTGAAAGAAATCTCAAGGACCGCAGGTCGCTTGGGGACTGGATGTAGGCACGGGTTGTTGCCGAACCAGTATAAAAACTCTTGTGTGTTTGTTTCCTTCTTCCCTACTCTTTTACTTTCCGCTGTGCATTTAATTTCTGCCTTTACTTTCTGTTAAGATTCTCTTCTACTCCTCATTCTCTCAACAATTTAGTAAAAGCCTTAAAAGAGTAATTTTTTAATTGGTAAAAGTTTAGGAATAAGTAATTCAACCCCCCTTCTTAATTATTCTGAGGCCACTCGATCCAACATCTGCGGCCCTTGGAAAAGCACCTTGTCCTCAAGGTGGTAGGTATTCTTGACGAAGCTGAGACCAATCCTCCCAGGAGGTGTCACCAGGTGATAATCCCTGCCATTGGACCAATACCTCCCATGTAGCGTTGGGTGGGGGTTTAGTTCTTCGATAATCCAGGATTGCCATTGGAGCTATGATAGGTTTATGATTTATAATTTGATCTGGCAATGTGATTGGTGCATCTTCTGGGTCCCCATGAAATGGCTTCAGCATGGAGCAGTGAAAAATTGAGTGAATTCTTGCTTCTGGCGGAAGTTTGAGATGATAAGCCACTTTGCCAATGCGTTCAATGATCAGAAAAGGGCCATAAAACCTTTTTGCTAGTTTACCCGAGAATGCTTGGGAGCCTTTGGCAGTGGATTGCCGGTGAGGATGCAGTTTCAACAATACCCACTCCCTAAGATGACAATTCACATCACAATGTCTCATGTCTGCTTGGTTCTTCATTGAAGCTTGTGCCTTCAATAGCTTCTTTCGAATTAGCTGAAATACTTCATCGCGGTTAGTCATCATGGTATCAACAACATCAAGGTTAGAGGTTCCGGTGATGTATGTCAGAAAATTGAATGGCTTTCGGCCAAATGTGACCTCATACGGTGTGGTGCCTGTTGCTGAATTCCGAGACGTATTATGGGAGTACTCTGCCCATGCAAGAAACTTGCCCCAAGTCGATGGCCGGTGGTGAACAAAGGACTGCAAATATTGTTCAATTACACGGTTTAGGACCTTAGTCTGGCCATCACTCTGAGGGTGTTAGGCTGAACTCATCATTAATTGTGTCCCATTTAGACGAAAAAGCTCCTGCCAGAACTTGCTGACGAATAACGGGTCTCTGTCGGAGACCAAACTCTGGGGTACCCCATGGATCTTCACAATTAGCTCCAAGAATAGATCAACTACAATGAGAATGACAGTGCTGCCGTGATAAGGTGGGAGCCTGATGTGTCATCATTTTCCCCTATTTCTTAACCCTTTTTGTCACCATTTTAATTACTGATTAGCCTTAATTGTTAAATTAATTATGCAGTTTTATCATTTGGTCCTACTGGACTAATTTTGTGTTTTTAATTTAATTTCTAGAGAATTATAAGCAATTGGAGTTGAATCCAGAATTGGGCTTGGACTTGAAGAGAGCAGACAATTTTATTTTATCAAATCTTATCTTATCCATATTTTATCTCATCTAGATATTATTTCATCCAATCTTATCTTATCTTATCTAGATTTTATTTCATCTAGATTTTATTTTATCAAATCTTATCTTATCTTGTCCAGATTTTATTTTATTTATGGGCTTGGACTTAAAACAGATTTGTAAGCTTGGGGCTGAGAACCTATATAATAACACCAAGGTTTTAGTTTAGGGAGTCATTTTCGTTTAGAGAGAGGAGAATAATTTTAGGTTTTGAAATTCCAGTTTTTACTGTTCATGCATACTATTCACATAGCAATAAAATTCGTTTTCTGCTTCATTCTACAATTTTGTTTTCTGCTTCAATCTGCAATTTCATTTTCT
Source organism: Glycine max (assembly GCF_000004515.6). NCBI lineage: Eukaryota > Viridiplantae > Streptophyta > Magnoliopsida > Fabales > Fabaceae > Glycine > Glycine max. Next base: position 34,021,273 of record NC_038242.2, on the reverse strand, counting down.
ACTGATTAATGGAAGGCTAAGTCTCCAACGTTGTTTTCTCTTAAGGATCAAGCACAACTCTCTTTAAGGTTTTATTATTACTATTGAATTCTGATCAGTTTTTCTTCTTCACCAATTACTTTATATTTGTTGCTATTAATCCATGCATGCTTAGTGCTTGATTAATTGTTTCTACGCTTAATTTACGTTCATGCTTAATGATCAATTTTGTTCATGATTAATTGGTGTATGTGTTGCTTAATCACATAATGACAGCCTTATGTTAAATTTTGCTTAGTAATTTAATTTAGGGTTGGATTAAGTGGTTGAACTCATAAAGGATAAATTCTCGTAACTTAGGATAAGAGACTTGCTTGCGAATCAATGGGAAACAATGTGTTTTAATTCTGATATTTTCTAATTAAATTTGCTCGCTGTTTAATTTACAAAAACAAACAACCCCCCCCCCCCCAATTCGTTACTGTTTAATTACTATATGTTATAAACGTTTGGTTGACCATTGCTCGTTGGGAGGCGACCTAGGATCACTTCCCAGATACTGCATTTTTAATGTTTATTTGATTCGGGTACGGTCTCGATCAGAGACCTGTGATGAAATCCAGGGAAAGGTCTTCCCAGGGTCGATGCGGCACCGACAGGGGACACAATAACCCAACAAGCTTCTTGGTCTCATATTTAGTGCACTGACAGTTGAGACACGTGGCTATGAATTGAGTGACTTCACTCCTCAGACCAGACCAGTAAAAGTTCTCGGAAATTCTCGCAATTGTCTTTGCGATCCCGACTTGTACTATAGTAGGAATAACATGATATTCTCGTAGCAACATGGGGATCATTGGGAGGTCCCGCGGAAGCCAAATTTGACCTCGGTGGAGAATCATGTTGTTGCCAATGGAGAAGTCGGAGTTGTTTGAGGGATTGTCACTGATTGCAATGCGTTGCTGGACATGCCCTGAGTGAGCTTCTAGTTGGTGCCGAAGTTCTTCCAGGAAGGTCAAACAAGGAACCGAGAGGATCATAGAAATTGATGGTTCTTGCTCCAGCAATCTCGATAGCACATCCACGGCTTGGTTGTGAGCACCGGTGCAGTACTGAATCTGGTAATCATAGTCCATAAACCTAGCCAAATACATGTGCTACTCAGGTGTTTGAATGACCTGAGTGAGCAGTTCCTTAAGGCTACGATGGTCAGCCAATATGATAAACTGATGACCAAGCAAATATTGATGCCATTTTTTGATGGTCGCGGTAATCACGGACAGCTCTCGCATGTATGTTGATGATCAGAGTAACTTGGCACTAAAAGGTTTGCTGAAAAATGCTATGGGGTGGCCTCGCTGTGAAAGAATGGCACCCATACCAACTCCTGACGCATCTGTCTCGACTGTGAAGGGAAGGTTGAAGTCTGGTAAAGCTAACACCGGAGCTATTGACAAGGCATGTTTCAAAGTGTCAAAGGCTTCATGTGTCTCAGATGTCCAATGCAGGGGTTCTTTGGTCGTGGCTTTGACTAATGGGGCCACAACAATGGCATAATTCTGAATGAACCTGCGATAAAAGCCAGCAAGGCCCAGGAAGCTCCTTACGGCCTTCGTTGTACGAGGAATTGGCCATTGCTGAATTGCAGTGACCTTTGATGCTAAGGGCTCCACTCCCCGATGCGAAACCAAATGTCCTAAGTACTCTACCTGAGACTGGGCAAAGAAACATTTAGAAAGCTTCAGAACAAATTGGTTTGCAAGCAATACTTGAAAGGTGAGCTCAAAATGCTTCAAGTCTTCATCAATGGATGCGCTGTAAATTAGTATATCATCAAAGAAGACGATGATGAAATGATGGAGGTACGGCCAAAAGATCATGTTCATAGTTGCCTAAAATGAGGAAGGCGCATTGCATAACCCAAATGGCATCACCTTGAACTCATAGTGACCATGGTGGGTTCCAAAAGTTATTTTAGGGACGCCCTCAAAATGCATGCTAATCTGATGGTACCCCTACAACTGGTCGAGTTTGGAAAAACACCTTGCACCTCCTAATTCATGAGGAGTTCATCAATCATCAAAATTAGGAACCTGTCTCGCACTGTCAGAGCGTTCAAAGCCCTATAGTCAACACAAAACCGCCATGCACCATCATGTTTTTTGACCAACAATACCGGAAAAGAAAATGGGTTGGTGCTGGGTTGGACGAGCCCTTTTTGTAGCATGGAATCAACTTAAGCTTTGATTTCTTGCTTTTGATAATGAGGGTATCGATATGGCCTGACGTTGACTGGAGCTGCTTGAGGGAGAAAATGAATGTGATGATCAGTCTCGCGAGCCGACGACAATGTGTGTGGTTGCTGAAATAGAGCATCAAACTTGGTCAGTAGAGTGCAAATTGTGAGAGGGAGTTCCTGAGAAGTGGAATCATTGTCCGAAAAAAAGTGATGTGGTAATAAAGAGCATCACTATGTCTCCGGCAAAGCCGCTAAAACAAAGAGATGGAGCTAAGAGAAGCATCCATGTCACTCTGTAAAGTGACCAGGTTACCCTCATAGAAGAATTTCATTGCCAAGGTGTTGTAATCAGTCAAGACCAGCCCTAAGGACTTGAACCACTGAACACCAAGCACTACGTTCGTGTCGGAAATGGGTAGGATGTAAAGGTCAACCCAAAATTCTATGGCCTGAATACTGATCGAAATAGCTTCACAAATAGAATTACAATCTAATTGTTGACCATTGCCAACCATAACACGTAAAGGGGTGGTGGGCCGAGAAGGGAGACCCAGTTGGGTGACCAATTGTTGCTGAATAAAATTGTGGGTGCTTCCGCCATCCACCAGAAGCACCACGTCATGACCGGAGATGGTGGCGACAAAACAGAGTGTTTTAGGGGCAAGCTGGCCTGTCAGGGAGTTTAGACTTAGTTGGGCCGGGTACGGGTCATGGGTTATGGGCGGGTCAGGAATCGGGTCGAGGCTTGGGTCCAAATTGGCTATAAGAAGCAGGTCAAGCGGTTCGTCTTCTTCTGCTAGCAAAAGAAATACCCTAGAGGCACAGTGGTGACCTCTATGGTATTTCTTATTGCAGCTAAAGCAGAGCCCTCGCTCACAGTGAGAGGCAATTTCCTCAGAGGTCAGTCGTTTGAAGGGCGGTGGCAGGTTTGGTATTGGGGAAGAAGAGGGCATAGGTGGGGATTATCGAGGGGAAGGAGGAAGTAGGGTTAGGTGAGGGTTAGGGTGAAGGGGTCCAGGGTTTGTCAAGGAGGGTGGTCGAGGGCGAGGCAGGGGAGGTGATGGACGATGGTCAAAGAGCTTCTCCTCTTGGAGACGAGCCAAACTGGTGGCCTGAGTGAAGGTGAGAAGCTGATGAGCCTGCACCTCATGACGAATCTTTGGAGTGAGATCAGAGACAAAGCAGCTAAGGAGGAACAAAGGCAGACCCCCCATAACGCGGTTGGCCAAATCTTCAAACTCCGACTGGTAAGCCACCACTGATCCTTTCTGCGTAAGTTTACATAGGGCCCCAGTAGGGTCCTCATACTCTGATGCGAACCTCGTTGGCCAAGAAGTGAATTGACCATTGCTGGTCATCCACTAGAACCAGGCTAACACTCTGCCCTCCATGTAGAATGAGGCAATGGTGAGGCGATCATACTCTGGGGTACCATGGTACTCAAAGAATTGGTTGATCTTGAAGATCCAACCAAGGGGGTCAGTGCCATCGAAACGCGATACATCTAATTTGAGTATGTAGTTTTGTGCAAGTGGAGTGACAGGGAAGGTGCGGGGAAGAGATGAAGGGAAGGTGGGAGCAGCGTGGAACGAAGGGGAAACATGTTGAATGAGGTCATTAATTTTGTTGGTTAAGGTGAGCAGTTTTTTGGTAAGGCTAATGAGGATATCCTCTAGCTTATCTGAAGAGGAAGACGATTTAGCAGGGTCGGCCATGGGGAGAACAACGAGAGCACCCGTTGATAAGAGCTAAAGAGAAAAGGGCTGGTTTCGAAGACCAGTGACCTCCAAAACAGAGAAGAAAATAAGAAAAGGCAATTTCCATTCATAACTTGCTTGATTATTACATGCTTATTTATACTATCCCTTGTAATAGAATTTGTAATCTTTGTGCCCAAGGCAATATTAATTTGTTATGCATACCTCCTAAGGTCCAAAAAGCACCAAGCAAGAGGATCACTAATGATTTGCTGCTGAATTTCCCATCTCACCCTTCAGACAAAGTCTTTGAGGTAAGATGGCTTTGTTATTGCCCTCTTGGGCCTTTCTACTTTTTGCACCTGTGTTGCATGTTCTGCTACTCCTGTTTCTGCTTCAGCTAGTTCTTCTTCCTTATCAACACAATTACTATTCACAAAAAAGACAGAACCTTCATAATCTATTAAGAGTCAAAAGCCAATTGCATAAAAACCATCAAAATTTTGTAGTTGAAAAATAGAAAAGTCGGACAAAGAAGTCATTATTGTTTACATATTTTAGCTCTTGATTCTTCCCATATAACTATATTCAAAAAAATGAAAAAATAAAGCTGTATATCTATTTATATGTTGTAATACTCACGAGCTAGACTGTTAGTATCATCATCCAGGCTCTTAGTGTTCAATGAAGTGCTGATAGATGCTGCTTTATTTGTGCCAGCATTATCTGTAACAACAAGTTGAGATATGAATGATTATTAAGCCAAAACTAATAGAGATAATAATATGAATGATTATTTGTGACTTGTGGTTGTTATAATATGAATGATTATTAAGCCAAAACTAGTAGAGATAATAAATATTAGTCGGGCTCATGCATAAGTGATTATCCACAGCTACTTAAAATTTTTTCGTAAAGATGATTAGAAGTTAATTTGTGGTTATTAATTGTAAGTAATTATTACCGTGTAGAGACGATTAAATAGTTCATGGTTACATTACTCTTGCTCATTTTTGGGTTAATATCTAGTCTTCCGAAATGACTTAATTCATCTATCTCTTCCCTCGTTTTTAATACAACCCAAAATGGGGCGAACGTGATAATTTTCCTCTAAAGGAGATAAAAAGAGAAACATATGATGAAATAAGTAACTTAATAAACCAAAAATAAGCGTTATTAATTAAAAGGTGTGGTGTAAAAAGTATGAGTATGGTGCAAATGGTAGCAATTTATGCAAGAAGTTGCGCAGGATATATATGAACAAATTAAAAATGCTTGTGCTGGAGACGAAACATGAAGCATGAAGTGATGGAATCGAATTAGCATTTAGAAGTTAGTAAATTAAGAGGAAACAAATAGGCATATGATAATATGGTGATGGAATTATCTATTATGAATTAATGCAAGGGAAGCAAATTGTTGATGAAAGAGAAAAGTAGTGTGTACGTACCGATGGAAGTGCTGAAACCACCCACGAATGAAAGTGCAACACCAAGCAACACCTGCAAATCCGTGACGCTAAGGAAGATAACATATGTTTTCTTTTTTATTAACCAGAATTGGAATGGAACACTGAAATGAATTTTGAAAAGGAAGGAGAAGAAACAAGTGCAACTAAATGTGGACTCCATGGAGACCAATATTTATACAGTTATCAAAGTTATCATTATATTATTTTTATTTTAAACGAAGGTCTCGGTGGAGGGAAAGCCAAACTAGAGGGAGAAGAAAAAACAACCAACTCAAATTAATTAAGAAAGAGATGAATTGCATCGTTGGTCCACGACACACAGCAACGCCAAAGTTCGAGTAAAAAGTCTATCCAAGCAATGTAAAGTTATTAATCCATGCACCACCACCAGTCATCTATCCAATCAATCTCATGCATCATTTAATTTAATTAATATAAAGTGAAGTATTGTTAGTAAGGTAATCTGAATCCTCCACAACCAAACCTCATCTTTCCATACAATGTAAGATATTATTTGGTCATTTAATTTTAAAAAATACAAAAATGGGTATTATTAGCAAGAATGGCACTACTACAAAATATAAATTTAACATCGCATGATTAACATCGGTTTTTCAAAACACCGATGTTAAGAAAAACACAGTGGCATTTTTGTAAATAAGTTGAGTTAGTTAATATCGGTTTTGTCAAAACCGATATTAACATAATATAGTTAACATTGATTTTTTAAAAACCGATGTTAACATCAACTGGTTAACATCGGTTATTGAAAAACCGATGTTAACATCAACTAGTTAACATCTGTCTTTTAAAAAATCAATGTTAACTAGTTGATGTTAACATCGGTTTATAAAACCGATGTTGGGTTATAGATAAATTAAAAGCCAGAAGGTTCTCCCCCCGCGCGCTAGCTCAGTCTCAGAAACAAAAACCTCTTTCTCCCTCACCGTGAAGACCTATCATTGTGGTCTCCTCCACACCATCGTCGTCGCTGGGGTTCGTGACCGCCATCGGGGTTCGTGATCGCCATCGAGGTTCGTGATCGCTGGGGTCCGTTCACTATTAGAAAATACACTTTCAACATCGATTATTTATGGCATTCTACATCGGCTTTAAAATTGATGTTGAAAGTACCAATATTGAATGTATTATTGTTAACATCAGTTTTTCAAAACCGATGTTAACATAAAAATGATAACATCGGTTTTCTAAATACCTGATGTTATATACAAAGAACTACAACAAAATAAGTGTATGCATGATAAACATTGACATCGGTTTTCTAATAAAATCGATGTTAATGTAATATATTAACATCGGTTTTACTAGAAAACCGATGTCAACGTTCATCATGCATACACTTCATTGTCTTATGAATTGAAAGCAATAACTTAGGTAATTAAAAGTAATCTAAAATGACTTACAGAATCCACAACTGTAACGCTGATATGTTGAGACATTGACCACCGTGTGCAATTTTAGAGAGGTCTTCGTGCTTTATGTAGAGCGGGAAGTATGGATTAAAGACCCCGAACACAGTGGCATCCCATGTAACCTGGTAAGGCCTCAAGAAAAGCTCTGGGATGGTCAATGTCATCAGATAAAGCGGATCATCGACCTCCGGATTCGGCTTTTGAGGTGGTTTTGCCGGAGACACAGCTGTCTGTTTATGAAACAAAGTTAAATGGCCTAATTTGAGGCACGCTGAATGAATTAATTCAAAAAGAAGAAACATATAGTAAGAGTAAAGTACCTGCTATGATAAAGACTTGACCAGATGTGTCGGCCAAGCAAGGAAGGTGTGAATTGCCTGCCCCACTAAGGAAACCTCATCAGTGGGTACAGGAACTAGAGCATCTGCATCTTTAACCTCCTCCACACCCACCTTTACTTGGCCAGGAAACAAAGGAGTGTTATGAACGACAGTGGATCCCTCACAAACTCTCCCTAAGGCAACCAGGCGGGCAGGATTTGCTTCGATGTACAAGCCGCACCTATCTGAGTCACCCGTCTCAGGATCATTTCCTGAGAGATCAACACAACTCCCTTTTGTGCTTACTCAAGGACCTGAGGGACCAACCAGAGGCTCTGGAGGCAGTGCAAGTCCCTGAGATTGCATCTGGGACTGCATCTGGCTAAACGATGCCATGAGCTGCCGCGTCAATTTTTCAGTGATGGACTCCTCCAGCTGGTCCCTGATTTGCTGGGTCAGTAGCTGCAATTCTTCAGGAGGCAGGGAGGAAGAGCTGCGGGACATCCGTGGAGCCGATCCGAAGTATTTCTTGATGATGACACCAGCTCCAGCAGCACGAACACGTCCAGGGTGCTCTGGACATCCAATAGTAGCGGTGAGAACATCCTGACGTCTATGGGGGATGAAAGATCCCTGTGTCGCCTGCTCCTCAAAGGAATCCTACACAGAAAACACACAGTTGTGCATGGCATTCACAAAATATTGAAATATAATTCTAATGGTTAGTTGAAAATGACTTACGATCTTCTCAGTGATTTCCTTTGCGGCCTCAGTCGTCATCTCCCCTGTTTTCTTCGTGCGGGCCATCTTCCACTTCACGTGGCGTCTGACCGGGGATGAAGGGTCGATGACGCCATCATCTCTTACTGACTATGAAGCTTCCTCTAGCTTCTTCTTGATCTTCTCAGCCAGGAGCTTGTGCTCCAAATATTCATAACCCCCACGAGACAAAATGTGGGGGGCAATGTTCTGTTTCTGGATGGCCTGTGCCTTTTTGCGCACATCCTGCAAAAATAAAAAAATAATCTTTCAAATTGCTAGAATGAAGTATAACAAGTTAATGTTTTTTGACAATAACAAATAAGGTTTATTTGTTACAACAATGTATTTTTTGGCTATTAATTAAACAACATCGAATAAGAAAAGAAAAATACCTGAATATCCTCCCAAATCTTGTCCTTCTGAGCAATAGGGACCTCCTTCCAGTTCTCGTACGTGACGTCCACCTTATCACGCGCCACAGTCCCTAAATATGTTCTTAATTTCTTCTTGTGGGGATCGTCGGCCTTGCCGGTAGTAGGATCAACGTGGACCACTGGTCTGTCAGCACCAGGTGGTCAGGTAGGCAAGGATCATAGACATGAGGCTTTGCGTGTCCGCTTCACAGCAAACGACGAAGCTGATGCGTCTGAAGGAGGAGGAGGAGGAGGCGAGGCAGGTGGAGAAGCCATGATCCTTTATACATCATGAAAATGTAAATTTCGATTACAGACAAATATCGACATCAACAGTTCTTTATGTAACTAAATTGGAAATCTGGGTTTCGGGGGTGCTTATGCTTTATTATTGAAGTTGGGTATGTGTCTTCTTTTATGAATATGTTAGAGGTTTGACAGATTCATTTTATTTGTGATTCGTTGTTATCTGATGCTTTTGGATTGGAAAGGGACGGTCTCTCGCTCTGTGTGTGTGTGTGTCTCTCTCTCTCTCTCTCTCTCTCTTTCTCTGTGTTTATGTGTCTCTGTGTGTTTACTTACATTTTTATTAAAAGAAAAACTCAACTAATAATTAAGAGAAGTACACACCTTTGCCTACTTCTTCAATATATTTTGTGATGATTTAAGAGTAAAGAACCATATTATGCTCCTCGCCATAATGAAATGACAAAGAAAGAACATATCAATTCTTTAAATAACAAGATGCATGATGTTAGGGGTCAAGTAGTCTAAAGGCCCAATTTAAGCAACAACAAATGGGTGGTATAAATCAATTGTGTCAACTAAGATTTGGCAAGAATATACTACAAAGGATGGGAAGGGAAAACAGCGAAGGTGACTCACAATTCACAAGTAACTAATGGAAAAGAGGTCTTGTATAAGACCCTTACAGGGAGGGAGGGAGGGAGGGAGAGGTTGCTTTGTGACTCTATGTCTGCATCTTGAGGCTGTAAGCTAGCCATAGGTGCAACTTCCCACCTCATTTTATTGTTCATTCATCTTGTTTTCCACTCTTTCAAACTTAAAAGCTAGATTGTGTGACTCAGTCCCTTTAAAACTCTAATTGCTTAAAATTATTCTAAATTTTTTGTAAAATTAGTCCTCTAGTTGTTAAATAATGTTCGAACATGACTCAATCAGACTTTTGTCAAATATGTTATTTATAGATGAAAATCACTGTGCAAGCGCAGATTATAATTAAATCCTTAAACGAAAATTGCAAAAGAGACCACAACATTCTATTTTAGCCTTCTCTCATTCAATCAGCTTGGCCTCCAGGATATTGCAAAAGACGAATAGAAACCAAAAATTGGTAATTCATACCTAGCAACAAAAAATGTGGTGACTAATATAGAATTGCAACTACCTAACTAAAAAGGTGAGCAACTCAATTAGCTTGCTTCTACCAAAAACTTAAAACCAAAGTTTGGATAAGAATTTAATCTATGTTTACACATTTAATCTATGGAAAATCAAAGAACAATATGTCAATAAGATTTATGTTGAGTAACCTGATTGCAAAAGCAGTGTGGGCAGCAAGGTCAATGTCTGGAGCTAACAAGAAGATGATTGAGGCACTAGCTGCTAGGAAGAAGGAAGAGTATCTGAAGAAGGAAGAGTACCTGCAACAATTTAAGATGAACAGGCATAAGTTCCATTTTCAAAGCTTTCATCAAATATATGCATGTTTTCAATAATGCAATTAGTAAACCAATCACACAAACCAATCATATAATAACCAATCACATATGATTGGTTTGTGTACACTCTATTTAGTTTCAATGTTTTATTCTAAATAGAAATCTAGTATTGATTTGCTCCATTTTATGGACTGATATTAAATGTCAATTAAATATTAATGAATTTGAATTATGTGTATGACTTATGTAAATGAATCTAGAAAAATCAAATATATAAATAGAAAATTACATTAGACGATGTTAATTAATTCTCCTTCATCATGATCATTACAATTAGCATGAACGCCATCACCTTCTTCTTCTCCGACAATGTTAGGAGTGATTTGTGCGGTCAAAGGACTAACATAGGTGTCCATGTATGAATCATCATCTTCTACATTAACACCAATTGTTTTGTCCTGGAGAACCACGCACCACCTTTCATCACAAGGGTCTTGCATGTAAAATACTTATCTAGCTTGTTCTGCCATGATGAAAGGGTCATTGTGGTAACCATGTTTCTTTAAGTCTACCAACATAAATCCTATATCATCAGTGCACACACCGGTGTTGCTGTCAACCCATTTACATTTGAAAACACATACAGTAAATTTCACATAGTTAAGCTCCCAAATTTCATCAATGAACCCAAAGTAAGGGATGGAAGCTACACAGGGATTGACGTCATGCACACTTGCGAAGTGTTGAGATTCTGCCCTTAGGGTGATCCCGCTGTTATGCATTGTACTTTTGTCGTCTTGTGCTTTTGTGTAAAATGAATACCTATTTATGTCATATCCTTGCCAAGTTATAACATTTCTTTTAGGCCCATCTGCTAGTTTTCTTAATGTTTCTGAAGCATTCTCATCTGCAAAGATTGTATCTTTAAACCAATCACAGAAAGTCTTGTTATGCTTTTTCAACACCCAATTCTTTGACATTTTTGGATTATTCTGTTTGACTAAAGCTTCATGCTTAAGTATGTATGGCAAAACTTCATTACTGTTGTACAAGACATACAAGTGAACTTGTAACAAATCTTCTAGACTTGGAGTGATCACATGCAGTCCTCTTGAACCCTTACCACCCACTATGTCATCATGCCGAGACTCAGGACGGCCAACAGGTTTAGCCTTCTCAATGTATTCTGAACAAAATTCAATGGCTTCTTCTGCAATGTACCTCTCAACAATAGATGCTTCTGGATGATATAGATTCTTTGTATACCCTTTTAAGATCTTCATGTATCGCTCAACTGGGTACATCCACCGCAGATAAATAGGACCATAACATTTGATTTCTTTGACCAGATGCACAATCAAGTGAATCATGATGTCAAAGAAAGCAGGGGGAAAATACATCTCCAACTAGCACAGTATAATTGCGGCCTCATTTTCCAGCTCATCAAACTATACAGGATCAACGACTTTGCTACATATGGCATGGAAGAAAAAACACAGGCGAGTTATGGATAACCTGACTTTGTTTGGCAAGATGTCTCGTATAGCCACGGCTAACAATTGTTGCATGAGCACGTGACAATCGTGAGACTTTAACCCTACAAGCTTAACCTCCTTCAACTGCACAAGGCTCTTAATATTTGAAGAGTATCCTTGTGGAACCTTCACCCGACAAAGACACTGACAAAAACTGATGCAATCCTCCCTAGGAAGGGACCAGTCACTAGAGCCATGAGCAAGAGGCTCCAAGAGGATTGGGCTAGAGCTGCTGAAGAAGGCCCTAGGGTTCTCATGAACCTCAGGGTAAATTTATGAGCCCATGGGCCAAGGTTGGGTCCTATTATCTTTGTAGATATTAGACTAGGATGTCATTATATTTGGTCCTTGTATTTAGGGCTCCATAATGTAGGTAGGGTACCCTAGAAATATAGGATTTTTCAGCCCTTGTATTTTAGGGCACCTAGAGTAGTTTTTGTACTAGAGGTAGTTTTGTAATTTCGCTCGTACTAAGTGAATATTTGATGTGTGTGTTGGGAAATAAATTTTATTGAATTGGTAGAAGCTCAATCCAATTAAATTTTAAAGGGGGAGGTGAGCATTTGCGTACTACACCCCATTGCCACATCATATAGTCACACTTTGTGCATGTCCTTCATGCTTTACATGCCTCATGACACCTAAGCACATTTAGTGGAGAATCTTGGAATTGATCTTGGATTAGTGGGTTAAACCATAACTGAAATTCACTAATCATAATTAGTGAAATTTTGGCTCCAAAGTTTGGCTCCACAAATTCAATTTCAAATTCAAGTGAAATTTGAATTGAAATTCAAATTTCCCTCCAATTTTGTGTGACACTTAGGCTATAAATAGAGGTCATGTGTGTGCATTTTTTGGGACTTTGATCATTTGAAAATTAAACTTCAGATTTCAAAGCTCTTTTAGAGCACAAAATTTTGTGCTCTTCTCTTCCTCTCCCTTCATTAATCTCTTTCTTCCTCCAAGCTCTTATTCATGGCCTCCTATGGTGGCGAGCTTCTTCTAGATTCATCTTGTCCTTGAAGTGGCATCTCCTCTCTCCCTTCCTTCTCCATTCTGCTGCCATTCATCTTCCAAGAAGCAAAGGAATCCATTGATGAAGAAGATCCTAGGCCTACAAGCTCCAATGGGGCTTACACCATGTGGTATCAAGAGCATCTTCATCTAGGTGATGTTCTTTTGTTTCCTCTATCTTTTTGTTCGGTGAATTATCTTTAATTCCTTGTTCTTCATCTTATTCTCCATGTATATCCTCCATTGTCTTGTGGTTTGGTGCTGTTTAGAGTAGATTAAAAAAAACCGATTAAATCTTAGATCTACACTTGTTCTTGCATTTCTATGGTTCAAATTTTGTAGATCTACTCTTGAATCATGTTTTTGTGTTGATTTTAGGTTTTATCATTTTTCATTCATAATATTCTGGTGCTGAACCTTAGATCTAAATTTTCTTTCAAAATATTGATTAGAAAAAAAAACACAAAAATCTAAGTGTAAATCACTTAATCCATGTTGTCTTAGAGTCATGTTTAGAGGGCAGAAAATAAGAAAAAATAAGAAAAATCACACAATAACAAGTTGGCAAAAAAATCACACAAGTTGGCAGAAAAATCAGTGTCCAGGAAAAAAAAAGTGAAAGGGAAGTGTGCTTGTGGTTTTGGCTCAAAATTTGTTCTATAATTGGTGTCTATTTTATACCAATCCTAGTTCTGAAATTTCAATTGAAAATTATTGTGAAAACAAGTGCCAAAACTAGAGGTTTCTTGAGTCTTTTTTTTTTTTTAGTTTTTTCTACTCTACTCTAGAGCCATTCTAGGTTTCTCTTTGAGTCCTAGCTTGGTTTTGTGTGCTTTTCATTGCTTTAATTGTTGAATAATCCTTGAAAATTTGTCTTGTTAAAAATCTATTGGTTTAGCTTTCATTTCATTTTTTTTTGTCTTTGGTTATTGCTTGTCTCTTTGGTTCCTTGCTTGTGAGTTGCCATATAGGGAATTGGAAAGGAGGATTGGTGCCATACCTTGAAGAATTTGAGTTAAGAAGCAAGGGGCCAACCACCTTAAGAGCTATTGGACTAAGAAGCACTCCAAATTGAGTGAAACACCAAAGAGAGAATAGCCACCACAATTGAGGACCTTTTTTTTTGTAATTTTGTAATTGACAACTTGCTTTGCTTTCAAATTTTGTAACAAAAAGGCCTTTCATTGGAAGTAAGTTGGGAGCCTCCAATAGGTCACCCTACTTCCATTTGTGTGTAATAATTTTAGGCAATTTTCCCTTAGGATAGTGAGTGTTTTGTTGGGAACCTTAAATGAGGTCATTCAAACACTCTTAGGATCCGCCTAGTTTGCATTTCTTGCACTTTAATTTCTTGCTTACTTTCATAGCTTATTTCCTTTACCCTCCATTGTCAAACCGCCTAGATAGCTTGCCTTTTACCAATTAGTTTTTGCCTTATCTTTCGCACCTCTTTTAGTGTTTATTTTGGCTAGTTTCAACCATAGTTACTTTTACCTTTTGTTTTCAAACCCCCAACAAGAAAGAACCATCACTTAGGAACCAACATGAGTCTTCATTTTTCATCTAGTGTTAATGGTGAGGGTTCTACTCCTAAGGACCTCTTGTATAAGATATTAGATGAGTTGAGATCCCTTAAGTTGTGGAAAGAAAAACAAGAGAGAGAAGAAAAAGGTAAAAAAAAGAGTGGAAGAAATAAGTCAAGATGAAAGAGAGAAAATAAGAGAGGAAGAAAGAAGAAAAATAATGAAAGAAATGAAAAGAGAAAAACATGCCTCCTATAGTAGTCATGACTCTTGCAAGAGTTTAAGTGAAAAACTTAGCGACTATTATAGAGGGCGCCATAGTTCACATACTAAACATCACTCCCAAAGAAAAGAAAAGGATAGAAGGCCTCAAGAGGTTAACATTAGCCTCCCATATTTCCATGGAAAAGATAATGTTGAGGCCTGCTTAGATTGGGAAATGAAGGTTGAATAACTCTTTGTTTGCCATCATATTAGCGAAGAGAGAAAAGTTCCATTGGCTACCCTTTGCTTTCAAGGGTATGCCCTCTATTGGTGGACTTCCCTTGTTAGGGAACAAAGGATTCATGGGGATCCTCCAGTAGAGTATTGGAATGATCTTAAGAGTTCCCTTAGGAAGAGGCACATTCCCTCCTACTAAGAAAGGGAGCTTATGGACAAGCTCCAAAGGCTTAGACAAGGGAGTATGAGTGTTGAAGAATATAGACAACAAATGGAACTACTCTTTTTAAGAGCTGGACTTAGGGAGGAGGAAAGAACAAGCATAGCTAGGTTCCTTAGTGGGCTTAATATGGAAGTGAGGGATAAGGTTGAACTTCTTCCATATAGGGACCTAGATGAGCTAGTCCAACTTTGTATAAGAGTGGAGCAACAAAGAAAGCCTTCTTCAAAATCTTATGGCTCTCACTCTTATCCAAGGAAGGACCAAGCCCATGGAATTTTGGGGGCTGCACCTTCAAAACCCAAGGAAGATAAGGGTAAGACCATAGAGAAATCCACCCCTAAGACTAGTTCCCAAGAAAGGACTAGCAACATTAAATGCTTCAAATGTCTTGGGAGAGGTCACATTGCCTCTCAATGCCCCACAAAGAAAACTATGATTATGAGGGGTCAAGACATTTATAGTAGTCAAGAGGAGACTACTTCTTCCATTTCCTCTAGTGGAAGTGAAGATGATGTAAGGGGTGAAGTGTCTAGTGAGGAAGTCTGCCCCCATGAAGAAGGTGACCTCTTAATGGTTAGAAGGCTCCTTAAAGGTCAATCTTGTGATCTATCTCAATCCCAGAAAGAGAACATCTTTCATACAAGATGCAAAATTTTAGATAAAACTTGTTCTCTCATTGTGGATAGTGGATCTTATTGCAATTGTTGTAGCACAAGATTAGTTTCCAAGTTGAACCTCACTATCATTCCCCACCCAAAACCTTATAAACTTCAATGGCTCAATGAGCAAGGGGAAATGATAGTTAACCAACAAGTGAAGGTACCTTTCTCCATTGGGACATATAAGGATGAAGTTAATTATGATATAGTTCCCATGGAGGCAGGACATATTCTTTTAGGAAGGCCGTGGCAATTTGATAGGAAGATCATTTACAATGGCCTAACTAATGAGATTACCCTCACCCATCTCGGCACTAAATTTGTGTTGCATCCTCAAACACCTTCACAGGTGGCCAAAGATCAACTAACTATGAAAGATAAGAGGGATGAGGAAGAAAAACTAGAAAAACAAAAGAAAAAGAAGGATAGTAAGGCCTTGTCTTCAAAGGCCAAGGGGAAGGAAAAAGAGGGAAAGGATTCCTCCAAGAAGATTATTAAGAAGGAAAATCATTTTGCAACAAAAGGTGATATTAAAAGAGCACTCTTTCTTAAACAATCTTTCTACCTTCTCCTATCAAAGGAAACATCCCTTAGCACTGCCACAATTCCTACATTTGAGACCTTACCCCCAAAGGTCCAAGAACTATTGCATGAATTTAGTGATATATTTCCCAAAGAGATACCCTCTGGGCTACCTCTTTTAAGGGGAATAGAACACCAAATAGATTTAGTCCCGGAAGCAAGCCTTCCTAATAGGCCAGCCTATAGGACTAACCCTCTGGAGACTAAGGAGATAGAGTCTCAGGTTAAAGAATTGTTAGAGAAGGGATGGGTCCAAGAGAACCTAAGCCCTGTGCCAGTGTTGTTGGTGCCCAAAAAGGATGGTACGTGGAGAATGTGTATAGATTGCAGGGCCATAAACAACATCACTGTAAAGTATAGGCACCCCATTCCTAGACTTGATGATTTGCTTGATGAGTTGCATGGTGCCAATATCTTTTCAAAAATTGATCTTAAAAGTGGTTATCACCAAATCAGGATGAAAAAGGGTGATGAGTGGAAAACCGCTTTCAAGACCAAGTTTGGTTTGTATGAATGGCTAGTGATGTCTTTTGGGTTCACTAATGCACCAAGCACCTTTATGAGGGTTATGCATCATGTCTTAAGGGATTTCATAGGTAGATTTGTAGTTGTTTATTTTGATGATATTTTAGTGTACAATAGGAGCCTAGATGATCACTTAGGACATCTCAGGCAAGTTCTTTCAGTCCTTAGGAAAAACACCCTCTATGCAAATATAGAGAAGTGTATCTTTTGTGTAGATAATATAGTTTTCTTAGGTTTTGTAGTTGGTAGAAATGGGGTCCAAGTGGACCCTGAGAAAATCAAGGCCATCCAAGAATGGCCCACCCCAAAAAGTGTGGGAGATATTAGGAGCTTCCATGGGTTAGCAAGCTTCTATAGAAGGTTCACTCCTAATTTCTCTACAATTGCATCACCTTTCAATGAGCTGGTGAAGAAGAATGTGGCATTTACCTGGGGTGAAAAACAAGATCAAGCCTTTGCTTTGCTCAAAGAAAAGCTTACTAAGGCACCTGTTCTAGCTCTTCCTGACTTTTCTAAAACTTTTGAGCTAGAATGTGATGCCTCTGGAGTGGGAGTTGGAGCTGTATTGTTACAAGGTGGGCACCCTATTGCTTATTTTAGTGAAAAACTTCATAGTGCCACCCTCAACTACCCCACCTATGATAAAGAGTTTTATGCCTTAATAAGAGCCCTCCAAACTTGGGAACATTACCTTGTTTCCAAGGAATTCGTCATTCATAGTGATCATCAATCACTTAAGTACATTAGAAGGCAAAGCAAGTTAAACAAAAGGCATGCAAAATGGGTAGAGTACCTAGAGCAATTTCCATATTTTATCAAATACAAAATGGGAAAAACAAATGTGGTAGTTGATGCCCTCTCTAGGAGACACACATTGTTTTGCTCCCTAGGAGCTCAAATTTTAGGATTTGATAATATTAGGGACTTGTATGCTTTAGATGAACCTTTCTCTCCCATTTGCGAGAGTTGTGGGAAAAAGGCCCAAGATGGATTCTATTTGGTTGAGGGGTATTTGTTCAAAGAGGGAAAGCTTTGCATACCCCAAGGATCCATTAGGAAATTACTTGTGAAAGAGAGCCATGAGGGTGGGCTCATGGGCCACTTTGGGATAGACAAGACCCTTGTCTTACTCAAAGAAAAGTTTTATTGGCCCCATATGAAGAAAGATGTCCATAAGCATTGCACTATGTGTGTGGCTTTTTTACAAGCCAAGTCTAGGGTGATGCCTTATGGGCTATACACACCCTTACCCATCCCCTCTGCACCTTGGGTAGACATTAGTATGGACTTTATCCTTGGGCTTCCTAGAACCCAAAGAGGTGTAGACTCTATCTTTGTGGTGGTGGATAGGTTTAGCAAGATGACACACTTTATACCATGCCACAAGGTGGATGATGCTTCCCACATCTCAAAACTCTTTTTAAGGGAAGTTGAGACTCCATGGTTTGCCTGGGACCATTGTGTCAGATAGAGATGCTAAGTTCCTTAGCCACTTCTGGAAAACCTTATGGGCTAAGCTAGGAACTAAACTTCTTTTCTCTACCACTTGTCATCCACAAACTGATGGGCAAACAGAGGTAGTGAATAGGTCTTTATCCACCCTTTTAAGGGCTTTTCTGAAAGGCAACCATAAGTCTTGAGATGAGTATCTTCCTCATGTAGAATTTGCCTACAACAGGGGGGGGTTCATAGAACCACCAAGCAGTCCCCTTTTGAGGTTGTCTATGGGTTCAATCCCCTAACACTGTTAGATCTCATTCCCCTCCCACTGGACACTACTTTTATACATAAAGAAGGGGAATCTAGGTCAGAGTTTGTAAAGAAGTTGCTTGAGAGGGTTAAGAACCAAATAGAGAACCAAACAAAGGTGTATTCAACTAAAGGCAATAGAGGAAGAAAAGAGCTAGTTCTTAATGAGGGTGACTGGGTTTGGCTCCGTCTTAGGAAGGATAGATTCCCTACTTAAAGGAAATCCAAGCTTAGCACTAGAGGGGATAGACCTTTTCAGGTTTTGGAGAGGATCAATAACAATGCCTATAGGTTGGACCTCCCACAAGAGTATGGAGTCAGCACCACTTTTTACATTTCTGATTTAATTCTTTGCAGGTGGAGTTGATATTGAGGAGGAGGAACTAACAGATTTGAGGTCAAATCTTCTAGACTTGGAGTGATCACATGCAGTCCTCTTGAACCCTTACCACCCACTTTGTCATCATGCCGAGACTCGGTGATGTGCCATCATTTTCTTCTTTTTTCTAAACCCTTTTTGCACCATTTTAATTACTGATTGGTCTTAATTGTCAATTAATCAGGAAGTTTTATTATTTGGGCTCATTTAGCTAATTTGATGTTTTTAATCTAATTTCAGGAATTAATGAAACATTGGGCTTAATCCGGATTTTGGTTATGGACTTGAAGAGGGAAAATAAAGCAGCGCTTACCTTAGTTAATTTCTAATTAGGAAATTTCACAATTTTATTTTATGTTGTTCAGTGTTTATTTCGTTTTGGGCCAGAGTATTGTAATAGGGCCCAGTGACTTTGAGTGACTCTTTTTAAATAGCAGCCTTGGGATTCGTGCAAGGCTATCCTGTTATGCTATTCATTATTCAGAGCTTTTGTTTTAGGGTTTTACGTTTTCTGCTTTGATGCTACTGTTCACGTAATGCAATTTTACATTTTCTGCTTCTAATTACAATTTCATTCTTGTTTCTTCTTCTACTTTCAATTTTTTTTCTGTCCCATTTACGTTTCTGTTGATTTACATTTCTGTTCATTTACGTTTCTGCTTCATGTTTCATTTACGTTTTCTGTTTGAATCTATGGAAGGCTAAATATTTTGGTGTTGTTTCCTTTTGAGGATGAAGCCTAGTTCTCTTTGAGGTTTCGTTTATAATGTGGTTTCCTGGCAGTTTTCCCTTCACCAGTTAACCCAAATTCGTGAACATTAATCAGTGCACGCTTCGTGTTCAATTAATTGCCTCTGAGCCTAACTTGTGTTCATGCTTAATGGACGAAGGGCTAACTGGTGTATGTGGTGCCTAATCACGTATTGACAACCCTAAGTTGATTTTCGCTTAGTAAATTGAAATAGGGTTGGATTAAGTGGTTAACTGTTAGGGACAAATTCTCCATGACCTAGGATAAGAGAATGGCTTCTGAATTAGAGGAAACAACCCGTTTTTAATATTAGTAGTTTCATATTCCAGTTTACTTATTCTGCTCTTTAATCACAAAACAAACAAACCCCCCCAATCGTTACTATTACTGCGCAAGTATATTATGAACATTTGGTTTGTCATTGCTCGTTGGGAAACGACCTAGGATCACTTCCTAGTTACTGCATTTTCATGTTTATTTGATTCGGGTACGGCCTCGATCACTCAGGAAGGCCAACAGGTTTAGCCTTCTCAATATATTCTGAACAAAATTCAATGGCTTCTTCTGCAATGTACCTCTCAACAATAGATGCTTCTGGACGATATAGATTCTTTGTATACCCTTTTAAGATCTTCATGTATCACTCAACCGGGTACATCCACCGTAGATAAACAGGACCACAACATTTGATTTCTCTGACCAGATGCACAATCAAGTGAATCATGATGTCAAAGAAAGCAGGGGGAAAATACATCTCCAACTAGCACAGTATAATTGCGGCCTCATTTTCCAGCTCATCAAACTTGATAGGATCAACGACTTTGCTACATATGGCATGGAAGAAAAAGCACATGCGAGTTATGGCTAACCTGACTCTGTTTGGCAAGATGTCTCGTATAGCCACGACTAAAAATTGTTGCATGAGCACGTGACAATCGTGAGACTTTAACCCTACAAGCTTAAGCTCCTTCAATTGCACAAAGCTCTTAATATTTGAAGAGTATCCTTGTGGAACCTTCACCCGACGAAGACACTGACAAAAAGTGATGCAATCCTCCCTAGGAAGGGACCAGTCACTAGAGCCATGAGCAAGAGGCTCCAAGTGGATTGGGCTAGAGCTGCTGAAGAAGGTCCTAGGGTTCTCGTGAACCTCAGGGTAGATTTCGAGCCCATGGGCCAAGGTTGGGTCCAATTATCTTTGTACATATTAGACTAGAATGTCAATATATTTGGTCCTTGTATTTAGAGCTCCATAATGTAGGTAGGGAACCCTAGAAATATAGGATTTTTTAGCCCTTGTATTTTAGGGCACCTAGACTAGTTTTTGTATTAGGGGTAGTTTTGTAATTTCGCTTGCACTAAGTGAATATTTGATGTGTGTGTTGGGAAATAAATTTAATTGAATTGGTAGAAGCCCAATCCAATTAAGTTTTAGAGGGGGAGGTGATCATTTGCTTACTACACCTCATTGCCACATCATATAGTCACACTTTGTGCATGTCCTTCACGCTTTACATGCCTCATGACACCTAAGCACACTTAGTGGAGAATCTTGGAATTGATCTTGGATTAGTGGGCTGAACCATAACTGAAATTCACTAATCATAATTAGTGAAATTTTGGCTCCAAAGTTTGGCTCCACAAATTCAAGTGAAATTTGAATTGAAATTCAAATTTCCCTCCAATTTTGTGTGACACTTAGGCTATAAATAGAGGTCATGTGTGTGCATTTTTTGGGTCTTTGGTCATTTGAAAATTAAACTTCAGATTTCAAAGCTCTTTTAGAGCACAAAATTTCGTGCTCTTCTCTTCCTCTCCCTTCATTCATCTCCTTCTTCCTCAAAGCTCTTATCCATGGCCTCCTATGGTGGTAAGCTTCTTCTAGACTCATCTTGTCCTTGAAGTGGCATCTCGTCTCTCCCTTCCTTCTCCATTCTGCTGCCATTCATCTTCCAAGAAGCAAAGGAATCCATTGATGAAGAAGATCCTAGTCCTACAAGCTCCAATGGAGCTTACGTCAAAAAATTATCTTCTCCTTTTTGGACAAAGTATGGCAAGCTGGGGGCAAGTAAATTTTCTTCCCATCAGACCTTGGATGCAACTATTATCGTATCCTCATATCAGCTAGATCTTGACGGGTATTCAAGCCATCCTTCGTCTCCCCTTGAATGTTAAGGAGCGTCCCAATCACACTGTCACAAACATTTTTCTCCACATGCATAACATCAATACAATGTCTAACTCCTAGAGCAGACCAGTACGGAAGATCAAAGAAAATGGACATCTTCTTCCATATGTAACTCTTACTTTCATCCTTCTTTTGGGTCTTTCCAAATACAGTATCCAGGTGTTGAACCCGCTGGTATACCTGCTCACCAGTCAACGGTATCGGCGCAATATCGTGCTCTTTACTTCCATTAAAAGCTTTTTTTAGTCGTCTGTAAGGATGATTGGCTGTTAGAAAATGGTGATGCCTACTGTAGACTATTTTTCTTCCATGTTTTAGTTGTATTGCTTGTGTTTTCTTCACAGGTGGGGCATGCATGATGACCTTTAACACTGTAACCGCTGAGATTCCCATATGTTGGAAATTAATTAATGGTACAAAAAAGCATTGCACGCATTTCAAACATCTCCCTGCGAAACGCATCAAACACTAAAACCCCCTCGTCCCACAACTTTCTCAGGTCTTCAACCAACAGACTTAGATAAACATCAATGTCATTTCCTGGCTGTCTTGGGCCTGATATCGTCATAGACAACATCATGTATTTGCGCTTCATGCACAACCAAGGAGGAAAATTGTAAATTACTAGCAAAACTGGCCATGAACTGTGTTGAGTGCTTAAGGTGCCATATGGATTCATTCCATGACTGGCTAGTCCAAGTCTAAGATTTTGTGGCTCTTTCCCAAAATTTTGATACAAACCATCAATCTTCTTCCACTGCGAGCAATCAGCCGGATGACGGACCATTCCATCAGAAATCCTTCCATTTGCATGCCATGTAAGGTCTTTTGATCGTCCTCGTTAGCAAAAAGACGCTTAAACCTTGGAATGATTGGAAGATACCACAAAACCTTTGCTGGAGGGCCCTTCTTTGAGTTTTCATCAGAACTGCTTTCCTCTTCATCCTTCACTTTGTATCGTGAAGTCCCACATATAGGGCATTTCTACATTTCTTGGAATGCATGCTTGTACAGTATACAATCGTTGTTACAAGCATGAATCTTCTGATACTCCATACCCATCGGACACAGTATCTTTTTCGCCTTATAGTAATTTTTATGCAGTGTGTTGTCCTCTGGAAGCAGATTGTGCACTACCTCAAGCAGTGTGGTAAAACTTTTGTCACTCCACCCATACATGGCCTTCACATTAACCATACTTAACACTGCAGACAACAGGGTTAAGGAATTCTTTCACCCTGTATACAAAGGCTTCTTTCATCCAACTTCGATCCATCTAAGCAATTCCATGCATGAAAATCTCACTTTTATATTTATAGGTGTGGCCCTATCCCATTTAGGAAGACTGTCTTTTATGTTAGCTTCATACGTCAGGGTTAGCATTATTTTGAAAATTTTGACTAAATTTCGGTAGCATTTCGCATTGGTCTCCAAGTACACGACATGACATCGGTGAAAGTAATTTCCCGATAATCAAGTATGCACTCAGAGAAAAACTTGAAATGCATTCAACCGAAATTTCATCAAATTAATCAAAATAATAATAATAACCTTAACAAATGAATCTAACATAAAAATACCAGCCTCCCCAAACTGTCCAAACGGACAATTCAAGACTAAATACAATGACTAATGCAAATTGTTCGCAAGAATCATTGCATTCAGTCTCAAACGGGAATCTAAGGTTCACTCGACATGAAGAACAGTTGTTTATATAGCAAATTACATTGATGACGTACAACAACATACAAAATCTAAATTTCGATTAAAGACAAATATCGACATCAACAGTTGTTTGTATAGCATATAACATTCATGACATACAAGAACATACAAGGACATCAGCAGTTGTCTGTGTGTGTCTCTGTGTGTGTGTGTGTAGCTCTCTTTATGTGTCTGTGTGTGTGTCTGTGTGTCTGTGTGTGTGTGTGTGTCTGTGTGTGTGTTTGTCTATGTGTGTGTGTCTGTGTCTCTGTGTGTGTATGTGTGTTTTTCTGTGTGTGTGTGTGTTTGTGTATCTGTGTGTGTGTCTATCTGTCTCTTTGTGTGTGTGTGTGTGTGTGTGTGTGTGTGTGTGTGTTTGTGTATCTGTGTGTGTGTGTGTGTCTCTATGTGTGGGTGTGGCTATGTGTGTATCTGCGTGTGTGGGGGGTCATTCGAGGGTACCAAAGGATCATCATATTCTAAACATCATCATCCACACGATGCACTCCTATATTGAATAGTTACTAAACCAATGAGGCCAGAACAAGCATTATAATCAATTTGCAGCAACATGAATTGACCTTCTTTGGAGGACACTACAATTATGCCATGTATTATGCAACTACCAACGGATAACACTCAGATTCTCAAAAGCTAAGTTAACAAGGATTCAATCACACTCCAACTATAAACACTTCCATCCATGCTCATGAGCAATTTCAATTGCTGGCATAGAGAGATTCCCAGAGAGAGAAACAATTGCTACAATCTCTGAATTGATATGGTTTACAAAAAAGTCATATCCTATCAAATCAATTCTAATAGGTAACCCTAATGGGCTGATTCTGCTCGTTATAAGAGTTATAGTTATTTAGTCATTGTTAGTTAACTTTCTAACAGAATGTGACAGAGATAGGCTACTAAATAGATTGGAAGAGAAGACTAGATTTTCCCTTATAGTAAGAGATTGGTCCTGGGAATGGTCTTGGACCCTCAAAATACTAACAATATACCAGAATGTTGTTGTTGCTGCTACAAAACCCTAAATAGATTGAGAGACTATTGAAGATCCGCAATGGCAAGTAGTGACTAATTAAGGTTGCAATCTTTAATGTTGGAAGTTCTGAATGCATTCTAGTTTACGTACAAACACAATTTTAGTATATGAATCACTTGGTTCCTTTGTTCTATGGTCGTTGGACAGCATTGTTGCAGACCTTGCCAATCATCATGGAGTTGTTAAGGGATATAAGAAGGCAGTCCAACAATCATCATTGAAACATTTGACAACAACAAATTGATCGATGAGGCAGCTTTTTTGTTGTGGACATGGCTGAGGCATTTGGAGAAGGATTTCTCTTTGCATTTTAACCAATGGTCTAGTAACCTTAGAGAAGGGATAGTGTACTAGTTAAGAATAGAACTTTTGATTAGCAGATTCTGTCACTAATATGGTGTGGCTTAGCTGTGGTTCCTAATAGACTCCATTTAGTCTAATCTGGAACCATTAGCTTGGGCAACAAAACATTTTTACTTCAGTACCTCTGGTACTCAATTATCTATATATATATATATATATATTATTGTTTCTGATAAAAATAAATCATCGAAATCTCAGGTACCCTTTCAAATCATAACATTATATTTGGTGTAGTCCTTTTAAAGGGGTTGCATATAATATTTTAAATCAAACACCAGTATGCAACATTTTAAATCAAACACCAGTATATAACATTTTAAAGCAAACACCAGTATATAACATTTTAAATCAAACACCAGTATATACATACTAGTTCCTACGTACGTACCTGGAGTTGTGATAACCCTAAAGAGCTTCAACAACAATGCGAATTAAAAGTGGTATATGATAACCTAAAAAAAATTAACCATAGTCCAAGTGATACGTTTCAAATTGAAATCTAGTTATATAGATGATAAGGACAACCTTGCAATATACTATGTGGTCAATTATCCAATGCCTAATCAACTTTTATATAAGAAACTTTT
Source organism: Glycine max (assembly GCF_000004515.6). Lineage (NCBI taxonomy): Eukaryota > Viridiplantae > Streptophyta > Magnoliopsida > Fabales > Fabaceae > Glycine > Glycine max. Next base: position 33,995,994 of record NC_038242.2, on the reverse strand, counting down.
TTTTAACAACAAAACTGCAATTGGTGGAAAATGTAATTTATTCTGCAAACTTTTAGGGTACGATTGTGTTAAAAATAGTTTTGGAACTTCTTAAATTTATAAAATTATTAAGTTTATTATCTGTATGGTTATTATTAACTGTATTTATCTTGCATAGAAACTGCACCTCAAAGCCTGAAACTAAAGTTTAGTTTGTGATTGTTATTGTTGATTGATCGTACAGTTTTCCAGAAAAGAAGAAGGGAAGGGCATTGTTTGATTGTGTGCTCTGTCATTCCTGCAAGCTTGTTTGGCTTGATTACCTGTTCAAAAATAGATATTTTAATGTATGATTATGAGGACAGTGATTTTGGAGGCGTGCTTAGTTCAATTTTTTGTTTTTGAAATCTTTATTGAAGCTGTTCAAAAATAGATATTTTAATGTTTGATTTTGTGTTTATCTTGAAGCTGTTTTTGTTCTCCCTCAGCTGTGGGTCATGAAGAACAGTAAGGTCTCAAAGATATACATTTCTGCCTTTTACCTTTTCTTTATTATCTCTTGAATCTTTTAAATGGTGATTATGATGTGGTTATTACATATTCTTTTGCTAGTTAGTCTTCACTCTTCATAAATACAATTATCATTCAACTTTGCCTGTTAGTCTTTCTAAACAAAGTTGAACCATTCACAACACACTATGCTTTTGCTCTTGGAGTTTTTGGTTCTTGAGTTGTGCACATTGGATCCTCCAAGTTTGTCAAAATTTGAACTCCTCTAAGTTTTTATCACCTAATTCTGGAAATACATATACGGATTTATTGTAATATCCTAGAGATGTTTGGTATGGATAATTTCATATTTAAAACATTGGCTCTGCCGCTTGAATGTTTCTGTATGACACTTCTACTTAAAACTAATTTACCACGCGACGATAGGGTTCTGATGGTTCCTAAGGAGAGTTGTTGCATAACAATTTTGGCATCAAGATCTTTGCATTGCCAGTTATATCTTTTGGCCTTGTCAACCATTAATATCCAATGATAGATAGGCCTACGATATACTTTGGCCTAGTTTTGATTACCTTTTACCTTATGTTAGCCTTTCAGTAGTAAAACTCTATAGGTCAAGAATGTCGAGCTCTATTATGTTGGTAGGTGTTTTCTTTTGATGTTGTGGATTATGATGGTGGAGAAATTGGGGCAACTTGCTTCAATGCTGTGGCTGATCAGTTCTACAATGTTATTCAAGCTGGTAAGGTATATCTAATTTCCAGGGGAAGCATAAAGCCAGCTCAGAAGAATTTTAATCACCTTCGCAATGATCAAGAGCCGACCCTTGATGTGGCATCAATTATACAACCATTCCTTGATGATAATGACTTAATTACATCACAGACATTTAATTATCACCCCATTAGTGAAATTGAAAGTTTGGAAAACAACAGCATTGTGGATGTGATTGGTGTGGTGACTTCTATTAGGCCTACAACATCAATCATGAGAAAAAATGGCACTGAAGTTCAGAAGAGAACTCTCCAGTTGAAAGACATGTCTGGCCGAAGTGTTGAGTTAACTCTATGGGGAAATTTTTGCATTGTAGAAGGACAAAGGTTGCAAACTATTTGTCATGCTAGGGAATTTCCAGTTTTGGCTACAAAAGCTGTCAGATTAAATGATTTCAATGGGAAGTCTGTCGAGACTATAGCCACTAGTCAGCTATATGTGGAGGTTGATTTTACTGTCAATGCAGATACATGATCACACTAGCATAACATGGAATTGGATAAGTGTTCCTAGAGTTAAAACTTAAAATCTTGGTTCTTTGCCTTGCCTAACCAATTGAAGACATCCACTTATTTATTTAAATTCTCCAAGCTTGATTGAATCTGTATGTATAACGAATTCTTATTAATGGATTTCAATTTTAGGTAAGGTCTATAAGGGTACCATGACAAAGAATCTGAATGTTGCAATGAAGCACATAATCAATGATGATGGAAATGTGGACACTTTTGTCAGACTAATTACAAGCTTATCTCATGTTAGACACCCTAATATCAGCAGTTGCAAGCAATCACAGTTTACTTGGTGCCAACTTAAAGTGGAATTAAACAAGGAATATACTGAAAGTGCATAAAAAAGTTAAATAATGCTTAAAATAGGCAATCCTAGCTTAAATCTTACCCTTTCCTTGATGTCACCCAAATTCGGCAAGTACAACTTATAGAATTCCTCTATGAATGCAACCACAAACGTAAATAAAGTTTAGAAACCGGCAAGAATAAGACAATTAGAATATGTGTCATTTGTATAAATTTAAGGGACAACAAGATACATATACTATATTATAGTATTTTCACTTTTAAAGGACTAAAGACGAATTATTGATCATAATTGATATATTAGCATTTGTATATCACTAACTCGCTCTTACCTAGTCTGTCTCTCAACTTGCAATTACAAATTCATTGCAACTCAACATTTGTGTAGGCTTTAAATACCTGATATAGTTAACAATTGTAAGATGGATCAAGCTTAAGCTTCTAAGTTCTAACAACACGATGCAATGACGCAAATTTCATGATTCATATGCCTTATAACTAGTCAAGCACGATTTGGAATACTACTATTTATCGACTGTACTGTACACTTAAATTTCTATAAATAGCACACACGTTGTTTCCCTATCTGCACAGACAAACTAAATCTAACATAGTTTTACTCGGAGGAACAAGAGAATTTCAAAGAGTGACAGATGGAGAACTTCCCTATGATCAACTTGGAGAATATCAATGGTGAGGAGAGAAAGACTATGTTGGACCAAATTCAACATGCTTGTCAGAACTGGGGATTTTTTGAGGTAACCCATAACCACAAACTTCTTTACAAAACCTTTGTCATACTCACTCAAATTTATTTATATCTATACATTTGCACCTAAACTTTTCTTAATGTTGTTCATTTTAATTATGTTAACTATGTTGGTTTCCTCTAGGTTTTGAAAACCATAATACTTCACTAGTTTTTAAGTTAAACAGAGAATTATATGGGCTTAAGAAAGCACCAAGATAATGGTTTGATAGACTTAAAACCATTCTTTTGCATCTTGGCTTCTTTGCAAGCAAATGTGATCCATCTCTCTTTATCTTCAAAGATGATTCTCATATCATTTATGTTTTTGTGTATGTTGATGACATCATAATAATTGCTAGTTCTGCAACCTTAGTCCAACAGTTTACAACCAAGTTTCATTTTGATTTCTCTTAAACAACTTGGGAAGCTAGATTACTTCTTGGGTATTGAAGTCAATTCTATGGTTGATGGTTCTATTCTTGTAACTAAAAGATGGTGAAATCCACTAGATCCTTTGGTCATGATTGTTTGCAACGTGAATCAGTTTGAATCCCCTTTTTGGCAACGCATGAAAATTTCTTGATTGCTTCATATTAGACCACCCCATCCTTAGAAGCAGTGAATGAAATCCCCTGCTATGTAAATTACCTACAATATGTCTTTGATGAAGACAGAACTTACGTAGGGTTTTAGTCCATTTTTTTGCAAGAACAAATTGCAACCTCAGAAAAATCTTATTATTAGTTAGTGAAGACATATGAATAGTTTTTATATATCATCGTTTTGGCGTAGAAATTTTCTGTTTATTATATATCTGACCCCAACACTGGAGTGTCTATCTGAATTCAGTCTAAACATAGGTTATCACTTTTAGGATGTGTAATATTATTGTTTGATATTTTCTCTTTATGTCCAAAGTTTGAGAGAGGACTTATGCTCAAAGAAAAGGAGTGGAAGCTATTCTGGAGAGACCATAAAAAGGCAAAGGGGTTTTGACCTAGAAAGGCCTGCTGAGAGAGACATTTTTTATGGCGGCTATGATGAACATGAGGCAGGACTTACCTCCTACACTACACTAGAGAGATGCAAAATATGCAGCAACAATGATGATGGTTATGATGAAGACATGGAAGTGGATTTGACTCTAAGCATAGGAGGAGGAAGCCAAGTTAATAATAACAAGAATAGTAGTAGTAAGAAACCTTATCTGCTTCCATTAGGGTGCTCAGACTCACCCAATAGGAAAACTAAGGACCTAAATTCTTCTGTCTCTTTCCAATCCTACAGGGTGGGAGATTTCAGTGACCCCACCACCCCTATGAGCAGCTCAAGTGTGACATTTGATCAAGAGAGAAAGGGGCCACATTGGCTTTCTCAAGGTTTAAAGCTTAAATAGGAGACAATTTTAACTTGTTTGATTGTATTATGATGTATCCTTCCTCTTCTCTCAACTCTACATGGACCACTAAATTTTTATGGTTCATGTGTTCATATTCCTAGACTAGATTTTCTTTTTTACTTTATTCCAATAAATGGATAACTTATACTCCCATTTCTAACTGTCCCTTTTGTAAATAGGTAGACAAAGTTTGATGTGCCTCTTAGTTCTTAAGTTACTTTCTTGTCCTACATATTATTTTCAAACCTAAATGCTATTTATTGTAAAAGAAAAACCTAGTACTACTTGGCACTATATGTGAATTTAAGTATACAAGGAGTGGCCTTTGTCATAAGACTATATCAAATCAAAATGGTTAAGGTTCCCTTTTGGCCCAAATTTTTGCTTTCAAAATCATGTTATTCTGAACCTTATTTTTGGAAATAAAAATAAATGCACCACCACCAAGTAGGATAAGAGAATCAAATGGCAAGTGGCAACTTCTCAAAAATGGATAGCAACATCATTCAGTACCCAAAACACCAATGAATATCGTACGATTCATGAACAAAATCAATGAAAAACTTAAAAATAAATTATTCAGTACCCAAAACACCAAAACATTTGTTAACTAATACTTAAATTTCACATGTCATTAAGGAAATAGTAAACTCCAACATAAGGTATTATATTGTATTATGAGGCATTGTCATTATAGTCTTGTTTGCACAGTCAATTAATGCAGGTACTGAACTAAACTATGGGCTTTAAGTGTTCTTTTTTTTTTTTTCTGTTACAAAATTTCACATACAAAAAACCAACAACTATCATATTTGGGCTTGTAGAAGCTCTTGTTCATGGTCATAAGTATGATATTTGGGAATCCAGACCCTATAATAGAGACATACCTTCAGCCAATTGGTTCAACACTTGCTGTACAAGAGAAGTATGTTGCAAGTCCTTTGGTAGATAATCCAACAGTGGCTTAGATTACAAAGTGGAACGAAACATAACCTACAAATATAAACGCAAGACCTTGTGAATGCAAATAACTGATTAGAAAAGTTGAAATTGATGAAAGCATGCAAATAACTTTCAGAGTCTCAAAAGGCTTATTGTACTTACAAAATTGACTCTTTGTGCCTCAGATTTCCAATCTTCACCACTCCTCCCCAACGACAGGACACTTTAAACCTCAACCAAATTTGGTTAGGCTTGGCACCTCCTTCTACTGGTCAAGCATGTACTTTGACACTAAAGCTTTTGTTCGCAACTGCACTATTTGTCAGCAAAACCAATACCTGCCACACCAGAAGCCGGGTTACTTCACCAAAGCTTTTGTTTTCTGACCCAAAGTACACAAAGCCCTTTGTGTTCTCCTAACTCATCAAAATCCCCAAAACCATCCATTGTGCCTAACACCTCTAAAACCCTTCTGCCCGCATCTCCATCATTACATTCCCTTTCCCACTATCAAATAAATCTTATGGTTAGGAAAACAACTCACATATATAACCACCAGCCCCTACCCCATTATCAAAACATTGAATGAAAAAGCAACTGAATCTACGACACCCCAGGATAGTAGACCAACTGCAAATAATTTTCAAATAGATTCAAAAGAACAAAAAATGTGAAACGAGCAAAGCAAAAGAACAAATAGGTCAAACTACTTCCGATCAACAAGGTAACAGAGACCCGTACCCCAACCAAAAAGAAGTCCAATGACAACAATGTCCTTATAAAAAGCAAAGAAAATAGAGTCTAAATGCAATGAAAAAAATGAAGACATAAAGCTGACCTCGAGTGGCAGCCACAGGCAACTCAGAATGGGACTGAGAAAGAAGAGTCACGACCAGTCGTAGATGACAATAATGTGGTTGTAGTGACGATAGGGTTTCAGTGGCAGTCGTAGCTGACAACAATGTGGTTGCAGTCACGAGCAATTTGCGGCAGTCAGTGCTCAGGCGAAAGGAGAAAGGAGAAAGTAAGATAGGGTTTTAGCGCGCGGGAGGATGAAGTAATTCAGGTTTTTAATTTATCAACAACACAACATCAATTTTTTAAAAATAACCGATGTTGACCTAAGGTAGTTAACATCGATTTTCCAAAAACCGATGTTAACCGCAGGTAGTTAACATCAGGTTTAAAAAAACCGATGTTAAATACCCAACATTAACATCGGTTATTTAAATAACCGATGTTAACATCAGGTAGTTAACATCGGTTTTGACAAAACCGATGTTAATGAACTCGACTTATTTACAAAAATGCCACCGCGCTTTTGTTAACATCGGTTTTTTAAAAAACCGATGTTAATCTTCCGATGTTAATTCTATATTTTCTACTAGTGGTTGGAGTCCGACTTCAGCATTCAACACTAACACCAACACTGTTGTCGCAACGTGCCCTTTTGCGGGCGAGCGAAGGTGAGGCTCACGGGTGCGCTTTCCAAAGGAGGAAAGATGCGCAGAGTCGCCACCAACGTTTATTTGAGGAAAACGTCAAAAAAACCAAAGGAAACCGGTCGAAACAAAAATTCTAAGTTCGGGAGTTGTATTTACATTTGAGGAAGGTATTAGCACCTCTCACGTTTGTCTCAAAGGACAACAGCCTATTTTTTAGAATTGTGAAATTGTTTTATCTTAACTTTTATTTCTTTTTATTTTTTGAGGTCGACAAAAGCGAGACTTTTGCTCCTACGTACCCTCCATCAAAGAGGAAATCAGACCTACGTAGTTCTTTCTTAAGCGTGAATCAAGCGATTCTTTTTACTTGAAAGGTGATCATTTTAAGGCGTTGGACCTTAAAAATGATCCATTTTACTTGGTAAGAAACTGAAATGATAAACTTTGAAAACCCTATTTTTTGTGGACGAGCTTGATTAGGCGAATCGATTTTAGCCTTAATTTCACATTAGTTATTAGTCAATTCAATTAAGAATGAGAAATCCCAAAGAGAAAACGTCCGATTGATTTTTCGCTTTATTTTACTAAAAGGTATTTTTTTTATTATTATATTATTATTTTACCTCTTTTTTGATTTCCAACGTGGTTACGGCTTGACCGAACGGTCGAAATTCATTTTAACCGAAATAAACGGATGATACAATTCAAACGATCGGTGGAAATTTATTTTATTTTTAGATTAGGCGAGAAATGACTTCAAATAAATGACTTAAGCACGTCAAAAGGGGGTATAAAAAGCGAATGAAAACGAGAATAAAAATACATGAAACAAAATGTGGACCACCACGGGTACATAGAATGAATTGAAAAGCTCGGTTTGAGGTACTTACCCGTTGAAGACTGAAGAAAACGAAGAACGAACGATGAATGTTGAAGAACGGTCGAGAATCTTCGTGTAATTACTCACGGAAACGTTATGGAAGCGCCTCGGCTTGGATTTTCTTCACGGAAATAACTTTCCTCAACAATTTCGAGAGAATGAGAAGTGCCAAGAAGGCTGAACCCCTTCTCCCTTCACTCCTCCCCCTATTTATAGCAAAATAGGGGAAGAGCTTGCCACCCAGCTCGCCCAGGCGAGCAAGGTTGCTTCCTCCAGAAGCAACAGCCTTCTGGAGGAAGAATCTGAAAGGCCCAAGTGGGCTTGACTGCTATTTGTACCCCCTTTTTTACTAAATGCACCCCCTTTACTTTTTTTGGTAATTCTTTTTCCATAACGTTACGAAACTTTACGAATTTCGTAACGATACTTATTTTCCTTCTGCAAGGTTACGAATCCTTACGGATATATGTATTTACTCTTTTTTAGCTTTCGAAGAAGTTACGGAAACTCACGGATTGCGCAAAAACACCCTTTTTTTATTTCCGCCACATTACGGAATTTCACGGATCGCAATAGCCTGCTTCCCTTTGATTTCCGACACGTCTCGGGACTTCATTTATTGTGCAACAAAGGACGCCAAGTATCTCAAAGCGGCTAACCAAAGGTTGCATGTCATCAAGTAATAATCCCCGGACGAAATTAGGGTATGACAGTTGCCCCTCTTTACTTACCTTTTATCGGAGATAAGAGGAAAGCAAAGATAAGACACTGATTTCGTCCGTCTTGCCCTTTCCGTGACTAGTCCATGATGACTCTCGTCTCTACTCCTTCTTCTTTTCTGCACAACACAAAACAAAATACAAACAACAACAAGAACAACAAACTATATATATACACATTTGGGAAAGGAATCAATCGGGAAAATAACAAAGATCACATTTCCCAGTCAAGAGGATCCGCCCTTGACGATGAAAAACTCTGGAGAATGGAGGATTGCACTAGAGGGTCCTCACTAGTCAATCATGAAGCATAGCTCCAAACTCTTGGGTGGAGGACGCATAAACGAAAACGCAATTCATGGGGCTCCAAAAAAGGGTTGGGAATGGAGAATTGCACTAAGCAAACACTACGCATGGCTCCAAACTTGTGGGTGGAGGATGCATGAACGAAAACGCAATTCATGGGCTCCGAAAAAGGGTTGAGAATGGAGAATTGCACTAAGCAATCACTACGCATGGCTCCAAACTCGTGGGTGGAGGACGCATGAATGGAAACGCAATTCATGGGCTCCAAAAAAGGGTTGAAAATGGAGAATTGCACTAAGCAATCACTACGCATGGCTCCAAACTCGAGGGTGGAGGACGCATGAACGAAAACGCAATTCATGGGCTCCGAAAAAGGGTTGAGAATGGAGAATTGCACTAAGCAATCACTACGCATGGCTCCAAACTCGTGGGTGGAGGACGCATGAACGGGAACGCAATTCATGGGCTCCAAAAAAGGGTTGAAAATGGAGAATTGCACTAAGCAATCACTACGCATGGCTCCAAACTCGAGGGTGGAGGACGCATGAACAAAAACGCAATTCATGGGCTCCAAAAAAGGGTTGAGAATGGAGAATTGCACTTAGCAATCACTATGCATGGCTCCAAACTCGTGGGTGGAGGATGAATGAACAGCGCTAGGCAATAACATTCATGGGGCTCCAAAAAGAAAAGCTTGAGAATGGAGAATTGCACTAAGCAATCACTACGCATGGCTCCAAACTCGAGGGTGGAGGACGCATGAACGAAAACGCAATTCATGGGCTCTGAAAAAGTTGGCAGGACCGAACAGTCCATCGGGTTTTTCCACCTGAAAGGCAAACATGCTTTTCGTAAATAAAAATAAATCATTCGCGAGAGCACCAAATCTTAGAGAAACAATATACTTGTGCCAAGGGTAATCTTCCTTGTAACCGAGAATGAAGGGCAGGATGTCAACTTTTAGCTTTTAAATGAACATGCAGGGGAAACATCGGGCTAAGCTGAAAATAAATCCCTCATAGTGTATAAAACTCACATAGGCAAGTGTTTTATCCTATTCCCAAACCATAACTGCACCATGACTTTATTTTGCACACAACTTCCTATCGAATCAAAGATCAAACGTACGATCACGGACCAATAGGATTTTCTCGAGGGTAGTGTTTTAGGTGAGGAAGCTGGGTGTTTCGGTCTTTTCCTCTTTGCTCATGTGGGGTGGGATATTGCCAGTCGAGAATGATTTTGAGTGGCAATCTGGCTTGAAGAATTTCTATCCTCTTTCTTTCATTAATCGAGAATTGCTTCTTTTCCCTTTTCACTTCTTTTCGATCTTTGATCGGGAATCCTTCTTTCCTTTCTTCTGTTCTTTTCTTTATTTTCACCTTTTTTTTTCTTTTTTCTTTCTTTCCATTTCTTCCTTTTCTTTCTTTTCACTTTTCCTCCCCCGTTCCTTTCTTTGGGAAATCGGGTTTTAGCATTCTATTTGCTCTCCCTTGAGGAGATTCTGCTGTCCTTTGCTTTGGGGGAAAGGATGAGGATTCCTTTTTTTATAGGCCAAGGTTCAAAGAGGTCTAAGGTTGTGTTTCAAAGGGGTCTTTTATCGTGGGAACCCCAATCTTGATATCTGGGGCGAAACAAATTTGGGTGTCAAGGCGTCGATTTCGGGCCGAACTTCCATATTATTCCATAAGGCACGCGTGACAATGATGATTTGAAAACAACGTGCAAAATTAGTCATGGCTACAGCCAGGTGGGCACTCAAGCATCCCATTTACGGCATTGTGATACTACGGTTGGGAATTTACACAGATAGACCCAACGTTTCCAAGTTATGTTCTTTCATCAGTTCAATGAATTCATCCATCCTTATCTCGGTTCATTCCGAAAAATAAACTCTTAGCATCAGTCCCTTGTTTCCAGAAGATACGTTTGCTCTTTATGAATGATTTATACTTCTTAACTATAACATGTCGACCTTCGCGGTCTTTCTTTCTTTTTCCTTTTTGTTTTATTTTTTCACTAAAATTATACACCTGTGGTCCTTTATGAGGAAAACTTTTCTTTGTACATCTACATTCTTATATATGATAAACTTTTTCTGTACACGCATTAGAACTCTTTCTCTTTACGTCACACGGTCTATATACAAACCCTATTTACATTCAAAGATTTTTATTTTTCCCAACACACACTTATGGTTCATACAAAAGTTTCTCCATATACACTCGTTGCTCACACACACAAGAATTCCTTTCCACGCATCATTTACACATAAGAATCCTTTTATACACACTTTCCTTTTACACATATATAAAAACCTTTTTCTTTTCTTTATGAACACGACTTTTATCCACAACGCTTCTTTCTTTTTATTAGGATTTTTGGTTCATTTTATTTTTTAGGACGAAGTTCCTAAATGAAAAACTCTACACGGTTCCGGAATTTCAACAAACATTATTGACAACAACAAAGTAAATACTAACGTAACAGTTCAAACGACATGTATGCACAAAACAAAGGTCAATCAAAACGAAACAAACGTTAGTCCCTCAGTCAAACAAAAATAAGATGATATATAACAAGAAAAATGGAAACAAAAAGAAATATGGACCAAGGGATCTCCCAATCATGTGGCCCCGCTCCCTCCTAAGAAATCCAATAAATCGGTCATCTCCTCGTCCTGGCGGGCCTCATCTGCCTCGTCGGGAGCCTCTGCTGGTGCCTCTGTTGGCGCCTCTCCTGCCCGGGCCTCAGGCCAATCTCCAAGCCATGCGACCTCTGCCCTGAACTGGTCCGGAGTAAGGCACGGAAAAGAAGTAAAACCCTGGCTCTGCAGGCTGAGGCTCATCTGGTAAAGACAATCATGGGTTTGTACATGAGCCCGGTGGTTGGCCGCCTGCTGGCGAACCAAATGCCGCAAATACTGCTCCGTATCAAACGATCCGGCTGGACCAACCTGATGAGGTGGCGGCGCGTCTGTGGCCTGCGGAGCATCCCCCTGGGCCTGTCTCTGTGTGCAATACTTCTCAATAAAAAGCTCGGGTGATGGGCGGCCGAATCACCTTGCTAGGTGCGACGGGGACTTCGAACGACTGGCAGAGTCCTGTGATCTAGGCGGGAAATCCCAGGGCCCTGTTGGACTTATCCGGGTCCAGAGGGTGCCTGGTAGGCGCCATACCTGCAAATAGATAGATAGCATCAGTGATTAACTGAGCCACGTGAATGCTCATCTGTGTCAGAATGGCGTACACCAGCTGACACTTCGGTAGGGGGAGGTCGGAATTATGATTGCTGGGCTGGATGTTGCTGAGCAGCAAAGTCATCCAGATCTGAGTCAGGGTGGTCATGTTGGTGCGCATGATCCGCACCCGTCTCCCGGCAGCAGTCCGGGCAAAATCTTACCCCGGTATACATAGCAAATGGGCGATGGCCTCCTCATCGAACCCATCGGACCGGTTCCTCCTCTGGCCATACTCGCACTCCTGACCCTCTTCCAGCACTAAAGGGTATCCCAGGAACTGGCTGATAGCATCTGCATCAAACGGGATCCACTAACCCCTCACCCAGGACCTCATATCTCGCACGCCCTACTTTGTAGGCCAAGCATTGGCATAAAATTCGAGGACTATGTCTGGATCGAACTTGGCCATGGGGGTAACCAGTGATGCCCACCGCCGGCAAACTATCTCCTCCTGGAAATCGGTATACTCATCGTCCCTGAGTTGGACGCGTCGCTCCCGGAGAAATGACCATCCCTTGATGGCCTCGAAGCGCTGCTGGTGTTCAACGCTCCTAAAGTGGTGACTGTCATACTCGGGAGCGGAACTGGTTCCTTCGGCCGCTTTATCTTTCCTGGATCTCTTTGAGGCAAGTTTCCTCGGGGCCATCTCCTGCGAGAACAAACATTTGGAAGTTAGTTTTACAAGATAATGCTTATCTTAACGCAAAAATGTCGTGCTAACCCCTCTGATTTAGACCAAACTCATGTAATTCATTTATGCACACACGCATGTGTAGAAAATATCCTATTACTCATGTCCACATACAAGAACATCTAACATATTCTAATTGCCATACACCTATATACATTCTGAAAAAAAGAAAACACACTATCATGCTCAAAGTGTTGCGTCAAACTTTACACCTAATTTATATCCTAAACATTTTGCTATCACAAACTACTTACATACATTTGAAGTACACCATACAAATTTTTATTGTTTCACTCATATTTATTTATATGCATATTGGAAAGCTAATTACATCCTGCACACATTTGCATTCAAAAGGGCATTCCATGCTATCATACATTCATTTAGGAAAACGATTTATTCATACTTGGCGAGGAATTTTATGCCCCTTATATTCACACATATATCTACACACCATTGAAAAGCATTTCCCACGTTACTTAGGTGCAAAGTACCAATCATGGGGCAGCCCAAATTCTTACAAACAAGTCCCTATTTTCATGCTTTTCTAATTCTAAAACCAAATTTTGGGTTCCTAGTCATGAGTATGTTTTCTTGCATTGAAGCTTAAAAAGTTTGGGTTCCTAAGCTTGGGATTGCATTTAGGCATCTATTTTGACTTTCCTATGCTGTCTCTACATACATAAAACAGCCCCACCATCCCAATTTTGCAAAATCATATTCATATATCATTGGGGCATTTCACTGAGCACTTGATGGGCGCATGTTTGGACATAAATTGCAAGAGAATGGGGGCAATGTGGCATGCTCCATTGCTTCAGAATACAACATAGGCCTAAGGCCTTCTTATTCAAATCCTCAACCCAAAAAATCAAGCATAAAAACAAACCAAAACTGCCCCACAAATATAAGCACATTCTCACCAAAAGATGAAGAAAATATACCAATGGGAAGCTAAAAACATCAAGGATTGAATACTTACTTGTTGGAGTGAATAGCAACACCAAAAACGAAAGCAAAACGCGATCAAAAGTTGCTTAGGGGAGCAAGAAACCCAAGCCTTCGTGTTCTTTATCTTTTGAATGAGGGGGGGGGGGGTAGTTTTTGGATACAAAAACGTTCCCCTCCCTCGTTTTTATAATTTGGGTGCAGGGGTTGCTCGCCCAGGCGAGCTAACCTGCCATTTTTTTTTGGGGGAGGACCTTAACCATGTCTCCTCCTTCCTTATGGGTTAGCGTTTGCCTACTTGAACCTACTTAAATTAGAATTAGGTGTCGATTACTTATTTAAAACAAACAATAGTAAAAGAAACTACGAATGCAAAGGATACTGGGCTGCCTTGCAGTGACGTTCTCTGCTTGTTTAGCGCCGGGAAGGGGCAACGATCGGTCGGTCGTGACCCTATCCCCATTTGCATCCGTCCCTATGTACCTGCAAGTAGGAAACAACAACAAAAAAAAATTCCAATGGCCAATCGTGTCCGATCATCGTCTTACCTTGGTTGATTTCCGCAGTCAACTTGTCTCGACTTCTAACTGTGACCTAAGAAGGCCCTGCCCCTGTTACCACAAAATATGCATGTGTATGTGCATGTATGAATGTTCCTTATGCGATGACTTTCTTAGTGAATGCTGGTTAGATTCAATTTTAGATAAGCGTTTGGGGCACCCCATACACCGAGCGAAGAGGGCTCAAGCTATAACAAATCTAAAACACAAGGTTTGAAACCAAAGGGAGGACTGAAACCTCGCCCATCTTTTCTTTTCAAAGAAGCGAGACAAATACAGTGAATGGGAATCCCTAGAGGAAACCAAGAAGAACGAGCAAAACTCGGAAATAAAAACATGCAGCGGTCCCCTCGATTGCCCCAGACTTCAAGCGTAATATCGTTTAACTACATCGGAATTCACGGGAGAGGGCAGCTCCTCGCCATCCATGTTGGTGAGTATCAGAGCACCCCCAGAAAAAGCTCTTTTCACCACGAAAGGTCCTTCATAATTCGGGGCTCACTTGCCTCGATTATCTTTAACAGCATGGGACATTTTCTTCAGCACGAGGTCCCCCTCGTTGAATTTGCGCGGGCGTACCTTCTTGTCGAATGCGTTCTTTACTCTTCATTGATACAGACGCCCATGGCTCATGGCTGTCAAACGCTTACCTTCAATGAGGTTGAGTTGGTCCTAGCATGCTTGAGCCCATTCCGAGTCTTCGAGGCCATATTCCACTATTATCCTCTGAGAAGGAACTTCTACCTCAAATGGGAGTACTGCCTCCATCCCATAAACCAAGGAATACGGCGTTGCCCCAGTAGAAGTTCGTACCGAGGTTCTGTATCCGTGCAGGGCGAAAGGCAACATCTCATGCCAATCTTTGTATGACACTGTCATCTTTTGAACAATCTTCTTAATATTCTTATTCAAGCCTCTACAGCTCCATTCATCTTTGGCCGATAAGGGGTAGAGTTATGATGCTGGATCTTGAAGTACTCGCACATCTCCTGCATCATCTTATTGTTCAGATTGGTGCCATTGTCAGTAATGATCTTCCTGGGGAGTCCGTATCGACAAATCAGCTCCTTCTTTATGAATCTAACTACCACATTCCTTGTGACATTAGTATAAGAAGCTGCTTCGACCCATTTGGTGAAGTAATCTATTGCCACAAGAGTGAAGCGGTGACCATTCGATGCTTTGGGTTCGATGGCCCCAATGACATCTATTCCCCACATGGAAAAAGGCCAAGGGGCGGACATAACATTCAGAGGATGTGGCGGAACATTGACATTGTCCGCGTATGCCTGACATTTATGGCATTTCCTTACATGAGCGCAGCAATCGCTTTCCATGGTGAGCCAATAATAACCGGCCCTAAGGATTTTTCTGGCCATAGCATGCCCATTGGCATGTGTCCCAAAGGAACCCTCGTGGATCTCCTCAATCATGAAGTTCGCCTCTTTGGCATCTACGCATCGTAGGAGGGTCATGTCGTGGTTTCGTTTGTACAGGATGGTACCACTTACAAAGAAACCAGTAGCCAATCTCCTCAACGTCCTTTTGTCATTGTCAGAAATTCCTGGTGGGTATTCTTTGTTCCCGACATACTGTTTGATGTCGAAATACCACGGTTTCCCATTCTGCTCTTCCTCTATTGCATAACAATATGCCGGCCTGCCTTGAGATTTGAATTTGATGTACGGCAGATCCCCATGTGGGGCAAGTTGAAACATGGATGCCAGGGTGGCTAATGCATCAACCATTTGATTCTCTTCCCGAGGTATGTGGTGGAAGGAAATGTCGTCAAAGTACTTGGCTAACCTCAAGATGTGAGTTTGATAGGGTATCAACTTTGGATCCCTAGTTTCCCATTCTCCTTTCAACTGGCGTATCACCAAAGCTGAGTCTCCATACACCTTGAGTAGTTTTACATCAAAATCAATAGCCGCCTGAACCCCGAGGGCGCATGCTTCGTACTCGGCCATATTGTTGGTACAATCAAAACCTAGCCTAGCCGTGAAAGGAATACACTAATCATCCGGGGATACAAGGACTGCCCCTACTCCGTGGCCCAAAGCATTAGATGCCCCATCGAAGCAAACAATCCATTTGTCTATGTCCTCGTGCGTCCGCTTCTCTTCAAACAGGGCCATGATATCTTCATCTGAGAACTCGGGGTGCATCGGCCTATAATCCTAGAGGGGTTGCTGGGCCAAATAATCCGCTAAGGAACTTCCCTTTACCGCCTTTTGGGTGACGTAAACAATATCGAATTCAGATAATAGTACCTGCCACCTAGCGATTAGTCCCGTGAGGGCCGGTTTTTCAAAGATGTATTTCACGGGATCCATTTTGGAAATAAGCCACGTGGTATGGCTGAGCATGTACTGCCTAAGCCGAAGTGATGCCTATACCAGAGCACAACACGTCCTTTCCAGCATTGAGTAATTCATCTCACATGCGGTAAACTTCTTGCTCAGATAGTAGATGGCTTGCTCCTTTTTCCCAGAATCATCATGCTGACCCAACACGCACCCCATAGACTCGTCCAACACGGTCATGTACAGGAAAAGAGGTCTTCCTGTTACAGGTGGCATAAGCACCGGGGGATTTGTGAGACTCTGTTTGATCTTCTCGAAGGCCTCTTGGTAGTCACTGTTCCACAGGACCGCCTGGTTCTTACGTAATAGCTTAAAAATGGGCTCACAGGTAGGGGTGAGTTGCGCGATAAATCTCGCGATATAATTCAACCTACCCAAAAACCCCCGAACCTGCTTCTCCGTGCGTGGTTCCGGCATTTCAAGGATGGCCTTCACTTTCTCGGGATCTATCTCTATCCCTTTCTAACTTACGATAAATCCTAGCAGCTTCCCCAACTTCACCCCAAAGGTGCATTTGGTTGGGTTTAGTTTTAATTGGTATTTCCGCAACCTTCCAAACAGCTTACGCAGATTGACAAGGTGTTCGGCCTCAGTCCGAGACTTGGCAATCATGTCATCTACGTAGACCTCTATTTCCTTATGCATCATATCATGGAACAACGCCACCATGGCACGCTGATAGGTTGCCCCAGCATTTTTCAGCCCGAAGGCCATCACTTTATAGCAGAATGCCCCCCATAGGGTGACGAAAGTGGTCTTCTCTACATCTTCAGGTGCCATCTTTATTTGATTATACCCCGAGAAACCATCCATAAATGAGAAAAGGGAGAATTTGGTTGTATTATCTACCAATATGTCAATGTGTGGCAGGGGAAAATTATCTTTTGGACTGGCCCAGTTCAAGTCCCGGTAGTCTACACACATTCGAACCTTGCCGTCCTTTTTCGGGACTGGGACAATATTGGCCACCCATTATGGGTACCGAGCCACAGCTAAAAACCCTGCGTCAAATTGCTTCCTCGCTTCTTCTTTAATTTTTAAAGACATCTCGGGTCTCATTCTTCGTTACTTTTGCTTAACCGGGGAAGACCCAGGATTCAAAGGCAACTTATGCTACACAATGTTGGAATCCAGACTGGGCATGTCTTGATATGATCACGCGAAGATATCTTGATACTCTTCAAGAAGGGTTATCAAGCCTTGGCAGATAGGCGCAGTCATACCGGTTCCTACCTTCACTTCTTTCTTTTCCTCCGTGGTCCCCAAGTTTACCAATTCGGTTTCTTCTTGGTGAGGCTTCATTTCACGTTCTTCCTGAGCGACCAACCTCTCCAACTCTGGTGACAGGACATCCTCTTCCTCTTCCTCGTTTATCGTTTGGCTTATATCTCGATCGAAATCGATTGTCAAACCCTCGTTGTTAGGATCTTCAAAGAATCGACCCTCATATTTATACCAAACAAGGCAAAAGAAAAAACATGCAAAATGATATGAGAAAAGGTGGAACTGCAAGAACAGATGAAACAAGATCTCTTTGTTTATTTAATAAGGTAGGTTTCACAAAACAAAAGAGAAAGGAAATCTATAGGCTCTAATTACATTGAATCAGCGGTATAGACTTCTGACTGGCTTATCACGTGCCAGTTCCCCACTTGGGAATCGGGGTGGCATGGTTGCACAAAACTAGGTGGGTCTTGAGGGAACTCCTCTTCTATTGCGGCCACCTCCTCCTCGGACACCATTCCAGCGCTGGTGAAACACTGGCTAATACGGCCGGGCCATACCCTATCCGCCCGAAATCTTGACGGCACGTTCCTCCTCCCCGGCATCCCGGGTTCATACCCTAATCCATACTTGTATGGATTTCCCTTGATATCGACCACATCGGCATTCCCGAGGCAGTCCTTGCCTAGACCCATTCCGAGCTCAAATCCGTTCCTGAGCATAACACGTGCCACCATTATGGCCGCGTTGGAGAGAGAAGGTAGCGACGGACTTGGTTCCACAGAGGCGCAGCTCACCACCTCAAAGGATTGGAAAGCCGTTTCCAATGATTCTTCCGCCGCTTCTACGTACGGTGCGGAGGAGGGGCAGCTCACTAACATATCCTCTTCACCCGAGACTATCACTAAAAGTCCACCCACTGCGAATTTCAATTTCTGGTGAAGCGTTGAAGGGACCACTCCCAGGGCATGAATCCAAGGTCTTCCCAAGAGGCAGCTATAGGCGGGATTTATATCCATTACTTGAAACACCACGTTGCAAGTGTGGGGGCCTATCTGAATGGGAATGTCGATTTCCCCCATCACTTCCCGCCAAGTACCATCAAAGGCTCGCACCACCATCGAGCTCGGTTTTAAACGTGACGCACTAAAAGGAAGCTTTTCCAAAGTGGTCTTCGACATTACATTTAAACTTGATCCATTGTCGATAAGTACCTTTGCGACAACGTGGTCCATACATCTCACCGACACATGTAGAGCCTTGTTGTGTCCTCTCCCCTCAACGGGAATCTCTTCTTCCGCAAACGCGATATAATTGTTGGTGGTTATATGATTAACGATGCCTTCGAAACCCTCCACCGAGATATCATGTGCTACATGGGCATTGTTAAGGACCTTCATCAACAGCGCACGATGAGGTTCAGAGTTTATGAGTAGTTCAAGCAAAGAGATCCTTGCCGGAGTTTTATTCAGTTGCTCGACTACCTTAAACTCGCTTTGTTGGATGAGGTGGAGGAACTCATGGGCTTCTTCCAAAGTCACCGTTTTTCCTTGAAGACCTTCTTTCTTTTCAGCCCCTCTTACCACTGGAGGATCTACTTCTTTCGAGGGGGTGGCTATGTCTGTGGGCTCTTGGACCATGGGCGCTTTCCCTTTGGAGGGCAATTCCGCTGGGTGAGGGGAAGCGAACACCCGGCCACTGCGGGTTACGCCACTGAGGCCAGTGATGTTGGTTACCTTAGCTGACAGGGAGTCAACTTCGGTTGCAACTCTTTCGTTGGATGCGGGAGGGGTATACTTCCACGGAACGGCCTTATTACTTTGATATGCAAATGGCGTTGGCTTGGGCGCCGTCCGGGGGTATATGGGTGTGGAGCCGGTCCCTTTTCTAGTAAAACATATCACTAGGGCCTTGGGGATTAGAGGAACCTTCTTTTCTTCCGACTGCATGCAAATTTGTGGTTCTTCCCTCCTTCCTATGGACACTTCAAGCAGCCCGCAATCCATGAGCCGCTGAAGCAATTCTTCCACCACGGGACAGGTTTCCATGTCATGCGACTCCTCGAGGTGAAACAAACATTCGTTCCTTTCGCCTCCGCCACGGGAGACCATGCGCGCCGCTTGTAGTGATTGATAGATGAAGCGTCTAGAAGTAGCTACCTCTCCTAATCTCTTTGCCCGCGATGGCCCCTCCTCTTCGACGGCGTTCATGCTAGCCCCTCCATGACTAGCTAGCGGGTTGGTTTTAACATTTGGGCCTTCCTCTTGAAACGACAGCCAGCCGGCACTAATCAGGTGCTTCACTTTATACTTGAACGGGATGCAAGAGTCAATATTGTGTCCGGGAGCTCCACTATGGTACGCACACTTGGCACTCGGGTCGTACCACTTGTGGTAGGGTGGCTGGAAGACCTTCCCGGGTATGGGCACTACCAAATGATTCTCCAATAATGAAGGCCATAACTCGGAGTATGCCATGGGAATAGGGGAGAAGTTATCTTTCGGGGGCGGGTGCTGTGCATATTTATAGGTCGCGCCGGGGGCTGTATTATTAACTGGTCGGGAAGTGGCTGGAGCCATGCGTTGGGCCGGCGCTCTTTCTGCTGTGGGTGGTCCTTTTACTTGAGTCGAGAGAGAATTCCCGGCTCGGATTAAAAAATTTGGGGGATTGGGCTGGTATGAGCTTTGGATATTTTGGGGTGTTTTCATCCACGTCGGGGCGGTGGTGACCGCGTGGGCATCTCCTTCCTTTTTCCTCGTGCCCACTACTGGGGCTCTTCTATTGTTGTTAGGGGCCATATTGGCAGCATATTCGAACTTTCCTTTTCGTAGTCCGGATTCAATCCTTTCTCCGGCGAAGACGAGATCCGCAAAGTTAGCTGGCATGTAGCCTATCAGCTTTTCATAGTAGAACATGGGTAACGTATCTACCATAATTGTGATCATCTCCCTCTCCGTCATGGGCGGTACGACTTGGGCCGCGAGATCTCTCCATCTTTGGGCATATTCCTTAATGGACTCATGCTCACGCTTAGTCATACTCTGAAGCTGGTTCCGATCGGGAGCCATGTCCGTATTGTACTGGCACTGCCTAATGAAAGCAGTTGCCAAGTCCTTCCATGATCGGATCTGGGAAGCTTCCAGATTGGTATACCATGCTACAGCTGCTCCGACCAAGCTGTCTTGAAAGAAATGGACCAACAACTTTTCGTCCGCAGAATACGCCCCCATCTTTCGGCAATACATCCGGAGATGCCCTTTTGGACATGTCGTCCCTTTGTACTTATCAAAGTCTGGTACTTTGAACTTGGGAGGGATGACGATGTTGGGCATGAGACATAAATCCGCCAAATCCGAGAAAGGGTAATTGCCAAGGCCCTCGACTGCTCTTAAACTCTCTTCAAGCGCCTCCATCTTCCCCTTATCTTCCGCGAAGGGAACAGATTCTTTTACAGGTGTGGGTGAAGCCGGGATATGGCGGACTATGTTCGGTTGGGGTAGTTCATGGGGGTACGGATCCTTGAGGTGGAGCAGGGGGCCAAGATGGGTATCTCCTTCCTCATCGTCTTGCCCGGGATAGTCATCATAAGGTGGGAGTTGCCCCTCGAAAGTAGGGGCTTGGCTTAAATCTTCCGGGGTGGCACGGGGGGTGAAGTCCGGAGGCAAGCCATAAGGATAAGCTTGCGGACTATACCTTCGACCAAACATGGCCGTGTTTCTATCTCGGCCCGGATTTAAGGCGGGTTGCAGCACCGGCTCCACTTCCCTAACTGTACTGGAGGCGGTTGCCGTGGCTTTATCCTCTATAGTTTTCTGGAGTTTTAACATGACCTCCGAGATGGAAGCCATTTGATCTTTTAAAGCCGATAGATCGGCCTTCATTTGTTCATGCACGCCCTCTTCATTATCCATTTTTCTGGTTTGAGTGTTATAGGGGTGCCTTGGTGTTTTCTTAGTTATGATGAAATTCCTAAAGAAATAAACAATGGTGAGTATGCCACCAAAACATGAATATGCAAATGAATGATCGGAGCACTCGGATCCACCCCAAGGTTTTTTAGATAACATGATGAGTTCAGAACTTCTCATTTTATAAAAAGAACAAAGCTTTCATCTAGCCAAGATTATAGAAAGGTGTTACAAGAGAACCTAACGGTTTCTAATTATATGGGCCATCAAATCTATCATGTGTTGACAGTAATTGATCAGCCCATGAATCTCCTCGGGGGCCGTACACACTTCGGCCATAGCTTTTGCTTTGGCTAATAGATGCGGGAGGTCTTGACTTCCATTCAAGGTCAAGGCGAACCTATCCATCCACATAGTCGCCTCTTGATGCAATGCATCAATCACCCTCCCTCTTACTTCTTTTTCGGCATACACTTGTGCAAAATCCTCCACTAGCTTTTGTTCATGGGCCACAGACTGGTTCAACTCTTCCTTGTATTGCCCTATGATAGCTAGCATGCTTTGCTCCGTGGCTTCCAAGTGTTGAGCCAAATTCCTTTTGGACCTCGCGCAAGCAACTAACTCTTCTTTTAAGATCATGCCATGCACCCGTGACCGATCTCTTTCCTCTCTTCGGAGCTTAAGCTCATTGTTGCTACCCCACAATGCTCCTCGGAATTTCTCTCGGCCATATTCCTCCTTGCGGGCCCTTTTGGTTTCTTGTTCAAGGGCTCTTGTAGTGGCCGCGCTATCCTCTTGTAACTCGGTGCACTCTTTCCGGATGTGTGTAGCGGCTGATTTGAACTTCTCCTTGGCGAGTCTTGCCTTCCCTAGCTCCAATTTTAGAGCTCGGACTTCTTCATCTTCCTCCGGAGCTTCGAAGTTCTCCTCATCGATAACTTTCAACTTGGAGAGCCAATCTAACCCTCGCGTGTGAATTCTTAGCCATCCATGATAACCTCTGATGACGCCATTACGGATGCCCCTAAGCTCCTTGTCTTTCCTCAATGGACTCCTCCACGCCTTGTGGATTCTTTGTATAACCTTGAGACCTTGCGCGCCTAAATCTTTCACAAGGAAAGGTGAGAGACTCCCTTTCGTTGGCGCTCCCCTCATGGGGTACCCTAGCTGTCTTATGGCGAGTGCGGGATTATAATTAATACACCCCCTAGTTCCTATCAATGGAACATTAGGGTAGTCCCCACACGAGAAAAGAACTCCTTCCATGCCTTCCTTCCAACGAGGAAACCAATTGATTGCGCTGCCCCCTATCTCCGCCAAATGTTGGTCCCAATCAACTCTTCCTTTTTCGGCGCATGAGCGATGGCTTTGAAGCAGACACAGGTGTCTTGTGTCTTGTTGGAATAGGTGTGAAATCAACCACACATAGAGAGCGGGTAAACAACAGACAATTCGTGCACTGTTTTTCTCACACCTCCGGTCAAAGGTGTCAAACAAATCTGCCAAGATAGCCACCACTGGACTTTCCTTGCTATGGTGATATGCGAGGAAAGCATCAATGGCGGCTAAGTCTACCAAACCATCAACGTTCGAAAAGAGGACAACCCCAAAAATCAACAAAGCTAATATATCCGCAAACGGACCCCACTTCTCTTGGCTTGCCATATCCCTTGCCTTGCCTTCCAAGTATTTCCGAGGCAGGCCCACTACGCCATTCCGAGTTTGCTTCATGCGATCCAACTCTTTTGCTGAATCTCCAACCACAGCTGCAATCTTGCTCAAGGAAGGAAGAAAACCGGAGAAAAGATACGGTTTTCTCCCCCCAAGAGGGCATCCTAATATTTCCTCAAACTCTTCAATAGTTTGTACCATTTGGAAGTCCCCAAACGTGAAACACCTCAACGGCTGGTCATAGTATTGGGTGAGGGATACGACAGCTTCTGTAAATACCTCCGCTGCGGTCAAATCTAGAATCTTCCCGTACACTTTGCGGAAGGCTTGCCTTTGGAGAGGTCCCATCAATCGTCCCAATTCCTTGAGGCTCGTGACATCTAGACTTTTAACCTTGACATGATAAAACCTTTTGCCGTTTTGATTTGTCCCCATCATTTACCTAAAAAAGGGGTGGATCAAGACTTCGACATGAATGAAGCAATGCGTATGCATGAAACAGAAAGAAAACAACACAAAGGGGTAATTCATACATACGAGACCGCATAGATCCAATTTTAATGCTACGTTTGGGCATGATGGTGCCTCGACGTAGCATTAAAAAGGTTGTGTATTACTCTAAAGAAACCAAACACCACTAGCAAAAACTATAAACTAGTGCTATTTTACCAAAAAAATGCATGAGAACGAATGGCACGAAGCGTGTTTGCTCTTTGCCCCTATTTGGGAACCTATAGGACAATATCTAGGGGTCTCTAATAACTACTCCCCAACAATTCATAACTCACACAGTTGTTTTCTAGAGGTATCATCACTCAAGATAATAATATTGTGGCGGTATGGAATACCAGCGACAACATATTATAAAGAGAGAAAGCTCTAGACGAGGTTTCACTATTATCAAGCAAGTCGGAGACCTAGCATGATGATAGATTCACCTCCACTCCTTAAATTCCCATGAACCCGGGTATAGGGCCCCTTTTTTTTTTTACTCAAACCCGTGGGTGCTTAGAATGCAGTGTAAAGAATGCGAAATAGACAACAGTTATTTACATTTTACACAGTTCAACAAATGCACACACAAAGTTTCACAAATCCACAATTCCTTAAAATAGGCCTAACTCACAAAAATTCCCCAGTGGAGTCGTCAACTGTCACAACGTGCCCTTTTGCGGGCGAGCGAAGGTGAGGCTCATGGGTGCGCTTTCCAAAGGAGGAAAGATGCGCGGAGTTGCCACCAACGTTTATTTGTGGAAAACGTCGGAAAAACCAAAGGAAACCGGTCAAAACGAAAATTCTAAGTTCGGGAGTTGTATTTACGTTTGAGGAAGGTATTAGCACCTCTCACGTTTGTCTCAAAGGACAACAACCTATTTTTTAGAATTGTGAAATTGTGTTATCTTAACTTTTATTTCTTTTTATTTTTTGAGGTCGACAAAAGCGAGACTTTTGCTCCTACGTACCCTCCATCAAAGAGGAAATCAGACCTACGTAGTTCTTTCTTAAGCGTGAATCAAGCGATTCTTTTTACTTGAAAGGTGATCATTTTAAGGCGTTGGACCTTAAAAATGATCCATTTTACTTGGTAAGAAACTGAAATGATAAACTTTCAAAACCCTATTTTTTGTGGACGAGCTTGATTAGGCGAATTCAATTAGTCAATTCACTTTAGTTATTAGTCAATTCAATTAAGAATGAGAAATCCCAAAGAGAAAACGTCCGATTGATTTTTTGCTTTATTTTACTAAAAGGTATTTTTTTATTATTATATTATTATTTTACCTCTTCTTTTATTTCCAACGTGGTTACGGCATGACCGAACGGTCGGACTTCATTTTAACCGAAATAAATGGATGATACAATTCAAACGATCGGTGGAAATTTATTTTATTTTTAGATTAGGCGAGAAATGACTTCAAATAAATGACTTAAGCACGTCAAAAGTGGGTATAAAAAGCGAATGAAAATGAAAATAAAAATACATGAAACAAAATGTGGACCACCACGGGTACATAGAATGAATTGAAAAGCTCGGTTTGAGGTACTTACCTGTTGAAGACTGAAGAAAACGAAGAACGAACGATGAATGTTGAAGAACGGTCGAGAATCTTCGCGTAATTACTCACGGAAACGTTACGGAAGCGCCCCGGCTTGGATTTTCTTCACGGAAATAACTTTCCTCAGCAATTTCGAGAGAATGAGAAGTGCCAAGAAGGCTGAACCCCTTCTCCCTTCACTCCTCCCCCTATTTATAGCAAAATAGGGGAGGAGCTTGCCACCCAGCTCGCCCAGGCGAGCAAGGTTGCTTCCTCCAGAAGCAACAGCCTTCTGGAGGAAGAATCTGGAAGGCCCAAGTGGGCCTGACTGCTATTTGTACCCCCCCTTTTTACTAAATGCACCCCCCTTTACTTTTTTTTGGTAATTCTTTTTCCGTAACGTTACGAAACTTTACAAATTTCATAACGATACTTATTTTCCTTCCGCAAGGTTACGAATCCTTACGGATTTATGTATTTACTCTTTTTTAGCTTTCGAAGAAGTTACGGAAACTCACGGATTGCGCAAAAACACCCTTTTTTGATTTCCGCCACATTACGGAATTTCACGGATCGCAATAGCCTTCTTCCCTTTGATTTCCGACACGTCTCGGGACTTCATTTATTGTGCAACAAAGGACGCCAAGTATCTCAAAGCGGCTAACCAAAGGTTGCATGTCATCAAGTAATAATCCCCAAACGAAATTAGGGTATGACAACTACAGTTTCAACATTTTAGGAACAAGAACAAGAATAGGAACCCCCATAGTTCATAGTTTCTCAGTTAGGTAATTCCTTATCTGCAATTTCTTGAAATGAGCTTTGTTAAGTTAAACCCTATATGGCTATTTTTTGTAACACCCTGAAATATTATAAGTTATAAATCGATGTTTAATTATATTTATTGTGTTATTTGACTATATGATAGACTTGAATGAGTTGAAGTATGCCTTGAAATATTCATGTGTGAATTTCTTGATATGGATGTTGAATTATGTGGATTTTTGTTGAGCTAAGTTGAAAGTATGAGATTTTAGATTTTGCCAAAACCTAGTTCAATGAAATCGCAATACCGGATTCATTAACCATTGGATCGTCTTCAAATTTTGTATGGATATCCCTATGATATGTTTCTACAGTCTGACCGTTGAGATCTTGAAAATAATAACTTTTGGTCTCCTGCTAAGCGAGAATGGTGCACTAAGTGCAATTCCAACCGAGGGGAATTGCGCTGAGCGGCCCAAAGCTGCGCTACACCCAATTCCAACCGAGGTGAATTGCACTGAGCGGCCCAAAGGTGCGCTAAGCTAGCCCTAGTACATATGAGCCTAAACACTTGTGCTTGAGTGAAATAATGACTATGAGGCTTTGGTTGATGATCCTTCCTTGATATTTGCCATTCTTACTAGCTTATTTCAGTTGTGACTCTAGTACATATGTTCCTATCTTTGAAAAGCTACATGTTTTGTGAAGTTACATTGATTGAAGCATTCCATGATATTCATTTCATATGATTAAATTTTTTTTGTGAAACAAACACCACTTTGATTAACCACTATATTTTGTCACTTGAGGACAAGTGATTTGTCCTTTCTTTGCTTGAGGACAAGCAAATCTGTAAATTTGGGGGAGTTTGTTAGTCGTCTTATACGACTAACTTTTGTATAGAAAACATTTTCTAAAACTTGTATAATTCCCTAATTTATAGTTATTTTGTAGGAATTTGTATATAAATCTTGTTTTGTTTGAATAACTGTCTTTAGAGTATTTCCCATGTGATTTAATGATAAAATTTTCATAATTTCAAGTCAAAAGAGGCTAAAATCTTGAAGTGCTAAAAGGAGCAGTCACGCTAAGCGGACCCTATGGGCTCAGCGCGCATCCACTGCTAAGCATAGCTTCAGTGCGCTTTGCATGACAAGGGAATCTGGAACAACACAAGAATCAAGGTCGCGCGCTAAGCGCGAGATCAGCTCGCTAAGTGAGATGTTTGTCTTTAGCCAGGCTTAGCGCACAACTGGCGCCAAGCCTAAATCCACTTACTCGCACTAAGCGCGATGTCGCAATTTCAGAGCCTATTTAAGCCTGAATTGTCAGAATTAAGGTGACAATTTTGAGAGACCAAAGCTGTATATTTTTGCACAGACTTTGAGAATAGTGCTCTGGAGGCAGCAAAGAGGAGCAGCTGTGTAGAGAAGCCTAGGGTTCTACATTTTTAAAGAGATTAGTGAGTGTTAGAGTGATTGTGAGGTGCCAAGAAGAGGAGGAGATCCTCCTTCTTGTGTAAGCAACAATTATTTTGTACTCTCTATCTCATTTGTTAGGGTTTCTATGTATGGATGACTAAACACCCTAGTTGGGGATTTCTAAGGAACAATTGATGTAATTATCTTTAATATCTAATTAATTATGTTTTGTGTGTTCAATGCTTCTTTCAATGCTTAATTATTGCATGCTCTTGGTCTGATCACCCATTTGTGTGTACTGTTAGGTGACTTTAGCATTGGGAAATCTACTGTTGCCTTAGAACTTGATAGAAGCAGGACTAAATAACTACATTACCAGGGATGGATTGTGGGGTTTTGGTTTTCTGAATATGCTGTGATGATAATGTTGTTTAAGTTAAGCCTAGTCTTACAAGAGGGATCTGTGGACGAAGCTTAGGTTAAATTAGTCTAAGCTTACGAGGGATCGAGGTTTAGTACTTTAGGCTACAACATAGAACACAAGAACATGATTGATTAGAGAAATATCCTCATATGCATCAACTCATTTGTTAGAAAGACCCAATGCTTTTTACCTATTGTTGTCAACTTTTACTTACTTGCATTTACTGTTTTTACCATAGAATTAGTTTATTTCTGTTTTTAACCATGAATTATCAATGTTTGTTCCAACAATGCATTACTTCTTAATAGAACTCTGTCTAATAAGCAAGTTCCCTAAGTTCGATACTCAGATTAATCCGTTTTAATTTTAAATACTTGACGACCCGATGCATTTTCCGGTATTTCATTTCCCTTGAATATATTTGTTAAAAATTGGGGAAAAAGGAACCATATAGGAAATTGAACACACATCCCTATTATAAGCAAATTCAATGTGAGGTAAGCAAACTTCCCAATTTTTAAATTTCTTTTTCAAAACGGTCCTTAGCAAGGTACCCAAAGTCCTATTCACGACCCCCGTTTGTCCATCCGTTTGAGGGTGACTAGTAGAAAATAGTAACTTAGTACCCAACTTTCCCCATAAGGTCCTCCAAAAATGGCTTAGGTGTTAGATCGAGTGGCCTCAAAATAATTAAGATGGAGGGTTGAATTAATTATTCCTAAACCTTTACTAATTAAAAAATTACTCTTCTAAGGCTTTTACTATGTTGTTAAGAGAATAAGGAGTAGAAGAGAAACTTAACAGAAAGTAAAAGTGGAAATTAAATGTACAGCGAAAAGTACAAGAGTAGGGAAGAAGGAGACAAACACACAAGAGTTTTTATACTGGTTCGGCAACAACCCGTGCCTACATCCAGTCCCTGAGTGACCTGCAGTCCTTGAGATTTCTTTCAACCTTGTAAAAATCCTTTTACAAGCAAAGATCCACAAGGGATGTGCCCTCCTTTGTTCTCTTTGAACCTAGTGGATGTACCCTCCACTAGAACTGATCCACAAGAGATGTACCCTCTCTTGTTCTCAGTCAAACACAAGTAGATGTACCCTCTACTTGTACCACAAAGGATGTACCCTCCAATGTGTTAAGACAAAGATCTCACGCTGTTAAACCTTTGATACTTTGTGAATGGGGATACAAAAGAATTCTTAGGCGGGTAATCACTTGAACACTTTTGTATTAGGGAAAGGGAAGAATCAAAAGAATTCTCAGACTGTGTCGTTTTGAATTCTTTGACAAGGGAGAAGGGAGATGTTGGATTGAGTGACCTCAGAATAATTAAGAAGGGGGGTTTGAATTAATAATTCCTAAACCTTTACTAATTAAAAATTACTCTTCTAAGGCTTTTACTAAGTTGTTAAGAGAATAAGGAGTAGAAGAGAAACTTAACAGAAAGTAAAAGCAGAAATTAAATGCACAGCGGAAATTAAAAGAGTGGGGAAGAAGGAGACAAATACACAAGAGTTTTTATACTGGTTCGGCAACAACTCGTGCCTACATCCAGTCCCCAAGCGACCTGCGGTCCTTGAGATTTCTTTCAACCTTGTAAAAATCCTTTTACAAGCAAAGATCCACAAGGGATGTACCCTCCCCTGTTCTCTTTGAAACCCTAGTGGATGTACCCTCCACTAGAACTGATCCATAAGAGATGTACCCTCTCTTGTTCTCAGTCAAACCCAAGTAGATGTACCCTCTACTTGTACCACAAAGGATGTACCCTCCAATGTGTTAAGACAAAGATCTCAGGCGGTTAAACCTTTGATACTATGTAAATGGGGAAACAAAAGAATTCTCAGGCGGTTAGTCCTTTGAACACTTTTGTATTAGGGAAAGGGAAGAATCAAAAGAATTCTCAGACTGTGTCGTTTTGAATTCTTTGACAAGGGAGAAGGGAGACACAAAAGAATTCAGGCGGTTAGTCCTTTGTTCTTTTGGAAAAGGGAGAAGAGAGACACAAAAAGAATTCAGGCGGTTAGTCTTTGACGAATTCTTTTTGGCAAAGGGAGAAGAGAATGAAAAGATGAATAGCACAAGTTTTCAAGGTTTGAAAAACCAGAAAACTTCAGAAAGCTTTTGGTACAAAGAAGAAGAAGAAGTCCAAAGAGATTCAAGGCTTGTAAAGGATTGTATGAATAAGTGTAAAAAGTGTCTTGAAAATCAAATCAAAGCATTGCTTTTATAGACTCTTCATGTCTGGCCAAGACAACCATTAGAAGAGTTATGACTTTTAGAAAAACTTAAAAACCAATTTAAAAAAGTCAAAAACTATTTGAAGAGTTACATCTTTTGATTTATTTAGAAACAGACACTGGTAATCGATTACCAAATAAGTGTAATTGATTACACAAAGCTTTTATGTGAAAGGATGTGACTTTTCACATTTTAATTTTAATTTCAACATTCAAAGCCACTGGTAATCGATTACCAAAACATTGTAATCGATTACAACTTTTTGAAATTAATTGGAACGTTGTAAATTCAATTTGAAAACTTTTTCAAAACAATTTTGCTACTGGTAATCGATTACAACAATCTGGTAATCGATTACCGGAGAGTAAAAACTCTTTGGTAAACATGTTTTGAGAAAAATCATGTGCTACTCAATTTTTGAGAAAAACTTTTCATACTTATCTTGAATAAGCCTTCTCTTGATTGTTGAATCTTGAGTCTTGAATCTTGATCTTGATTCTTGAGATCTTGAACCTTGAATCTTGATTCTTGACTCTAAACTTTCTTCTTGAGTCTTGAATTCTTCTTGATTCTTATCTTGAACTCTTGAAATGTTCTTGATTCACTTGAGTTGTTCTTTGATTGATCTTTGAGCTTTTTGTCATCACCTTTGTCATCATATTTTGTTATCATCATTGTTATCATCAAAACACCTTTGAATCACCTTTGATTCACCATGAAGCTTTGCTTCTACATGAGACACAAAAGAATTCAGGCGATTAGTCCTTTGTTCTTTGGGAAAATGGAGAAGAGAGACACAAAAAGAATTCAGGCGGTTAGTCCTTGGCGAATTCTTTTTGGCAAAGGGAGAAGAGAATGAAAAGATGAATAGCACAAGTTTTCAAGGTTTAGAAAACCAGAAAACTTTAGCAAGCTTTTGGTACAAAGAAGAAGAAGAAGTTCTAAGAGATTCAAGGCTTGTAAGGGATTGATTGAATAAGTGTAAAAGTGTATAGAAAAGCAAATCAAAGCCTTGCATTTATAGACTCTTCATGTCTGGCCAAGAGGACCATTTAGAAGAGTTATAACTTTTAGAAAAACTTAAAACCAATTTGAAAAAGTCAAAAACCTTTTGGAGAGTTACATCTTTTGATTTATTCAGAAACAGTCACTGGTAATCGATTACACAAGGCTTTTATGTGAAAGGATGTGACTCTTCACATTTTAATTTTAATTTCAACGTTCAAAGGCACTGGTAATTGATTACCAAAACATTGTAATCGATTCCAGCTTTTTGAAATTAATTGGAACATTGTAAATTCAATTTGAAAACTTTTTCAAAACAATTTTGTTACTCGTAATCGATTACAACAATCTGGTAATCGATTACCAGAGAGTAAAAAACTCTTTGGTAAACATGTTTTGAGAAAAATCATGTGCTACTCAATTTTTGAGAAAAAAATTTCATACTTATCTTGATTAAGCCTTCTCTTGATTCTTGAATCTTGAGTCTTGAATCTTGATCTTGATTCTTGAGATCTTGAACCTTGAATCTTGATTCTTGACTCTAAAACTTTCTTCTTGAGTCTTGAATTCTTCTTGATTCTTATCTTGAACTCTTGAATTTTTCTTGATTCACTTGAGTTGTTCTTTGATTGATCTTTGATTCACTTGAGCTGTTCTTTGATTGATATTTGAGCTTTTTGTCATCACCTTTGTCATCATCTTTTGTTATCATCATTGTTATCATCAAAACACCTTTGAATCACCTTTGATTCATCATGAAGATTTGGTTCTACATTAGGAACTTGGAGTCCCTATCACTAACAATGCTTCTTGGTAATCCATGGAGTTTCACCACTTCTTTGAAGAACAAATCCACCACATGATTAGCATCATCAAATTTCCTACAAGGGATAAAATGAGCCATTTTAGAAAACCTATCAACAACAAAAAATATGGAATCCTTACCATTACTTGTTCTAGGCAGCCCTAAAACAAAGTCCATTGATAAATCAATCCTTGGAGAATTCGGAATTGGCAAAGGGGTATACAAACCATGAGGCATTACCTTTGACTTGGCCTTTTTGCAAACAATACAACGCTCACAAAATTTCTGCACATCTTTCTTCATATTAGGCCAATAAAAATGCTCTTTCAATGTATCTAAGGTCTTTTGGACCCCAAAATGCCCCATCAACCCACCTTCATGGGCTTCACACATAAGCAAGTTTCTAGTAGAACACTTGGGCACACATAATTTATTTTCTTTGAAAAGGTAGCCCTCATATCTATAAAAACCATCTTTAGAAAACTTTTCATAATTTTTGAAGATTTCACCAAAGGTGTCATCTCCTTCATACATTTCTTTCAAGCAATCAAATCCAATCATTTTTGTTTCAAGCATAGAAAGCAAAAAGTGCCTCCTTGGCAAGGCATCTGCAACAATATTTTCTTTTCCCTTTTTATTTTTAATAACATAAGGAAATTGCTCAAGAAATTCCACCCATTTGGCATGTCTTTTGTTTAGCTTTCCTTGTCCCTTTAAGTATTTTAGGGACTCATGGTCACTATGGATCACAAACTCCTTGGGATAAAGATAGTGTTGCCACGTTTTCAACACTCTCACTAAGGCATACAACTCCTTATCATAAGTAGAATAGTTAAGGGTAGGTCCACTTAATTTTTCACTAAAATAAGCAATTGGATGACCTTCTTGTAACAATACAGCCCCAATACCAACATTTGAAGCAACACATTCAATTTCAAAAGATTTTGAAAAATTTGACAAAGCAAGTATGGGGGCATTGGTTAACTTTTGCTTAAGAGCATTGAAAGCTTCTTCTTGTTCCCCCCCCCCCCCCCTTTGAAAACAACATTTTTTTAATTACCTCATTCATGAATTCTCTCAAAACATGGTTCATTAATCTCATAAAATTGCTTGGTGCATTAGTCAAACCAAAAGGCATAACCAAACATTTATATAATCCATATTTAGTTTTGAAAGCGGTTTTCCATTCATCTCCTTCTTTAGTCCTTATTTGATTGTAACCACTTTTCAAAATAATTTTGGAAAAGAAATAAGCACCATGCAATTCATCAAGAAAATCATTAAGTCTAGGTATTGGATACCTATGTTTAACGGTAATATTGTTTAAAGCTCTACAATCGGAGCACATCCTCCAAGAACCATCATTTTTTGGAACCAAAATTACCGGAACAGCACATGGACTCATGCTATCTCTTACCCATCCCTTACCAATGAGTTCTTCCACTTGTCTTTGGATCTCCTTGTCCTATAAGTTGGCCTATTAGGCAAAGAAGCTCCCTACATGAGATCAATTTGATGCTCAATTCCTCTCAATGGTGGCAACCTACTTGGAACACTTGATCGAAACACCTCTTCAAATTCCTGCAAAAGAGTTTTCACACTAGAAGGCAATTCAAAGTTGTCAAAAGTGTTAGTGGTCAAAACATAATTTTTGCAAATCAACAAGTATAGGAGTTGTTTTGAATGAAACAACCCTTTGACCTCTCCTTTTGTAGCTAGAAAATTCTCCCTCACTTCAAGTATTTCACTCATCTTTTTCCTCTCGTGTGTTTCCCTCTTTTTGTCCTCACTTTTTGAACTCTCAAGGGTTTGACTCTCTTTTTCTTTTTCTCTATTTTCTTGAAGAATTTTCTCTCTCATTTTTCTTTGA
Source organism: Glycine max (assembly GCF_000004515.6). Taxonomy (NCBI): domain Eukaryota; kingdom Viridiplantae; phylum Streptophyta; class Magnoliopsida; order Fabales; family Fabaceae; genus Glycine; species Glycine max. The sequence goes on along the minus strand of NC_038242.2, from coordinate 33,962,292 downwards.
TCCTTACACACTTCTTGTGGACTCAATGGTTTGAGCACTATCTTTTTTCCTTGATACGTGAAAGAGATCTTGTTGGTGAAACCATCATGATTAGCCCTCTTATCAAATTGCCATGGTCTCCCCAAGAGTAATCCATAGGAACAACATCACAAAGAAACTTATCATTGTACTTTCCAATGGAAATATCCAACTCCACTTGCTTCCTTACTTGCACCTCTCCATCCTCACTAAGCCATTGAAGCTTATACGGCCTAGGATGTGGTTTTGTGACTGAATTCAATTTAAACACAAGTCTTTCACTTGCCACATTGGTACAACTCCCTCCATCAATGATCACCATGCAAACTTTGCCATTGATCAAACATCTAGTGTGGAAAATGTTTTCTCTTTGACTTTCCTCCATAGACTTCAATTGATGACCAAGTAACCGCCTAATCATCAACAATTCTCCCTCCAGTGTTTTCTCCACTTCCTCCTCATCATCCTCACTCTCTTCTCCCTTTTCAACTTCAGACTCATTAATGTACTCTCCATCTCTAAGAATCATGGCTTTCTTGTTAGGGCACTCATATGCATAATGTCCCAAGCCTTGGCACCAAAAGCACTTCACATCCTGGCTCTTTTTTTAGGATTGTTCTTGGAATTTTGGAGGAGTTTTTGATGGTATAGGTGCTGCATTAGAGGTGGCAGCCCCTTCACTCTTGTCCTTCCAACTTGAAGAACCATAATTAGTGGAACTCCTTTTGGCCACACCTTTCCTCTTCAATTGTTGCTCTACTCGAATTGTTTTGTGAAGCAAATCCTCCATTTCAACAAATTCCTACAGCTCAACAACATCATGTATATCACTATTTAAACCATTGAGAAATCTAGCCATAGTTACCTCTTCATCCTCTTCTATCTTGGCTTGAATCATGAGCACCTCCATTTCTTTATAGTATTCCTCAACACCTTTGCTACCTTGGGACAACTTTTGAAGTTTGAATTTTAAGTCCCTAGTATAGCTTGCTAGCACATACCGCTTCCTCATGATCTTTTTCATCTCAACCCAAGTTTCCACTAAAGACTCCTCATTTCTAGCTCTCTCCCTTTGAAATTTGTTCCACCACACAAGAGCATAATCCGAGAATTCCGTGGCTGCTAGCTTCAATTTTTAGGCCTCCTCATAGGTGTTACATAAGAAGATATGCTCTATCTTGAGCTCCCACTCCAAATATGCCTCCAGAGCACTTTTGCCTTTAAAGGGAGGAATGTTGAGCTTGACTCCTTCAATTTGGTTTGGCCTTGGATAACCACCATTTCCTCCTCTTCTTTAATCCTCATGACGTTCACGATTCTCTAATCGCTCAATTCTTTCATACAACTCCTCGTTGTTCTCTCTCAATAGTCTTTGCATTTAAGCATTGAGAACATCCAAAAAGAATCTTTGTGCCCTATCCAATTGATATTCACCACCACCTGACATGTTCAAAATAAAAATAATAATAGTTATAAAGAAAATAGAACCTCACCACGCTCAAGTGTATCTCTCAAATATGGCTTTTTTTTTAATTTTGTACACTCTTGCCTTTTTCCACTCTAGAATTCTCCTTGAGTTCTAAAGCAATTCAAGAGAAAGTTTACACAAAGTTCAACCACCAATTTGTGACAAGGAAAAGGCTTAGGGTTAGGCTAACAAAGGCTTAAAACATGGACAAAAAATTCCAGCAACTACACAATGGGATTTTTTTTATGGAATTAAACTTCATAATTTGGTAATTCAAACCTTCTAACAACCAATTATATTACCTTCAAGAATTTTTGAAAGCTATTATAGCATGAACTATTCAGCCCAAATATATTTTTTTTTAAAATAAGTTTCTGCCTTTTTTTTAACAAGAAATTAAAGGCCTAATTTTTGCAATGGTTTGGCCTCATTAAAAAAATAGCATGAACAAGGTAATATAAAATCGCAAGGAAGAAATTAGAAGGATGATACCAAGAAATTTCAGCCTAAGCAATCTTGAAAAACCCTTGAACCGGAGCTCTGATAACCAAAATTATGTAAACCCATTTGCACAATGTTTGAGGATGGATCTTTAAAGGTTGTTCTTTTTTTTATGAAATTCAGAAAATGGAATGGATAAAGAGAATGAAGAAGGTGGTTGGAAGAATCACTCCTCCAGAATTGGTGTCACGCACAAGGTGGTGTTCCTTGATAAACCAATTTCTTGAATCACTCAAGTAACTAAGAGATTCACTCTCACACTTTAGAAGGTGATTAAAACTCAATTCAAGGTCTGTTTTTTATTAGAAAATGTGCAACCCATAAATAGGAATGGCATCAAGTTGGTTACACAAGTGAGAAGATGAAATGATCACCAATAACAACAATTGATGGTGTCATTATACCTAATTAAAACTAAAATTAAGACAAATGATCACCAATAACAACAATTGATACCTAATTAAACTAGAATTAAGACACAAAAACATGTGGAAAAATGCTTAGCTCTTGGTCAGCCAAGAGTGACGCAATCCTACCCCCGAAGGGCATTGGATAGAAGACTCCAAGAAGATTGGGCCAAAGATGCAAGAGAAGGCCCTAGGGTTCTCATGAGCCTTAGGGTAGATTTCTGAGCCCATGGGCCAAGGTTGGGTCCAATTATCTTTGTACATATTAGACTAGGATGTCATTATATTTGGTCCTTGTATTTAGGGCTCCATATTGTAGGTAGGGTATCCTAGAAATATAGGAATTTTCAGCCCTTGTATTTTAGGGCACCTAGACTAGTTTTTGTATTAGGGGTAGTTTTGTAATTTCGCATGCACTAAGTGGATATTTGATGTGTGTGGTTGGAAATAAATTTAATTGAATTGGTAGAAGCCCAATCCAATTAAATTTTAGAGGGGGAGGTGAGCATTTGCTTACTACACCCCATTGCCACATCATATAGTCACACTTTGTGCATGTCCTTCATGCTTTTCATGCCTCATGACACCTAAGCACACTTAGTGGAGAATCTTGGAATTGATCTTGGATTAGTGGGCTGAACCATAACTAAAATTCACTAATCATAATTAGTGAAATTTTGGCTCCAAAGTTTGGCTCCACAAATTCAATTTCAAATTCAAGTGAAATTTGAATTTCCCTCCAATTTTGTGTGACACTTAGGCTATAAATAGAGGTCATGTGTGTGCATTTTTTTCAACTTTGATCATTTGAATATTAAAATTCAGATTTCAAAGCTCATTTAGAGCACAAAATTTCGTGCTCTTCTCTTCCTCTCCCTTCATTCATCTCCTTCTTCCTCCAAGCTCTTATCCATGGCCTCCTATGGTGGTGAGCTTCTTCTAGACTCATCTTCTCCTTGAAGTGGCGTGTCCTCTCTCTCTTCCTTTCTTCATTCCGCTGCCATTCATCTTCCAAGAAGCAAAGGAATCCATTGATGAAGAAGATCCTAGGCCTACAAGCTCCAATGGAGCTTGCATCATGTGGTATCAGAGCATCTTCATCTAGGTGATGTTCTTTTGCTTCCTCTATCTTTTTGTTCGGTGAATTCTCTTTAATTCCTTGTTCTTCATCTTATTCTCCTTGTATATCCTCCATTGTCTTGTGGTTTGGTGCTGTTTAGAGTAGATTCAAAAAAATAAACCGATTAAATCTTAGATTTACACTTGTTCTTGCATTTCTATGGTTCAAATTTTGTAGATCTACTTTTGAATCATGTTTTTTGTGTTGATTTTAGGTTCTATCATTTTTCATTCATAATATTCTTGTGCTAAACCTTTAGATCTAAATTTTCTTCCAAAATATTGATTAGAAAAAAAAAACACAAAAATCTAAGTGTAAATCACTTAATCCATGTTGTCTTAGAGTCATGTTTAGTCATAGTAATTGTCACATTATGTTCTAAGTTTGTGTTGAATTTTTATTTTGTTGATTGAATTCTAGATACATTTGTTCATGTATTCTTGTCATTCTTAGCCTATCTTTTGAATTTTGAGTCTAATTCATGCATGTTATTTAGTTCATAACATGTTCTAAATCAATTCCTAGAAGTAGTCTTGTTCTTGAACTTTTTTTTTGTTTTCTAAGTTTCCTACATGATGCCTATGATGAAGTTGAGTTGTGGTGCTGAGTTGTGGCTGGATTTGTGAATCAAATAAGTCTTAAGCTCTCTTGAATTGTGTTATTCAAGATAATTGAGCATAAGTAAACACAAATTGTAACTATCCAAGCCTTAAGCAACATAAACACTACTCTTGATTTCTAGGTTGAAATCGCTGGTGCTGGCAGCTTGAACATACAAAATTGTATAAATTAATGGGAATTGTTCACTACGAGTTTTGAGCTGAAATTTTTACTGAATTTTCTAGACATCTGGACAAAAAATATAAAAAAATAACCAAGCGATTTGGATTAAAGGAAAAAATAAGAAAAATCGCACAAGTTGGCAGAAAAATCAGTGTTCAGGAAAAAAAAACTGAAAGGAAAGTGTGCTTGTTGTTTTGGCTCAAAAATTTGTTCTATAATTGGTGCCTATTTTATACCAATCCTAGTTCTGAAATTTAAATTGAAAATTATTGTGAAAACAAGTGCCAAAACTAGAGGTTTCTTGAGTCTTTTTTTTTTGTTTTTCTACTCTACTCTAGAGCCATTCTAGGTTTCTCTTTGAGTCCTAACTTGCTTTTTTTGTGCTTTTCATTGCTTTAATTGTTGAATAATCCTTGAAAATTTGTCTTGTTAAAACTCTATTGGTTTAGCTTTCATTTCATTTTTTTTTTGGTCTTTGGTTATTGCTTGTCTCTTTTTTTCCTTGTTTGTGAGTTGCCATATAGGGAATTGGAAAGGAGGATTGGTGCCATATCTTGAAGAATTTGAGTCAAGAAGAAAGGGGCCAACCACCTTAAGAGCTATTGGACTAATAAGCACTCCAAATTGAGTGAAACACTAAAGAGAGAATAGCCACCACAATTGAGGACTTTTTTTTTCTTTGTAATTTTGTAATTGGCAATTTGCTTTGCTTTCAAATTTTGTAACAAAAATACCTTTCATTGGAAGTAAGTTGGGAGCCTCCGCTAGGTCACCCTACTTCCATTTGTGTGTAATAATTTTAGGCAATTTTCCCTTAGGATAGTGAGTGTTTTGTTGGGAACCTTAAATGAGGTCATCCAAACACTCTTAGGATCCGCCTACTTTGCATTTCTTGCACTTTAATTTCTTGCTTACTTTTATAGCTTATTTCTTTTACCCTCCATTGTCAAACCGCCTAGATAGCTTGTCTTTTACCAATTAGTTTTTACCTTATCTTTCACACCTCTTTTAGTGTTTATTTTGGCTAGTTTCAACCATAGTTTCTTTTACCTTTTGTTTTCAAACCCCCAACAAGAAAGAACCATAACTTAGGAACCAACATGAGTCTTCATTCTTCATCTAGTGTTAATGGTGAGGGTTCTACTCCTAAGGACCCCTTGTATAAGATATTAGATGAGTTGAGATCCCTTAAGTTGTGGAAAGAAAAACAAGAGAGAAAAGAAAAAGGTAAAAAAAGAGTGGAAGAAATAAGTCAAGATGAAAGAGAGAAAATAAGAGAGGAAGAAAGAAGAAAATAATGAAAGAAATGAAAAGAGAAAAACATGCCTCCTATAGTAGTCATGACTCTTTCAAGAGTTTAAGTGAAGAACTTAGCGACTATTATAGAGGGCGTCATAGTTCACATACTAAACATCACTCCCAAAGAAGAGAAAAGGATAGAAGGCCTCAAGAGGTTAACATTAGCCTCCCATATTTCCACGGAAAAGATAATGTTGAGGCCTACTTAGATTGGGAAATGAAGGTTGAACAACTCTTTGCTTGCCATCATATTAGCGAAGAGAGAAAAGTTCCATTGGCTACCCTTAGCTTTCAAGGGTATGCCCTCTATTGGTGGACTTCCCTTGCTAAAGAACGAAGGATTCATGGGGATCCTCCAGTAGAGTATTGGAATGATCTTAAGAGTGCCCTTAGGAAGAGGCACATTCCCTCCTACTATGAAAGGGAGCTTATGGACAAGCTCCAAAGGCTTAGACAAGGGAGTATGAGTGTTGAAGAATATAGACAACAAATGGAACTACTCCTTTTAAGAGCTGGACTTAGGGAGGAGGAAAGAACAAGCATAGCTAGATTCCTTAGTGGGCTCAATATGGAAGTGAGGGACAAGGTTGAACTCCTTCCATATAGGGACCTAGATGAGCTAGTCCAACTTTGTATAAGAGTGGAGCAACAACTTAAAAGAAAGCCTTCTTCAAAATCTTATGGCTCTCCCTCTTATCCAAGGAAGGACCAAGCCCATGGAATTTTAGGGGCTGCACCTTCAAAACCCAAGGAAGATAAGGGTAAGACCATAGAGAAATACACCCTTAAGACTGGTTCCCAAGAAAGGACTAGCAACATTAAATGCTTCAAATGTCTTGGGAGAGGTCACATTGCCTCTCAATGCCCCACAAAGAAAACCATGATCATGAGGGGTCAAGACATTTATAGTAGTCAAGAGGAGACTACTTCTTGCCCTTCCTCTAGTGGAAGTGAAGATGAAGTAAGGGGTGAAGAGTCTAGTGAGGAAGTCTACCCCCATGAAGAAGGTGACCTCTTAATGGTTAGAAGGCTCCTTGGAGGTCAATCTTGTGATCTATCTCAATCCCAAAGAGAGAACATCTTTCATACAAGATGCAAAATTTTAGATAAAACTTGTTCTCTCATTGTGGATAGTGGATCTTGTTGCAATTGTTGTAGCACAAGATTAGTTTCCAAGTTGAACCTCACTATCATTCCCCACCCAAAACCTTATAAACTTCAATGGCTCAATGAGCAAGGGGAAATGATAGTTAACCAACAAGTGAAGGTACCTTTCTCCATTGGGACATATAAGGATGAAGTTAATTGTGATATAGTTCCCATGGAGGCAGGACATATTCTTTTAGGAAGGCCGTGGCAATTTGATAGGAATATCATTTATAATGGCCTAACTAATGAGATTACCCTCACCCATCTTGGCACTAAATTTGTGTTGCATCCTCAAACACCTTCATAGGTGGCCAAAGATCAACTAACTATGAAAGATAAGAGGGATGAGGAAGAAAAATTAGAAAAACAAAAGAAAAAGAAGGATAGTAAGGCCTTGTCTTCAAAGGCCAAGGGGAAGGAAAAGGAGGAAAAGGATTTCTCCAAGAATATTGTTAACAAGGAAAATCATTTTGCAACAAAATGTGATATTAAAAGAGCACTCCTTCTTAAAAAAAATTTCTACCTTCTCCTATCAAGGGAAACATCCCTTAGCACCACCATACCTCTTGAGCTTGAGGTTATTCCTCAAGTAAAGGAGTTGTTGGATGAGGATTTGGTTCGCGAGAGCTTAAATCCTTGTGCTTTGTTGGTGTCTAAAATAGGTATTATTAGGCACCAAATCCCTATGATAGGTGGTATCATGAATGTGTTGAGTGGTGCAACACTCTTTTGTAAAATCACTCATGCACCCAACATCTTCATCATTTGTGTACATAGGAACTCATTAGGTAGGTTTGTTCTTATTTTTTGTTTCAATGCAAACCTAGGTGCTCATGTGGGACACCTTAGGTTTGTCGTAATTTTTTGTAGGAATAATCAACATGAAAATAATGAAAAAGGTATGTTTTATTCCATTACTTTCCTTAACTTTTTAAATAGTGATCAAGGGCTTCCCATGGACCCTAAGAGAATAAAGGTCATTCCTGAGTGGCTTACTCCACCAAGTATAAGAGAAATTTGGGGCTTCAATATCTTAACAAACTTTTACAAAAGGTTTGTCCCATATTTTTCTATACTTGTAGCACCACTCATTGAGTTGGTGAGGAACTATATTCTCTTATGGGAAGATGACCAGGAAAGGGGTTTCAAGTCCTTACCGTACTCTAACATACCCAACATCACTAATACATATGCTTTTATTCTTTTTACAGGTGTTGAGGGAAAAATTAATGACTTTCAAGAACCTCTGGATTTGAGGTCAAATCATTTTCAAGGGGGAGGGAATGATGCAATCCTACCCCCCAAGGGCATTGGATAGAAGACTCCAAGAAGATTGGGCCAAAGATGCAAGACAAGGCCCTAGGGTTCTCATGAGCCTTAGGGTAGATTTCTGAGCCCATGGGCCAAGGTTGGGTCCAATTATCTTTGTACATATTAGACTAGGATGTCATTATATTTGGTCCTTGTATTTAGGGTCCATATTGTAGGTAGGGTATCCTAGAAATATAGGAATTTTCAGCCCTTGTATTTTAGGGCACCTAGACTAGTTTTTGTATTAGGGGTAGTTTTGTAATTTCACATGCACTAAGTGGATATTTGATGTGTGTGGTTGGAAATAAATTTAATTGAATTGGTAAAAGCCCAATCCAATTAAATTTTAGAGGGGGAGGTGAGCATTTGCTTACTACACCCCATTGCCACATCATATAGTCACACTTTGTGCATGTCCTTCATGCTTTTCATGCCTCATGACACCTAAGCACACTTAGTGGAGAATCTTGGAATTGATCTTGGATTAGTGGGCTGAACCATAACTAAAATTCACTAATCATAATTAGTGAAATTTTGGCTCCAAAGTTTGGCTCCACAAATTCAATTTCAAATTCAAGTGAAATTTGAATTTCCCTCCAATTTTGTGTGACACTTAGGCTATAAATAGAGGTCATGTGTGTGCATTTTTTTCAACTTTGATCATTTGAATATTAAAATTCAGATTTCAAAGCTCATTTAGAGCACAAAATTTCGTGCTCTTCTCTTCCTCTCCCTTCATTCATCTCCTTCTTCCTCCAAGCTCTTATCCATGGCCTCCTATGGTGGTGAGCTTCTTCTAGACTCATCTTCTCCTTGAAGTGGCGTGTCCTCTCTCTCTTCCTTTCTTCATTCCGCTGCCATTCATCTTCCAAGAAGCAAAGGAATCCATTGATGAAGAAGATCCTAGGCCTACAAGCTCCAATGGAGCTTGCATCAAAGAGGCAGCCACAAGCCTAGAGTTTCCATCTTATTAAACCTTAATTTCTTTAAATTAAAACAAGCCCATAGGTGGTGAAAATCAAAAGAGAATTGACATCCACTTTAACACAAGTTTGGGCCTTTATTTCAACTAACAAAATGCTAATAAAACCACTCAACAAAGGTGGCACCCTCTACTCTTCTTGGAACATGGTGCAATTGACAATCCGAAGCTTCTCCACTTGTAACTTGGGCCTAAATTCAAATAGCATGGTTAACACTTGTTGAAGAGCTTCCTTAGCCTTCTTTATTTTAGCCTTTGGCATAGGCCCTCCAAGTCCTTCTAAAGGTTCCTTGCCCTTAGTCCTTGTCATGTCCTCATCAAACACTGTATAGTGCAGGATTATTGTGTTAGTTTGGCTAACATAGTGTGTTTATATATATATATATATATATGTGTGTGTGTGTGTGTGTGTGTGTGTGTGTGTGTGTGTGTGTGCATGCAGGATATTGGTGTGGGAAGATTGTTTCTGCAATTTTGCTGCCTGAGAAACACCTGAAATTAACTCTGGTGATTGTTCTACCCCATCTGCTTATGGGAACTGTCAATTTTAGCCCTACGAAGGGCTTCAACCGGAGCTCTTCTTCAACATGTCACATTAGATCTATAACTATGGAAAAGGTATGCTATGTTAATCAACATTAATTTACTTGTGTCACATTTCTCTTGTTTTGCTCTTCAAAGATGTTCATCAAAGCAAACAGGTTATAGGTTATGATGGAAGCTTGCTTGTGAAGCTTCTATGGAGGCTGGATCTTTGAGCTTCAATGGGGTCCTTTAATGGTGATTTTCCACCATGGAGATGCAGCGGAAGACAAAGGAAAGGAGGTGAGAGGAGGCGCCATCCATTAAGGAATAAGCCATGGAAGAAGGAGCTTCACCACCAAGATGAGCCTTGGATAAGAAGCTTGGAGAGGATGCTTCAATGGAGGAAAAGAAAGAGGGAGAGAAAGAGGGAGGGGGAGCACGAAATTGAAGGAAGAAAAAGGGAGAGAAGTTGAACTTTGAGTTGTGTCTCACAAGACTCTCATTCATCAAAGTTACAAAAAGTGTTACACATGCTTCTATTTATAGACTAGGTAGCTTCCTTGAGAAGCTTTCTTGAGAAAACTTCCTTGAGAAGCTTCTTTGAGAAAACTTCCTTGAGAAGCTAGAGCTTAGCTACACACACCCCTCTCATAACTAAGCTCACCTCCTTGAGAAGCTTCCTTAAGAAGATTCCTAAAGAAGCTAGAGCTTAGCTACACATACCTCTCTAATAGCTAAGCTCACCTCCTTGAGATGAGAAGCTAGAACTTAGCTACACACCCCCTATAATAACTAAGCTCACCCCCATGACAAAAAACATGAAAATACAACAAAAAAAAAAGTCCTTACTACAAAGACTACTCAAAATGCCCCGAAATACAAGGCTAAAACCCTATACTACTAGAATGGCCAAAATACAAGGCCCAAACGAAGGAAAACCAATTCTAATATTTACAAAGATAAGCGGGCTTATACTTAGCCCATGGGCTCGAAATCTATCCTAAGGCTCAAGAGAACCCTAGGGCCATCCCTTGGATCTCTAGCCCAATCTACTTGGAGTCTTCTACCCAATGCCCTTGCGAGATAGGATTGCATCATTCCCTCCATCTTGGAAAGGATTTGACCTCAAATCCCGAGGTTCTTCATACTCTGGGCTCCTTCCCTCAACACCTGTAAAAAGAACAAAAGCATATGTATTAGTGGTGTTTGGAATGTTGAAGTAAGGTAAGGTCCTAAAACCCATTTCCTGGGCATCTTCCCATGAAGGAACATGGTTTCTCACCAACTCAATGAGTGGTGCTACAAGTATAGAAAAATATGGGACAAACCTTTTGTAAAAGTTTGTTAAGTCATGGAAGCCCCAAATTTTTCTTATACTTGGTGGAGTGGGCCACTCAGGAATGACCTTTATTCTCTTAGGATTCATGGGAACCCCTTGATCACTATTTGAAAAATTAAGAAAAGTAACGCAATAAAACATACCTTTTTCTATATTTTCATATTGATTATTCCTACCAAAAAGTATGACAAACCTAAGGTGTCCCATATGAGTACCTAAGTTTGTATTGAAACTAAAAATAAGAATAAACCTACCTAATGGGTCCCTATGTACATACACCATGAAGATGTTAGGTGTACGAGTGATTTTACAAAAGAGGGTTGCACCACTCAAAAACATTCATCATACCACCTATTTTAGGGACTTGGTGCCTAATAATACCTATTTTGGGCACCAACAAAGCACAAGGATTTAAGCTCTTGCGAACCAAACCCTCATCCAACAACTTCTTTACTTGAGGAATAAACTCAAGCCCAAGAGGTGTGGCAATGCTAGCAAGTGCCTTTTTAAAAAAGAGAAAATGTGGAGGTTGTCTAAGAGGGAAAGTTTCTTTAATGTTTGTCTTTATTGTAAAATGAGTTTCCTTCTTAGCTAAACTCTTGGAGGAGACACTTACCTCCTTACACTTCTCTTTAACCACTAATGGTTGTCCTTCTTCTTGGGGGTAGATTTCTTCACTAGATTCTTCCCCTTTTGCTTTTTCACTTTCACTAGAGGAAGGTGAAGTAGTAGCCTCATCTTGGCTACTATAAATGTCTTGGCCTCTCATAATCATGGTTTTTTTGGTGGGGCATTGAGAAGTAATGTGTCCTCTTCCAAGACATTTAAAGCACTTTATAGAGCTAGTTTTCTCTTGCATACTAGCCTTAGGGGCTTTCTTTTCTATTGTCTTCCCCTTATCATCTTTGGGCTTAGAAGGTGTAACCCCTAAGATACCTTGACCTTGGTCTTTCTTTGGATAAGAGTGAGAGCCATAAGATTTTGAAGTAGACTTCTTTTTAAGTTGTTGCTCTACCCTTATTTCCCAATCTAAGTTAGCCTCTACATTGTCCTTCCCATGGAAGTATGAGAGTTTAATGTTAGCCTCTTGAGGCTTTCTTTCCTTTTCTCTTCTATGGGAGTGAGGTCTAAGATGTGACCTATGCCTTCCTTCGTAATAGTCACGAAGTTCTTCACTTAGGCTTTTGCAAGAGTTATGACTACTATAGGAGGCATGTTTTTCTCTTTTCATTTCTTTCATTATTTTTCTTCTTTCTTCCTCTCTTATTTTCTTTCTTTCATCTTATTTTCTTCTTTCTGAAAACCAATTCTAATATTTACAAAGATAAGCGGGCTTATACTTAGCCCATGGGCTCGAAATCTACCCTAAGGCTCAAGAGAACCCTAGGGCCATCCCTTGGATCTCTAGCCCAATCTACTTGGAGTCTTCTACCCAATGCCCTTGCGAGATAAGATTGCATCAGGTTAATTAATCATGTCTAATGGAGCAGGTTGATAGGAAAAGTGGCGGCAGATCACAGCCACAAGTGGATATACAAAGAGGCTAATGATGAAGAAATCAACTTCTTGACAGCATGGCTTATTTTTAAGACACAAGTGGATATACACAAATTCTAGCTAGATGACATTGTTTGTATCTGAAACTTCTAGCTGATTTTCAAGACCTGACAATTGTTCTTCTCTTTTATTTGGGAGAGGGGGTATGCACAAGTTTATTTTCTTCCTATTGTAAAACATGTCTAGAAATTTTCACTCCTATTTCTTAATTTACCTATTCAGGTCTGTGACAAATGTCCAAATGTTAAATATGAAAGAGATGGTCATTTCATCACTGTTGATATTAAGAAAGGCATTCAAGATGGGCAGGTAATCTTTCAGCAAAGTTTATATATAAAAACTAAGCAATGGGAAATAATGAATAGTATCATGTCTTACATCCCTTTTTATATAAGCTCATCTCTATAAGGTGTGAGGCATAGTCTCAAGCCACAAAATAAGGTTTAGAATGTGTATATACAAGGAAGGATAGCAAGTTGGTTTTGGTAGTTAACACAATTTGTTACAGCAACAGTTAGTTATAAATTTGAGTTAAGGTAGTAGTTGTGAAGAATAGGAACAGTTGGACTACTTGTTAGCTAACTGAGTTAATCAGTTTTGAAGGGCCACTACTACCTTGAGAGTTTTATCTCCTTGTATCTACACATAACTGAATTAACAGAATTTTTCATCTGTGTCTTTATTCATCACTTTCTTTCCAATTTTCGGTCTTCACATCTAGTTTAGGTTCTTATCACAAGGTAAGTCAAATCTTGTCCATCTAAATTCTGAAGACACTAGGACTCCATTGGATAATAAAATTGGAATTAAGATATAATTAATGAGTCTGATCTTAACTCTATTAGAGTTTGAATTGATTCGAAATCATTATCATACACCATTGTATGTTTGAATTGTACTCTGAATTTTATAAATTCCGTTCTACGATTTCACTTCAATTTCAACCCTAAATCCTGCAAGAATTACAATGTGTGCAAAGTTGTACATTTATTTATTTATCAACATTAAAAATAAGGGGAAAAGACCATCAAACACATTTTTAGAGTTTTCTGATGACCATTAGAGCGCAAACAGGACAGTGGCTCAATGTAGGCTAGCACAAGAAAATTTGGATTTCACTATTGAAAATATGGGTGCACATGAAAAGATAAAATGTAACTGTTTTAACTATTTAACACATATGAGTACATGCATCAAATCTGATTGAATGATGTCATCATTCGTTGTATATCGATTAGTGGAGCCGTTTGTTGCTAGAAAAAAATAAAGTGTTCGAGCAGGGGTTGGTTATCCAAAAAAAATGTTTTCTTTGCTTGTCTGCTTGAAATAGAGAGATCTATATAGACAGAGCTCATGGAAATAGAAATAGAGAAGTTAAGGGATTGTTTTAAGTGCATCAAATTCTAATTTTTGAAGAAATACCAAGATGTAGAAGGCCAATTTCCGTTTTGAAAGGGTGTTTTAGATTAAGCTGAAAACACAAATTAAGGTGGTGTTTGAAGGAAATGATGAAAACACCAACGTGTTGTTTTCGTCGTCTCCTTTATAAAATTTGGAAATATGAATCTAAATGAAGGCATGTTCAATTTTTGTTATTAATAAATAAATATCAACCGAAAATGAAAAGAAAAGTCAAACCAAATACCCCTAAAATTGTATGGACTTGCTTGGTGCAATAAAAATGTGCTAAGGAATGTATTTTGTTTCAATTTCATCACAAAAATTTATTTACTTTTCCTAACCATGAAAGTTGAGCAGAAAACCATTTTGCATCCTCTCCAATCAACGAGTACTCAACGAGAACAAATCAAAAGCTTTCACTCCATTTTCACACCCTCTATTTTGTCATAATGGTGTGCTAATTGTTGGACATTTTAGTGTAATTGATCTCTTTATTATGTTAAAATAAGAGTGCACGCTTGTTTTAATGTAATAACGAGATGTTCGGTTTAGGCAAATTTTGGAAGTTACATGAAAGTTACTAAAACTTCCATCAACGGTTGGAAGTTACTAAAACTTCCATCAACGGTAGTTTTTAAAAAGAAATAACTTCCATCAACCACCAAAAACCACCTATTCTTTGATCATAAATAATCATTCTGGTTCAGAAAGCATAACGGGTGACAAAACATACAAGACCAAAACAAAACTCTTGAATTATAATCTTCTGATTTTATCCGATTGAACAATTTTGGTTGAACCCCGAAATTTGATTCAATCTGAAAGTGTTATACACGACTTCAGATTTATCCAGTATCATCTCGATTTTCAAAATAACCAACAAAAGATTGAATCAAATCTTTCGAGATGACGAACAATAGTTCGAAGATGACAAGCAAGTTTGCGAAGTTGGACAAGTTTGAAGGGCAGGATTTCAGAAGATGGCAGAAGAAGATGCACTTTCTCTTGACAACATTGAAGGTGGTGTATGTGCTGAGTACACCGATGCCGGTGTTTATGGAAGACGAAACTCTGGATCAAGCAAGGAAGCGTTCGAAATGGGAGAACGACGATTACATTTATCGTGGACACATTCTGAACGGTATGTCTGACTCTCTCTTTAATATTTATCAAAATGTTGAGTCTGCTAAGGAATTATGGGACTCTCTTGAATCCAAGTATATGGAAGAAGATGCTTCAAGTAACAAATTCTTAGTTAGTAATTTCTTTAATTACAAAATGATTGATTCGAGGCCTGTTATGGAACAATATAATGAAATGCTGCGGATTTTGGGTCAGTTTACTCAACATGATTTGAAAATGGATGAATCCATTGCAGTTTCATCTATAATTGATAAACTGCCTTCTTCTTGGAAAGACTTCAAGCATACCTTGAAACATAAGAAGGAAGAGTTGACTCTGGTTCAACTCGGTAGTCATTTCATGATTGAGGAGTCGCTGAGGGCTCAGGAAATTGACAAAGTCAATGATAAAAACGTAGCAGGTTCCTCTTCCGTTAATATGGTAGAGGAAAGTGGAACAGTTAAGCAAAATTATAATGCTAAAGGTAACAAACGCAAATTTCAAGGAAATAAGAACAAAGGTCCAAACAAACAGACAAAATTGTCATGTTGGAAGTGTGGGAAACCTGGTCATTTAAAGAGGGATTGTCGGGTGTTCAAAGGAAAGAAGAAGGCTAGTCCAAGTGGGTCTAATGATCCTGAAAAGCAACAAGGATGATGACGTTGCTTGGTGGTTTGATTCGGGAGCAACAAGCCATGTGTGCAAAGATCGTCGTTGGTTCAAGGAATTTAGACCAATCGATGATGGCTCTATTGTGAAGATGGGCAATGTTGCAACTGAACCAATCCTAGGATTAGGTTGTGTGAATTTAGTTTTTACTTCCGAAAAAAGTTTGTATTTGGATAATGTCTTATTTGTACCTGGTATTTGTAAGAACTTATTGTCTGGTATGGTTTTAAATAATTGTGGTTTCAAGCAAGTACTTGAAAGTGACAAGTATATCTTGTCAAGACATGATTCGTTTGTCGGATTTGGTTATCGTTGTAATGGAATGTTTAAATTAAACATTGATGGTCCTTTTGTTCATGAATCTGTTTGTATGGCCTCGTGTAGTTCTATAACTAATATGACAAAATCAGAAATTTGGCATGCTAGATTAGGACATGTTCATTACAAAAGATTAAAAGATATGTCAAAAACAAGTATGATTCCTCCTTTTGATATGAACATTGAAAAATGAAAAACTTGCATGTTGACCAAGATCACTAGGAAACCTTTTAAGGATGTTAAAAGTGAGACTAAAGTCTCAGACCTTATTCATAGTGATTTGTGTGATTTGCATGCTACTCCATCATTAGGTCATAAAAAATATCCTGTTACTTTTATTGATGATGCATCAAGGTATTGTTATGTATATTTATTAAATACAAAAGATGAAGCTCTTGATAAATTTAAAATTTATAAGAAAGAGGTAGAACTTCATCAAAATGGGCTAATCAAAACTCTTCGTACGGATAGGAGAGGTGAGTATTATGATCCGGTTTATTTTCAGTCTATTAGAATAATACATCAAACTACAACTCCCTATACACCACAACAGAATGGTGTAGCCGAAAGGAAGAATAGAACCTTGAAAGAAATGGTGAATTCCATGTTATCCTATTCGGGTTTAAGTGAAGGATTTTGGGGTGAGGCTATGTTGACAGCCTGTTACTTGTTGAACTGAATTCCTAACAAAAGGAATAAGGTTACCCCATATGAACTTTGGCTAAGGCATATAGTCAAGTGTATAATGGGAAGTCTAGACACTTGGGTGTTAGACACAACATGGTTCGGGAGTTAATCATGCATGGTGTGATAGCAGTGGAGTTTGTGAGAACTCAGCATAATTTGGTCGATCATTTAACCAAAGGGTTAAGTAGAGATCTCGTGAAAAGGTCGGCTGTGGGATTAGGATTAAAGTCCATCTGAAATCTCTTATGTTAAGATACCCAATTCCCATCTAATATGACATTAGGTGCTGAATTCAATGTGAAAAGCTTAACATGTAGAGATTGGAACACATCATCGAAAGTATCCCAAAAGGAATGTGTTCGGTTCTGTAAGTTAAGGAGGTTGAAGTATAACTTCTCAATGGTTCTTTTGAAAAATTGCATTTGCAGGTGCAAGAAAGAAAAGGACTACCTATATAAGCATGAAGTTTAGCCGCTTCAAGAAGCTGGGACTTGGCTTTGATATGCTTATGAAGGATAGGGACACAGGCTAGTAAACTAGTGTCGAGCAAGAGTAATGTTATAAACTATTGTGCAGATTATCTTCATGTATTCATTATGAATAGAAAGGGTTCAATCCTTAGTGACACCCTGATATTCGAATATTTGAAACGTGTAATTTGCTAAGATGAAATTCAATCGTCACGATATTTCATCTATGCAGTAGTTTGTTGTATGTTATGACTTTGGTGATTTGATCGGTAATTACACTAAAATGGGGGAGGTTTGTTGGACATTTTAATGTAATTGATCTCTTTATTATGTTAAAATAAGAGTGCACACTTGTTTTAATGTAATAACGAGATGTTTGGTTTAGGCAAATTTTGGAAGTTACATGGAAGTTACTAAAACTTCCATCAACGGTTGGAAGTTACATGGAAGTTACTAAAACTTCCATCAACGACAGTTTTTAAAAAGAAATAACTTCCATCAACCGCCAAAAACCACCTGTTCTTTGATCATAAATAATCATTCTGGTTCAGAAAGCATAACGGGTGACAAAACATACAAGACCAAAACAAAACTCTTGAATTATAATCTTCTGATTTTATCCGATTGAACAATTTTGGTTGAACCCCGAAATTTGATTCAATCTGAAAGTGTTATACACGACTTCAGATTTATCCAGTATCATCTCGATTTTCAAAATAACCAACACTAATTGTTAGTGAAGGAAGCTTGCTAAAAGCATCCCCCTTTTCAAATTTAAATTTGCATCATTAGTGGTGCAGTTGAGTCACCAGCTTTTGTCCTTTTACAGGAAGTGCTATTTTTTGAGGATGGTGAGCCCATAATTGATGGAGAGTCTGGAGATCTAAGGGTTAGTAACTTAGTTTTTTCATGTTTTTATAACAACTGTTTTGTATGCATGGTAACGTGCAGTTTGCTTACATTATATATGGTATTTTGAGCAGTTTCGTATCCGCACAGCAGCCCATGACCTCTTCAGAAGGGAAGGCAATGACTTGCACACCACTGTCACTATAACACTGGTAAACATTACAATAATTCGCAACTTTGTATTGTTATCAAATATCAATTGCATGATCTGTACTATGTTCCTAGCTATATTGGACAGGTTCAAGGCATGTAACAGTAGACTAACAGTATTTTTTTTTGCGTAGGAAAGTATACTAATCTATTCGAGGAATTAAAACATTTTGTGATTTTGAAAAACCATTAACTCGTCTGTTGTTGTTCTTAAAATTCTACGTGCATTTTTATTTTTTAAAATATATCTTCAGGTTCAAGCACTTGTCGGCTTTGAGAAGACTGTTAAACACCTAGATGAGCATCTGGTGGACATAAGGACCAAGGTGAGCATAAAGTAGCATTGTTGCAGGTCACATTGGAATTGATACGAAATTTAACTTCGTGTAAGAAAAGGCACATATCTGACAGACTTCTTTTGATCATTAGGGAATCACAAATCCAAAGCAAGTGACAAAGTTCAAAGGAGAGGGCATGCCAGTGCATATGAGCACAAAGAAAGGAGATCTTTACGTCACGTTTGAGGTTCTGTTCCCAAACTCACTAACAGAGGAGCAGAAAACAAATATAATAGCAATTATTGCTTAGAATACAGGATACGTGTTATTTTGAACATAGAAGACGACTAACTAATTGTCAATATTATCACTAAATCATTTAATAAATTTTTTACTTGAGCAACAAGAATTACTTTACATGTAATCAATTCAACAGATGTAAAGATGCAAAATTTAGATTTCTCCTTACTCAAAATATTTTTTTAATAGTATGTGTCTACTTTTAGTTTCAACTTTTAGTGTATAGTTTTATAAGTATTTCTCTCATTTTTATTTATAAGACTTAAGGTTCAGATAATGATTTGTCTTACAATCTATTCTCACTTATGTTATGAGTGTTTATCTTCTTCCCAAATGATGAGCTTTAACATATGTCAAATTATTATTGGTAGGGAACAAATGGAAAAGGAATAGTGGTTGTCTTGGGACAAAATTGCTATCGGTAAGGAGAATCGAGGGCTGAATTTTGGAAACCTTGGTGCCTTTAACTTGGTTGTGCTTGGGAAACAAGGGTGAAATTTTTTCTCTAACCCCAATGTTTTGGTGTCTACATTTCTCAAATCTAAACACTTTCCTAAGGGGGATTTTATGGGTTTGACTTTGGGTCATAAACCTAGTTTTTATTTCGTGAAACATTTGCTTAATATATATGGGTTTGAGGTGGAGAATAGGGGATGGTGAAGATATTAATATGTGGCAGCAGCCTAGGGTTAGAAGTGAGAATAACACAATGCATGATTAAACGATGAAGCCTTGACCTTTTGACCCCTCAAATTGAAAACAAACAAACACAATATCACAGATGTAACATTCCAATTTTTTTAAAATAAATTTAAAAAACTTTTTAGTAAATAAATAAATAAATATAGAGCAAATAATAGGCTGAATACTCTAGGTATAAATAGTAATGTTAAGTCAAGTGTCTCCTCTTCCCCTCATTTTCGTTTTTCTCTTTTCTCCACTCAAAATCTTTTCTTTTTCCCGGAACCCACCAAACCTGTTTCAAAAAAACAATGATCTTGGACTCGTTCATCGTTGGATCGTCGTGCAATTTGAGCACCACGTTCCTAACCCAATTTAGAGAATTCTCACCGTTGGAAATTTCGATATCATGTTTGAGCTGAGAGAAATACCTTTTTCATCATAGCCTTTTTCTTTCCCGTAGAAACCTAAAACGGTCTCAGTAAAATTATGATCCCGGTTTTGTTAACCGTTGGATTTTCATGAAATTTTAATATGTGGTTCGAGGTTCAGTTCCACACACCTTCACCATTGGGATGTGCGAGATAATAGTCACGTAGAGAGAAAAAGGAATCACACCAAGACAGTACAAGCAGAGGCTTCAATCCCTTCTCTGTCTCTCTGACGTTTGAGAACTTTATCGGAGCAATTAGAGGAAAAAAATGGGAGGAATGTCAGGGAACCGCTAGAGATGCTGCTATCGCTAGCTGAAGACACATGAGCCCGCTTAGAGGTAAGGGATGAGTTATTCACAATTGGGGATTAATGAGAACATGTGTAGGGATCCTTAGAGATATCAATTGGAATGAGTTTTGGGGTGTTTTTGCAATTTTCATTTTATCCTTATAATTATTACAGTGAATTATATTTGTTTGATGAATCAGTTGATGTCCCAATGAGAAATGATTGTGAGATTGATGTGTTCTTGTGTTGAGTGTGAACCCCTTAGAAAAAATTAAGCTCTTTTTATTAATGTAAATTATATTTTAAATAATATTATTCAATGACTTATTTTATACAAGTTATTATCTTGTTCTAATTTTTCTACGACGATGATCAACATGTTATGTGTATATAATTATTGTAATACTAGAATAATAAATTAAAGAAAATTGTAAGGTTAATGCCTAGTGGTAATTTCTTTTGATGTAATATTAAATTGTTATAGAAATCCTTTGATTAAAAATAATGTAGTTTAATTTACTATATACATATACATATATATGTTTTGTATCATGCAAATATTATTATTGTGTGATGTATATATGATCGAGTTATAAGGTGTAATAAGTTATTATAATGGTATTATAATATTATTGTGAAGATTGAGTAGTACAAAGTTGAATGTGTCAATTTGCGGAATACATGTAAAAATGAGATGGTTGATGTGATATTATGAGATGTTAAATTGTGGGCATGATATTTGATTGTGAATAAGTGTGTGTGTTTGACACTTGATGTGACAATAATTATATTATGAGCTATGAATTATACAATAATCCGACCAGTGTTATCTTGAGAAAAGCGTTAATGCACAGTGTTAAGAGAAAGTGTAGGTTTCCTATTCAGGAACCAGTGTTAAATTGTAGCACAATGTGTTAAACGTGTTTGAAACACGAGTGTGAGGTCGTGGGTATTGTATAATTCATGAGCAGTGCTTATAAATGAAATATGTGATGAATTGTGGAATAATATGTTGCCTTGAGATTATAATATTGTTATTGACATTGAGTAAAAGTGTAAAGTAGAACAAGTTTTGAATTGTGAGATACGTGAAAACATATGATGGTGGATTGTGACATTATGAGATGTGAAATTGTGAATAAGTGTGTGATTAACTCTTGATGTGACATTATTTGTGTTGTAAGCTGTGAATTGTACAATAACCCGACCAGTGTTATCTTGAGAAAAGTTTAAATGCGCAGCATTAAAGATAAAGTGTAGGTTTCCTATTTAGGAACCAGTGTTAAAGAGAAAGTGTAGGTTTCCTATTTAGAAACCAGTGTTAAATTGTAGCGCAATATGTTGAACGTGTTTAAAACACGAGTGTGAGGTCGTGAGTATTGTATAATTCACAAGCAGTGTCTGTGTGCTAAAATGATTTTAGGGGTTGGACCTGAATCAGGAGGGAAAGGCTCTGACGGACTCTTCGGAGTGTAGGCCTTGGGGGTCACCAGGTTTGAGTGCTCCTTTAAGCCTATGCTGATCCCATATGGTTGGAGCATTCTCGCAAAACATCGTGACCCTGACTGGTCTCCCTATGATCTTACTTAGTGAGAGTGACCTGACAAACCCATTGTGTGGTGTGTCGTGTTATGTACTCCTAAGCGCCCCAGGGTGGTTTTTCACTGACATGGTACCACATTGCATATAGGCTTGAGTCTTAGCATAACTGTCTCATGCGCTTGCTAATTATTTATTATGAAATTGAGGTGTCATTATGTCTTGATCAGAGCGTGTGATTCTTGTGTAATGTGATTGATGATTGAAAAGTGTGATTGATGGATGAAAAGTGAACTTTGAATGACAAAGTGGTGGAATTACGTGAATTACGTGTAAGTAAGTTTTATTTGGTTTATATGATGTGTATATCTAGTTGTCTTGTTTATCTATTAGTTAGGAATGTGATAACTCACTCCCAGTTTGTTGTTTGTGTTTGGATCCTGTGATGATCTTGAACTTTGTGTTCGGGGGAGCAGATGACTAGGTGAACTGCTTTAAGGAATATTTGCTGAAGGACGTCGGGACACAACGCTCTGATAAGATGTGACATTGGAATATAAGTTTTTATATTAATTTTATGATGCTAGTCTATTTTATTTCACCTCACTGATTTAACAAAATATTTTTGTAAATTTTGACGACCTTATTTTGAGCCAAATATGTTTTTAATGAGTTTTATTTGGTAATTGAAGTGAATGTAAACCTTTTACCCATGTGATTTTGTTTACCAATATATTTTTATATATCTTATTTAATTATATATGTCGGGGTAGAGGGTGTCACAACAGACAGCAAATTCAAATGGCACCGCAACACAAAGACATTACTGGAGTAAAATGCACTTACCTGTCTGATGGCGGCCGGAGGAGACACTCGGGACTCACAGGAACGAGACGCCAAATTGGGGCACCAGCTGTAGGACCGAGGACACAAACAACGCCAATTGCAACGTCGGGCAAGAGCTCTCAACACAGGGTGTTTGAGCCACCGTGAGAGGCACCAGATTAATTAATTAGGATAACAAAAACAAAGACGGTCCTTCAGCCAAAATAGTCTTCGTTTAAGTTTCCCATAATTACAAAAATGTCACGCACTAGCATTCTAAGACGGAATGCACGACATAAAAACAAAATACATTGCCCCTAATTATAAAAATGTCACTATGTCACATTCTAAAACGATTATTCAGTGCGTCATAGAAACAACGTTTTCCAGTAGTGTAACTTGTATGTTATTTCAATGTGGTCTTTTTTGTGCATTTGAAGATTATGATTGATTTTGTAGAATATACCAAATGGATGGCCTAAAGAAGTACTAAGTGATGTTGAAAACCTTAGAGAAGAAAAGATAGATGGTGTTTTGAATAAATTTCTAGAAGATTCAAAAGAGTTCATTAGAAACCAAAGGTTATTGGCCCTTAGTTGTGCCTACATGTACTATATCAAAAGTTGTTGGGCCTACACAAGGATTTTGGCCAAGAAGTACCCTTCATTTTGCATCAATGTTGTTCCTCCTGGCCATGTGAAAACAGATATAAACGACAATTCTGGTATGCTAGCACCTAATGAAGGTGCTGAAGCTATTGTGAGGTTGGCATTGCTACTTGATGGCGGTCCTTCTGGCCTCTTAGAACTGAAGAAAAATCATTTTGATTAAGGATTGTTATTGCTAAAATTTGGTTAATGCAATAATATATGAAGAATAAGTATAGTCATTTTTCAAACTAGTTTTTTACTTTATAATGTGATAAGGAATCAGGTATTTGGCAATAATGTTTTATTTGTATCAAATAAATTAGTTATATGTTGTTTCTAATGTGTTAAGTGTGTCTAATATTCAAAAATTAAATTGGATGGATGGAAGGAAAGTATGGCCTTGAATCAAGTGTTCTAATCCATTTGTATTAACTAATTACTATAAGTGTACTATGTATATATGATATATATACTTGGTCTTGTGCCATGTTATTAAGATCGAGAATGAGTGAAACTCCCTGATAGATTGAATAGAGGATCCATCAAAAATGAAAAAAAGTTGGCAACAATACATATAGATATTTCCTATATATAGCGAATTCGATAAAAAAACTTACCCCAAACTAACTTCACTAATGTCTCAATTACTCAATAATAGAAAGCAATAGATTTTAACAGAAAATCTAAATGTCCAATGCTTCCCCTCATGTTGAAAATTGCGATATATATGTATAAGAAACCCAACTTGGAGATTAAGAATGTGACAAAGATTTTGGTTGTGCTTTTGTTAGTGACTATATGTCAATATTGTTTGATCTCTCACTGCAAGATCACATGCTGGTTTTATTACGGATTTACATTCACAAAACACTCTTACACAATGGACACAAATTAAGGCTCATTTGAGTTGTTAAAGCCAAATATATTAAGGTTGCCTAGGCTTGATATTCTGCTTCAACGAAACATTTGGCTGTTGTAACAAATTAAGGCTCTTTTGAGTTTTTTATTTTTATTTCCAAGTGATCAATGCATTGCTAAGGTATATAGACAAAACAATTGTAGATCTGTACCAGACAAAGCAACTCCCCCAATCTAATTGAATATGAAGATGCAGGTGACACAATAGCCAACCCAGAAGAGTGCACTCTACCTTATAAGTAAGAACTAGTTGCAGAATAGTTTATGGAGTGAAAATTGGGGGCAAGCCTAGACACTATATAAGACTGTTCAGTTATCTTCTGAACAACCGATGAATGCTAAGTCCACCAGTAATTTATTTGTAGATTACTCTTCAGTTTTAATCTATTTTTGTTTTAAAAAAACTGTTTTAACAGGTGTTTAATTTTCCCAAGACTGATAATGTTAGCAATAGCAGAAGAAATCAGGAGAAACAACTCATAACAAGCGTTATATTATAATTTCCAAGAGTAAAGAGTAACTAAGCATGCTATACTTTTTTTTAAGCAAAAAGGAGATGAATCTCGGAGAAGGATCCAACTATGTTGACACTCCAACCCCTACAACCCCAAACAAACCCATATCATAATATATTAATGATGAAAAGAAATTACAAAACACATGGGAGGGTCGAACCACATCTATGGGCAAAATTTAAGGAAATCTATAAAAATTTTGATTGTTGGATGATGGACGATAAAGATGGGGTGAATGATAATACCGGTCGACTAATCCAACACTCTTGTCCTTCTGTATTGGTCATCCAGTCTTTAGTAATCTGTGGAGCATCAAGTCTCATAGAAGGAAGCACCTAGTCTAGGTGGTTCATTAACATAAGTTGTGTTGTAATTGAATCCATTTTCTGTTTTTTTGTTATAACTCTTTTCAGTTAGACAATTAGTTGTTTGTCTCCTTTATAAGGAGCTTTGTACTTTTGGGTTCAGAGAGCTTTAGAGTGTCTTGAACCTTTCATTGTAATTTTGTTATTCACGATAAACTAACATTTTGTGCAAACTTTGTCTTCTCCTTCTATCATCTGAACTTCCATATCCATATTTGAGTAGAATTTCTCAAATCTCCCAACAAATTGGTATCTAAAGCTTCATTTCAAGATCAGTTCTACATATGATTTGTGGTAGATCAAGTCATTAGTGATCAACCATTTTGTTTATTATATGTTTGTGTTGCATCTTCAAGATTTAATCAATGAGATGGTCAACAGAATCAAGATTAAGAAATTCACAAGGAAGAGTAGTTTCAACCTATGATGCATCAAGATGTGAGCCTTGTTGAAAGAACAGGGTATTTGGGCTTCTTTCTCTGGTCAACCATCGAAGATTGATAAGTTAGTGCTTGAGTTACAAGAGGAAAAGGTGCGTTCGCTAATTCCCTTATCTCTTTCTGATGAGATTCTTTATGGAGTTTTTGAAGAACTGATTGTTGTTGGGCTTTGGCCGAAATTGGAAAAAATCTTCATGACAAAATCAACTTGCAACAAGTTTCTTTTGAAAAAACGTTCGTTTGGCCTTCGAATGAGGGAAGGGACGCCATTGAAGGAACATCTTGATGAGCTAAACTCTATTCTGATGGAGCTATGTGAAATTAATGTCAAGATGGAAGACAAAGATCTGGCAATGATTTTGTTAGCCTCTCTCCCTCCTTTCTATGAGAATTTTGTGAGTTCCCTTAGTGTAGGCAAGGACTCCATTTCACTTGTGGAAAGTCAAGTCCAATCTCTATTCTAGACAGCTTCGACTAAAGGTGTCTGAGAATGGTGAAGAATCCTTTGCGTCCGGACTATCAGTGATTAATTCTGCTAAAGGGCAGAAGAAGAAAGGCAAAGGTGGCAAGAAGAGCAAAGTCAATCTTATGGACATATGCAGTTACTGCAAAGAACCAGGTCATTGGAAGTGAGATTCTCTAAAGAAAGCAAAGAAATATTTTGTTGCTGCTCTTGTTTAGAATGACTCCTTATCTAAAAATGATTTGGTTCTGGATTTTGGTGAACAACTACATCATCACTTTGAACAATGGATGTTGGACTCAAGTTATTCTTATCATATGTGTCCATGCAAACATCAGTTTATGTCATATGAGAAGAAGTCTGGTGGTAATGTTCTCATGGGTAACAATAATCCTTGTAAGTCAGTCGATATAGGTTCCGTACAAATCAGAATGAATGATGGTGTTATTAGAACCTTAAATAAAGTTTGTCACATTCTAAAGCTTAAGAAAAATTTGGTATTTGTGGATGTCATGGATTCAAAAAGTTTTTCTTGCTAGGTTGAAGGTTGCGTCCTGCAGATTAAGTAGAAAGGGAAGTATATGGTAATGCATGGGATCGAGTAAGGAAATTTTTATACCCTTCAGGAGCCCACTATGACAGGCTCTGCCTGTACTATTTCATAATCTGAAAGTTATGCGTCCAGTGGCTCGTATGATAATTCTTTGTGGCATCTACGTCTGGGCCACATAAGTGAAAAATGTTTGGATATTCTGAGCAAGTGAGACTTACTTAGAAATGTCAAGGTGAAACCTCTTCAGTTTTGTGATCATTGTGTCTGTGGGAAGCAACACCAGACGAAGTTTCCAAAGGCAGTGCAGATGACTACTCCAAGATGACATGGGTATTCATGATAAAGCATAAATTTGAAGCTTTCAATTTTTTCAAGCATTGAACAATTCATATGAAGAATAAGACAAGAAAGACAATTAAGCGTCTTAGGATTGACAATGGCCTGGAATTCTGTTTTGTTGTATTTAATGAATTTTGTAGGGATGAAGGCATAGCAGGACATCATACTGTATGCTATACTCTACAAAAAAAAATAGAGTAGTTGAAAGAATGAATAAGACCTTATTGGAAAAGTTCAAATGCATGTTATCTGATTTAGTCTTCAATAAGAGTTTATGGATTGAGGCAGTTAGCACATGCTATCTTATGAATCTCTCATTGTCCACTGCCATAGACTTTAAGAATCTTATTGAGGTATGGTCTAACAAACTAGTTGAACACTGAATGTTGAAGGTGTTTGGATATCCGTCATATTATCACATAAGTGAAGGTAAGTTGGAACCCAGAGCCAAGAAAGGATTCTTTATGGGTTATGGAGATGGGGTAATGGGATTTCAAGTCTGGTCTCCATCTAAAAGAAAGGTCATTATGAGTATAGATGTTGCCTTTGATGAATGTTCTATGCTACATTTTAAATTTGGTGAAGATTTGGGCAAGGTTGAGGATGTCACTGTTCAGGTGGAGTTTGAAAGCTCCACAATTAGAAACATTAGTGACCAAAAGTAGTTTGAAGCACTTGATGAGATTAATCAGGATCTTCAAATGCACCCTTAACATCATAATATAACACTAGTTAAGGGGACAAACAAGATGAGTAAAAACCATCTAAAGCAGCCCAAAACCATAACACCCAGAAAGTCACAAAGACAAATCAAAGCTTCTAAAAGATATGGCTTTGATATAGTGTCTTATGCGCTATAGGTAGCAGAATACATCGATTCATTTGAACTGTCCACTTATCAGAAAGAAATTTCATATTCTGAAGCTGAGGAGGGGACGGTGGCTATGAATGAAGAGATGAAATCCCTTTAGAAGAGCCAAACTTGGGATTTAGTTGAGCTACTTGAAGGTAGATGAGTGGTGGGATGCAAGTGGGTCTTCAAGAAGAAATCTGGATCATCCATTGAAGAAGTCTTCCATTATAATGCATGTGTGGTAGCTAAAGGCTATAGTTAGAAGGAAGAAGTGAACTACAACGAGATATTTTCTCTAGTAGTTTGACACACCTCCACACGTGTTTTGTTGGCCTTAGTGGCAACTCCGGACATGGAGTTAGAGCAAATCGATGTCAAAAATATCATTCTCCATGGACGACTAGAGGAAGACATCCTGATGCAACAACCTGTTGGCAATTTAGATGCTGAAGTCACTACTTAGTGGCTAATTCAAGATGATGGACTTGAGAGTTGTTGAAAAGATTTTAAGCATGTAGATCAACAGGGATCAAGCCCAAGAGAAGTTCTTCCTATGTCAGAAGGAATACGTTCAGAAAGTACTGAATCGTTTTGGGATGACATCTGCAAAGCAAGTATGTAGTCCTTTGACAATGTCCATTTGTTTATCTGAACTCAATACTACTCAGTCAGAATCAGAGAAGGAATAAATGTATCATGTTTCGAATGCAAGAGTTGTAGCCTTGTATGTAGTCTAATGTATGTCATTGTATGCACCAGATCAGACCTAGCACAAGTAGTTAGTGTTGTGAGTAGGTACATGGGTAATCATAGGAAGTAATTGATATTGGACTCGTCTACCATGGAGACACATCTTGTGCTCTCACTGGTTACTTAGATTTTGACTATGTTGCAAACTTGGATGGAAGGAGATCTATAACTGGGTACACATTCACGATTCCTTGTTAGTTGGAAGGCAACACTTCAACCCATAATGACTTTGTACACTACAAAGGCATAGTACATGGCTTTAACAAAAGCAACAAAAGAAAGGATCTGTCTGAAGGGTTGGATTAGCAACGTTGGGTTTCCATAGGAAAAGGCTATAATTTTTTGTGACAATCTATGTACAATCTACTTAGCCAAAGATCAAGTCCATCCTTCATGAGAGGACTAAGCACATTGACATCAGATACCACTTCATTTGTTTTAAGAAGAGGGTTGAGGTCCAGAAAGTGGATACAAGGGACAATCTAGGTGATATGTTAACTAAGCCTATTCCAAGAAGCAAGTTTATGCTTTGTCTGGATCTACTTAACATAGATTGGTTACACTATTAGAAAATACACTTTCAACATCGGTTATTTAGAACATTCTACATCGGTTCTAAAACCGATGTTGAAAGTGCCGATGTTGAATGTATCAATGTTAACATCGGTTTTGGAGAACCGATGTTAACATGTATATGACAACATCGGTTCTCTAAATACCCGATGTTAAACACAATGAACAACAACAAAAAAAGTGTACGCATGATGAACGTTGACATCGGTTTTCCAATAAAACCGATGTTAATATGTTATATTAACATCAGTATTTTTAGAAAAACCAATGTTAATGTAATACATTAACATCGGTTTCCTACGATAACTGATGTTAATATATTCCATTAACATCGGTTTTGCTAGAAAATCGATGTCAACGTTGATGATGCATACACTTATTTGGTGTAGTTCTTTGTGTATAACATCGGTTATGTGTACATAACCGATGTTAATATTCAAATGTTCACATCGGTTATTTATAACTAACCGATGCTAATGTACAAGAGTTGACATCGGTTATCTACAGATAACCGATGTTAAAATACAAACGCTGACATCGGTTATACACAAATAACCGATGTTAATATACAAACGTTAACATCGGTTTTCTATTACAACCGATGTTAAGGTTCATATCGACATCGGTTTTTGTAAATAACCGATGTTGTTTATGATATTAACATCGGTTTTCGTTAATAATCGATGTTGTTTTCAAGTATTTTTTTTATATATACTTTCTGTTTTTACAGTAAACCCAAAATTGTACCTGTCAAATGCAATTTCAGGAGGCCCAATTCACAGCAAATAAACATTTTATTCTGCTTTCAAGCAGTTTTAATGATAATAAACATCAAATAATTGATTTATCATAAAGGACAATCATCAAATGAATTTAATGTTCATGTTACATAGAAAATGTAAAAAATGTTAAACCAAAGTAAACTAAATCTAAAGATAATGTCCCTAAATCCTAGGGTTGATCTCTAACTCGGAGATAAAACTGTGCCCACTGGATCCGCAATGCTTTTAATCTCTCTGGCTTCAGTGGTCTAGGATCGTTAAAATACTGCATGATGAAATAAATCATAATAAGTTAATAATGTAATACAAATTATAAATAAATCGATTTTGTTTGAAATAAACTTACCACTTCCCAATTATTCCTAAAAGTTCCTAAAATGATGGTGGACATCCAGTGCATCACATAGTAGCCGCACTCAGTACTTCCTTTTTGTCTATTACACTAAATACATAATGAAATTTGGATATTAATTAAACAACTAGTGTACAGACACATAAAGAAATATATATAAGTGGAAGTTTTATGTAAATGACGTACCTTGACGACAATCCACCTAATAGAAGCCTTTGATTTAGGCTGTGGAGCATCATCAAGACCCTTGATAGCACTGTTTCATATGAGTAACAATTAAAAACCGGTGTTGTACGTTGAGGTATTACAATGCAAATGTATTGAAAAGAACACTAACCTATTAATAATCCTCTTAAGGTAGTTGTCTGGCCTGTTATGCAATGAACAAAACCAGACAACTAGGTGTTCCTTGGGCAGGATGACCACCATCTGCCAGTGTCCGCTGCAGTGGAACCTAAAATGGGTTAGTACATTAGTAAACATTAATTAAATTTAGTTATTTTGTGACTTACCCATTTAGGTAGGCTCCAAGATAGACATCGCGTTGTGAACTCTGCATCCAACTCTTTATTTAACTTTCAGACTCAAACTGCGATTGCCCAGACCTCTGAATGGACCGTGGCTCGAGGAATCCATAGATATCAGAATTCCCCACTCGCATACATGTTTCAGTGAGATGCCTGTTTATGTTAAGTCAAAGTTAAATATTTATGAATTGAAAGCCATAACTTAGGTAATTAAAAGCCTTTTATATAAAGACTTACAGAATCCACAACTGTAACACTGATATGATGAGACATTGACCACTGTGTGCGATTTCGGAGAGGTCTTCATGCTTTATGTAGAGGGGGAAATCTGGATTAACGACCTCGAACACGGTGGCATCCCATCTAACCTGATTCGGCTAAAGTTGTGATAAAACAAGACATGAAGGGAAGAAAGCATAAATATGGGTTTAACAACAATAAACGTGAGAAGACAAAGAAGAAAAGGGTGGTGGATGATGAAACTGGCGACAAACATGAGTTGTATGAAGTCCTAAGGATACAATCTAAAACAAATAACCGATGCCTCAATCAGAGAAAAATGTAGTTGTCACTTACTTGCTTTGGTGACCTCTGTCTCTGTAGAAAATTACATTAGACGATGTTAATCAATTCTCCTTCATCATGATCATTTCGATTAGCATGAACGTCGTCAGCTTCTTCTTCTCCGACAACGTTACGAGTGATTTGAGCGGTCAAAGGACTAACATAGGTGTCCATGTATGAATCATCATCTGCTACATTAACACCAATTGTTTTGCCCTGCAGAACCACGCACCACCTTTCATCACAAGGGTCTTGCACGTAAAATACTTCTCTAGCTTGTTCTGCCATGATGAAAGGGTCATTGTGGTAACCAAGTTTCTTTAGGTCTACCAGCGTAAATCCTATATCATCGGTGCGCACACCGGTGTTGCTGTCAACCCATTTACATTTGAAAACACATACCGTCTTGCCTTGAATGTTAAGGAGCGTCCCAATCACACTGTCACAAACATTTTTCTCCTCATGCATAACATCAATACAATGTCTAACATCAAGATCACACCAGTACGGAATCTCAAAGAAAATGGACCTCTTCTTCCATATGCAACTCTGACTTTTATCCTTCTTTTGGGTCTTCCCAAATACAGTATTCAGGTGTTGAACCCACTGATATACCTGCTCACTAGTCAACGGTATTAGCGCAATATCATGCTCTTGACTTCCATTAAAAGCTTTTTTCAGTTGTCTGTAAGGATGATTGGGTGCTAGAAAGCGGCGATGCCTACTGTGCACAGTTTTTCTCCCATGTTTAAGTTGTATGTAACTTGTATTTTCTTCACAGATAGGGCATGCATGATGACCCTTAACACTGTAACCGCTGAGATTCCCATATGCTGGAAAGTCATTAATGGTACAAAAAAACATTGCACGCATTTCAAAGGTCTCCTTTCGAAACGCATCAAACACTACAACCCCCTCGTCCCACAACTTTCTCAGATCTTCAACCAATGGACTTAGATAAACATCAATGTCATTTCCTTGTTGTCTTGGGCCCGATATCATCATAGACAACATCATGTATTTTTGCTTCATGCACAACCAAGGAGGCAAATTGTAAATTACTAGCAGAACTGGCCATGAACTGTGTTGAGTGCTTAAGGTGCCATATGGATTCATTCCATCACTGGCTAGACCAAGTTTAAGATTTCTTGGCTCTTTCCCGAAATCCGGATACAAACCATCAATCTTCTTCCACTGTGAGCAATCAGCCGGATGACGGACCAGTCCATCAGAAAGCCTTCCATTTGCATGCCATGTAAGGTCTTTTGCGTCATCCTCGTTAGCAAAAAGATGCTTAAACCTTGGAATGATAGGCAGATACCACAAAACCTTTGCTGGCGGGCCCTTCTATGACTTTTCATCATAATTGCTTTCCTCGTCATCCTTCACTTTGTACCGTGAAGTCCCACACACAAGGCATTTGGACATTTCTTGGAATTCATGCCTGTAGAGTATGCAATCATTGGGGCAAGCATGAATCTTCTGATACTCCATACCCATGGGACGCAGTATCTTCTTCGCCTTATAGTAACTTTTAGGCAGCGTGTTGTCCTCTGGAAGCAGATTGTGCACTACCTCAAGCAGTGAGGTGAAACTTTTGTCACTCCACCCATACCTGGCCTTCACATTAACCAGACTTAACACCGCAGACAACAGGGTTAAGGAATCCTTGCACCCCGTATACAAAGGCTTCTTTGAATCACTCTGCAATCCTTCATACACAGGGGCGTGTGCTTCTTGAAAACACTCTTGTCCAAGGTCACGAATCATGTCCTCCAAGCGATCTCCCATTTCTACATCAAACGGTTCAGATTGGGACCTACTCTGCATGTCAGTCACTTCACCATGCCATATCCACGTCGTGTAATTCTTCTTCATCCCATCACATAATAGATGGTCCTGTATGTTGTCAAGTAGTTGTCGTCTTCCATTCAAACAGTTGATGCAAGGACAATAATATTTTCCTTCTTCATTCGGTCGACCTCTTTCTAAAGCAAATTGCAAAAACTGCTCGACGCCATCCTCATATTCTGGGCTCATGCGACTTTGATTGGATCCTACTTTGATCCATCTAAGCAAATCCATGCATGCAAATCTCACTTTTTTATTTATAGGTGTGGCCCTATCCCATTTAGGAAGACCGTCTTTTATGTTAGCCTCAAACGTCATGGTTAGCATTATTTTGAACAATTTGAGTAAATTTCGGCAGCATTTCGCATTGGTCTCCAAGTACACGACATGACATCGGTGAAACGAATTTCACGATAATCAAGTATGCACTCAGAGAACAACTTGAAATGCATTCAACCGAAATTTCATCAAATTAATCAAAATAATAATAACCTGGCCGAATGAGTCTAACATAAAAATACCAGTCTCCCCAAACTATCCAAACGGACAATTCAAGACTAAATACAATGACTAATGCAAACTATCCGCAAGAATCATTGCATTCAGTCTCAAACCGGAATCTACGGTTCACTCAGCATGAACAATAGTTATTTATATAGCAAATTACATTCAACACGTATAACAACATTCATGACATACAAGAACATTCATGACGTACAAGAACATACAAGGACATCAACAGTTGTGTGTGTGTGTGTGTGTTTTGTGTTTGTCTCTTTATCTGTGTGTGTGTGTGTGTGTGTGTGTGTGTGTGTGTTTGTCTCTTTATGTGTGTGTGTGTGTGTGTGTTTGTCTCTTTATGTGTGTGTGTGTGTGTGTGTGTCTATCTATGTGTGTGAGTGTGTTTGTGTATGTGTGTGTCTGTGACTCAGTGTGTGTGGCTTTGTGTGTGTGTCTGTGGCTCAGTGTGTTTGTGTGTTTGTCTGTCTCTTTATGTGTGTGTGACTCTGTGTGTGTGTGTGTGTGTGTGTGTGTGTGTGTTTGTCTCTTTATGTGTGTGTGTGTGTGTGTGTGTCTGTCTATGTGTGTGAGTGTGTTTGTGTATGTGTGTTTCTGTGACTCAGTGTGTGTGTCTTTGTGTGTGTGTCTGTGGCTCAGTGTGTTTGTGTGTTTGTCTGTCTCTTTATGTGTGTGTGATCAAAAGTGAAATTATGCCTAAATTTTTATAATAAATGTTGACTGATTTTTATTTTAGTCTCTATTATTTAAGAAATATCAAGAACTTTTTGGATCTCTACTCAGGAAAAAATTCTCATGTGAAGGACCGAAATAAATAAAAAAGGAATACAAATAAAAATTAGTTTTAAAAATATCAAAATAAAAAGTAATTTTATAAGAAGGAAAAGCTTATTTTAAGTCCAATATATTTATATTATTCTTCAAAATCAAATGCTTTTGAGTTAAATCATATAATTCAATCAAAATATGTCATAACTTCTCTAAAGTTAACAAACTTGTAAAATATTAAATCTTTTATAAAGTTAGAGTTTAATGCTTATATATTAACGGTGTAAAATAGTTTTACAATGTCATATAATCATAAATTATCATTTAAATTATTTAAGATAATTATTTTAAAAATTAATAAATTTATCATACATGATGGACTAATTTAGGATCGGTCCAACAATATGTGAGGTCTAAAACAAATTTTATTTTTTTTAGTTAATGAAATAGTTATATATGTCAAGCATTAAAAAAAATATATGCCAGATCCTTTTTTTTATCAACACAGTCCTTTTTCAAACATATGAGGGTTTTTTTTTTCTTTATAAAATTAGTAGTAAATATTTTTTTTTTGTTGGTGGACTAAAACTTGTATTTTAGTTGTTTTATTATTAAATCGATTTGATTTTCTAAATTATGATATAATGATTTTGCAAAATTTTTATGTATAGCTTTTTTCTCATAAAGTTAAGGAAACTTGTAATCATGGTGTACGTCTTTTACGTTGCATTAAATCACTACACAAAATTTTAATTACCTGTATGTGATTGGCAAGAACTCTCATCACCTAGCCTTTTTGCCCCCGCATAACCGAACCATACCTTTCCACCACGTCAATTCAAATTAGTTTTTGAATGCCGACAAAAACTAAAATTGATGTAAATTGGCATGAAACACCAGATACCTAGTATACACTTATAACGTAAAGTAGAATAAACGTGTCATAACTTTCCTTGGAAAGTGTCACTTCTATTCCTTTCCCCTTGATTTTTCAAGTATAGTTTTTTCCCCTTGGCCCCCCTTTTTGATAGAAAGAAGAACCAGCCACCAAATAGGAAACTCCAATGATGGTACCCACTCTTGACACCCCACATGTCCCCGCCATGATTTGCTTTATTCCCCATTAATACTCTTCTTTATGAATGGATATTGAGAGATAGAACCTGATCAATAATAATATAACTTGTGTGCAACAAACACCCCGTGTGTGTTGTTCTTCTTTCACACAACACGGTTCCAATGTCTGAGTCTGAATTAGTCTCTTCTGATGATCAATCTCCCCCATCCTCCACATCAAGTATTCCAACCATCCAAATGGTCTCAAAATCCTTCTCTGAAAGGCTTATGGGGAAATTCTTTGATGTCTCTCAATTCGATTTTGTGTATGAACAAAGTGGGTTGTGGTCTCCTCCTGTAAGTAGGACTGTGTTTTTGGCCTCACCAGGTAACATTTGTTCTCGGGATGAAATGTTGAGGAAGCTCAAGAAGGCAAAGAGGAATTGGAAGAAATCACCCATGTTATGCATCTTCAACGTATGCATTTTATGGTCCTTTAAATAAGTTTTTTTTTTTTTTTGGTAATGATACTTGTGTGAAGTATGTATCAAGTATGTATCGATGATTAATTTTTGTTAAAAATTTTCGAAGATTTTAATGTTTTTCTTCTATCATTCACAAATTAAAGCTCATACATGATACCTTACTAAGTAGTCATCCAAGTCCAATTTTACTTGGACGAACAATTTGTTAGTTAATTAGTGTTATGTTTAGATATTTCTAAAAACTAAATTCAGTTCTTCAGGTAAAACTCAAATTGTTCTTTAATCAAAACTGAAATTTTACTTTGATAATTTATGTAAATAAAAATTTGCATTAAATTACTTAAGCGAAACTCTAATTCTCATTGAAAAACAACACAATATTATATAAGAAAATTTATTTAAGTTTCAATAATATTGATTTGTCTAGTTGTTATTTAGAGTTTTTAAGTTATGAGACAGAGCAATAACCTTATGAGATGCTTCTGACTTTTTCAGGTCTTTTGGTGCTCTTCAAGTTGATCATGGCAGCTAAATGCATAAAGTGCATATGCCAACTATAATCTCTTTTGGGATAAAGTCGTCTTTGTCTCAGAATATAAATGATCTGTACTTTTCAATGTGCATATGACAAGTGAGTGCTGCTGCTTTGCCTACTATGTGATCCAATGGAATCATGATCTTGATTCGTAGGAGACCCATTAATGAGATTATATAAGTACTTGATAGTTACAAGTCTTGTATCCCAAACTTTCATATTTTAATTTCATGTTTTTAATGCAATATTGATGTGTACGCTAACTTAATTTTCTTAAACACAACATATAGTTCACGGAAATCCGATAAAATTGTTTATCAATTTCTTTGTGTAACTTATACGTTTAATCATAATTATCTTGATTATGTTTACCAACTTTCTTAATTATTTTCTTCGGCACTTTTCGTAAATAACTTAAAGATTTAATTTTATCTGCAAAAGTACATACACATAAAATAGTGCATTCCAAACATATTTTTATTATATATATATATATATATATATATTTCACATATAATTTCCTTTTGTGATAACATTTACATCTCTCGATCAAAAAAGGCTGGGCCAGACCTTTTTTGCATCTTATATATACCAGTATAAGAAAAGAGAAACTCAATAGGCATATCGAAAGTATTCTAATTGCACAAATTATTTTTAACCATTGTGAAGCAGATTCTCGTATAAATATCTATGTATATACAAAGTAACAACCTAAGTGATCAGCTTATTTGGTAACAGAATTTTATTCTCCTAACACAAATTAAATAGATAATCATATTAGCAGAGTATATAATGACGTTGCTACTCTAAATAAATACACCTCCAAATGCATGCATGTCTGTTTTGTTCTCTTTAAATTAAAATATATATTTCAATATTTTGAGCCTACCGATGGAGTAGAGAATATAACTACTGACTGTACAGTGACCCATCATCAGTTAGACATTCTTTGAGACAAGCTATCTGCATTTGGGAATAGTAAACATTTGGGAAGTATCTAGAAATATATAGAATGATATGATATGTAAATACACAATTTTGAAAAGAAAAAAAAAAAGCTAAGCTATATTTTCTTTTATTAGTAAGAAATGAACATGATACTAATAAAGAGTTTAAAACACTCATAAATCATGCTGAATCAATTAACTTTTCTTGCTAAAATTAAGCTATATGAATGCCACAATAACATTAACTAAAATATAAATATATCTTTATATAATTATATACAATATTAAATAAATTATAATAGTTTTAACTAAATCTTGTTCAAAATATATTTTATTTTAAAAAATAAAAATAAAAATCATTAGAAATAAGGGCGCATTTTCGGAGATACATGGATCACTGTCAAATCAATTGCTTTTTAGCAAAATTACACTTTTGGTTCCCCACTTTAGCTCCAATTTCGCATTTGGCCCTCCGGTAATTTAATTTACAAATTTGGTCCTTCTGTTTTTATAAAATCCTGCAATGTTGATCCCGGATGTTTCAGTTAGACGTTGACGGTTAGTAAGTGATGTTGACTGTCACGTGTCATATTCTTATTGGATGATAACTGTCACGTGTCATGTTCTGATTGGATGTCAACTCCATGAAAGATGAAATGCATTTTGTTTTCATTGACCAATCAGAATATGACACGTGACAGTTATCATCTAATAAGAACGTGACACGTGGCAGTCAACATCACTTGCTAACGATCAACGTTCAATTGTGGTATGAGGGATCAACATTGCACAATTTTACAAAATAAAGGGACCCAATTCATGAATTAAATTACTGAGGGACCAAATCTAAAATTGAAGATAAAATGGAAAATCAAAAATACAATTTACCTTATTGATATTTGTAAGCTTCTATTTTCCACGTAATTAACTCTGATATTTTCTATATGCTAAGTTTATATATATATATATATATAATTTGGCAATATAAGAAGACGTACTAATGAAATATTGTCTAGGTGTTACGTTATAAATTTGAAATCTCATGTCCAGAGCTTCATTATGGTGTTAAGTTTAACATGTAATTTTTCATAGACTCATAACTCATGAAAACTATTTATTGGTCATTTATTACCATTATTTGTCCAGAAACTCAGACTTCATCATTTAAATCATGAAAAATAGATTTTGACTTCAGAAAATCCAAGAATTTACACAACACTCTTGCACCAACATATTTGTCTCCTTTGACCAAAGTCTATATTTAACACTTTGGTTTGTGAAAATTATTTCACTCCTCTTCACACTTTGTCAATTTTTGTGAGTGTTTCCCATGGCTAGGGAAAGGTTCCCACCAAATGGCTCCCCCAGATTCAACTCACATAAATTATGAAAAATTAAAAACATTCCTAGGCAGATTTTGAAAATACAAAGAAAATTTATAATAAAATAATTAGGCTACTCAGAAAAATCTGAAAAAAATTGCCACAAGCTCTAGGGACCCCAAAAAAATATAGAACAGTGCTTGAAACACAAAAACCCTTTTCAAAACTCAAGTGAAAAATCAAAACAAGTTTTAGTAATAACAAGCTTTTTTAAAGAGAGCAACAACAAGCTCTTTTCCCCTCTTCAAATCATGAGCAAACCCAAATACCGTTTTCATGTTTAAAACACCCATGAACAGTCCAAACTCAATACATTAAGCATGATTTATTAGGTTAATTGAAAAATTCCCGATGCTTTTGATATTAGAGAGAAAAGATGAAGAGAAAAGCCCAAAAAAGGAGGAAAACCACCTTGGAATTCAACATCGCCTAATTAACCTCCATTGTGACAAAAATCAATTTTAAAAATACGTGATGACATTTTTGTAAATAAAATATTATTGTTATTATTGATTTTTAAAAAACCTTGATAACAGAAAGTTAACCTTTGTTTTCAAAAAATTGATGTCGGTTTTAAAAAAAAAATTGATGGTGTGTTTTATTACTTAACATCCTAAAAGTGATGTTGCTTTCCTTGGAAAGTGTCACTTCATTCCTTTCCCCTTGATTTTCAAGTATAGTTTTTTCCCCTTGGCCCCCCTTTTTGATAGAAGAAGAACCAGCCACCAAATAGGAAACTCCAATGATGGTACCCACTCTTGACACCCCACATGTCCCCGCCATGATTTGCTTTATTCCCCATTAATACTCTTCTTTATGAATGGATATTGAGAGATAGAACCTGATCAATAATAATATAACTTGTGTGCAACAAACACCCCGTGTGTGTTGTTCTTCTTTCACACAACACGGTTCCAATGTCTGAGTCTGAATTAGTCTCTTCTGATGATCAATCTCCCCCATCCTCCACATCAAGTATTCCAACCATCCAAATGGTCTCAAAATCCTTCTCTGAAAGGCTTATGGGGAAATTCTTTGATGTCTCTCAATTCGATTTTGTGTATGAACAAAGTGGGTTGTGGTCTCCTCCTGTAAGTAGGACTGTGTTTTTGGCCTCACCAGGTAACATTTGTTCTCGGGATGAAATGTTGAGGAAGCTCAAGAAGGCAAAGAGGAATTGGAAGAAATCACCCATGTTATGCATCTTCAACGTATGCATTTTATGGTCCTTTAAATAATTTTTTTTTTTTTTTGGTAATGATACTTGTGTGAAGTATGTATCAAGTATGTATCGATGATTAATTTTTGTTAAAAATTTTCGAAGATTTTAATGTTTTTCTTCTATCATTCACAAATTAAAGCTCATACATGATACCTTACTAAGTAGTCATCCAAGTCCAATTTTACTTGGACGAACAATTTGTTAGTTAATTAGTGTTATGTTTAGATATTTCTAAAAACTAAATTCAGTTCTTCAGGTAAAACTCAAATTGTTCTTTAATCAAAACTGAAATTTTACTTTGATAATTTATGTAAATAAAAATTTGCATTAAATTACTTAAGCGAAACTCTAATTCTCATTGAAAAACAACACAATATTATATAAGAAAATTTATTTAAGTTTCAATAATATTGATTTGTCTAGTTGTTATTTAGAGTTTTTAAGTTATGAGACAGAGCAATAACCTTATGAGATGCTTCTGACTTTTTCAGGTCTTTTGGTGCTCTTCAAGTTGATCATGGCAGCTAAATGCATAAAGTGCATATGCCAACTATAATCTCTTTTGGGATAAAGTCGTCTTTGTCTCAGAATATAAATGATCTGTACTTTTCAATGTGCATATGACAAGTGAGTGCTGCTGCTTTGCCTACTATGTGATCCAATGGAATCATGATCTTGATTCGTAGGAG
Organism: Glycine max; assembly: GCF_000004515.6. NCBI lineage: Eukaryota > Viridiplantae > Streptophyta > Magnoliopsida > Fabales > Fabaceae > Glycine > Glycine max. The sequence continues at coordinate 33,921,663 of NC_038242.2, read as the reverse complement.
ACCCATTAATGAGATTATATAAGTACTTGATAGTTACAAGTCTTGTATCCCAAACTTTCATATTTTAATTTCATGTTTTTAATGCAATATTGATGTGTACGCTAACTTAATTTTCTTAAACACAACATATAGTTCACGGAAATCCGATAAAATTGTTTATCAATTTCTTTGTGTAACTTATACGTTTAATCATAATTATCTTGATTATGTTTACCAACTTTCTTAATTATTTTCTTCGGCACTTTTCGTAAATAACTTAAAGATTTAATTTTATCTGCAAAAGTACATACACATAAAATAGTGCATTCCAAACATATTTTTATTATATATATATATATATATATATATTTCACATATAATTTCCTTTTGTGATAACATTTACATCTCTCGATCAAAAAAGGCTGGGCCAGACCTTTTTTGCATCTTATATATACCAGTATAAGAAAAGAGAAACTCAATAGGCATATCGAAAGTATTCTAATTGCACAAATTATTTTTAACCATTGTGAAGCAGATTCTCGTATAAATATCTATGTATATACAAAGTAACAACCTAAGTGATCAGCTTATTTGGTAACAGAATTTTATTCTCCTAACACAAATTAAATAGATAATCATATTAGCAGAGTATATAATGACGTTGCTACTCTAAATAAATACACCTCCAAATGCATGCATGTCTGTTTTGTTCTCTTTAAATTAAAATATATATTTCAATATTTTGAGCCTACCGATGGAGTAGAGAATATAACTACTGACTGTACAGTGACCCATCATCAGTTAGACATTCTTTGAGACAAGCTATCTGCATTTGGGAATAGTAAACATTTGGGAAGTATCTAGAAATATATAGAATGATATGATATGTAAATACACAATTTTGAAAAGAAAAAAAAAAAGCTAAGCTATATTTTCTTTTATTAGTAAGAAATGAACATGATACTAATAAAGAGTTTAAAACACTCATAAATCATGCTGAATCAATTAACTTTTCTTGCTAAAATTAAGCTATATGAATGCCACAATAACATTAACTAAAATATAAATATATCTTTATATAATTATATACAATATTAAATAAATTATAATAGTTTTAACTAAATCTTGTTCAAAATATATTTTATTTTAAAAAATAAAAATAAAAATCATTAGAAATAAGGGCGCATTTTCGGAGATACATGGATCACTGTCAAATCAATTGCTTTTTAGCAAAATTACACTTTTGGTTCCCCACTTTAGCTCCAATTTCGCATTTGGCCCTCCGGTAATTTAATTTACAAATTTGGTCCTTCTGTTTTATAAAATCCTGCAATGTTGATCCCGGATGTTTCAGTTAGACGTTGACGGTTAGTAAGTGATGTTGACTGTCACGTGTCATATTCTTATTGGATGATAACTGTCACGTGTCATGTTCTGATTGGATGTCAACTCCATGAAAGATGAAATGCATTTTGTTTTCATTGACCAATCAGAATATGACACGTGACAGTTATCATCTAATAAGAACGTGACACGTGGCAGTCAACATCACTTGCTAACGATCAACGTTCAATTGTGGTATGAGGGATCAACATTGCACAATTTTACAAAATAAAGGGACCCAATTCATGAATTAAATTACTGAGGGACCAAATCTAAAATTGAAGATAAAATGGAAAATCAAAAATACAATTTTACCTTATTGATATTTGTAAGCTTCTATTTTCCACGTAATTAACTCTGATATTTTCTTATATGCTAAGTTTATATATATATATATATATAATTTGGCAATATAAGAAGACGTACTAATGATAATATTGTCTAGGTGTTACGTTATAAATTTGAAATCTCATGTCCAGAGCTTCATTATGGTGTTAAGTTTAACATGTAATTTTTCATAGACTCATAACTCATGAAAACTATTTATTGGTCATTTATTACCATTATTTGTCCAGAAACTCAGACTTCATCATTTAAATCATGAAAAATAGATTTTGACTTCAGAAAAATCCAAGAAATTTACACAACACTCTTGCACGTCCATATATCAACATATATTTTTCCCAAAGTCCAATTCATCGTAGAAGTATTTTTTTACCAACATATTTGTCTCCTTTGACCAAAGGTCTATATTTAACACTTTGGTTTGTGAAAATTATTTTCACTCCTCTTCACACTTTGTCAATTTTTGTGAGTGTTTCCCATGGCTAGGGAAAGGTTCCCACCAAATGGCTCCCCCAGATTCAACTCACATAAATTATGAAAAATTAAAAACATTCCTAGGCAGATTTTGAAAAATACAAAGAAAATTTATAATAAAATAATTAGGCTACTCAGAAAAATCTGAAAAAAATTGCCACAAGCTCTAGGGACCCCAAAAAATATAGAACAGTGCTTGAAACACAAAAACCCTTTTCAAAACTCAAGTGAAAAATCAAAACAAGTTTTAGTAATAACAAGCTTTTTTTAAAGAGAGCAACAACAAGCTCTTTTCCCCTCTTCAAATCATGAGCAAACCCAAATACCGTTTTCATGTTTAAAACACCCATGAACAGTCCAAACTCAATACATTAAGCATGATTTATTAGGTTAATTGAAAAATTCCCGATGCTTTTGATATTAGAGAGAAAAGATGAAGAGAAAAGCCCAAAAAAGGAGGAAAACCACCTTGGAATTCAACATCGCCTAATTAACCTCCATTGTGACAAAAATCAATTTTAAAAAATACGTGATGACATTTTTGTAAATAAAATATTATTGTTATTATTGATTTTTAAAAAACCTTGATAACAGAAAGTTAACCTTTGTTTTCAAAAAATTGATGTCGGTTTTAAAAAAAAAATTGATGGTGTGTTTTATTACTTAACATCCTAAAAGTGATGTTGTTATTTATCAATTAACATCATTTTTTTATTAAAAACTGATGTTTCTATTTTGATGTTTTTCATTTTCTCCACCCTATCAAAAAAAAAAAGAGGGAGAGAACTGGAAGAGACATTGCCCTTCGGCTAGTTCCTCGAGGGAGAAGCCAAACGCCCCTCAGTCAGTTCCTTGGCCTCAAACTCCCATCCTTCTCCTCTGTTGCTTCCACTACCGCCACATCCCATTCCTCCACCTCTTCCCTCGTCGTTGGCACCATCACTGGCGTCTCTCTCTAATGCTAATGTGGCGGTGGAGCCATTGAAATTAGGGTTGGAACCATAGAGGAATTGAATCCCTTCGATATCTTCCCTTGCCAACACCACCTTCTTCTGCGAAGAAATCTTCAGAAACATAATCGCTTCTTCCATTAATGACTGACCTAACCCTAGCAAGTGCCCCCATCTCGTGCATCGCCACGGATTCCAATTCCACCGTGGTCGATAGTGATTCAAATGTCCTTGTGTGTGCATTTTTTCAACTTTGATCATTTGAGAAATTACACTTCAAAGTTCAAACCTCATTTGAGGCATAAAAAAAACTATAAAAAAAAAGACTCAAGAAACCTCTAGTTTCTATGGAGGCTGGATCTTTGAGTTTCAATGAGGTCCTTCAATGGTGATTTTTAGTCATGGAGTTGCAGCAAAAGATAAAGGAGAAGAGGTGAGAGGATGCGTCATCCACTAGGGAATAAGCCATGGAAGAAGAAGCTTCACCACCAAGAGAGTGTCTTGGATAAGAAGCTTAGAGATGAAGGTTCAATGGAGGAAGAGAATGAGAGAGAGAGAGAGAGAGAGAGAGAGAGAGAGAAAGTGGTGTGGGAATGAAGGAAAGATAGGCAGAGAAGTTGAACTTTGAAGTGTGTCTCACAAGACTCTCATTCATCAAAGTTACCACAAGTGTTACACATGCTTCTATTTATAGTCTAGGTAGCTTCCTTGAGAAGCTAGTGTTACACCCCTCTAATAGCTAAGCTCACCCCCATGCCAAAATACATGAAGGAAGAAAGCTTCCTTGGGGAGCAAGTGTCACACCCCTCCAATAGCTAAGCTCACTCCCATAGGAACACACACCCCTCCAATAGCTAAGCTCACCCCCCCCCCCCCCCCCAAAAAAAAAATACACAAAAATACAAAAAAGTCCCTACTACAAAGACTACTCAAAATGCCCTGAAATATAAGGCTAAAACCCTGTACTACTAGGGTAGTCTTAACTTAAAGTGTAGGGTGCCCTTAAAGTGTAGGGTGCCCTCAATGAGTAGTGCTACAAGTATAGAAAAATATGAGACAAACCTTTTGTAAAAGTTTGTTAAGTCACAGGAGCCCCAAATTTTCCTTATACTTGGTGGAGTGGGCCACTTAGGAATGACCTTTATTCTCTTAGGGTTCATGGGAACCCCTTGATCACTATTTAAAAAATTAAGGAAAGTAATGCAATAAAACATACCTTTTTTGTATTTTCATATTGATTACTCCTACCAAAAAGTACAACAAACTTAAGGTGTCCCATATGAGCACCTAGGTTTGTATTGAAACCAAAAATAACAACAAACCTACCTAATAAGTCCCTATGTACGAGAATCATGAAGATGTTGGATGCATGGGTGATTTTACAAAAGAGGGTTGCACCACTCAACACAATCATCATACCACCTATCATAGGGATTTGATGCCTCATAATACTTATTTTCGGCACCAACAAAGCACAAGGATTTAAGCTCTTACGAACCAAACTCTCATTCAACAACTCCTTTACTTGAGGAATAACCTCAAGCTCAAGAGGTATGGCAGTGCTAACAAGTGTTCTTTTACAAAGGAGAAGATGTGGAGGTAATCTAAGAAGGGAAATTTCTTTAATGTTTGTCTTTATTGCAAAATGACTTTCCTTCTTAGCTAACCTCTTGGAGGAGACACTAACCTTATTACACTCCTCCTTAACCATTAAAGGTTGTTCTTTTTTCTTTTTCTATTCTTTCCCTTATCATCTTTGGGCTTAGAAGGTGCAACCCCTAAGATGCCTTGACCTTGGTCTTTCTTTGGATAAGAGTGAGAGTCATAAGATTTTGAAGTAGGATTCCTTTTAAGTTGTTGCTATACCCTTATGGAAAGTTGGACTAGGCCATCTAGGTCCCTATATGGAAGGAGCTCAACCTTGTCCCTCACTTCCATATTAAGTCCACTAAGGAACCCAACAATATTTGTTCTTTCCTCCTCCCTAAGCCCAACTCTCAAAAGGAGTAGTTCCATTTGTCGCCTATACTCTTCAACACTCATACTCCCTTGTTTAAGCCTTTGGAGCTTGTCCATAAGTTTTATTTCATAGTAGGAGGGGATATGCCTCTTCCTAAGGGTACTTTTCAAGTCATTCCAATACTCTACTGGAGGACTCCCATGAATCCTTCTTTCCCTAACAACAGAAGTCCACCAATAGAGGACATACCCTTGGAAGCTAAGGGTATCCAAAGGAACCTTCTTTTCCTCACTTGTATGATGGCAAGCAAAGAGTTGCTCAACCTTTATTTCTCAATCTAAATAAGCCTCTACATTGTCCTTCCCGCGGAAGTATGGAAGGTTAATGTTAGCCACTTGAGGCTTTCTTTCCTTTTCTCTCCTATGGGAGTGAGGTCTAGGATGTGACCTATGCCTTCATCTAAATAGTTATTAAGTTCTTCACTTAGGCTCTTGCACGAGTCATGACTACTATAGGAGGCATGTTTTTCTTTTCTTAACTCTTTTAGTATTTTCTTTCTTTCTTCTGCCCTTATTTGTTCCCTTTCATCTTGACTTATTTTTACCCTACCTTTTCCTTTTTCTTTTCTTTCTAGATTTTCTTTCCATAACTCGAGGGAACTCAACTCATCTAATATTCTAGATAGAGGGTCCTTATAACTAGTACCCTCACCATTAACACTAGATGAATGATGACTCATGTTGGTTCCTAAGTTGTGGGTTTTTCTTGTTGGGGGTTTGCAAAAAGGTAAAAGCTAGGGTTCAAAAGAACTCAAGATAAGTGTGACAAGCAAGAAGAAAGTATTATGCAATAACAAGATAAACTAGGTGTGACTAGTAAAGAAAATAACCTATGAAAGTAAGCAAGAAATTAAAGTGCAAGAAATGTAAACTAGACGGATCCTAAGAGTGTTCGGATGACCATATTTAACGTTCCCAACAATACACTCACTATCCTAAGGGAAAATTGCCTAAAATTATTACACACAAATGGAAGTAGGGTAACCTATTGGAGGCTCTGAACACACTTCCAATGAAAAGCTTTTTTGTTACAAAATTTGAAAGCAATGAAGGTAAATGTACAAGTGTCCAATTACAAGTAAATTGTCAATTACAAAATTACAAAAAAAAAAAGTCATCAATTTTGGTAGTTGTTCTCTCTTTGCTGTTTCACTCGATTTGGAGTGTTTCTTAGTCCAATAGCTCTTAAGGTGGTTGGCCCCTTGCTTCTTGACTCAAATTCTTCAATTGATGGCTCCAATCCTCCTTTCCAATTTCCTATATGGCAACTCACAAACAAAGGAACAAAGAGACAAGCAATAACCATAGACCAAAAAAATGAAATGAAAGTTAAACCAATATATTTTTAGCAAGACAAATTTTCAAGGATTTTCAACAACTAAAGCAATGAAAAGCACATAAAAGCAGGCTAGGACTAAAAGAGAAACCTAGAATGGCTCTAGAGTAGAGTAAAAAAAACTAAAATAAAACACTCAAAAAACCTCTAGTTTTGGCACTTGTTTTCACACTACTTTTGAATTGAAATTTTAGAACTAATATTGGTCTAAAATAAGCACTAATTATAGAACAAATTTTGAGTCAAAACAACAAGCACACTTCCCTTTCACTTTTTTATTTTTATTTTTCCTGGACACTGATTTTTCTACCAACTTGTATGATTATTCTTATTTTTTTTTCTTTTATCCAAATCACTTGGTTATTTTTTTCTAATTTTTTTCCAGATGTCTAGAAAATGAACTAAAAATTTCAGCTCAAAATTCGTAGTGACCAATTCCCAATAAGTTTTACAAGTTCGTATGTTCAAGCTGTCAGCACCAGCGACTTCAGACTTCAAATTTTTTTTAAGCATGGTATATTGATTGCCTCAAGCTTACTTTCAACCTTCCTATGTATGTTGAACTCACTAGGCTTGTTTACCACACTTTTAGGAGTTCAATATTCACTAAGGATCAAAATTTTAGCCAGAAATTCAATCACCAAAACTCAAATTCACAATAGACACAAGCATAAGGAAATCTAAAAGTTCAAGAAAAGGTTCACAATCAAAGACTCTCTAAGAATTTTGCATGAACATGTTAAGGACTAATTAACATGCAAGATTTGACTCAAAATTCAAATGATAGGCTAAGAATTGCAAGAATACATAAACAAATGTATGTAGAATTCAATCAACAAAATTAAAATTCAACACAAACTTAGAACATAATGTGACAATTATTATGACTAAACATGACTCTAAGACAACATGAATGAAGTGATTTACACTTAGATTTTTGTTTTTTCTTTTCTAATAAATATTTTGCAACAAAATGGAGATCTAAAGGTTTAGCACAAGAAGATTATGACTGAGAAATGATAGAACCTAAAATCAACACAAAAACATGATTCAATAGTGGATCTATAAAATTTGAACCATAGAAATGCAAGAACAAGTGTAGATCTAAGATTTAATCGATTTATTTTTTTTAATCTACTCTAAACAGCACCAAACCACAAGACAATGGAGGAGATACATGGAGAAGAAGATGAAGAACAAGCTATTAAAGTGAATTGACCAAACAAAAAGATAAAGGAAGCAAAAGAACATCACCTAGATGAAGATGCTCTGATACCACATGATGTACCTCCATGTGGAGCTTGTAGGCCTTGGATCTTCTTCATCAATGGAGTTCTTTTCTTCTTGAAGATCAGTGACAGCGGAATGAAGAATGAGGGTTGATTGGAGACGCCACTTCAAGGAGAAGATGAGTCAACAAGCACACCACCATATGAAGCCATGGATAAGAGCTTGAAGGTAGGAGAAGATGAGTGGAGGGAGAAGGAGAAAAGGATCATGAAATTTTATGCCTCAAATGAGGTCTAAACTTTGATCATTTGAGAATTACACTTCAAAGTTCAAACCTCATTTGAGCTATAAAATTTCATGCTCCTTCTCTAGTTCTCCCTCTACTCATCTTCTCTTACCTTCAAGCTCTTATTCATGACTTCCTATGGTGCTAAGCTTGTTCTTCACTCATCTTCTCCTTGAAGTGGCATCTCCAATCACCTTTCCTCCTTCTCTATTCTACTATCATTGATCTTCAAGAAGAAAAGGACTCCATTGATGAAGAAGTTTCAAGGCGTACAAGCTCCACATGGGGCTACATCAGACAGCGTCGACTGCGTCACGTCACCAGAAACCACCAAGTCCTCGGCAGCATCCAGGTGGAACCTCCCATTCGTCGGCGAGAACGAGTGTGCTAGCATCCCCAAGCTCCCGTCGAACGGCTCCCCCTGGCTGTGGTCACCACTGAAGAACCCGATCCTAATGTCGGTGCTTGTTTATAAATAAGTGCAACAAGTTTTTCTTTCATTGTGTCTCTCTTGTGTGCCTTTTCCATCTGCAACAAAGCTTGTTCTATATCCATTTGGTTTGATTAGGTTTTCTCTTTTTCTGAAACTTGGTTTTCTTCTTCATTGGTTTTTTTTTTTCATTTTTGTATATGGATCATGTGATGAGAAAAAATTTGCAACAATATGATTGGATTCGTTCCATGATTCATAGTATTTAAGTCTCTGATGATTAACTCTCCATTTTTTAGAATTAATTTTTGAGTTCTTTTTGTGTTTTCTAAATATCCATTTTTTTTCCTTAGTGTTTGATTAGAGTGAACAACCAAGAGAGACGATGATGTTTACATTGGTCCATGTTTTTGAATCACCGTGATCGACAACCCTTACCCATTTCTGATCTCAAATCGCAAATAATTTTTTGAATTTCGTAATCTTTTTAGTTGAATTTTTATGTGGCTTTGGCTTAGTGATTTTCTGGCTTAGCGCAGAATACACTATTATGATTCGATAATGTGAGTAGAGATATCATCTTAGATGAGAGCCTCTATCATTCATGTTGTTCAAAATCTCAATTTCGTTTTTTAGATCTCAATTTTGGTTTTTTAAGTTTAGGTTTTGATTTTGTGTTTTGCGGTGAAGAATTAGAATCAAATTCACATGTTAGAGATTTTCAAATCAATGAGAATGACAATTCTATTACTGAGCAACTTAATTCATTATTGAATTTATGAAATCAATTTTTTTATTTAGTAATTTTTTGTATTGGTGGGAGATTTCTGAGGAGTCTCATGCTTTTATGTAGAGCAAACTTATTTCATGTGGTCACTACCTAATCTGTCAAAGATGTAAAATACGGTGGATTTTTTCCAGTGCCTTCAGGTTTGACATGTGATAGCTGCAATTTAACTAGCCTGAAACAGGCATCTTTTTTATCGTAAAATTGTATAACGATTGGAAAGTAGGATTTTTATTGGTGAGAAACTGCTATAAGGATTATCTTTCTGTAGACTTCCCGTTTGACTCATGTACATAAGATTTCATAGAGCCAGAGATGGTAGTGTCATCATTGAGTTTGGGAGCCTCTATGAGTATATTTAGTTCTCAAGTTTTGTTTGAGTTAGTAGACTAAGCTACACTAAGATAAGTAAGAGCTAACTGATAAACTTTTCTTGCCCATTTTATTCAATTATCTGATTTATATAGAGATGTTGTAGGTGAATACTAAGCCAATCATTGGCTTGATTACAATAGGACAAATTCTGTTATGGGAGAATAACAACAATAGGTAGTGGTGATAACTAACTTAGTGCTTCTAACTAATTGACAGAGCAAGAATATACTGAAGTGAGAAGGAAAAGATCACTCATAATCCTCGAAATGTGTAGGCCTCCCAAGTGTCCTCTTGGGCCTGCTGCTGAGTGCTTGGGTCATATTGCTATCAATACCCTCCCCTGGAAAATCAACCTTGCCCTCAAGGTTGGAGGTGGCCTGCAGGTTTTCCCAGTTCAAAATGTCTAATATGAACCTTAGTGCATTATAGTCATGCGAAACACGAGCTCCCCTTTGGGGAAAATCTTCCAAAACCAATGTGGAGAGTGTCTGTATTTCTTCACAAGCAGTTGCATGGACCTCCCCATGTAACAACTTTATCAAGCTAGGTAAAGTTTTCGTGTCTAAAAGACAAAATGTGGTGTTTACACTGCATACACTCCCATGTGCTGAACATAACGCAACATGCGATGATCTGAAAAGCCAACAACAATCAGTTGGTTTGGGAGCAACTGTGAGTTTTGGAGTGCTCATAGAAGGATCACCAATGAATGTTGCTGCTCTTGCCTTTGTCGTGATCGAACCAGTGTTCAGAGAATCTACAATCAAAGGGTATATTCCATGCTTAACCAAATCTCGTTGTGACTTGATATTTGTAAGATCTGCATGTGAACCTGAAGAGTGCACTAAGAGCATTTTCTTTTGCTTCCATTTTCCCAGTTTTCAATATGCTTAGGATTGCATCAAGTCCACTCAACTCAATCAACTTCATAGTGAATTCTTGTTCGGATTTTGGCTGGTTAGCCAGGAAACCAGCAGCAGCCATCTGCACATTGGCATTTTCTTCATTCTAAAAAAATCCAATCAAGGCTTCAAGTCTTCTAGGCCTGAAGAGGTAGTCAACTACTTCTTTCGGCTCGTGTTGAGAGAAAAGAAAGAGTAGAATTATGGAAGTCTCCCTGATTTCTGAGTCAGAATCATCAAGGAGTGGGAGAATGAGAGATACACCATTGGCTGCAAGAATTGCTTTCTTAACCAAACCAGTCACAAACTTGTAAATGCCAAGAAGTGCACCCAGTGCAGTCATACAGATGTTGTGACCTGAGTTGGAAGTCTACTGCAAAGCTAGCAAATTGGTGATGATGGAATCCAACTCAAGTCGTTGCCCTTCTTCATCAACAAAAAAATCAATTTCATCACCATCACAAGAAACCTTCGCAATGATTTCAGAACATTGAATGATAACGAGTGTCTGTGATCGAGGAGAGAACATTAAATCTATAATAAAATGGACTCATCCAGATGCAACAGTAATTCCCTTATTGGCGTGAGATCCTGCTAATTTAACTAAGGCTGACAACGACAAGTCTTTTGATTCAATATTGCCTGTCAACATTTCTAGCAAAGGAGGTATAGTGCCTTCCTTGCTAAGAAGTTTTAAGTTTGGATCCTTCAACTCCAAATTAACTATGGCTTTTGTCCTTGCTATTCTTGAATCTGGTCCTTGAATCATGATATCAACAAGTGGTTTATACCAGCCAAAATTAGCAGCAATAGTAATGGTGTCCTCTCCCTCCGAACTCTCCTTGTTTTCAAAATATTCAGAAATCTGTAAGTATTTTCCTTTCCTGTACTTGTCCCCTTCGTTGTATTCATATGCAATACGCTTATCCAGTAATGTGTTTCCTACTTTTCTTATTTACTATTGAATTATATATACAAATTTTTACCCTTTTTCCAGGGGCAGTTCTTCAGATGTTGGAAAAGCAAATGGGTCCTGAATCTTTTCGTAGAGTAAGAGTCCTCGACATTTGCATTATTTGTCCTCTTGACCATTTTTCACATATGGACGTGTCTTAATTTGTCATTTGGTTCATTTTTGGTGGCCATGTATATTTGTAATTTCTTTTGGATATTTGTTGTTAGACTATCTTATTTCATGTTTACCTTTCCTATCTACTTATTTGATGTGAGAATTAGGTTGGACAAATATACTATTATATTTCCTCTGTCCCTACATATAAGACACTTATAACTCATTCTCACATTAAGATAGTTGGTTAATTTAGTTAAATAACATTAAATTTGTTTGTAATTGTAATATTTTTCAAATTACCCTTAAAATTATTGAGACTAATTATATCACTTTTCCACCTAAACAAGGAATTTATGGAGAAAGAGTAATTGTACTGGAATTTTAATTTTTAAAAGTAAAATTTTCAATTCTCCAATTATCATAAGAGAGAAACACAATCCATGGCATTTATTATTTATGGAGTAAAAAAAATTAAGGGTATTTTGGTAAAAAAATAATTAACTAAAGGGAAGGCTAGAAAAGAGTCATATAAAAAGGGAAAGGAAACTTAAAATAAGTGTCTTTTATTTAGAGGGGCGGGGGGAGTATGTGCTAAATTAATATATTTCGAAATAATTTTGTCCTCCTCTCTTTACTGATTCAATTAGTCAATGACATTGGTTTTGAAAACATCAATGTGCTTGTTCACTGAAAAGTAGAAAATTGGGTAAATGATATGTGACAAGTTACTTGGGTTCTGGTTATTTGTTATGCATTATCTGTAGGCTATGCTGAAGAATGTTCAGATGATGGTTGTCAGATACTCTCACAGATGTCAAAGAATAGTTGTGGAATCTAGTGTGCAAGTTCATGGTTTTGCCTTAACCTTTTGTTTTTATTTTTTTTTTGCCATTACTCATGAAGTTTTTTCCCCTTTTATTTTCCCCTTGGAAGTTATATGTTTGAATGAGAGGTTTGATGATACTATTTTCCTTGTTATCAATGTGTAGATTTTGCAAACTACAGTTTCTCGTGCTCAAGATAAAACATGATCCATAAAGACTCTTAGTACTAAGGAGGTAATCTGCTTTTGGTTCTGTAAATTCTGTGACTTATTACATGCATGTAGCTTCTCTGAAATTATCTTGAAGATAGAGAGCTGTAAAACATTTTTCTGAAATTAGCTTTATTTACAAAAACAATTTCCTAGTTTTCTTTGTAATCTCACTTTAAGCCGGGAAATATTAATTTAGTTTAATCTTCAATGTTGTATTAGCTGAAGCATCTAATTCTTGACAGGTTTTGGTTTTGTCAATATACTGTGGATTTGATAAATTTTTTTCAAAATGCAATTTGAACAATTTGCTAACAGGGTTGGGAATCTTGAACGCCTATTTCTTAAAGATTTCTTTCCTTGGTGGGTCGGTTCCTGTGGATGTCCCGTTTCAAGGTATAAAATAAGGATTTACTAGTTACTATTTATTTCATTTTTAGAATGCTTTTTGCTCATGAATTTTGATTAGCTACTTGTTGCTAAGGATGGGTTTTTCCTATAACAAAAGGAAGAACATGGTTGAATTGGCCGTGTTGGGGGGATGTACAACATTGCAGACTTCAAGTACATCCACTCTTGATATTAATTGGATGGGATGGTATAATGAGCATAGGTACATGATCTTGATGGTATGTATGACCATCCAATTCTACCAATGGCTGGAGAAGCATGGCAACTATTGGAAATACAATGCCACTCAAAGCTTGCTATACTAGACACTTTCAGAAGCCCAAGAAAGGTTTAAAACTTGATGGCTCTGATGATAATGGTGATGTGCCTTCCATGGATATGCGATTGAAGTATAAATCAGTTTCCTATTTTTTTTCTTTTTCATTCGTGGTTGTTGTCATTGAGTTTTTGACAATTTCTCTGTTATGGCAGTTTACTGAGTCCTAAGATTATCAAACTCAAGAATTTACGCAGACTCGTGAGAATTTCATAGACTTGACTCGTGACTCAACTCGTAAACTCGTACGAGTCTACTTCATATAAAAATAATAACAAAATATGTATAAATAATATACTAATTAAACATTTTAACAATATAATAAAATAAAATAGTAAATCGTAATGTTCAGAATATTTAAATAACCAAGTCTAGTAATAATACATCACTACCAGATAATAACTTGCAGAGGTTATAGTAGTGGTAAATCATTCTCATTGAGTGTTTGATGTTATTAGAGAACAAGGGTTTGATATTATTAAAGGTGAGAATTTTGTATTTGAGAATAATACACTAAATGAAGGTATGACGAATGCTATAAAGACCAAAAACTAAAAAAAATAACTTACATTTTGGTCTAATTTTTTTAACTTGCTAACTCGTTGACTCGGTGGTAAACTCAAGAGTCTACCGAGTTTACTTAAGAGTTTATAGAGTTTGCCCAGAGTCTGCTAAAAAAAGAGTTTACTCAAGAGTTAACTCACAAAGGACAAGTGGACTCGTAAACTTGTAAGAGCTAGCACGTTAATTTGAGAGTTTGATAACCATGCCGAATCCCCTTTATTATGGATTAAAGTAGATCCTAATATGGAGTGCCTCTATTTATAGTGTAAGTAACACACAAAATTGGAGGGAAATTTGAATTTCTATTCAAATTTCACTTGAATTTGAATTTGAATTTGTGGAGCCCAATTTGGAGCCAAAGTTTCACTAATTATGATTAGTGCATTTTAGCTATGGTTCAGCCCATTAATCCAAGATCAAGTCCAAGATTCTCCACTAAGTGTGCTTAGGTGTCATGAGACATGTAAAGCATGAAGGACATGCACAAAGTGTGACTATGATGTTGCAATGGGGTGTAGCAAGCAAATGCTCACCTTCCCCTTAGGAAGGACCAAAATTTAATTGGATTGGGCTTCTCCCAATTTAATTAAATTTCTCTCCCAACACACACACATCAAATAGTGCACTTAATGCATGCGAAATTACAAAACTACCCCTAATACAAAAACTAGCCTAGGTGCCCTAAAATACAAGGGCTGAAAAATCCTACATTACTAGGGTATCCTCCCTACACTATGGAGCCCTAAATATAAGGCCCAAAAATAATGAAACCTTAATATAATATGTACAAAGATAAGTGGGCTCATACTGAGCCCATGGGCCCAAAATCTACCCTAAGGCTCATAAGAACCTTAGGGCCTTCTCCTGCATCTCTGGCCCAATCTTCTTGGAGTCTTCTATCCAATGCCCTTGGAGGGTAGGATTGCATCATTCTAGAATCGATGTTAAAAATATATTTTCTAGTAGTGTCATGGCTTTCTCTCACCAGAAAATCACCAAAAACTCTCTCCCTCTCTTTCTAGAAACCCAGGGTGAAGCAAAGGTGTTGAGAGGCTCACTTTAGCTTTTTATATTGGGTCTCCCAACCCTAAGGACCAAGTAACAATTTTCTAAACTTGTGTCATTTTTCTCAACTTTTAAGTGATTTCAAAATTATCCCTCTTTTTAATTTTTGACCAAAAATACAATATTCATTTTCCAATTGCTACATTATTCCAATTTAATTAAATTAGTCATTAACAAGTTATTTCATTAATATCTCATTTTAAAATTAATTATAGGCAATTAACTCACTTAGACAATTAAATAAAGCAATATTGGTATTAAGCACTTCATATAATTTTTTATTACCTTAATCACATATAATTATGTCATATAATTAAGTTCACAAGAAACACAATTAAATACAATCATTCCATAAATAAAAAACAGGTAAACCAAATTAACTAAATGACATAATTAAGACATTAATCTCATTTTTATTTTCTTTTCAAAACTTAATTTAGTTTGATTAAACTTAATTCCCATAAGACTACATGCCCCTTAAGGCTCCTCTCGCCCAGACTTCCTTATAAAAACCCTCCTATCAAGGGAATGAAATAACTTTTGACATAATCTAGAACTAGAATAGATCTACTACTATAGAGATGTTAGCTCTCTCCTCTCTCTTTCTCTCTTTAGATCTTCATCCTGTATGACATGAGCAAGATTTTCTTCATCGCATCAGAAGCTCACCTCCGCCACCCTTACCGCACATTGGCATCATCTTTGGGAATAGTCTCACCATAGAAACCTCAAACATTCTAGCATTGACTTGCTAGCTTGAGTTAGCTAAAAAATTTTACGGTAAAAAGGTGGAAATGCGTAATCACAAGTCTACAACAGTCGACGAACAACTTTTGAAGCAACAAGGAAAGGAACAAGCACCTCCTACCTCTTCCAAAATCATGTGACAACCACTGCAC
Organism: Glycine max; assembly: GCF_000004515.6. NCBI lineage: Eukaryota > Viridiplantae > Streptophyta > Magnoliopsida > Fabales > Fabaceae > Glycine > Glycine max. Next base: position 33,905,807 of record NC_038242.2, on the reverse strand, counting down.
CCAAACACAAGCATGCACAACTGATGAAACTCTTCAACAACGACCAGATCCAATGTCATTGGCGTAAAAATGATGAAGGAAACATATCCATCAGTCGCAACCCTAGCCTCAATGATCCAACAACAACGAACCATGTTGGAAGCACAAAACAAAATCATCATCGAGCTGCAAAGGAAGACAACCAATGGAACATGCATCATATTCCAAATCCTAGATCCTTAAGCAAAGAAGTCATGTCAGAATCAATAATTAAGATCGTCAAAGGTGATATAGTTTTCATCGCCAGAGTGAGAGATTTTAAATTCTACCTTTCTATGAAAGATTCATGGACTTATGGGTATCAAGGTTCCAAACACACATGCAACATCTCCCGATGATGGATCAATGCGATAGATCTAACCATCTAAACGATCACCTAAGTTTTTAAATCCACCCTGTCATATCGTGAAGCTTCTACCACTCTGATGTGCAAAGCATTTCCTTTGTCATAAAACAATTTTCACTGAAGTGATTCTAGTCTTTGGCATTGTGATCCATAGACTCTTGGGCGCAATTAGGAGAGATACTCAAAGTTGCATTCGCTATAAGCAAAACCAGGCGGAAAACCAAGGTAGATCTAAAGTATATTAAACAAGGAAAGGACAAACCCCTCTAAAAATATGTCACTAGGTTTAACAAGGAAGCTAGGGAAATCTTTGGCATCCTCCCGGGCATCATCCTTATGTTGGTAAAAAATAGAGTAAAGGAAGGCTCATTGTTCCATATCTCAATTTCCAAGTTTCCTCTTGAGGAATTCCTCAGACGAGTAGAGAAGTATATTAATTATGAAAGTACGATAGAGACAGGAAGACTGGCTAATTGCTACCTGAAGATCTGAGAAGGAGAGATCCCTCCAAGAACAACAAGTAGAACAAGAAAGGGTTCCTACACCAAAACAACATGCTCATAGGAAAGTCGAAGAGATCAAGGCGTGGTCATAAGCATCACTAAAACTACATGCTCAAAGGCAATCAGAAAGATTAAGACATGCTGATAAGCATCACAAAAAAATGACATGCTCTTAGGCAGCTGGGAAGATTAAGGTGTGCTCACAAGGGATAGCTAAAAAAACAACATGCTTATAGGCAAGTCGGGAAGATTAAGGTGTGTTGATAGGCATCGCTAAAGCACTTGCTCATAGGCAAGTCGAAAAGATTAAGACAAGCTCATAGGTATCATTAAACCAACTTGCTCATAGGCAAGTCGAAAAGGTTAAGCATGCTTAAAGGCACCATTAAAAAAACATGATTACAAACAAGTTAGAAATATTAAGGCATTCTCATAAGTATTGCTAAAGCACTGGCACACAGCCAAATTGGGAAAACTAAAAGGCATACATTGACTTGGCCAAAACAACTATAGAAAAAAAAAACTTCAACTACAAGAATAAATGGTCCTACTCACAAATACAACAAGCTTTGATGATAATGATATCAAAACAAAAACAAAACAATGTCATCAATAGTAGCAAGCTGCAACGATAATACGTTGAATACCATCAACTGAGAACCCTCAAGAAAAAAATGCCTGATTGAGGAATAAGGCAGAACCGGTCGACTGAAAGCTGCTTTGACATGGTCCCGATAGAGGTCTCAAGTATACATGAGACTCGTGATGGCAACAACGGACACAAGCCTTCAATGATCTGATATATCCTGAAGAATTTTGGTGCTTATATAACTAATGTTAGGTCTAGATGACCACTCGTCTCATCCACCTTGGATTTTGATGTATAACAATAACTATAAATTATTGATGTTCTAATGAGTTTTGACAAGTGGACAAGATCATAATGTTAAAGGAATTTACAATATTTAGTATCGTCCACAATCAAAGAGAGAATGTTATGTTCTTATCTAGAGTCCAACATGCTATATCCATAGAGTGTTCACCCTTGTGTAAATCAGTATAACACATTGTCATTTGGTTAACTCGTGTGTCTAGTCTCAAAGACTGAGTATGACGAAAAAGAAAAGTGCACGTGTTCTATTTTATTTGAATTCTATTTGTCTCTCTTATTTTTGAATTGCTAACATTTGAATTAAAGAAAAGGACAATATAGAAGAGAATAGAAGGTTTTCACAGACTATTCCCCTAAGATCGCTTTCGCTACGTACAAAAAGCACATGGCACTGTCTGTACTATTGATCATTCCTTTCTATTCAGAGCATGACACATCGCCTTATCCTTCAGTGCGGACAACGGTCCTTTCAAGGAATCGACATTGATCTCGTAACAGATCCTTCACTAAAGTCTATAAAAGGTCGTCCCATCGAGGAAACAACTGACGAAAAAAAAATTATTACAAGAGAGCAAGAAAATACTTGAAGCAAAACTCTGCTGAAATCACTAGATGACTAATACGCAGTTTTCATTAGTTTATTCTTTGGGAAGCAAAGTTATTTTGTGTTTGAGCTTAACTGCTTATTCACTCATTGAGTGTTAAGAATACTTGTATTCATTCAAACTTTTGTTTGTGAAAGTCAAGAGTGACTTAGTGTTAAACAATACTTGGGTTCTTAGATTCAGGGGAGTCTAAGAGGTACCAGAAGTGGTGTTAAGAATACTTGTAAAGCTGGGAGTGGAAGGTTAGAATAATTGTTTTGTAATCAAGATTTGATTAGTGGAACCCTTTACTAGTGAGTATAGGAGAACTGGACGTAGCTCGGGTTGAGTGAACCAATATAAATCAAGTATTTCTACTTCTCTTCATAATAGTTTATTAGGCATTCTTATAACACTCTCTATCACCTTTTTAACACCAAGTGTTTATTTGAAAAATTGTTTTAAGAACTTTCTTTTATCCGTCACTGGGCAACCATATTGATCTTCATTAAAAATCAGCTTAATCCTCAGTGAACGACCTGTTTTGATACATTGCTATCTATATTAGCTTTTATATTGCAAAAGTTTATATTTTTTATATACACACTATTCAATCCCCCATTCTTAGTGTGTTTCTTGTTATTTCAACTAACATATCGAGAAATGAAATGACGACAACGACAACCTAATTCTTTGCAAACATTTTACAATCGTGCATGGTGGCATACTAAACTTGTTTGACTGCAAGCACATTAGAAATCACAGAAGCAATGTCATCCCACCTCCTAGGAAGAGGCCCCACCCAATGATAGAGTATTTAGGGAGTAGCAAACATAAAGACCATTGCTAACAAATGCACTGCAATCGAGACTCACATTGAGGGTAGTCATGGTCCTCGAGGCACGATTAAAGGTCCTGTCTAAGAACTAGTGTAGATCTTAGCCGGGAGCCACCTAGCCGACACCGACTTCAAGGCAGAACAACACAATTGACATTATAGGAAAGCTTAAGAAGCACAAAGGATAGAAGCAGGATTGATCGACAGAGAATTATCTGATAAAGTTGCATGCTGACAGATGTTTCAAGCCCAAACGAGGCCTCAAAGAACTCCATCTAGCACAAATCATCAATTATTCGATATAACTTGAATATTTTGGCGGTATTCTTAGACTATTGGCAAGCGTACCAATGTTATCATAGGTTACAAATTTTATGAAAGAGATCGTCTCTACATGGACTTGAGTTACTTAGTTTCTCTAGATAAAAGTAAATAGTTCAATAGTTATGTACAACAAATTTAATTGAAATCTTATTGGTTTAACGAAAATAATAAAAATAACAAATATAGAGGAAATAACAAAACTAGTGCATCAAAAATACAAAATTACGAAAACAAGTAAAATGAATTTAATTAATTCAAGAGAAATGTAGGATTGAATTTCATCGTTCTTACCCTCAATATCCAAATAATATTAATACATATGAATCATTTTCTAACATCACTGATGCACACATTACAATCATAATCTTGTGTTATTTGCAATCAAAACGTTATGCTTTATTCCTAGCAACATAATGTAAAAAGTAAATTCATTCAGTTCAAATTCTTCGAGTACTTTCCAGTCAAACTTAAAATCCAATATCATAAAACTAGTGATCAAATAGAATTAAGCATTACGAACATAATGAAATCACTAGTAATGAGTAGAAAAAATTTATATATATATATATATATATATATATATATATATATATAAATTTTTTCTACTCAAAAGAGACACATAAGGGTACAAAGATTGCATCCAATCCTTCGGAGAAACTAGTCGATCATTGTGTAGTGCACAAGATCAACAGAAAAAATGATGAAGGATGAAATCCAAGGTCACTTCTATGCAGCTCCAGCTTCACTTTTTCTCTCTTCTCTCTCCTTGTTCATGTTATTCTTCCTCTAGTTCTTCACTGCTTGTTGGTTTTCTCATGAATTTTGAACGAAATGGTCCAAGAGGTGCTAGACCAACTCACCCAGGCGAGTTGGTTCCTTTAAGCAGAAGTAACCTCACTAGCCCACGCGAGTTGATTGCTAGCCTGGGCGAGTGGCACTCTGAAATTCTTCAAAAATGACCCTTCTGCACTCCATCTTGTCTTGGTTTCTGAATCCAACAGACAACCATCAAAATGTAAGAAATGCATGGATGAATCTTTCATATTTAAACAAAAACATTTATAAATGTTCAATATATAAAACAACTAGAATTAAGGGTAATTTATAAGAAAACTATTAAAATCAAAAGATAAGTACTAACACTCTAATCCCAAAAATAACTTAAATATGACACTTGTCAGGTATGTCGACTTCAATTACCAGAATAGTTTGTTATGTCCGAAACATTCAGGTTATATCAGATAATTGATGTCGATACATAACCAAAGTTTTGCCTATGGAGTTGTTAGACATAGGATAAAGGTGAATGACCCATGACCATGAGCTAGGAAGTGAGTGATTGGGTCAAGAAATGAAGTCACTCTCCCTAAATCCAATCGCTCACCTTAACAACAGGGACACAAAATCCCTTAATGAATGGATCTACTCTCATTTGCGCAAAATGATTGAGTAAGAAAGGGATTTTGGAGAATGCTCTAATCATATGCCCAAGTGCCTTAACAACGTCCAAGCCAAGGCATCTTAAACAGATGACCAAACAAAATACTCTCACAAATGCAGGATAACCCATGGACAACAAACAAAGAATACATTTGTGGCAAAAAAAGAGGCAAAACACCAGGGTGAACAATTTCTACCCAACATAAGTGTCTTATTTATAGCAAAGGAGCAAGGAAGAACTGCCAAAACCAAATAAAAGCAAGGTACAAAGTGGTTGGAAGGTAATAAAAACACAAGGAAAAACACGAAAACCATAAAGCAATTCAACAAATAATAAATCTTTCAGTTGAATGAGTCAAAGCGATAACTATGGACTAAGCCAAAAGTATAACTAGTGTTGGAAAATTAAAAACATAATACACAGAAACAAAAAGATGGAATAAATGTTACAAAAAGGATGAGATACAAGAAAAAATGGCATCTCTACCCTTCTAACCCTGCTCGACTCTCGTCATTCCTTGATCCCGTACCTCGAAATCTCTTTAACATTAATGTCAGAAGTAACAATAGGGTGAGAAACATTGATATTAGGTTAAACATCGACAACGACGACATTGTTGTCATCTTCGACATCTAGAGTAGAAATTGGAGCCCCCTCGACCCATTTGCCCTTGGTCTTGTCATACACCAACCACACCTCATTTTTAACCTGGCATCTCAAATTCATGCTTGAAAGGTTCATGATCAACTGCACCAAGGGAATGAGAAATTCAACTAGGTCCAAAGCATTCTTTGATCGAAGGTAGTTTGCACAAACGAAGCATGAATGCACTCACTCTTCTTTACAACCGCTTTCAGCTCTTATTCCAAGCCCAGAACCTTCGCTAGCAATTCCTTATTCACTAGCTCAAGACCTCGGCAGTTTTGGAGACCTTGTCGGCAATAATCTTTTGATCACGGAGCTATCTTTTGAGTTCCCCTTCTTCTTCATCAAAGTTTCTCACGACAACTTGGCCGCAACAACCACTCCAAAAGGGCCACTTACACCATGCTCATTTTTAAATTTGATACAGGAAACCATCCTGGGAAGGATTGTATTAAGAAACCGAGAGAAAATGGCATTTTGGGCACCCATGAATGCCATATGGTCAAAGGCTTTCGAGAACATGGGGAAACCCTCCTCTTGGATCGATTTCCAATCTCGGATTGTGAGAATCACGTCTAACATCTTAAAGCTATTCTGAGGAATATCCCATATTGGTTCCACGAGATGTCCTCGAGATAGAGGAGAAACCGCCTGGGCACGACTGCTTTGCTTAACCATAACTGCTTGGCAAGAGGGAGAGGAAGGAGCAAACACGACAGGAGAAGTCGCCCTAGGCCTCTTCTATGATGATCCATCCTCATCGCGGCTCTTATCAGTTAAGGCAACACAACTGCCAATGTTTGGAACAACACCCGACCTAACATCTAGGTCAACCATCTCTGCCTTGTCTTTCAGCACTTTGAGATTCTTGTGACCCCTCTTCTTGCTCTCTGGAGTCTAGAGCACTCCCATACTTGTCAGCAACAACGACAAGACAGTCTTGGTGTCCATCTCTTTCTGTTATTAGTCTATGGAAAAAAGCACCACCACATCAACAATTGCTAAGAACGAACGAAAAGGAAGCACCAAACACACAAGGAAGGTGAAGAGAGAACATAACATCAACCTACACCCCTGGATTTTCAAAATGATGGGAGAAAACCACCTCAAATTCCGTAAAAAGTGAAACAGATGACAAGAGACACGTGGCACCAACTACCAAAAAAGGATTGGGCTAAAGAGCTCACCATGTGCCCAAAAGTGCGGAACGACCCCATCAATAAAAAAGAGTTGACGTCGAAAATCATTGTCAGAATCAAAATGCCAAAGGAAGAATTCAACCAACTATCTCAAAGAACAAAATCAACATTGCTCCACGAACAATATTGGTCTAAGGGGACTACTATTTCGGGGATATCTTGGACTTGAACCCAAAAGGCCACACTTTCTAGCTGAAAGTAACTCACCTAGTGGCAATGTCCTCAATGGTCTCTCCCGCCAAAAATCATCTTTAAAATACTTGGGATTCAACTAAGAAGTAAGCTTCTCTAGAAGCACTTCTAGAAGAAGAAAATAAGAAAAAAAAATGAGTTTCTCCATTAGCTAAAATGAGTTTTTCATTAGCTAATTTGTAGATGTCATCTCATCTTTTAGAGAAACTATATTTGCGAGCTTTTAAAAATTAACTTATGGAAAACTTATTTTTGTTTATACAAAAACTCATCTCATCTTTTTTTTTTCTTATTTTTTTTTAGAAGTGCTTCTAAAGAAGCTTATCCAAACAGACCCTTAGACTCATTCTGGATCCAAGACCAGATCTAGACCATAAGAAATTAATAGATCTTGGGCAACCAACCGCCTCAGACAACAAGACCAACATTGCTCTTATGGACAATATCAATTTGGGGGACTACTATTGTGAAGGTATCTCAAATAAGAAATACTCGAGATCCTCATCTCCATAGAAATACTCATCCCACAAGATCGTGTGCCCCTAACGGCTCCTCCCGCCAGAATTTCCCTATAAAAGTCTTCATATTAAGGGAATGAGACTACTTTTGACATAATCTAGAACTAGAATGGATCCAACTATTGTAAAGATCTTAACGCTCTCCTCTCTCTCTCCCTCTTTAGATCTTTATTCCGTACGACCTGAACAAAATTTACTTCGCTGCACCGGAAGCTCACCTCCGCCACCCTTACCACACACAAAGTAATATTTTGGCTTATGTTTAAAATTTATTTATTAAATATATTTTTATTAAAAAAAATTCAAACTAGTTTATTAATAACAATATAAATTAGTTTAATTATATATGGTAAAAATAAAAAATATTATTCGTTGGAGGAAATCCTACCTGAGACCATTATGTGTGACAAAAGCATGTTCTTGGAGTATTTCACATAAGTGCACACCAAAGACTTAATAATAGCATGAATTAAAATAATTTATGATAGAGACCACAAATATTATTTAGTGAGACAATTTGCTCAAGATGATAAAATTATTTCTTCGAGTAGTTCACACAATTACATACCAAAAACTCATCAATATTTATTTTTACTTTGAAATTATATAAAATCATTTTTTACATAAATATATTAGAATTAATTTATTAAATATATTTTTAAAATTATTTATTCAATAATATCATAAATAACGAGTATGATTCATAAGAGACAATCCTTCTCCACACTATTATGGGAAAATCATTATCGAGAAGAACTCTGTATCAAAGACTCAAAAATATTCATTTTAAATTCAAAATCCTATAAAATCATTTTTACTTAAAAATCATATTAAATAAATTTAAATGATTTTATAAATAAATATTTTGTTGATTTATATTTATATTATATATTTTGTTGATTTATATTCATATTGTGGTTGAAATTTTTATACTAAAAATTAATTTAAGGTCAGTTATTACAAAATATTTATTGCAAAATATTATCTTGACTTACGAAAATTTTGTTGATAAATATTACAAAATATGTTTTATGCTTGAATACTTTCTCTCCTCTTTCTACAATTTTAGAGGACTTAATTGACTAATTATATTTGTTTTAAAAATATATTTAATTTTATGAACAAATATATTCTAAACATGATTGAAATCAAGAGTAATGTGTGCCAGTTATAAAAAAAAAAAAAAAAAACCACTAACCCGAGTTTGTTATACAACATTAATCATGAGACAATCCTAATTCATCACGAAATCACCATTCAACAATCAAATAAAAAATGATACAAGAAATTAAGTAGATATTTACATAAATTTACAATAGTATGTAAATTGTAAAAAAATTAAAATATTTAAAAACAAAAATATTTTTTGGATCACAAGAATAACAAGTTGTTTTATAATTAAAAAATAAACACTAATAGTACAGTACATCACAAATGCTCGGTGAAACATTAACAAAGATTGAATTTACTTGGGGAGACTAGTGAGTGGTGAACAAGTAAGAGAGAGGTGTGCGCGGCATACCTGCCTCATCAATGACACTGTCTAGTGTCTATAGTACTCACTTGCTCCAGCACACTGGCAAGACGATCAAGCTCTCTGAGCATGTTCCTGCTTCTCCTGTGAGACACAAATCAGGATCACACAAGCAACTGAAACAAGAGCCATATGATATCACAGTGCTAAACAAACCTGATAGAACCAAATACTAATAATGTCCACTTCGAAACCCATATCCCCTTTTCGACTCACCTCCCTCCTCCGTTCCACGAAAGACCCCTCCCTCGCCCTCCAGCTCTTCCTCAACCCTAACCCTAACCCTAATCCTAACCCTCGCCCCCTGCGCCACTCCCTCCGCTCCTACGATCTCCTCATCACCAAACTCGCCCGCGCCAAAATGTTCCCCCAAATGGAACAAATCCTCCACCAACTCCAAACCCTAACCCAATTCCCCGTCCCCGAACCCCTCCTCTGCCGCGTCATCATTTCCTACGCACGCGCCCGCCTCCCCTCCCGCGCCCTGCGCACCTTCCTCTCAATCCCCTCCTTCCGCTGCACCCCCACTCTCAAGTCCTTCAACTCCCTCCTCCACGCGCTCCTACTCTGCCGCGACTTCCCTTCCCTCCCGCGCCTCCTCCCGCGCCTCCGCCACTTCTCCGCCTCCGGCCCCGACGCCTGCACCTACAACATCCTCATCCGCGCTTGCTCCCTGAACAACAACGACCTTGCACACGCACGCAAACTGTTCGACGAAATGCTCACGCTCGGGGTTCGTCCGACTCAAGTCACGTTCGGAACTCTGATTAACATGCTCTGCAAAGACCCGCATTTGAACTTGCGGGAGGCGTTTAGTGTGAAGGAGGACATGGAGAGGGTTTTTAAATTGAAGCCTAATGTTTTTGTGTACACTAATTTGATCAAAGCCGTTTGCGAGGTTGGGGACTTCGATTGTGCGTTTAGGTTGAAGGATGAGATGGTGAGGAACAATTTGAGGCTGGATGTTGTGGTGTACAACACTTTGACTTCCGCAGTTTTTAAAGCGGGGAAGAAGGGTTTAGGGTATAGGATTTTGGAGGAGATGAAGAGTGGCGGGGTGAAGCCGGATGCGGTGACGTGTAATGTGTTGATTGGGGAGTTTTGTAGGGAGGGGAATTTGGTGGAGGCTTATAGGGTTTTGGATGATGGGGTGGAGGGTGTGAAGCCTGATGTTTTTGGGTACAATGTGGTTATTGGATGGTTGTGTAAAGAGGGAAAATGGAGGGAGGCGGATGATTTGTTTCGGGACATGCCAAGGCGGCAGTGTGTTCCTGATGTTGTGACCTACCGGACAGTGTTTGATGGGCTTTGTCAGTGGATGCAGTTTGAGGAAGCTGGGTTGGTTTTGGAGGAGATGGTTTTTAAAGGCTATGTTCCGTGTTCCTCAAGTTTGAATGAGTTTGTTGGCAGGTTGTGCCAGGAAGGGGATTTTGAGTTGTTGGGGAAGGTTTTGAGTGGTTTGGGTGGAGGGTTTTTTTGCAATGAGAATGTGTGGAAAACTGTGGTTTCCTTGGTTTGTAAGTCAGAGAAGCTGTCAGGGGCTTTTGAGCTTTTAGATGCATTGGTGTTGGCATGAATTGTAGATTTGGTTCCACCAAATGCACACTCAACGTGAGATTCTGTTCCAAAATACCAGAAAGGTAAATCCAAAGTGGAGATGAATATACAATGAAGAGTACTTGCAACCAACAATAGAGATTTTAAGAAGGCTTGGAACATTGTCTGGATACTGCTTTTGTTGAAGGAGATATGCTCATTGAGGCCTTCTTTGCTTGACCCCCATCAAAAAGGAGTCATTAAGTCTGCTACCTTAGCTTCCAATTCTACTACTTGTGGTTGTGGATGCTCCCAAACCTGGAGGTAAGTAGCTTCAATCCAAGTTATTGTGCATTTGTGCATTATACTTTTAATCCAATAGTATGTGTTGATTTGGTTTCTATTAGATTAAGGGGCTGAGATGCATCTAATTGCAATTGAAATAATCTGAAAATGATACATAAGCAGGTATATGGACTTGCTTGCTTGGCACTCCCATTTCCATTGTAACAAGCTGAAAATACTTGGCTGGCTAATTAAGTTGATGATGCATGGTGTAACATCAAAATGGATGATGGTGTTCTTAAAATGTTAAATTCCATATAAACTACTTAGAAAATGAATGGCAGGTTATTATTGATCTAATTTGATGGAAGATAAAATGATTCCAAGATGATAGAAATATTCACTATTTTTGTTGACTTGCCATTGTTAATATCTTATTGTTGGTGCATCTTATTTGTCGTGATAAATATGGGTATGATTTAAATATTAAAATTTGAAGTATGCTAGTTTAGGTTTATGAGATTATCTTTATGTTTGTCCTAGAACCTACACACACATAATTGAATCGAAGATAGTATATGTTTGCTCCTGCTTCAAGGAAAGAAGGAATTCAAGTTTCAACATGATAATTCTTTAAAGGCAAATGCTAACCAGTGCCCTTAGGGCATTGGTTAAGGAACTAAAAGAAGAAAGATTTTTATTGGGATGCACAAAATTGTGGGAAAAGCTTAATTCATTTTATCAGTTTTTCTTTCCCTACAAATTCTTAATGAGAAGTTTTATCGAAACAGGTCCTAGCTCATGTGGTCTTGGTGCTACAGCTGCACCCATGATCAGTTAGTTTACTGGAAGACTGGTTGCTTTGGTACAAACTCACATTCATGCCTCTGTAGAGATTTTTTAGTCCCAAAATTGAATTAAGGTGGGTAATTTTGTTTTATTTGGAAGTATTAGTGTGAACTGTTGAGTAAGACCCTTCTTTTCTTAATAACCCAAACAGTGGAAAAATACAGAAGATGGAACTACCACAGTTAGTATTCTTTCTGAAAATGGGAAGGGACACCCTTCAATCTCTACCAAATCTTTGGACACCTGCACCCCAATGTTGGTTTGGTTTTCAGTTTCAATTATTTCTAGGATTTATATTTTTGTTAATTCAAATGTTTTCTTTGATTTGCAGCCACTTATTTTAAATTTCTTGATTGCTGTGATGTTTGTATACATTCATGTGATTGAACATGATCAGGAAATAATTACACTATGGTTTCATCTGCTTGAAATTTTCATTGGTGATTCATGTCATTGAGATGCTAAGTATTAAGTTAGTTATCAAGTATCAACTTCCTGACATGTCCCTCTTTTATTTTTTCAGCCAAACTTGGGACTGACTATGTTAAAATTTCAAAGGTTTACTTGAAATTTTATTAGAAAAAAATACCCGAGATTTATGAGCTTTTGCTGATTTATGTTTTATACATGTGGACTGGATCAAAAGATATTTCAGAAAAACCTAGGTGTGAATTATTTAGTGGTGTAACTGTAGCACATTCATTTCAGCATTTCAACATTCTCAGCTGCTTGATGCATTTGGAATATGAAAGTTAAATAATGACAAACAACAATGTTGACCGTCACTGTCTCAATCGTTGAACTTGGATAAAAGTATTGGCAGAGTTAGTCAGCTTAGTGGCATCATTTTCTTGTCATGTGTGGGCATGTCCCTAAGCTTGCCCACAGGTAAAAAGACACATGTTTTGCAGAGTACCCTGCTTTGTCATAAATCTTTGTTATCATTTATAACAACCTCCTATATAGAGGTATATATTGTAATTTTTTTCAAACAATTAAGGGGGTTAATGTAATGTATAAGGAGTGTCAATATAATGTTTTTCAAACAATTAAGAGGATTAGTGTATAGACATAGAAAAGGAAAAAATATTGTGCAATCTGAAAAAAACTTAGGGAATGTCAGTATAATTTATTCTATTTTATACTTTTTGTGATCACTCTTCAGCATGATGATACTACATCCTGAGCTAGAACTTGTATATGGGTTAATTATTTGAAAAATGGAGAATGTAGATAAAAGATTATTTGAACATCCTTAGGGAGATCCTGACTGTGAATGAATTCATAAACATTTTGAAGGGAGATTGGGTGGATTAATTATTCTTGAAAAGAAATCTGCTTTCAAGTCCTTTCTAGTTAGAGTTTTATTGGCGAATATGGGGAATGAGGACAGAGCACAGAGCTTATTAAAACGCATTATGGTCAAAGTGTATGCATCATAATGTTTGGCTTTGAAAAGGAAGATGTGGGATGACTGAAGCAGGTATTATGGATGATTTCAATAGGAAAGAACAATGAAAAGAAGGCTTGAAGTTCAAGAGGATAGAATTGAAATGCTTGAGTTTCAACCATTAACACTTAACAGAAGACTGATTTGATTGATGCTCCTTTTCTAGGACTATGCTTGACATGGTACAAGGTAGGTGGGCAAATCAAACCAAACGTTGGTGTCATAAGTGACTGATCAGGCTGAGGGGAGGTCCTCGTGGTCATAGTGAAACTTTAACCTGTTTATATGTGTACTCATTTTGAATTATATACATTTGATTTGATGCATTTGTTTTGGATTCAATGAAAATTCGATTATTTTATTCATCTAAATTATGGTTAGTGTGCTAAGCAGCAAATTCATTATCATATATGGAAGGTGATTATCATTTATAAAAGACCTAATGACATGATTTGTATAATTATATTATCAGGCACTATGAAAAAGTGATAATGGAAGGGGTTTGGATATGGTGTTATCATAGAACCTATTTATGTACTTAATTGGCGTAAGTAATAACTTTAATATTCATTTATTTCTCTTGGATATCTAATTACTTATATATATACTTTTTATTTGCATATTAATTAACTATGAAATATCGATAATTAAAGAAAACATCGTTTAAAAATACAACTACAAATCAATTATAATAATATACAATGATCTTTCATAAAACATTACGAACACTAGAAACTATTATAAACATTACAGTAAATATACAAAATAACAATTTATATACTTTCAGGTTTGATGTAGCAGCGGTAAAACCCCTATTCGAAACAGTTAAAATCGTTAGGGTTTTCCCTTTAGGGTTGGTTATCCATACTCCTGCACAAATTCTTAATATGCTAAGTCCCATTACTTCTATTTCCTTCACGAAATCATGAGATTCAAATACACTCCTGCACAAATATTTAACCCTGAGATATCCTTTAGAGGTATATTTAAACGCTTCTGTGAGATTGAATGGGACTTGTGTGAACCAACCATATGGGCTAGTTGGTGTAATACAATTCAATATTCTATCCCCATCACCCTAAAGCCATGACATACCACATCTTGACATATCCATATAAAGATGAATATCTTCTATATAGATGATATTAGAATGGTTTTCTCCTTTAGCTTGATGGCATATGAAGCTGAAACAGATTCTAGACATTGAGAGACAAAGAGGAATCCAAGAAGATCACATAGGAAATCTGGTTACTTTTGAAGCATATCCCTTGGAAGAAAGCTATCGAAACCAATTGGCAAGACATGTATGCGAAATTAACAATTATTCATACAGACCTTTGGATCTAGATTTATCAAGTTCATCCCAAAGGCCAAAGGATTTTTATCCTACTGATAGGATAATACTTCAAAATACTAATGATAGTCAAATTCGAACAGAGATTTATGTTCCAGATCCCAAGTTTCAAAAAGTGGAAGATTTAGCCAATGACAATTCTCCATTAGAACAAGACTTGGAAGATTACAATGCTCAATTGATGGAGGAGTTGTTACACAAAAAGCGATACCCTTATCATCACCTAGTATACAGAAGTCTCACCAGGTTAGAAGTACAACATTACAACTTGTCATTATCCACTAGATCAAATTAGTGGATTGTTGAAGGAATCTTGTATAAAGGTGTGCAGTAGAGAGAGTAACTTTCAAGATAAGGATGATCGTAATCCTATCCTTCTCATTGTATTTGTGTGCCACGTGTCAGTTGTTCAGAAACTGCCTTATCTTGAGTCTACTCAGCTTTATCTTACTTTTAAGAAAGTAAATTCTATGTTATCTTCTATTGTAATAATCTTATCCTTACCCGGATAAGACTTTGTATGTTAGTGTTCATTCCCCTCCTATATAAAGGGAACGAGTCTGTATGTTTAGGCATACTGAATCAAATAATACTCTCTTCTCATTAAAATGACTTTTCTCTAAACTCCCTCTTCCCTGAAACTCTGAGTTATATAATAGTTATCATCTAAAACTCTCACCAGCTAGTATGCTCTACACTCGTCTCTTCTGAGGATCTTGTGTATCAGAACGCCGAATATTAATATCAATTGGGGGGTTATCTCTATGGTCTGTTGAAATCTTGATTCGAAGTGATCCTGAGATGTTTAATGCCTTAAGAAGTAAAAAAATGACAATGTTAAAATTAATAAAAAAAAATTGAATGAGATATATGAAATTTGAATGATATAGGAAGAAAACATCATAATCTAAAAAGTCAGAATCCTAAAGAAAAGTCTAGAAAAGCTACTTAAAAAACTAGGGAGAAAGGGTTTAAGCCCAAATAAAGCTAAGAAGTGAAAAACATAATTTCATTGCCCAGGGGAACGTGCATTGGTGTGCTGATTTCTTTCACGGTCATGCAATTCACCCTCCGTTTCTATACAAGATGAATTATTTAATTCATTAAGATTTAAAAAATGATTAATTTAATTGATTTGTCTTAAATTTATAATTTTTTAAAAATTATTCTTGTAATTAATATTCATCTCCCTTATAATTATTTGTTAATATATTTCCTCTATTCTTTAAATTAAAATTATTTTTAATCTAAAAATAATTAATATAAAAATATTATAAATTGGGTTTAGCATAGTCAAAGCTGGCACGGACATGCCAATCTCTTGCACGGTCAAGCATAGCTTTTTGGGTCTCCAATGACCTTCCTTTTCTTCCACAAGGACTCCAGTGCTCCAAACTTCCATCCCCAAGGTCCATAATGCATTCAAATAACTTATTGACACCTCAAATCATGGAAAAATCCTCTCCTATAAGATAAAGATACTAAACATATAACAGGTTCGACAAAACATGAAATATAACATCAACATGCAAAGACTAAGTCCTAAACATTAAATAATGCAGATAATTCTAACTAAAATGACACCTAATGATAACTTAAAATGCTATATATCAAAATAGATATTTCGTAAACTTTTCTCCATTCAAACTTTTGTTCATACATACTACGCACCTAAACTTCAACTTTGTTGGTAATTTTTCAACACTTTTAAACTGCATTCATCCTTCATTGTTTGAGTTTTAGTCAATAAATAATTTATACATTTTCATACTTAGCCAAATCAAAAGTAAAAATTATTCCACCAACAATCTACATTTTGTACTAACTCTACTTGATTAATTTATTTTTTAATGTTTTAATATTTATTTTTATCTGTTAATTAAATTAAAAATATAATTAATCAATATTTGCCTTATCTAATAAAAAAAGACATTGTGAACAAAAAAATGAGAAAAATAAGATAAGAATTGACTTTTTAATCCTTAAAAAAAGGACATTGGATGTCTATTTTTCATTCCCTTTTAAGATTGGGATGGAATCAAAGGCTAAGAATAAGAAGGCAAAACCTATTGTTTTTGGATGTCCTTAAAAAAAGGACATTGGATGTCAACCTTTACCGCTCAGTAGGCCTTTTGTTTGGGCTTTTTTCCTTAAGGGAGAAAATGAGTTAAATATTAAAAAAAAAACTCTTAAAAAATTAAGCCACTTAACTTTTATAAAATAAAAATAAAAAACCGTTTTGAAAGCAAAAATGAAAAAAAAAATGAGTGCAGCATATGCTTCACGTTCATTCCTATTGTAAACTCTCGTTTAGGTAATCTCTCCAGTAATTAGTTAACTTTTTTTCCCCACTCTTGCTCACCTCACTCTCTCTTCTATGTCCTTCACCTCAACGATTTCTATTCTTGTTTCCTCTCTAACTTTGATGATGATGATTCTTACTTTGACTTCTTCTATATCTAACTTGACTTGGTTATATGAAGAAAAGAATGCCAAAAAATTTTAAAAAATGAACCCAACTTTAAAATTAAGAGCATCCTAACTGTCAAATAACTTCTATTTTATTTTTTAAACCTTTTATTTTGAATTTTAATTTTAAAATAATTTTTAACCCAAAAAAGAGAGATAAACACAACCTCAATTAAACCTGTCATAAAATCCCTTATCCAATAACTATAATTATCAGTTGGAAACTAACTTCAACTTTATACCAATTATGTTCCTTAAACTTCTAAAATTCTTTTGGGGGAGAAGGCATCTCAGATTTCTTCAAGCCATTAGTAGCATATTGAACCAATTGTCACCCTCATCAATAATTTATTTAAATTATTTGATATCTTAATATTATTGACATATGTTAACGTGCACTTCAAGCTATTCAGAAATTATAATAAAAATAAATAAATAAAAAGTATATCAAAATGCACCTCTCAACATTTTTTTGTATTGTAGAAAATTATATTAAATAAGAAGTGAAACTCACTATTTACTATGGTTCACATAATTTTATTTAATAATAAAAAATTAGAAAATGAGTTACTTATATTTTTTTTCAAAATGTTATTAAATTAAAAAATTATTTTCTATAGTAGTTTAAATGCAAAATAAACTTAATATTTATCCTAAGCTCCAGTAACCACACATTAATAAATTCTGATATATATATATATATATATATACACACCTGAAAAATGATGCTTTGCACTAATTGCTACTTGCAAGTATCAACGTTGCGTTATCTACTTACATTGTCCTACATTTATCATGTCACTGTTATCATAAAGTTTGTCATGTCACATAAAATAGAAAACAAATCCCTTTAGTCAAAGTTCCCACTCGATCACAATGATGCATTGATGCTCTCTTATCATTCACCTTTAAAGAAAATCACCTACCCTTCATATTACTATGATTTTTTAACCAAGATATTGATAGAAAGTTGTTCTGAATGGAAGTAATGATAACTCTATGTTGGAAATCTTAAGAGTATATAAAATGAGTATTTTCTTTTCAAAATTATTTATTTAATATTTACTGGTCAATCAAGATTTAAATTATGAATTATTTGATTAAGATTCATCACTTGACAAATAATATCGGATATTATGGTAAAAATTACTTAAATCTAAACTTTGCTACATGGGCTAAAGGTGATCAAAACGGCAAGCTAAAATTTACCCCACAATTATTTTCTTAAAAAGCATCTTTTTTTAAAAGAATTTGAAAGCATGCCTGATACTACACAAAATCTATGACACTTTCCACATATACCCATATGAACCACACAACAACCTACTTCATCTGTTCCATTATTAAATATTTTGTAACGGCTGTATGTGATACAGTGAAATACAAATCTCGCATGAAGCACAACCTTCTTTATGAGACATGAAAACCTTTTTTTTTTAAATAGGATTGGTTACATTTCTAGTCTTTATATATTTATTTTTTATTGTAATTTCTTTAAATTTTATTATTCACATTTAAAATTTAAAATTTTTATTGATTAAATTAAGTTTCTTATTATAAAATTCTATTTAACAATTAATAGAAATGTAATAGAAATATAACATATTATTGATTTTTATAAGTTAATAAAAAAATATGTAAAAAATTTAAATAAAACAGTTAAGAAACTAAAATGTAAAAAAATATTTTGAGTAATTTGTATGTGTAATATATATTGTCAATCTATAGGAATCAACGGTATTTTAAATTGCTATTATATTCTATTAGATAAAAACTTAAAATGAAATTTAATTTAAACAATTATAAAAAATATAAACGTGAGTAAATAAAGTTAATAAACTAAAATTATACATAAACTAAAGTAAAAACAAAGAAACTAAAATAATTAAGGTTTACAAATATTGTCTTTACGTGCCCCTTTTATCACCGTGCCCATTGAATAAAGTTGGTATCGTGTGGGACCGGACCTAATTAGCTTTCAATTCTTTCAGGAGCCAAATATACATCGTACCATATATATATATATATATATATATATATATATATATATATATATATATATATATATATATATATATATATATATATATTCGCATTTGGACATAGGCAAAAAAAAAAACACAATTTATATGGTCTTGTATCAATTTTTCAATGTTCAAATAATCAAACTGAATTTTTTCATGTGCACACACAACACAACCAAGGACCATTCAATAACAAGAATAAAAGAGAGTAATGCTCAGTTCGTAATTGAAAGATAATAGGAAATTAACTTAATCCATTAAAATTTCTTTACTCTTTTATTATAATAAATTTCTTTACTTTAATTCGGTTATATATAATGTAAAATAATTATTTACTTAAAGCTAACATTAATATTCACAAATGGAGTATACTACATATTGAAACAATTTTTTGAAGGGACGTATTGAAAGACAATTAATGCTTACTTTAAATATTGAAAAATTAAATGAGTCTATAAAGTTAAAATCTAGTTAGTGTCCTCACGCATTATCGAAAAATTAATTTGAATTCTTAATGAGAGAATATTGTCTCTTCTATGTCCCTTTCAAATATCTTCAATTAAGTTGTAAAGGCATCCAAGGCTAAACACATGACAATTAAAAAGAATTAAAGAGAATCACATTTCATTCTTCTTTTTTTTCCATCCTTTTTCTTAGAAAACACATTTCATTCCTAAAGAAATGTTTCATTTATAATATATTTTTCTAACTTTTTCTTTAAAAAATTATAATATTTTTAACTTAAATTGAAAATATCATATTTTCCATAAAAAGTTTTATATTGTACCCTTCAAGACGCAAGCATTCGGTAATCGGTCATAATAGCTCACAAATTCATAGCATTCACATTTCACATTTGTTCGTGTGTATCGAGTATTAACTACTAACAATACTGCCAATAAAATTCAACACAATTGATAAAAGTTAAATTTTTTATGCTTGTCATTGAAGGTTTGATATCTCAATGTGCATACAAAAAACTTTATTAAAAGAGATAAAATTAATTTTAATAATTTCTATATTTTGATAAAACTTACTCTCAAACAATTGATTGAAAGATATTTTTGTTCAAATAAAAAACCCTACTAGCAACACTTCGTTCACACCTACATGTTTTTAAAAATTATCACCTAGACAAGAGTGCTAGAAATATTCCTTTAACACACTCTTTCAAACACATTCTTTATAATCAGTTAAAAATTATAAATTAAAAAAATTATCAATAAATATAATATGAAACTCGTAATTTTTTATCATTTTAAATAAATTTTGACTAATAAGAGAGTATGGAAAAAAAATGATAAAAAAATGTTACTAACATTTCTCTTAAAACAAAAATTACATCCAATCTATCCGAATCCTTACCACTAAACTGATCTTAGTAAATTTACATTTATAATCTTTAATTTAACATGTTTTAAAAAATCATATATTTTAAAATTTTACTAAAGGGCTTCAAATTTCAAAACAATTATTTTTCTTTATTCAATCTCAAACAAAAAGAAAGTTACTGGAAAAAGAAAAAATGCTAGTCCCCATTGTTTTAAAATTCATTTTCAACTCTAGCAAGAAAAACTATTTTTAAGAATACAGCCTATAAAATTAGTAACGAAGTCAAAGATAGAAGGAGTAGAACAAAAGAATTTTTTTCTTTAAGATATTAAGTTTTACCAACAGTTTCCATAAATAATAGTGACTTATGTTTCTTCATCAGTTGGAAAATTCAATTTCTGATTGATTCTTAAGTATTATATAAATCACAGTTCCAAAATTCAATTTCTGATTGATTCTTAAGTATTATATAAATCATGTTGAAAAAAAAATATTTAACTTATGTCTATTCAAAGTCTCTAAAAAAGATTAATCACTATTTTTGACATAACTACTTTATCCCAGTAACATGATAAAATAAAATAAAAAGGGAGAGAGAAACTAAAATGATCATAATAAAATTAACACCAACAACATTATTATGTACATAACATATGCATTGTCTGGTAAAGATGCATTCCAGCTAGACCATCCCTGCCACCGGCCTAATATCAACAAAATATGGGGGCAAGCATTTGATTAAACTACATAACAAAATAAATTTAAAGAAAAAAAAACATTCTGAACAAAAGGGGCATTTCCCAATGCAACGGTTCACGCGCTTCCTTTTCAAAATGGCCAAAATACAAATGGACAAGAAAAAACAATGCCCCATTGAACCATGGCAGTGTGAGTCCCCACAAGCCATGTCCCTCCCCAAAAGTTTCAACTCAAAACATTGGCTTCCACTTCAACACAATATAACAACCTATTGCATGCGGGGGTCAGTCTCTGATCAAAAAACACTACTTACTAGCTTTACTTTTTTTTTACTACCTCCTTTGCTTTGTAGATGTGAAATTTTTTACTTGGTGCTGTGAGAGGTAAACTTGGCACTGTATCACAGTTTTACCAATCCTAAACCCTGGAACCACAGTGAAAGCAACTTGTGGCTCAGACTCCACCACTGGCAATGCTGCTTCATCATTTTCATTCACACTCTCCATGTACACATCAGAGAATCTACAACACCCTTTTCCCACTTGAAAGATTGAAGCTTGAGGCTCAAAGGAGAAGGCCAAGCAGTGCAGGAGCCATACCCTCTTGGCCATCTCAGCAAATGAAGTGAAGAAATTTGTGTCAGGAAACTCTCCAGCATTCAGAAGGGTTCTCTGATTCAGGTTGCCAAAGAACGATGCCTCCATCTTGGGATGAACAAGCCTCAAGTACTTGTTCCTGCAGAATTTTGCAAAGGGTGATCTTGGTTTCCCTGCAAGAAAGTCCTTTGCTTTCACTGGTTTTAGCTCATTGAACCTCCCAAAGAAAAGTTGCCTCTTGTTCTTATCTGGTAGAGACTCATTTGGTAGGGAGAAGTTAGGGAAGTTGAATGAATCAAACATCTCCCTACACACAAAGGACTCAATTGCAAAACACTTGTGATCTTCTTTCAAGTAAACCACATTCTGTTCAATAATGGCATTGACTGAGGCATCAATATCCCAACCAGCAGATCTCATTTCATTTACTAACAATTTCACAAAGCTCCGAATGGACCTAACTGTGTGGCGAAGAACGGTGACAAAATGGCTAGGACTTAGTCCTGACATATGGAGATTATCAAGAACTGATAATGATCCACTTTGATTTAACCTCTTCTCAATTGACTTATTGTGCACATTAGCTTCCTCTAGCTTTTCTTGGAGAAATATAATCTCAGAGTCCTTGAGCCCTGCCTGCGATTCTAACTTCTTCCCTGTAATCTCAAAGGTTTTGTTGACACTTTGCAGCTCCTTTAATTTAGCTGCAAGAATTGCTCTATCTGGTAAAGGATCAAATTGTTTTTTGAAGTAACATTGCTTTAGCTCAGACAAGGTCTTGAACTCTGAGACTATCAATTGATCAGCAACTTGAATTCCATCAGGGTCATAAGGAGACTGAGCATTCTGTAGCTGAGCATACGAAGCTTTAACTGTTGAAATGCTAGCAAAAGTTTTTGCAAGCAAAGCTTCTGTGGCCTTTCTTTCCTGAAGCTCTTCATCTTCTATGTTTATTGCACTCTTGCACATATTTGCTTCATTGCTGAGATCCGCATCAACTTTAACATTCTTCAGTCCATCAACTGGTGCAATTCCAGTCACTGCTCTAACGTGAAGAACTTTGGCAAAAGTGCGAGCCAATTTGCTCTTGCTTGGTGTCACTGCTGATGGCTTAACAGATTCCATCTGCAGAAACATTACAATGTTGCAAATGAAGGTGAAAATAGTGAAGTATTCAAGTGTTTAAAAAGACAAACAAGGGCAATAAAGTCATAACAATGGTGACCATGATGAGTATGTTTAGAAAAAGAAAAAAAGTAATATGCTTTAATGCTTAGATCGAGGCCTTTAATGGAGGCTGGAATTTTTCTTTTTGTTCTTCATCTATAAAAGTTTCTTGCTTGCCAACTTTCAAAGACGGCAAAAAGTCATTTCTAACTAAGCATATTTAGAAGACAAGGATCCTAAAGAATAAAGAATGAAGGACAAGATCAAAAGATGCATTAAAATTCATTAAGTTATAGTATATCCATATAATACTAGACATCATGTCCAAGGTGGCAATTAGCAACGTGAGTGTATAAATGGATCCATGGTTTTCTATATCAAGCAAAAGCAGAAAAGATAATCAAGTAAATGAACCAACTTAAGAATGTGTACACAATATTCTTTAAAAAAGAAAAAAATTTACTTTTATCCTAGAAAAAAGCAAAGCTTTAAGCCCAAATTTAACACCAACTAGCAGACAAAAACACAGGCCCTTATTTCTACATATTTTATTCTGATCCTACAAGTTTAGTTTCCTCAAATTTTGATTAGAAGAGTACAAGAGAATTGGCCGCCCGTCAGTCAAATTAATCAGAACCTCTTTATAAAGTGACCAGATTAGTAGATTGAGTATCTTTAGTACTCATTGATTATGAAAGTAATATAATGATTACAGTCATGATCAACACTAATCCAATTCACTTCTCATGAGTTACAAAGGCAAATTCAGTCAACAATAAATCCATAACCTCAAATGAATAGTTAAATCCAAAAGTAAATTCATGTGATTTACCTTTGTTGAACAATCATTACATGATGCTAAATTAATATTTTAATTACAAATAATTCAGTAACCATTTAAAAAAAAACTGACAATTAGTTTTGTTTCTGTTGATAAAAAAATATAATCGTCTGATTCATGAACCCTAGGATTCCCTGAGTTCCTCATATTCATCATGTAACAGATCAAGCCTAGCAGTAACTCAGCAGTTGCCCATGTGTCTGCAATATAGGTCCCATAAAAAAAGTGAATATCTGACATGGAACTTTTCAGTTCACTATGATGACAATGAGAAAAAACGTATCAACCCTATTAGGCATCATCCAATCACTACATGGTAAAAGAGATACCTATGTTATGCCTAGAAGGGACCTATATTACCTTTCAAATGAAATTAAAAATCCACAGTTGTAGCTCATAAATATCATATTCAATGGAACTGAACTAACAAAAACAATTAACGGAATAGAAATACTGAGACTGTACTTCAAAGAATCATTCAACTTCCAAACAATCGAGGGGTCTAGCTCAGTTGATTGGATAGTATGCATGAGTGTTGTAAACCCCGATACCTATCTTTGATAACTACGGATCCGAAAAAAAATTCAACTTCAAACTGCGACTAGTGTGTTTGGTTTGCATTTTGGAGCTAGAGAACGGGCATTCACACTTTCCTAGACACGTGTTCGCATAGAGCGGTAGAGTGAATGTGTTTCCAAACACACCCTAAAATCACAATACTAAAATTGTGTAACTGAAAGGGTAAAAAACACTATACAAGAACAAGCAACATTTATTCACTGCCCATGACTCCTTACCCCCACTACTGTCATTTCAACTTCCACTACTAGAGACACTCACATGACTATATATTAAAGAAGTCAAAACAATAGAACATTAGATTCTCTGGTGCTTTCAAAATCCACCAGACGCAGGACATGTTACCTTAAGAAAGCACAACACTATACCATGGGGCCTCAAAAAACATTAACCCAGTTCCTTATTTCATCCAAAAAAAAAAAAACACCAACCGCCTACAACAGTCCACAACAAACAAAATCAGTTATTGTTGCCAGAAACCTTGCATTAACCATGCCATCAACAACCATAAACATCAAACAAAAGCGCCAAAACAAAGCATCTTTATGCTTCTGGCAATCAAAATCACAACTTTTATGCTTCCCACTAATGGCTACAACCACAAATCCTTTTTTATTATTGATGGATGCTTTTGCTAGCTAAACACTAAGCAAGTCAAAACCCAGAAACATTAGAGGAACTGCTAAATTCAGGAAAAAAAAATCACAAAATCAAACATTCATGGCTTAACTAGTGATTTGACACACCAAGAGATTTCATTTCACTGTACCTTAAAAAATCTTCGGAGAAAAGAATACACAACTAGTGTGTTAACTTCTCCTCATAGTGAAACGTAAATCTCACGAAAACAGAGACAGAACAAAACAGCTCAAATATATGCCAACATATATCGTTTTTCCAAGCGCAAACTTCAAATACCTGCAAAACAAAACGCCCTCGGTGAAGAAAAACCTTCAAAAACAAGAAAAATGGCTTAAGTTTTTGTTCTTCCAAAACACAAATAATTAAAATAAAAACACCCGAAAGGCAAAAGATGAAAACATACAATCAAGCTAATATATAAAGTCAACAAAATGTTCACCAAAACGTGTTTGCAACGAAAACGCGTTAAAAAGATAATAAAAACACCGACTTTACATATTTTTTCCTTCAAACGGGTAGCACCAAAAGTTTCTTATGTTTTTGTTTTAGTTTCTGTCTCCTCGTAAATACAAAGAGAGGAAACGGAAACAGAAACAATCAATAGCGAATAAATGAGAACAACCAATAAGAAAGAAAGGAAAGAAAAAAAAAGGGGGGGGGCGTAGTGACATAATGAAGTTTCCTCAGCTTACCTGAACAAGAAAACTGAACAAATGAAGAGAAAAAAAAATTGAAAATGGCCCACTTGACCCTTTGGTCCAATCTCTTCAAAGACTTGTTCTTGCTATTATTTGTGTGTTGTGTTGATTTTTCCTGGTTTCTTCTTGTGAGATTCTCTCTTTGGTTCTATTTTTCTTCTAAAATAACATAGAAAACCTCGTCGCTGGGTTTATGGGTTATTGTTTTGTGTGTGTTTTATTTCTATATTTTTTAATTAGCGTTCCTTTCGCATTGGCAGAGACAGAAATACGATAGGTGTAAGAGAGAGAAATAGTGATAGGAAAAAACCTAGAGAGAGGAGAGAGAAAGTGATTGGGATGACGAAAAGGGACAGGGGTTTGAGATATGTTCGGAGATGACAAGACTCTCTCTCGGCATTGGGAATTTAAAATATCGCAGAGTGTCGTGTCGCTTTCGGTAATTTTGAGGCTGTCTTTTGCCCCTGGGGGAATGCGATATTACATTTACGTGGTCCGTCAGGGCGGGGGACGGGGTGGTGGGGGGGGTTCGAGGGCGGGAAGGGTACGATTGGAATTTCAACAGGATAATCGTTCCCGTGTGTACAGACTTGGAATTTGGAAATTCCTCTTTTTAATTGCATGCTCTCAGAAATAAAAATTGTGATTGCGTAAAATTAGGATATTATAAGCCAGCATGTTCGGTGTGATACACTACGTCAACTTTCTTTTTAAGTTTAATTGTAAATTTTATGATTCAATTTTTATTATTTTATAAATTTTTTCACTTAAGTTTTTAATTTTTATACATTTGATAACAGTTGATAAAAGATGAATAATTTTAATTTTTATATTAGTTGTAATTATAATTGATGTAAAAAGTTATTTTTCTATATTGATTATAACTACAACTAAACTACAAAAATTTAGAAACATATCATTTTTTTATCAACGTGCTGGTAAAATATATCAAAATAAAAATTTCAGATAATAAAATTTATGAAATGTTAAAAGTTGAATGATAAAATTCATGTAAAAAACTTGAGTGATAATATCCATAAAATTATGAAAGCTAGGTGGTAAAATTCACAAAATTGTATTTGAGTGATAAATTTTACAAAATAATGAAAGTTTGATTATAAAATTTGTAATTAAGCATTTTTTAATCAGGAGAATCAAAAAATGATATCAGGATTTATAATAATTCAAGCACAAACTAAGTTATGTCATTTTAACCACGTCAACTTCTTTTTATATTGTCTTCTATTCTTTTATAAGTTTTACTTAATTAGTATTTTGTTTCTACTAATAATCATATCAAAATTTAATTATTTTAATTGGATAAATATTCATTTCCGTGCTTGAAAGAGTGAGACGGTGATAAGTTAGTCCTTAAAACATGGAAAATTCAAGTTTAGTTTCTAAATGTATAAAAAGTATGACAAATTAATTATGACAAATTGATTTCTAAATTTTGTAACTTAAAGTAAAATTGGTTCTCAAAAAATATAACTTATTGTGAAATTGGTCTTTGAATATTACAACTTAAAGACAAAATGGTCTTAAAATGGTCCTTGATTTTTTTTTCTTTTAAGGACCAATTTGTTACTACTTTACACTTATATGGACTAAAATGGATATTTATCCTAATTTAATTAGTAGCATTAAATTTATTATTGATTTGTACTATTTTTCAAAATCATTGTTTTTACAACCGTTATCGCTCAGAGTATTTTAGTTAGCCGAATATTATCAATTGATATTCGAGTTTGTAGTTAAATTATGAGGATAATGATAAAGCAAAAAAATTCAAAGGTATTTTGAATTATTTGAGTTTACTATCATTAAGCAGTTACGATTTGACATAAGCATAGCCAACCAAAGTAAATAGAAAACCTTCACTCATCATGCAATAAAAAAAAAGGGACGATTAGCAAAGTGGTTAGGATTGAAGCTTCATATACAAAATAAGCTTAACTGAGTGTGTGCCTTGAAGATAGTACCAAAAATAGGAGCAAAAAAGGTGATTAGTTGAATCACATGTAAACTAGTCGAATTGATAGTTAAACAGCCTAATAGTGTCCCGACATGGACAAACACAATTTTAGGTAGTTATATATTATATTTGTGCATAAATATGTCTTTAAAAATGTTTGAAAGGACACAAAAAACCAATCAATAAATAAAATTATCTTTTTTGGTTATTTTTCTTTCAATTTACTAGTTTTCCATCTTGCTATTTTTCAAATTCTTTTATCTTTAAGTCTTGTTTATCTCTAAATTTTGTTACAATTCACCTTCAATCAAGTGCTTTTGAAGTAACTTGAGAACTCATTACAGTTGAAAGGTCGATCGCTTGATCACATATTCAAATTTTGGAATAGTGTTGTAGCAAAAGTTAAACGAATTGCATTTGGCTAGCCTTGCTTATTCACGCAACAACAAAATTGCCACACTTGTTGGGACTAGAGTTGGTGCATTAATTGAGTAGTTTGAATCATAGGCTAAGTCATACCAGTTTATGCATTTGCGCTCTGTAAGACTACATGTGAGATGGATCAACAAATGAAAAAAAAGAATGGTTCAAAAACAAGGAGAGAATACATTGGGGATGCCTACATCCTTGATGACATGCCCAATAGCAACAACATTCGCCAATCCTTCAATTGGTAATAATTTTGTTGTGGTATCTATTGTCGCTTCATTGCCTGGCAAAACGCCTATAATTATGACTACTTCATTCATTCAACAACAGATAGACTTGGAAATACATGACATTATGTATTAGGTATCTGGGCAATTAGCTAAAATAGTCAAACCTATGGTGCAAAATGAAATGCAACAAACTAAAGAATTAGAAGTGAGAATGATGAATGCTAGCAAAAATTATGCTTCTTCAATGACTAGAAATCATGAAGTGTCGAATCAGGTAATTAATCTTGATTCTCTATATCTAAATGGGCCGATTCAGGTAGGACCAACACCATTGGTCCAACCGAACATAGCCTTTTTTCCTTGATGGCAGGCGACTCAGCCAAATATGATTATGTCAGGAATATTCAACATGGTTCAACCGATAAGCAACCAAGTGGGGTTTTACCCTAGACCTTTGGTAGGAAATACAAGTTATATGCCTGTCAATGTGAGTAATTTGTTTGTCGCTACCCCTAAGGGCAAACAGGTACAAATGAATATGCTAACTAATATCTTGCTCCACAGGTAGGACTAGCTAAGAGGCCAATAAATGATGCTGGTCATATTGGCTTGCCTTATATTGCACCTTTGTGTTGCCCTTTTCAAGTAGCAACAAGGCAATAACTGGGGGAATTACCAATTGTAAAGGCAAATATCACAAGAAAGGGGGTGCATTGTGATTTTAGAAATTTGTAAAGCCTTTTTGTAATTATAACTATTTCCCACCTGAAAGAAAACCTTTGTCAAAATAGATAACAAATTTTCGAAATCATGGTCAGACGATGAAAAACAATTTTCCAAAGCATAAGATATTTTCAAATGTTAAAAAACAAATTCAAGCCCTAGGTTAGTTAAAGTAGAAAGAAAACAAGTAAAGATCAGATGCAGTAAATTATATTGGTTTGTCTCTACCCTGATACTACGTCCAGTTCATGGCAAACCACCAAGTTCCACTAACTTCTCACAAGTTACAAGTATTATGTCACGACCACTTCTAGCTCTATAAATCAACCTCTACCCCATCTTTGATCAACATCCAGTATTCTTTGTCCTACCAAGTCATTGTTGGCTCTAAGCAAATCAGAAAAGATTTGTTGTTTGAGTTTGCACACTGGCTAATTTTGTGATCGTCTTATAAACGAATTTACAATCAACACTTAGTCTTTTCTCTCAATATGTTTAAAGTGTTTTGAGAGCTTTTGAACTTTGTCATACCCTAATTTCGTCCGGGGACTATCGTTTGTTGATCTTTTGATCCTTGCTAGTCGACTTGCGGTGTTAAATGCCAGTTACAGTGCGAAACAGATGATCATTCAATGTTTTGCTCAAGGATGCGAAAATACCCAAAGGGGAAGGCAAAATGGTCATTTTAAGGCTTTTTTTGAACCCTGACTCGCCCAGACTAGCCTCTGGCTCGCTTGGGCCACCAAATAACTTCATGGTGAAGTAACCAGCTCGCCTGGGCGAGCAAGGTTGCTTCAGGATAAAGTAATAGCTCGCTTGGGCGAGCTGTCATGACCCCAAATACCTTGTTTTGCTATAAATAAGCGTGAAGAGGGGTTGAGATGGAGGTTCAGAGGTTCAGAGGTGAAGGATTAGGAAAAAACAAGAGAAAAGAAGAAGGAAGAAGAGAAAAAGAAGCTAAATCGTCGCCGAATCGCGACTGCAATTGATTTATACATCGTTCTTCGGTCGTTCTTTGTTCGTTCTTCGTTGTTCATCTGGTTAGTGTTTATCTTTAAGGATTTGAACATGGTTTATGGACCCTTAGGGGTCCTCTCTATTGTTTTGTGCATCTTCATCTCCTTCTCCAATCATCAGTGGTCGCTTTTCTTTTGTAAAGTGAGTTTTAACCAATCATTAGTGCCGCAATTTATCTTTAAAAAATAGGTTGAAGGTTAATAAGCAAAAACCAAAATAAAACCAACTCATAAACTTCTTCATTTCATCAAAAATATTGAGATCGTTTCAAGGTCCAACGCCTTAACGATCCTCTCTGCTTTTTAAAGTTTAAAACATTGTTTCAAGGTCCAACGCCTTAAACGAGTTTTGTTCATAATTAAAATCAACCTTTCAAAAAACATAAAAATAATGTAACACAACAAACATTCAAACTTATAGAACTACGTAGGTCTGAATTCCTCATCGCACTTGAGGATACGTAGGAGCAAGGGCAACACCCTTGTCGACCCCAAAAAAAAAATATAAAAAGGGAAAATACATAAAAATATAAAAAAAGGAAAATACATAATTTTGAAGTCATGT
The DNA here is from genome assembly GCF_000004515.6 of Glycine max. Lineage (NCBI taxonomy): Eukaryota > Viridiplantae > Streptophyta > Magnoliopsida > Fabales > Fabaceae > Glycine > Glycine max. The sequence goes on along the minus strand of NC_038242.2, from coordinate 33,875,293 downwards.
TTTTCACACTCGATTAGAGACTGTCATCCCTTGTGACGAGCGGGTGGAGTGCTAATACCTTCCCCGTGCGTAACCAACTCTCAAACCCTCATTTTCAAAATACACAAACCTTCACCTTTTTGGGTTTTCTAGTGTTTTTCTCAAATAAATGTTGGTGGCGACTCCGCTCGTTTTCTCCCTTGGAGACGAAAGCTTTGGCCCATTGTTTTGGCCTTTTCGCTCCCCCGCTGAAGGGTAGGTTGCGACAAACTTTATAAGAATATACAAAAATCTTTTTACATAAAGAATAAAGGATGTTTTCAACATTCGTCTTGAAGTGTCTATTGTCTCACAATGGGTTGTTCTTCATCTAATGACAATGTTCGTTGGAGCATTTAATGCTTCCATTAAATTCACATCTTTTCTTCATGCAGAGAGTCCACTCTAGTTGGATTTTGTGTCGTGCACTTCAGTAGAAAGGAGTTTGGCACAACATGGAGTCAGAGTAGGTCTGCACAACATGGAGTTTGGCACTTTCAGATATTGATCTTCATTTTTTTCTTCATAGGATTTCGATAGATCCTAGAATAATGTCTCTACAAAGTGCATCTCTGACAAAGTATTAAATGAAGACATAAATGCCAACTCTTAATGCTGTATTAGATCATGGCTTGAGCTTGCTATTGTCTGATTCTTTATACGCAAACTCGCATAACATAATCTTATAATGCATCAAATGCAACTTTTAACATTGTATTTATTTGTATCTAATCAAAATAATTAGGAGTCTTGATTTGTCTTAAGACATAAATGTCTTTTGACTTATCACCAATGGAGAAGTATCTTATGTGAATAACAATGAAGGCTTAGGGGGAAATGTTATGGGTCAAATCAGCTATTAGCCGCTAAGAACCACTACTATGCAACCGATAGATTCAAAAGTGATAGTCGAAACCATGAGAAAGTACTTTGGCCTTCAGTTGAAGCCAACAGAAAGACCTATGTATAAGAACCCATATTCAAAATGGGTAGATCGAATAATTCCTTTTCCAAAAGGTTCAAGACACTAGATTTTTCTACTTTTTTGGTGAAGAAGGAAATCGACTATTGAACACAAAGGGCAGTTCACAAAAAAAGCAGTGAAGCTGCTCAAAATAAGTTTAATAAGTTGTAGTTATTTCCTTTAGCTTTAACAAGAGTGGCTTTCACTTAGTACTCAAATTTGCCTTCAAATTCAATACAAAACTAGGCAGACACGGAGACATGTTTCCATGATTTATAAACCTCATCCCAATGTAGCTATATCCAATTTGATGAATATAAGGCAAATGGTTGATGAATCAACAAAAACTTCATTGAAAGGTTTTGGAAAGTTGGAAGCCATTGTTCAGTACACTTACCCAAAGTGGAATGTTCAACTATGGTAACAGGAAATATGCATCCTCAATTGAAAGAGAAGTTGGTGGCTCAAGAATATGGTGATCTCAACCAATTAGCCTCTAAAGCTAACCAAATAGAACAATCTATACATGAGAAAGAGTTGAAGACAACTAACAAAGGACAGAGATCCCATTTAATCTTGTTAGACAACATTGATAATAAGAATAGTGAGGCTTTTGAAGAAGTAAAATTTGAAATCATGGGTGCTAAAAACTTGAGAGGAAAGTCTCACTTATGTCCAACTCTGAAGCCTGGAAAAGACAAGGCATTGCTAAAGATGGGAAGGCCGAGTATGATTTTGACATATTCAAGGCAAATCAGATTTTCGACCATCTAATGAAATATCAACAAATTCGCTTGAAGGATGAACATAAGATACCGTCTTTAGATGAAATTAAGGGAAAAAAATATTGTAAATGACATAATTCCTACAACCATTTCACAACTAATTGCATCGTATTTCGACAAGTTGTGCAAAGGACTTTGAAAAAAGGTTGATTTAAGTTAGCCGATAGGGGTGTAGCCAAAATGGCGGTGGATACATATCCTTTTCCAAATTTAGATATTAGCATGGTCTCATATGAGGAGTGTTCAGAATGTCGGCAAGTGTACCGATTCACACAAGCAGTATAAAACGATAAGATCGAGTATCGTATCCTCAAAGAATTTGTTTCACTCAAAATTCATACATTCAGTATGCAAACATTTATATACGACTAAAAGTGAAATAAATATCAAGTTGGGTTTTTGTATTAAAATCTAGTTAACTATAAATTAAATATCTAAAGTTTGAGAAGTAAAACAATCAAGTAAAAAGCATTGGGTCGTTCTAGTGAATTTTCCTTGATGTTGTTATGTATTTTTCTCTATTTAATGTTATCCTAGTGTTTTTATGCTAAGAAATTACCCAAATCAAGATCCCTCTAGTGAATGAGCTTAACTCTCTTTAAACCTCGTCCTTGATCCCTCAACAAACTCAGCCTAAAAGAGTTGCATTAAGTCTACAACATAATATAGACTAGATCGATGCACTCCATTCATAGACATATAGTTTTCTAGCTTGCTCTACCAAGTTCTAAGGCTTTGAAGCACTTCCCAATGCTAAAAATCCTAACTATACATACAAATGGGTGATCAAGCCATAAGCATGTAAAAATAAGCATGGATAGAAGCAATGAACACATAAAAACAACATTAAATAGATAGTGAAAGAATGTTACATGAAGGGTTCAGTAGAACTTCCCAACCAAGAGGTTTTGCCTTCCATTACAAGTAATGAGCTTTCAATACAAAGAAGAACAAAATTTGAGTGAAGGAAAATGGATAAGAAGGGTTGAGGATGTCTCCTTCAACCTCTAGAACCCTAATTTCACTCCTCTAACCTAAACTCTCTTGGTGGCTCCATTTCTGTCGCTCTAGCTTCTCCCTTGGCTCTGTTTTTCGACTCCTTTTTAGTTTCTGCCAACTTCAGTGTTTTAAAGGCTACTTGGATGTTTTAGCTTCTGAAGGCTCGCTATGCGAGAGTAAGTGAATTTTGGCTTAGCGAGCTGGGCGCACTGAGCCCGAGAAGAGACAAATGACTCACTGGGTGAGCTTGCGGCGCATTGGGCCAGCACATCTCTGAATGATCCTCTTCTAGGGTTTCCTAGCACGCTAAGCGAGCTGCATGCCTCGCTTAGCGGATGCCACTCGCTAAGTGCATATGCCTCGCTTAGTGAGATATCAGCTGCTTGAACCTTCTCTCCTTTTAGCTTGAAATTGAAGTGGTTTCAACATTAATTCACAAAATGGGAGTATCTACAATATAAAACCAAACTAAACATTAAAATATGTACAATCCCTACAAAAAGAACCATAATTTGGAGGAAAGATGCCAATTTTATGTAACTATTCAATACAAAAGTTAGTCGTAAATAACGACTAACAAACTCTCCCAAATTTACAGTTTTGCTTGTCCTCAAGCAAAGAAATAACATTTTGCTTGTACTCAAGTGACTGAATTCATAGTGTTTACTAAAAAAAATGTGTTTGTTCTAAAGCATTCAATCACATGACATAAGTGGCAAGCAATACCTCAACCAACAGCTCTTCATAAAGATATGCAGAGTTTCAAAAGATATTGACATGATTTTTAAGTAGTGTGACACCCTCTACCCCTCACATATATACTAATAAGGAAAAAAATTCAAATATTAATTAAAAGCATTTTTAAAACATTTTTTTTACAAGTCTTTCAAAGGGGAAAAAGGCTCACATTCATTTTCTTCTACATCATATTCAAACTTGTCCAAATAAATAATAAAGTATTCTCAACTCAAACAAGGTCGTCTAAGCTTCATACAATTAATATAGAACTTATATCCTAATGTTACATCCTATCAGAGCATTGTGTTCCCGTGCCCTCTAGCATGAGGTTCTTCATAGTCATCCATCTATTCATCTGCTCCCCCGAACACAAGTTCAAGATCATCACAGGATCCAAACACAACAACACACAGGGAGTGAGTTATCACATTCCTAGCTAATAGAGAAACAAGACAATTAAATATACATATTATATAAATGAGATACCACTTGCTTAAACATAGCTCACGTAACTTCACCACTTCGTCATTCAAAATTCACTTTTCAATCATCAATCACATTACACAAGAATCCCACACTTCGATCAAGATATAATAACACATCAATTAGCAAGCATATGCAACAGTTATGCTAAGACTCAATCCTATATGCAATGTGGTACCATGTCAGTGAAAAACCACCCTGGGGCACTTAGGAGTACATAACAAGACACACCACACCATGGGTTTGTCAGGTCACTCTCACTAAGTAAGATCATAGGGAGACCAGTCAGGGTCACGATGTTTTGCGAGAATGCTCCAACCATATGGGATCAGCATAGGCTTAAAGGAGCACTCAAACCCGGTGACCCCCAAGGCCTACACTCCGAAGAGTCCGTCAGGGCCTCTCCCTCCTGATTCAGGTCCAACCCCTAAAATAATTTTTTTGCATGCAGACACTGCTCATGAATTATACAATACCCACGACCTTACACTCGTGTTTTAAACACGTTCAACACAACTGCGCTACGATTTAACACTGGTTCCTAAATAGAAAACCTACATTTTCTCTTTAACACTCGCATCAACGCTTTTCTCAAGATAACGCTGGTCGGGTTATTGTACAATTCATAGCTTACAACACAAGTAATTTCACATCAAGTGTTAACTACACACTTATCCACAACTAGAACTCATTCACAATTTCACATCTCATAGTGTTACAATCCACCATCACATGTTTACACGTATCTCACAAATTAACACATGTTCAACTTTACACGTATACTCAATCTCAATAACAATATTATAATCTCAAAGCAACATGTTATTCTACAATTCATCACATACTCACAATTTGAATCATCATTTCATATCCTCAATATAACAATTTATATAAAAGACTATCACAACATGAGGACTAAAACCCCTCAAATAATATTACACAATTATATCAAAATCATAGGTCGAAATATACAAATATCAAGAGCACAATTTATCAAGCAATTTTCATTAGGACATCAATATTTTATTTATAATCATAAAGGAAAAATTGCAATTTAACAAACATCCCAAAATAAAACCCCAATTTAGTCCTCTAAGGATCCCTACACATGTTCTCACTAATCCCCAACTGTGAATAACTCATCCCTTACCTCTAAGCGGACTCACGTGTCTTCCCACAGCGATAGCATCGTCTCTAACGGTTCCCTAAGATTTCTCCTGTTTTTCCTCCAAATGCTCCGATAGAGTTCCCAAACGTGAGAGAAACGGAGAAAGGATTAAAGCCTCCATTTGGACTATCTTCATGCGATTTCTTTTTCTCCCTCGGAGAACATTATTTCACAAATCCCAACGGTCAAAGCGTGCGCAACGGAATTTCGAACAACATAACCAAATTTTATGACAATCCAACGGTTAACGAAACCGGGATCGTAGTTTTACCAAGATAGCTCTGAGTTTCTGCGGGAAAGAAAAATGCTACAATGCGAGAGGTATTTCTCTTAGCTAAGACGTGATATCGAAATTCCCAACAGTTAGAATGCTCGGAATTGGGTTGCGAACGTGGTGCTCAAATTTCACGACGATCCAACGGTGAATGAGTCCAAGATCGTCATTTTTCTGAGACAGGTTTGGTGGGCTGCGAGAAAAAAGTAAGGGTTTTGAGAGGAGAAGGGAAAAAACGAAAATGAGGGAAAGGAGAGACATCGTCAGTGTGAAAACTGACCTAACACTATTTATAGCTAGGTTTACTCTATTTATTTATTTATTTATTATTTTATAAAAATAAACTCTATTTTATTCTCTATCAAACAAATAAATAAAATACCCTTTTTATTTTCTCTCAAATCATTATTTTAATTGATAATTATATCTCCTTATTTATTTATTTATAAAATCTCATCATTTTTCTAAAACTTTATTTATTTAAAAAAATACAATCCTTTTTAATCTAGATTACAAAAATTGGGATGTTACAATTTCACCCCTCTTAAAAGAAGTTTCGTCCCCGAAACTTTGCTGAAAGATCAAGAAAAAGATATTACACATATAGTTTTCAATATCAAGTTGTGTGCTTTGTTGAAACACTTATCTGTGACTTCGATCATAAGAGTTTTCTACACTTGACGATAAATCCGGTGATCCTCGTTCCCTCAATGATAGTTTTTCATGAGTTAAGTTGTGTCGCAATAGTAACATCTCAACGATAATAGAATGTGAATGACATACTATTTGGAGTATAATAATATCATAGGAGACGCTAATGACAATTTGAAATGAACAAACAAACACAAGAAGACACGACTGATCACATGGTCAACTCTTTTTCGAACATCAGACGTTTCAAGAAAAATAATGAGTTTCGACTCTTTTAACTACCCTCAAATCTATCCCTCTTCCCTGAGCACGATCTTCCTTACTTAGGTATACTTGACTCATAACTCTCACTTAGGTCCAAGAATTGTAACGATTCAACTCTAAGGTTGCCTACCTGATACTAACTGGGTGCTAATTAGATAAGCCATATAGATTACTCCCTACTTCTGTAAGTTTGTTCACCTTAAGGTAATCTTCACACATATATACTTGTTAGTGCTTAGCACTACTGAGTTTAAAAAGGTTGGCTAAGATTTTGTTAAAACATAAGCACTTAGACAATGAAGGAAAGCTGGAGTTGCTGCACATGATGTCCAACGTTATGTCAAGGAATAAGATCGGGCTGCACAATGCACAAGGCAAGATAAAATGTCTAGTGAAGAATTGAAGTTGAAGGATCCACGATGTCGGATACAATGTCCTGACATCCTGCTCGAGAATACTGGAATTGCTGTACAATGCAAGATAAAAGTCAAGTGAAGCATTGAAGCTGCAGGATCCAAGATGTCGGATACGATGTCCTGACATCTGGCCCGAAAATACTGGACATATAAATCTGTTATATCTTTAACGGATTATTGTGCAGTTAGCAAGAGATTAGATGATCTATCTTTAGGAACGAATTAAAAGATCATTATAGTTCGAATTTCAAAGTAGAAGAGTTCGTTCAGGGATTAAAGATTAAAGATTAAAGATTCAAACTAAAAGATCAAAAGGTATCTTTTAGTTCTTTAACTGCAGATTTTCAGGAAGAAGATAGATCTCCTCCAGCATCAAGAAATCGCAGCCCAGAAACGCAGACGGCTATATAATCATGGAGGCTGCACGAGTTCTGTACCAAGTCCGGGATTGAAGAGTTATTTTGTGAGTTTTGGGACTTGAGTGTTTTTGTGAGCCACCTTGATGGTATCCTAACATCAAGTGTTGGACCTGAGTGTGTAGAGTTGATCTCTAGTGTGTAGGGTTGATCCCTTGTGTTCAGAGTTGATCTCTGGTGTGTCTTTGATTTAATTGTAAACACGGGAGTGTGAGTGAGAGGGAGTGAGCAGAGGTTCTCATATCTAAGAAGTGGTTCTTAGGTAGAGATCGCACGGGTAGTGGTTAGGTGAGAAGGTTGTAAACAGGGGTTGTTAGACCTTGAACTAACACTATTGAGAGTGGATTTCCTCCCTGGCTTGGTAGCCCCCAGATGTAGGTGAGGTTGCACCGAACTGGGTTAACAATTCTCTTGTGTTATTTACTTGTTTAATCTGTTCATACGGACACATAGAATCTGCATGTTCTGAAGTGTGATGTCGTGACATCCGGTACGACATCTGTCCCCTGGTATCAGAATTTCAATTGGTATCAGAGCAGGCACTCGAAATCACTGAGTGAGATCTAGGGAGATAAATTCTGATGAACATGGAGAAAGAAGGAGGACCAGTGAACAGACCACCAATTCTTGATGGAACCAACTATGAATACTGGAAAGCAAGAATGGTGGCCTTCCTCAAATCACTGGATAGCAGAACCTGGAAAGCTGTCATCAAAGGCTGGGAACATCCCAAGATGCTGGACACAGAAGGAAAGCCCACTGATGAATTGAAGCCAGAAGAAGACTGGACTAAAGAAGAGGACGAATTGGCACTTGGAAACTCCAAAGCTTTGAATGCACTATTCAATGGAGTTGACAAGAACATCTTCAGACTGATCAACACTTGCACAGTGGCCAAAGATGCATGGGAGATCCTGAAAATCACTCATGAAGGAACCTCCAAAGTGAAGATGTCCAGATTGCAACTCTTGGCTACAAAATTCGAAAATCTGAAGATGAAGGAGGAAGAGTGTATTCATGACTTCCACATGAACATTCTTGAAATTGCCAATGCTTGCACTGCCTTGGGAGAGAGGATAACAGATGAAAAGCTGGTGAGAAAGATCCTCAGATCCTTGCCTAAGAGATTTGACATGAAAGTCACTGCAATAGAGGAGGCCCAAGACATTTGCAACATGAGAGTGGATGAACTCATTGGTTCTCTTCAAACCTTTGAGCTAGGACTCTCGGATGGGGCTGAAAAGAAGAGCAAGAACTTAGCATTCGTGTCCAATGATGAAGGAGAAGAAGATGAGTATGACCTGGATACTGATGAAGGTCTGACTAAGGCAGTTGTGCTCCTTGGAAGGCAGTTCAACAAAGTGCTGAACAGAATGGACAGGAGGCAGAAACCACATGTCCAGAACATCCCTTCCGACATCAGGAAAGGCAGTAAATACCAGAAAAGGTCAGATGTAAAGCCCAGTCACAGCAAAGGAATTCAATGCCATGGGTGTGAAGGCTATGGACACATCATAGCTGAATGTCCCACTCATCTCAAGAAGCACAGGAAAGGACTCTCTGTATGTCGATCTGATACAGAGAGTGAACAAGAAAGTGATTCTGACAGAGATGTGAATGCACTCACTGGGATATTTGAAACTGCTGAAGATTCAAGTGATACAGACAGTGAAATCACTTTTGATGAGCTTGCTACATCCTATAGAGAACTATGCATCAGAAGTGAGAAGATTCTTCAGCAAGAAGCACAACTGAAGAAGGTCATTGCAAATCTGGAGGCTGAGAAGGAGGCACATGAAGAGGAGATTTCTGAGCTTAAAGGAGAAGTTGGTTTTCTGAACTCTAAGCTGGAAACCATGACAAAATCAATAAAGATGCTGAATAAAGGCTCAGATACGCTTGATGAAGTGCTGCTGCTTGGAAAGAATGCTGGAAACCAGAGAGGACTTGGATTTAATCCTAAGTCTGCTGGCAGAACAACCATGACAGAATTTGTTCCTGCCAAAAACAGGACTGGAGCCACGATGTCACAACATCTGTCTCGACATCATGGAACGCAGCAGAAAAAGAGCAAAAGAAAGAAGTGGAGGTGTCACTACTGTGGCAAGTATGGTCACATAAAGCCCTTTTGCTATCATCTACATGGCCATCCACATCATGGAACTCAAAGCGGCAACAGCAGAAAGAAGATGATGTGGGTTCCAAAACACAAGGCTGTTAGTCTTGTTGTTCATACTTCACTTAGAGCATCAGCTAAGGAAGACTGGTACCTAGATAGCGGCTGTTCCCGACACATGACAGGAGTCAAAGAATTCCTGCTGAACATTGAGCCCTGCTCCACTAGTTATGTGACATTTGGAGATGGCTCTAAAGGAAAGATCATTGGAATGGGAAAGCTAGTTCATGATGGACTTCCTAGTCTGGACAAAGTACTGCTGGTGAAGGGACTGACTGCAAACTTGATCAGCATCAGTCAGCTGTGTGATGAAGGATTCAATGTAAACTTCACAAAGTCAGAATGCTTGGTGACAAATGAGAAGAGTGAAGTTCTAATGAAGGGCAGCAGATCAAAGGACAATTGTTATCTATGGACACCTCAAGAAACCAGCTACTCCTCCACATGTCTATCCTCCAAAGAAGATGAAGTCAGAATATGGCATCAAAGATTTGGACATCTGCACCTTAGAGGCATGAAGAAAATCATTGACAAAGGTGCTGTTAGAGGCATTCCCAATCTGAAAATAGAAGAAGGCAGAATCTGTGGAGAATGTCAGATTGGAAAGCAAGTCAAGATGTCCCACCAGAAGCTTCAACATCAGACCACTTCCAGGGTGCTGGAACTACTTCACATGGATTTGATGGGGCCTATGCAGGTTGAAAGCCTTGGAGGAAAGAGGTATGCCTATGTTGTTGTGGATGATTTCTCCAGATTTACCTGGGTTAACTTTATCAGAGAGAAATCAGAAACCTTTGAAGTGTTCAAAGAGTTGAGTCTAAGACTTCAAAGAGAAAAGGACTGTGTGATCAAGAGAATCAGGAGTGACCATGGCAGAGAGTTTGAAAACAGCAGGTTCACTGAATTCTGCACATCTGAAGGCATCACTCATGAGTTCTCTGCAGCCATTACACCACAACAGAATGGCATAGTTGAAAGGAAAAACAGGACCTTGCAAGAGGCAGCTAGGGTCATGCTTCATGCCAAAGATCTTCCCTATAATCTCTGGGCTGAAGCCATGAACACAGCATGCTACATCCACAACAGAGTCACACTGAGAAGAGGGACTCCAACCACCCTGTATGAAATCTGGAAAGGGAGGAAGCCATCTGTCAAGCACTTCCACATCTTTGGAAGTCCATGTTACATCTTGGCAGATAGAGAGCAAAGGAGAAAGATGGATCCCAAGAGTGATGCAGGAATATTCCTGGGATACTCTACAAACAGCAGAGCATATAGAGTATTCAATTCCAGAACCAGAACAGTGATGGAATCCATCAATGTGGTTGTTGATGATCTAACTCCAGCAAGAAAGAAGGATGTCGAAGAAGATGTCAGAACATCTGGAGACAATGTAGCAGATGCAGCTAAAAGTGGAGAAAATGCAGAAAACTCTGATTCTGCTACAGATGATTCAAACATCAACCAACCTGACAAGAGACCCTCCATTAGAATCCAGAAGATGCACCCCAAGGAGCTGATTATAGGAGATCCAAACAGAGGGGTCACTACAAGATCAAGGGAGGTTGAGATCGTCTCAAACTCATGTTTTGTCTCCAAAATTGAGCCCAAGAATGTGAAAGAGGCACTGACAGATGAGTTCTGGATCAATGCCATGCAAGAAGAATTGGAGCAATTCAAAAGGAATGAAGTCTGGGAGCTAGTTCCTAGGCCCGAGGGAACTAATGTGATTGGCACCAAGTGGATCTTCAAGAACAAAACCAATGAAGAAGGTGTCATAACCAGAAACAAGGCCAGACTGGTTGCTCAAGGCTACACTCAGATTGAAGGTGTAGACTTTGATGAGACTTTTGCCCCAGTTGCTAGACTTGAGTCCATCAGATTATTACTTGGTGTAGCTTGCATCCTCAAATTCAAGCTGTACCAGATGGATGTGAAGAGCGCATTTCTGAATGGATACCTGAATGAAGAAGTCTATGTGGAGCAGCCAAAGGGATTTGTAGACCCGACTCATCCAGATCATGTATACAGGCTCAAGAAGGCTCTCTATGGATTGAAGCAAGCTCCAAGAGCTTGGTATGAAAGGCTAACAGAGTTCCTTACTCAGCAAGGGTATAGGAAGGGAGGAATTGACAAGACTCTCTTTGTCAAACAAGATGCTAAAAACTTGATGATTGCACAGATATATGTTGATGACATTGTGTTTGGAGGGATGTCGAATGAGATGCTTCGACATTTTGTTCAACAGATGCAATCTGAATTTGAGATGAGTCTTGTTGGAGAGCTGACTTATTTTCTGGGACTCCAAGTGAAGCAAATGGAAGACTCCATATTCCTCTCACAAAGCAAGTATGCAAAGAACATTGTCAAGAAGTTTGGGATGGAGAATGCCAGTCATAAAAGGACACCTGCACCTACTCACTTGAAGCTGTCAAAGGATGAAGCAGGCACCAGTGTTGATCAAAGTATGTACAGAAGCATGATTGGGAGCTTACTATATTTAACAGCTAGCAGACCCGACATCACCTATGCAGTAGGTGTTTGTGCAAGATATCAAGCCAATCCTAAGATAAGTCACTTGACTCAAGTAAAGAGAATTTTGAAATATGTAAATGGCACCAGTGACTACGGGATTATGTACTGTCATTGTTCAGATTCAATGCTGGTTGGGTATTGTGATGCTGATTGGGCTGGAAGTGCAGATGACAGAAAAAGCACTTCTGGAGGATGCTTCTATCTGGGCAACAACCTTATTTCATGGTTCAGCAAGAAGCAGAACTGTGTATCCCTATCTACTGCAGAAGCAGAGTATATTGCAGCAGGAAGCAGCTGTTCACAACTAGTTTGGATGAAGCAGATGCTGAAGGAGTACAATGTCGAACAAGATGTCATGACATTGTACTGTGACAACATGAGTGCTATCAATATTTCTAAAAATCCTGTTCAACACAGCAGAACCAAGCACATTGACATTAGACATCACTATATCAGAGATCTTGTTGATGGTAAAGTGATCACACTGAATCATGTTGGCACTGAGGAACAAATAGCAGATATTTTCACAAAGGCTTTGGATGCAAATCAGTTTGAAAAACTGAGGGGCAAGCTGGGCATTTGTCTGCTAGAGGAATTGTAGCAACTACTGATATCTGAACGTGCCCAAACGAACCACTTAACATTAATAGCACGTTCACTGCTGAACCAAGGCAAATTCGACCGTTGCTTCACACGGCCCTCTACATTCCTCATTCAAATTTATATCTGCTTGGCATTCGTGTTTTCACCAGCATTTTCCAATAGCCTTCTGAGATTTACGAAATCATTTCAAACGTTCTGCTTTTCCATGGCTACCTCATCAAAAGAAACTGCAGCTTCTGGTTCACCATCTGTCCCATCATCTCCACACCAGGAACAACCTGAATTCAACATCCAACCCATCCTAATTATTCCTGGTCAAGCCTCTGTCCCTGAGAAACTGGTTCCCAGAAGACCACAGGGAGTGAAGATTGCTGAAAACCCTAGCCCTGCAACGAATCCTAGGGAAGTAGACACGGAGATGGACAAGAAAATACGCAGCATTGTGAGTAGCATCTTGAAAGACGCCTCTGTTCCTGAAGCTGATGAAGATGTCCCAACATCGTCCAACCCAAATGTTTCTGTGCCTGATGTCAAGAAAGATGTTCCAACATCTTCCGGTCCAAATGCTGAAGTACTCTCTTCCCCCAGCAAAGAGAGATCAACAGAGGAAGATGATCAAGCCGCAGAGGAGACTCCTGCACCACAGGCACCAGAACCTGCTCCAGGTGACCTCATTGACTTAGAAGAAGTAGAATCGGATGAAGAACCCATTGCCAACAGGTTGGCACCTGGCATTGCGGAAAGGTTACAAAGCAGAAAGGGAAAAACTCCCCTTAAGAGGTCTGGACGAATCAAAACAATGGCCCAGAAGAAGAGTACTCCAATCACTCCTGCCACATCCAGAAGAAGCAAGGTTGCTATCCCCTCCAAGAAGAGGAAAGAAATTTCCACATCCGATTCTGATGAGGATGTCGAACTAGATGTCTCGACATCTAAGAAGGCCAAGACTTCAGGGAAGAAGGTGCCTGGAAATGTCCCTGATGCACCATTGGACAACATTTCATTCCACTCCGTTGGCAATGCTGAAAGGTGGAAATTCGTGTATCAACGCAGACTGGCCTTGGAAAGAGAACTGGGAAGAGCTGCCTTGGACTGCAAGGAGATCATGGACCTCATCAAGGCTGCTGGACTGCTGAAGACAGTCACCAAATTGGGAGACTGTTATGAAGGTCTAGTCAGGGAATTCATTGTCAACATTCCCTCTGACATATCAAACAGAAAAAGTAATGATTATCAAAGAGTGTTTGTCAGAGGAAAGTGTGTTAAATTCTCCCCTGCTGTGATCAACAAATATCTGGGCAGACCTACTGATGGAGTGATAGATATTGATGTTTCTGAGCATCAAATTGCCAAGGAAATCACTGCCAAACGAGTCCAGCATTGGCCAAAGAAAGGGAAGCTTTCAGCAGGAAAGCTAAGTGTGAAGTATGCTATTCTGCACAGGATTGGAGCTGCAAACTGGGTACCCACCAATCATACTTCCACTGTTGCCACAGGTTTGGGTAAATTTCTGTATGCTGTTGGAACCAAGTCCAAATTTAATTTTGGAAACTATATATTTGATCAAACTGTTAAGCATTCAGAATCTTTTGCTGTCAAATTACCCATTGCCTTCCCTACTGTATTGTGTGGCATTATGTTGAGTCAGCATCCCAATATGTTAAACTACACTGACTCTGTGATGAAGAGAGAATCTCCTCTATCCCTGCATTACAAACTGTTTGAGGGGACACATGTCCCAGACATTGTCTCGACATCAGGGAAAGCTGCTGCTTCAGGAGCTGTGTCCAAGGATGCTCTGATTGCTGAACTCAAGGACACATGCAAGGTGCTGGAAGCAACCATCAAAGCCACCACAGAGAAGAAGATGGAGCTAGAACTGCTGATCAAAAGGCTCTCAGAGAGTGGCATTGATGATGAAGAAGCAGCTGAGGAAGAAGGAGAAGCAGCTGAAGAAGAAGAAGAAGCAGCTGAGGAAGAAGGAGAAGCAGCTGAAGAAGAAGAAGAAGCTGCTGAGGAAGAGGAAGATGCAGCAGAAGAGACAGAATCAGATGATGATTCTGAAGCCACCCCATGATCATCAGACCTTTAATTTTGTTTTTTCACTGTTACTAGATATAGGGGCATGTCCCTTTGAACAATTCATTGTTACTGGTCTGTAATATTTGCACATTAATTTCATGCATGTGTGAACAGATTGACAAAATATTGGGGGCGCGCGCGGTTGATTGACTTCCACTGCTATAATATAAGACGACTAAATACTATGTATGATGTATGGCAGTAGGAAACGATGTATGCATGATTCATGATTTTGAGGGGGAGCTGTATGACGTTGAGGGGGAGACTGCTGCTGCTGATGATGACTGATGATTGATGTAAGCTACTAGAAGATGCTGCAGTAGGAGCATAAAGACAGGGGGAGCAGATAGCGGATGTCACATGAGATGTCTTGACATCCTGGAGAAGACTAGTAGCTGATAGAAGATGATGCAGTAAGCATGGAGACAGGGGGAGCAGAAGCAGAAAGCTGATGTCACGAGAGATGTCTTGACATCCTGGAGAAGACTTGTAGATTAGCAACTTGAAGAATTTCCGCTGTGCTTGATTACTCTGATAATGAATGTTGCTGATCCCACTTGCATAATTGCTCGTACCTGCTCAGGAAGTGTCTAAGTATGTTTTAGACAAAATTTGCCAAAGGGGGAGATTGTTAGTGCTTAGCACTACTGAGTTTAAAAAGGTTGGCTAAGATTTTGTTAAAACATAAGCACTTAGACAATGAAGGAAAGCTGGAGTTGCTGCACATGATGTCCAACGTTATGTCAAGGAATAAGATCGGGCTGCACAATGCACAAGGCAAGATAAAATGTCTAGTGAAGAATTGAAGTTGAAGGATCCACGATGTCGGATACAATGTCCTGACATCCTGCTCGAGAATACTGGAATTGCTGTACAATGCAAGATAAAAGTCAAGTGAAGCATTGAAGCTGCAGGATCCAAGATGTCGGATACGATGTCCTGACATCTGGCCCGAAAATACTGGACATATAAATCTGTTATATCTTTAACGGATTATTGTGCAGTTAGCAAGAGATTAGATGATCTATCTTTAGGAACGAATTAAAAGATCATTATAGTTCGAATTCAAAGTAGAAGAGTTCGTTCAGGGATTAAAGATTAAAGATTAAAGATTCAAACTAAAAGATCAAAAGGTATCTTTTAGTTCTTTAACTGCAGATTTTCAGGAAGAAGATAGATCTCCTCCAGCATCAAGAAATCGCAGCCCAGAAACGCAGACGGCTATATAATCATGGAGGCTGCACGAGTTCTGTACCAAGTCCGGGATTGAAGAGTTATTTTGTGAGTTTTGGGACTTGAGTGTTTTTGTGAGCCACCTTGATGGTATCCTAACATCAAGTGTTGGACCTGAGTGTGTAGAGTTGATCTCTAGTGTGTAGGGTTGATCCCTTGTGTTCAGAGTTGATCTCTGGTGTGTCTTTGATTTAATTGTAAACACGGGAGTGTGAGTGAGAGGGAGTGAGCAGAGGTTCTCATATCTAAGAAGTGGTTCTTAGGTAGAGATCGCACGGGTAGTGGTTAGGTGAGAAGGTTGTAAACAGGGGTTGTTAGACCTTGAACTAACACTATTGAGAGTGGATTTCCTCCCTGGCTTGGTAGCCCCCAGATGTAGGTGAGGTTGCACCGAACTGGGTTAACAATTCTCTTGTGTTATTTACTTGTTTAATCTGTTCATACGGACACATAGAATCTGCATGTTCTGAAGTGTGATGTCGTGACATCCGGTACGACATCTGTCCCCTGGTATCAGAATTTCAATACTCATGTCACCCTATAACTTTGCACTTGAACTTGAGGTTTCGATTGTTGTTTACAATATCTAACTCTATAACTAGGACACAAGTCATATCATCGGTTTCCTATTCAAGCTCTAACTACTAAGCTAGTTCTAACGTTTAAAACCAAACTCACAACAAGATTCTTGAGAATTTTACCCATCTCTTTTATCTCGGATTCAACTCCAAAGATCCTCACAATGTATCAAACTAATGGTAATGTCTCCCAAAATATTATGGTGAACCCCATGGTTACCTATTCTAACTCACATATAGGACAAATCTTTTCATAAGTCTTAAGTTGTCAAGAAACATTGATCACTATTTGTCCTCCTACAAGCACTCCTCTGAACTTAAAAATTATTTCAAATATTTTACTACTCCAATAAGGACCTACGCAGCTAAGATAGCACTCAACAGTTTACAGTGGTCGACTTCTCTATGAACTTATGGCTTACTCCTTACAAGGATCTCACTCAAAAACTTAAACTTACTTGAGTTATCTCCAGCAAGCATTAAGGTTAATCCAATGAGTCCTAAAATAACCTTTTGGTTTGACTACTAGTTAAGAGCATTTCATCTTAATCTTAGGTCTCCTCTCATCTCAAAACAACTTCTGCCCAAGAAGGATTTGTAGTTATCTTTCACCTAGACGTAGCATACTCTAAGGGTCATCTTCATCTAACTAAAATGCATAACAAAACTCTTAGCTTGGAACATGATGCCCAAGGGTCTATAACCACCTTATAATGCACATCATAATTCAACTTAACTGGAACATACTAAACACTAATCATCAAAACCACAACAAGAGATAACTCAGGGTGAGAGATCATGTCACACATTCCACGAACACACATGGACATCAATCATATTATGACATGACCAGGTACACATAGAGGTCACAATAGGTACTAAGGTATTTCTTAAAGCATCCACAAACTTTTTCCATATTAAGGTAAAAAGAACTAATATTTATCTTGCTAATCATATAACTATCTTCAATAATCTTTTAGGTCACCTACCTTACGCAAGAACACTCACTCTTAAATCCTTCTATGCTTAACAATTAATGTCTTACTAACTACCTTACTCTCTTCTTAAGGTTCCACATTAAACCTCTTAACTATACTTCATAACTTTTCCAACTACACTATGTTCTCCAACAACTCTACACTAGATATTTCCCTTGAACTACGGTTACAAGTTTCTATGAGTACTACACTTATAAGATTCTCAATCTTGCACTTAGGTGGTAACTAAGCATATCCTCAAGGAACACAGGTACACGTCTTACTAAGTTTGACTTTCGTCTATAGGTAACAATGATCATGTCTACTCAAGTATTTCCTCTCAAAACATCTTAACGTGATTGTCAAAGGCGAAGTCTCTCTTTATTCGTATTAGAAGTAACAACAAGAAAGATTATCAAGCATTTTAACTAGACATGATTGGAAGATGAGCAGCCAATAATAAGATGAACACTCGATTGATTAGGAGACAATAATTTTAAATCAAGAAGGATCACTCATCTAGAATCAATAGTAGATACTCCAAATGAATTTTAGAAACGAAAACATAATCACCGTGTACGCACATATGGAGACATCAATTATCACTTGATTGTGACAGAAACATCAATAATCCAATTGTTTGATGTAGGCTCATAACACAAACAACGAATTATACTCAAGCTTGCAAGTGAAATCGAATTGGACTAGGCCATCTATGAGATTTGGCTTGAGATAATGGAGCACAAGTCCATGTCCATCTTCATCACCAACCCATATACTAACTTCGCCTTGTCCATATTAAGATTGGACGTATGAGAGGTGGGAGCGAGGTTGGAGTATGATAACACACTCCAAGTCTGCACCAATATGGTGAGATCCTTCCTTAGGAGTTTCCAGGGCACTCCCTCAGCATTCTGTACAAAACCTCACCCTGGAATACATAATCTGTCGGCAAGCTCCTGAGGGTCTGAGTGCGAATGGCAGAACCTGGAGTAAATGGAGTATCGCTCCCCTGGCTCCAAAACCACCAAGGTCTCCAAGAAGGTGTTAAGCATCTCAGCATCGAACTTTATAAGCTTGCCCCGTACTCTAACTTGCCTTGGGGACTTATCCTCTGGATCAAATAGATTTGTATAAAACTCCTTGACCAGGGCCACATCAATGCGACCATCAGGCTGCCTGGTCAAGGCTTTATGCCATTGGCGCTTCTCGAGCTCTCGGCGGAACTAGTCATACTCTGTGATGTGGAGGTTAATATTCCTCTCGGGGAGGATGTTCCACGAATGGACGTTTTGCTCATAACGCTCCCAAGCGACCTCGGAGATGAATCTCATCGTGTCATATGGTTCCTGAGGTCGGGAGGCGGTTGATTTCCTTTTCCTAGAGGCCATCTGCATAAAAAGAATCACAGGAAAGCAAATTAGACAGATTTTATTCAATACTGAAAGCAGAAAAATAAAATAGAAAAATGGACTGGGCGCTTAGCGAGACAGACTCGCTTAGCATGCCTTTAGAAAATTACAGGGTACGCTTAATGCGCAGGGCACACTTAGCGCGACTACAGAAAAATAAAGACTCTGGCTAAGCGAGACACCCTCGCTTAGCTGACATAGGACAGTGGCTAAGCGAGCGTGGCTCGCTAAGCCTTATTCTCCAACAGAGAGCTAATTGCGCTTAGCGAGACAGACTCGCTTAGCGCAACACACTATACAGGCTTAGCGCCAGGGGGGAGCTTAGCCTAACTTGACCACTGGGACTTAATTGGCTTAGCAAGTAGGCTCGCTAAGCCTTATTCAAAAATAGAGAAGAAATTGCGCTTAGCGAGCATGACTCGCTTAGCGCATGAACAAAATTTCAGAGCAACTAAATTGCCTTGGGCTTAGCAAGACTGACTCGCTTAGCCCAGGTTTATTCAAACAATAGAGACATGGTGGCTTAGCGAGCGTGGCTCGCTTAGCCGTAACCAAAATATCAAAAGCCTTATAGACTCAGACCTAACTAAACTAACTTGCTTAGCACGGCATGTCAGCTTAGCGAGTTCATACGAACTCAGAAATTAAAAACTGGGAATTTAAATGCTCGCTAAGCCGAAGTGCAGTGGCTTAGCGAGTTCATACATATAAGCAAAAATTCAAACATAAATGATGAACACGCTTAGCAGGATAGGGCCGGCTTAGCGAGTTCATCAGAAAACCTAGAAATTCATCCAAAATTAATGAACTCGCTTAGTGAGCAGGCTCGCTTAGTGAGTACATCAAAATTTCCAGAAAAAATTGGGGCTTCGAAGCCCCTACTTTCCAGCTAATTTCAGGCCTAAGAATTCTAAACGAAACATATCAAATGAACCTACATTACCTATGAAACTAAAGCCCTAACAACATATAATCAAACTATGGAAGCAATGCCTTCCAAGGTTATTTTGATGATGCCAAAGAATCAAGAGTCAAGCAAAATCCAAAAGATTCAAGTTTCAAGAATCAAGATTCAAGAATAATCAAGATCAAGATTCATGACTCAAAGATTCAAGAATCAAGAAGAAGACTCAATCAAGATAAGTATTAAAAAGTTTTTCAAAACATTGAGTAGCACAAGAAGTTTTCACAAAATCATTACCAAAGAGTTTTACTCTCTGGTAATCGATTACCTGAAGTTAGTAATCGATTATCAGTGTTTTTAAAATGTTAGATTTCAAATTTCAATAGTTTTAAATCATTTTAAACTTGTGTAATCGATTACACAATACTTGTAATCAATTACCAGTGTTTCTAAACGTTTTAATTTTCAAAATTCAAAATCAAGAGTCACATCTGTTGATGTGTAATCGATTACACCTTTATGGTAATCGATTACCAGTGACTGTTTTCGAAAAATACATTTCCAAAAGTCACAATTCTTCAAGTGACTTGTTTCTGAAGATTCTTTCAAAAGTCACAACTTTTCTAAGTGACTAGTTTGAAAAGAAATTGCCAAGAGTCACAAACTTTGACTTGAGTCATCAAGAAATTATAAATATGTGACCATGACATGAATTTTAACATCTATCAAGAAATCTATCTTTCAATCTTCTCTCTCAACATCATTCAACTCTTTCAATAGATTTTTTATGATTCATCTTCTCTTCATCTTTCTAAAAGTTTTTGTTCAAAACTTTTTCTTTCAAGAAAAGTTCTTTGATAAAAACTTGTGCTATTAATCTTTTTCATTCTCTTCTCCCTTTGCCAAAAAGAATTCACCAAGGACTAACCGCCTGAATTCTTTTTGTGTCTCTCTTCTCCCTTTTCCAAAAGAACAAAGGACTAACCGCCTGAATTCTTTTGTGTCTCCCTTCTCCCTTTTCAAAGAATTCAAAACAACACAGTCTGAGAATTCTTTTGATTCTTCCCTTTCCCTTAAACAAAAGATTTCAAAGGACTAACCGCCTGAGATATCTTTTGTTTCCCCTTCACAAAGTTTCGAAGGACTAACCACCTGAGAACTTTGTCTTAACACATTGGAGGGTACATCCTTTGTGGTACAAGTAGATGGTACATCTGCTTGGGTTGTTATAACTGAGAACAAGAGAGGGTACATCTCTTGTGGATCAATTCAAGTGGAGGGTACATCCACTTGGTTGTTCAAAGAGAACAAGGAAGGGTACATCCCTTGTGGATCTTTGCTTGTAAAGGATTTTACAAGGTTGAAAAGAAATCTCAAGGACTGCAGGTCGCTTGGGGACTGGGTGTAGGCACGGGTTTTTGCCAAACCAGTATAAATTCTTGTGTTTGTCTTCTTCTTCCCTACACTCTTTAATTTCCATTGTGCACTTTAGTTATCACTTTTACTTTTGGTTAAGTTTTTATTTTTGTTCTTTACTTACTTAACTTTGTAGTAAAAGCCTAATTGAATCTTGTAACATTAAGAAGGATAAGTTTTTTAATTAGTAAAGGTTCATTAATAATTAATTCAACCCCCCCCTTCTTAATTATTCTAAGGCCACTTGATCCAACACAAACAACTAAGCAATGAACAAGAACATCAATAGAAAATCACAATCATAGAGCAAACAAAGTTGTATTCTACCCTAGAGTTCAAAATTGAAATTAAAAAGATAGAGTAAGAGGTACTTTCTTGGATTGCAAAGGTTAATGAGTTGAGATGACGACAAAAGAAGCAGAGAACGAAATGCAAGTGCAGGAATGCAGGTGAATGCCAATGATGAAATGGGAGATATAATTTTGTGCACAAAGTAACTTCCTAAGGCAGTTATGCCTTATTTTTGGCAGTTTCAACTGTCTCGCTTAGAGCGAGTGACTCGCTAAGCAAGCACTCAGTGACGTTTGAATTTTCAGATTTAAATTCATGCACTTAGTGGGACAGGCTCGCTTAGCCCAATTCGGAAATTAGAAAACCCGAGAAGGTTTTGGGCTTAGCACACAGATGCGTGCTTAGCGAGCTCTGCAGCTCTGATTGGTCGGCAACTTCCGCTAAGTGGGACACAACCGACTTAGTGAATTAAATGCCTCAAGATGCAGTAGTGGGGTCACGCTTAGCGAGATGTTGCATCTCTGACCTAATCTTCTTAGAGTCTTCTATCCAATGCCCTTGGGGGGTAGGATTTCATCATTCCCTCCCCCTTGAAAAGGATTTGACCTCAAATCCAGAGGTTCTTGAAGCTCTGGGCTTCGTCCCTCGACACCCGTAAAAAGAATAAAAACATATATATTAGTGGTGTTTGGTATGTTGGAGTAGGGTAAAGTCTGAAAACCCTTTTCTTGGGCATCTTCCTATGAGAGAACATGGCTCCTCACTAGCTCAATGAGAGGTGCTATAAGTATAGAAAAATATGGGATAAACCTTTTGTAAAAGTTTGTTAAGTCATGGAATCCCCAAATTTTCCTTATACTTAGTGGAGTGGGCCACTCAGGAATGACTTTTATTCTCTTAGGGTCCGTGAGAACCCCTTGATCTTTATTTAAAAAATTATGGAAAGTAATGCAATAAAACATACATTTTTCTGTATTTTCATGTTGATTATTCCTACCAAAAAGTACAACAAACCTAAGGTGTCCCATATGATCACCTAAGTTTGTATTGAAACTAAAAATAAGAACAAACCTACCTAATGAGTCCATATGTATGTGAATCATGAAGATGTTGGATGCATGGGTGAGTTTACAAAAGAGGGTTGCACCACTCAACACATTCATCATACCACCTATCATAGGGATTTGGTGCCTCATAATACCTAATTTGGGCACCAATAAAGTACAAGGATTTAAGCTCTTATTAACCAAACCCTCATCCAACAACTCTTTTACTTGAGGAATAACCTCAAGCTCAAGAGTATGGCAGTGCTAAGGGATGTTTCCCTTGATAGGAGAAGGTAGAAGGATTGTTTAAGAAGGAGTGCTCTTTTGATATCACCTTTTTGTTAGACATGTGACCTCAGAAATCTTAACAAAGGGGGTGGGGGTGGGGGGTGGGGTTGAATTAAGATTTTACAAACTATTTTCCAATTAAAATTTCTATACAAGTCTCAAGATTCCTTTTAAAATGAATTCCTTAATAATAATTCAAATTAAACTTACTGAATAGAAATAATAAGCAACAATAAATAAAAGAGTTTGAGGGAAGAGAAAGTGCAAACACAATTTTTATACTGGTTCGGCAAAGTCCATTGCCTACGTCCAGTCCCCAAGAAACCCGCTTGAGAATTCTACTATCTCGTAATCCTTTACAACTTCTGAAACACACAAGGACATCCCTTCCTTTGTGTTCAGATGCCATACAACAAGAGACTCTCAGTCTCTTAGTCCTTTGATCACAAGGAGAGGAAGAAGAAATGATCTCTCTTGAAAAAGACAAATATTACAATGAAGCGCTCAATTCCTTATTGAATGTCACAAGTGTTTGACCAAGGAATTGTGAAGATAAGATGCTTTGTATTTGAGAGGATAAGAACTTTGAATTCAGTGAAAAACTCTCTTAATCATTTGAGAGGATAAAACTTTTTGGGCAATCAAAAACTCTCTTAATCTCTCGAGAGGATATAACTTTTTGGGCAATGAAAAACTCTCATCATCTTTTGAGAGGATAAAACATTTTGCACAAGCAAAACTCTCATAATCTCTTGAGAGGATAAAACATTTTGAATAAGCAAAACTCTCAATCCATTTCATTCCCAAGTCACACATATATATAGGCCTTTGATGGCCATTCAAAATTCAAATGAAAAGATGTGACTGTTGGGAATATTTTTCGAAACTACTCACTGGTAATCGATTACAATCTTGGTGTAATCGATTACACAATTATTTTTCTTGAACAGTTGTGAATCTTAATTTAAAATTTGAATTTTCAACGTTCAGAGTCACTGGTAATTGATTACAATATTTGTGTAACCGATTACAAGGTTTCAAAAAACTTTTAAAACATTTTAAAGCACTGGTAATCAATTACATGAACTGGTAATCGATTACATGTTTAAAAAATCTTTTCAAAATCTTTTGAAGGCATTTTAAATGTTTTAAGCCTCTGGTAATTGATTACAATATGTTGGTAATCGAT
This sequence comes from Glycine max, assembly GCF_000004515.6. Lineage (NCBI taxonomy): Eukaryota > Viridiplantae > Streptophyta > Magnoliopsida > Fabales > Fabaceae > Glycine > Glycine max. Next base: position 33,851,387 of record NC_038242.2, on the reverse strand, counting down.
TACACATTTTGAAAACCTTTGAAAAATGTTTGAAATGATTTACAGAAAGCTTGTATGCTTCTAGTAATCGATTACAGTCTCTCTAGTAATCGATTACCAGAGAGAAAACTTTAAAATCATTTGTTTTGAAAGAAAAATAACTTGGCCAAATCTTTGTGCTCTCAAATCTAACTTAAGAATCAATCTAGTCAATCTTACTTGAATATCTTGGATTGCTTGATGTTTACTTGAATTATCCATGAAGGACAAATCTTTCTTGAAATCAAAATCTCCTTGAATTATCCATGAAGGACAAATCTTTCTTGAAATCAAAATCTCCTTGAGTTGGTCTTGGATATGCTTGACTATTGGCATCATCAAAAACTTCTTGAAGCATTGCTTCTACACTTTTGTTGCAAAATGGTTTTCCTTCTTAACAATCTTCTTGGAGGAATCCTTTTCCTTTTTTCCTTCCCCTTGGCTTTTGAAGACAAGGCCTAACTATCCTTCTTTTTCTTTTGTTTTTCTAGTTTTTCTTCCTCATCCGTCTTATCTTTCATAGTTAGTTGATCTTTGTCCACTCGTGAAGGTGTTTGAGGATGCAACACAAACTTTGTTCCAAGGTGGGTGAGGGTTATCTCATTAGTTAGGCCATTATAGATGATTTTCCTATCATATTGTCGTGGCCTACCTAAGAGAAGGTGTCCTGCTTCCATATGAACTACACCACAAATCACTTCATCCTTATATGTTCCAATGGAGAAGGGCACTTTCACCTGTTGATTGACTATCATCTCCCCTTGCATATTGAGCCATTGAATTTTGTAAGGCTTTGGATGGGGAGTGATAGCAAGGCTCAACTTAGAGACTAATCTTGTGCTGCAACAATTACAACATGAACCACTATCTACAATGAGAGAACATGTGTTATAAAAAATTTTACACCTTGTGTGAAAAATATTCTCTCTTTGAGATTGGGTCAAGTCACAAGATTGGCCTCCTAGAAGCCTTCTGACCATTAAAAGTTCCCATTCTTCTTGGGGGTAGATTTCTTCACTAGATTCTTCCCCATTTGCTTCTTGACTTTCACTAGAGGAATGTGAAGTAGTAACCTCATATTGGCTACTATAAATGTCTTGACCTCTCATAATCATGGTTTTCTTGGTAGGGAATTGAGAAGCAATGTGTCCTCTTCCAAGACATTTAAAACACTTTATAGAGCTAGTCTTCTCTTGCATACTAGCCTTAGGGGGTTTCTTTTTTATTGTTTTCCCCTTATCATCTTTGGGCTTAGAAGGTGCAGCCCCTAAGATGCCTTGACCTTGGTCTTTCTTTGGATAAGATTGAGAGCCATAAGATTTTGAAGTAATCTTCCTTTTAAGTTGTTGCTCTACCCTTATACAAAGTTGGACTAGGTCATTTAGGTCCATATATGGAAGGAGCTCAACCTTTTCCCTCACTTCCATATTAAGCCCACTAAGGAACCTAGCAACACTTGTTCTTTCCTCCTTCCTAAGCCTAACTCTCAAAATGAGTAGTTCTATTTGTTGCCTATACTCTTCAACACTCATACTCCCTTCCCTTGTCTAAGTCTTTGGAGCTTGTCCATAAGCTCCCTTTCATAGTAGGAGGGGATATGCCTCTTCCTAAGGGCACTTTTCAAGTCATTCCAATACTCTACTAGATGATCCCCATGAATCCTTTTTTTCCCTAACAAGGGATGTCCACCAATAGAGTGCATACCCTTGGAAGCTAAGGGTAGCCAAAGGAACCTTCCTTTCCTCACTTGCATGATGGTAAGCAAAGAGTTACTCAACCTTCATTTTCCAATCTAAATAAGCCTCTAAATTGTCCTTCCCATGGAAGTATGGGAGGTTAATGTTAGCCTCTTGAGGCTTTCTTTCCTTTTCTCTCATATGGGAGTGAGGTCTAGGATGTGACCTATGTCTTCCTCTATAATAGTCATTAAGTTCTTCACTTAGGCTCTTGCAAAAGTCATGACTACTATAGGAGGCATGTTTTTCTTTTTCCATTTCTTTCATTATTTTTCTTCTTTCTTCCTTTCTTCTTTGTTCTCTCTCATCTTGATTTATTTCTACCCCCTCTTTTCCTTTTTCTTTTCTTTATAGTTTTTCTTTCCATAACTTAAGGGAACTCAACTCATCTAAGATTCTAGATAGAGGGTCCTTATGACTAGTACCCTCATTATTAACACTAGATGAATGATGACTCATGTTGGTTCCTAAGTTGTGGTTCTTTCTTGTTGAGGGTTTGTAAAAGGTAAAAGCTAGGTTTCAAAAGAACTCAAGATAAGCCTCTTTGCTGGTGCTCATCAGCCATGGAAACAGCTTCTGGTAAATAAGTCACTAATTCCCTTTATGATGGTGAGTCGGATGATGAAGAATCAGAAAAGTTAGTTTCTTCCTCAAGAATGGATGCTACTGTCCTGTCCTGTAGTAATTTTCTTCTACTCTTGGCTCTTTTCCTTCTCAACGTAGCTTCAATCTCCAAGTCCAGAGAAACTAAATTGCTTGTGGGAGATCTATGCATATAAAACACTAACAACAACAATAGTTATCAAGTTCAAGAGGAAAAAAAAATATGAATTGAAAGTAAATATTCACAATTTATCAAAGAATAAAGAATAGACACCTAGGACTGAACTAACTTTCCAAATAGAAAGAAGTTCCTCAGTAACGGCGGCAAGTGCACCGGATCGCGCAAGTAGTATAAAACGGTAAGAACCGAGTATCGAACTCTCGGGGAACTTGTGTTACTTGGTAAAGATATATTTGGTGAATAGGTGTCTAGGATGAAAAGAGATGTGTTGACTATGCACAGGTATGTAAACTAACTATTAAAAAGAAAATCACGTGAGTAATGATGTGTAAAGACAAGTAGACAACATGTTGGTCTTCTTATTAGGTGCCTGATGTTAAAAGGATATTCTCTACTTAACAATGCTCATGTGTTCTATGGTGTCTCCTGAAATGCTAAATCCTGATTCCTCATGATAATCTAGCCTAATCCTGATCAAGCATCGTCCTCAAATTCCTCTTGTTGGACTAAACTCGACCAGAACCTCATTAAGACAAACATACAAACAACTAGGTTACCGTACCTCGATCCCTCGTGATAATACGATAAACTAGCCCTGTCCTATCAAGTTCTAAGAATTAGACCAGTTTCCACTGTTGAATGATCCTAACAAAGCATGCATCTACATGATCAAGGCAAAAGCACACTGAAATGACGTACTAATAGCATAGAGAACACATAAAAAATCATTAAATAGATATACAAGTATTTACATCAAGTACCTACAAGGAAGAACCAACAGAGGATTTAGCTCTCCATATCTGGGAAGCTTCCTTTACAACAAAGAGAAGAGAAAAATGAAGGATTGAAGAAATACAAGTAGTGGGGATGTCTCCTCCACCTCTAGAACCTCACAATCACTCACAGACTCATCTCATGCTCTTAGGATGGCTTCCTCTTCTCGCTCAGTTCTCTGTCAATCTTCTCATAGCAAAAGCTCTCAAAACTCTCTATAACTTGGGCTTTTTTCTCTCTAGAAATCTCTAAACATGCAAAAGCTTAGAGAATTGCCCAAACTCCCTTCCAAAATCTGATTTCAGGCTTAAATAGGTGGCTTTGTTTGTGCTAGCACGCTTAGCGCGACTATGAACCACTCAGCGCACATTAGTGGATTTCAGCTTAACGCGTGCTTTTCTCGCTCAGCGGATGGTCTGAAGCGGTGCGCTTAGCAGGATGACCCTTCACTCAATGCAAATGCACAGCTCATCCTCCTTCTAGATTCTTCCTCATGCTCAGCCAAGGAGTGTTGCGCTCAGCAGATGGCTCGCTAAGCCAGAAGATTGGCTTAGCGAGTTGATGAAAATCAGCACTTCATAAACTTGCCCAATTAACCTGAATTTGAGAGGAAATGGTTATTAAACACACAAAATGGGAGTACTAAGTATTTATTACCTATCTTTAACAAAAAGTAATTACAACACTACAAAATAACCATAAATTGGAGGAGTTTGATACAATTTACACAGGTTTTATACACAAAAGTTAGTCGTATTCATCGACTAACATGTGATAAGCAAGAAGAAAGTAGTATGTAATTACAAGGTAAACTAGGCATGACTAGTAAAGAAAATAAGCTATGAAGTAAGCAAGAAATTAAAGTGCAAGAAATGTAAACTACCGAATCCTAAGAGTGTTTGGATTGCCGCATTTAAGGTTCCCAACAAAACACTCACTATCCTAAGGAAAAATTTCCTAAAATTATTACACACAAATGAAAGTTTGGTAACCTATTAGAGGCTCCCCAGATACTTCTAATGAAAGACCTTTTTGTTACCAAATTTGAAAGCAATGGATGTAAGTAAATTGTCAATTATAAAATTACAAAACAATCCTCAATTTTGGTGGTTGTGCTCTCTTTGGCGATTCACTCAATTTGGAGTGCTTCTTAGTCCAATAGCTCTTAAGGTGGTTGGCCCCTTGATTCTTGACTCAAATTCTTCAAGGGATGGTACCAATCCTCCTTTCTGAATCCCTATATGGCAACTCACAAACAAGGAAACAAAGAGACAAGCAATAACCAAAGACCAAAAAGTGAAATGAAAGCTAAACCAATAGAGTTTTAAAAAGACAAGTTTTCAAGGATTATTCAACAATTAAAGCAATGAGAAGCACAAAAAAGCAAGCTAGGACTCAAAGAGAAACCTAGAATGACTCTAAAGTAGAGTTAAAAAAAACAAAAAAAAAAAGACTCAAGAAACCTCTAGTTTTGACACTTGTTTTCACACTAATTTTCAATTGAAATTTTATAACTAAGATTGGTATAAAATAGGCACCAATTATAGAACAAATTTCAAGCCAAAACAACAAACACATTTCCCATTCACTTTTTTTCTTGGACACTGATTTTCCTGCCAACTTGAGTGATTTTTCATATTTTTCCTTTTATTCAAATCACTTGTTTCTTTTTTTCTAATTTTATTCCAAATGTCTAGAAAATTTAGTAAAAATTTCAGCTCAAAATTTGCAGTGACCAATTCCTAGTAATTTTTACAAGTTTGTATGTTCAAGATGCCAGCACCAACTATTTCAACCTAGAAATCAATAGTAGTGTTTATGTTGCTTAAGGCTTGGATAATTACAATTTGTGTTTGCTTATGCTCAATTGTCTTGAATAACACAATTCAAGAGAGCTTAATACTTATGTTTATTCACAAATCCAGCCAAAACTCAACATCACAACTCAATTTCTTCGTAGGCATCATATAGGAAACTTAGAAAACAAAACAAAGTTCAACAACAAGACTACTTCTAGGAATTGATTTAGAACATGTTATGAACTAAATAATATGCATGAATTAGACTTAAAATTCAAAAGATAGGCTAAGAATGACAAGAATACATGAACAATTGTATCTAGAATTCAATCAACAAAATCAAAATTCAACACAAACTTAGAACATAATGTGACAATTATTATGACTAAACATGACTCTAAGACAACATGGATTAAGTGATTTACACTTAGATTTTTGTGTTTTTTTTTCTAATCAATATTTTGGAATAAAATTTAGATCTAAAGGTTCAACACAAGAATATTATGACTGAAAAATGATAGAACCTAAAATCAACACAAAAACATGATTCAAGAGTAGATCTATAAAATTTGAACCATAGAAATGCAAGAATAAGTGTAGATATAAGATTTAATCTGTTTATTTTTTTGAATCTACTCTAAACAACACCAAACCACAAGACAATGGAGGATATACATGGAGAATAAGATGAAGAACAAGGAATTAAAGTGAATTGACCTAACAAAAAGATAGAGGAAGCAAAAGAACATCACCTAGACGAAGATGCTCTTGATACCACATGATGTAGCTCCATGTGGAGCTTGTAGGCCTTAGATCTTCTTCATCAATGGAGTCCTTTGCTTCTTGAAGATCAATGACAGTGGAATGGAGAAGGAAGAAAGATGATTGGAGATGCCACTTTAAGGAGAAGATGAGTTAAGAACAAGCTCACCACCATACGAAACCATGGATAAGAGCTTGAAGGTAGGAGAAGATGAGTGAAGGGAGAAGGAACATGAAATTTTATGCCTCAAATGAGGTCTGAACTTTGAAGTGTAATTTCTCAAATGATCAAAGTTGAAAAAATGCACACACATGACCTCTATTTATAGCCTAAGTGTCACACAAAACTGCAGGGAAATTTGAATTTTGAATTTTTATTCAAATTTCACTTGAATTTGAAATTGAATTTGTGGAACTAAATTTTGGAGCCAAAATTTCACTAATTATGATTAGTGAATTTTAGCTATGGTTCAGTCCGCTAATCCAAGATCCAGTCCAAGATTTTTCACTAAGTGTGCTTAGGTGTCATGAGGCATGTAAAGCATGAAGGACATGCACAAAGTGTGACTATATGAGTATTTGAACCTTGTAACTTAACAAAACCAAGATGAATGCCCCTAAGTTCAAATGAGGAACACAAAGAATATAATAAGTTAGATCGTATAAAAATTAGCTGAGGTTTGATGTCTAATATCCATGTTAAAACTTGTTCTCAAATTGAAGAGTAGAAAGGTCAAATGTGAGAAAGTTTAGAATTGGAAACTATTTTGTCTACTGTCAAAATTTGACAGTGAATAAGTTGTCTTGCAGAAGCTCTTACATCCAAATCCGAAAGCATCTGACTACGATATTTTACGTACTTTTAGCACTAGAAGTCCTCTTTCAAACCTCTTTGGTCCCATAATTTTTCGATTTATACAGAATATTTTCTAATTATTTTTGCCAGAGAGGTTGCAGGGCTTATTATGCAAACTTGTTTTTGGCATATTCACTGTTTTACCTTAAGAAAATAATCATGGTTTAAACTAATGACCGAAAACACATTACTTAGTCTTATGCTTCAGTGGGAACCCCAAATTGTTTATTCTCAGGTTTGAACAGGTATGTTAAGCCAGTTAAAAGGGAGCAATACTGATTTCCAAATTATGTAGGGGAAAAAATAATAATTAATGTGTAGCTGCTCTATTTTTTTTTGTTTGCTCATGATAGAAACCTTGGATGGACTTGGGAGTGATCTTTTGTTACTTTCTAATTTTAATTGTCCTCTAACTAACCCCTGTGACCCCATAACTTGAATATCCTAGGAAATATTTAGCAAATACTATGGTAGCCTATGTTTAAGTGAGATTGCTGAAAATTTTAAAGAGGGATAGTGATTTGAAAAGCCTAAGGAGTGAGGATACAACCTTAACTAATCTTGTTTTATATGCCAGGAGTGGTATGAAACAACTACTCAGCTATATAAACACTTACCATGTTCGTTAATCACCCGATGTGGGATTCGCAACACGCCCCCTCGAGCCAGGGCTCGTCACCACAAAGCGAGGGCTAGCGGCACTATCCACACCACCATGCATAACCTTCTCTGATACCATGTTAAAGTTTGGCCAGGCACCCGAAAGATCCCCTTAAAAACCGATTCATAAGGGAGTGACCTACCTAGCTATATAAGCACTTACCATGCTCGTTAACCACCCGATGTGGGACTCGCAACACGCCCCCTCGAGTCAGGGCTCGTCACCATAAAGCGAGGGCTAGCGACACTTACCACACCACCGGGCAGAACCTGCTCTGATACCATGTTAAAGTTTGGTCAGGCATCCGAAAGGTCCCTTTAAAAATAATAATAATAATAATAATAATAATAATAATAATAATAATAATAATAATAATAATAATCTCATTATTATCGGAATGCCATGCTCTTTGTACATGTGAACTATAATATTCTGTTTATAATGATTATCAAATCGATATGTGACTTAATTATGTTTGAGATCAATGATTAAGGCAACCTTTATTGGTCTCTATATGAATGAATCATTGAGTATGTTGATGCAAATATGATTGCTTGAAGATTTTTGATGAGTGTGGAACCTCTACTAATGTGTGTAGTAATCATTTCCCTACATAATGAATCCTCCAAGGATAATTTTGAGAGATTGTGGCAAGTTGTATTACCCAATTGCATGAGTAGATAACTTTGTTCAAACTACCTAAGATGATGACCGAGATGACAGATTTTGGTTTGAAAACTTTGTCTAGGAGTAGGTGTCCATTATATTTATGAATTTTGGAGTAAATCAAATTCTTTGAAGACCCTATTCAGGGACTACGTGTCCATTGACTCCGTAAATTTTAGTGTAAGCCTTTTCTTGAAGTTTTACTAGGGACTAGGTGTCCAACAATAATACTTTCCCCATTAAACTTTCCCCATCAACCTTTTCTTCCAATAATACTTTGACTCATGATTTGTGAAATAAGAAGTACTTACTTGTAAGTGAGTACCTAGACTTTTTGCCAAGGTCCAGGTGCCCTTTAGAACTCCTTTCTCATATTTAGCTCTTTTGATTTTTTTAAGGAATTTATTGTATAAATACTCATGCTTTGAAAAGTTTGTGAAAAGATAGATGTTCCATGGATAAGGTCTTATCTCCTTAAAACCCATCTCCCGTTTTCTCATTGTGGCTGCTAATAAAGGAAATGACTTAATAATTGATCATGCATCATGACATCCCAAGACTTAGTGTCCACCCCAAGCTAGGTGCCACATCCAGGCTTAGTGTCACTCCAAGTCTCTGGGTTATTTCATGGCTTAGTGCCAAAGGGCGCCATATAAATACAATCTTCAAGTACCCACATACATCATGCATTAATCGCAAGATAATTACTAGTTGACTGTATCACCAAGCATGACATTCATACTAGGTGACTAACTCTTATTGGATGATTGAACACACTTATGCATGTTAAATGAGTATTGTACTCAAATTGTATTCTTCCATGTGTCTACTAAATGTAATAATGTTACTTGTGAAGTGCTACTGGTGCTCAAAGTGCAGGTGGAGTAGGAAATTGTCAATGCTTGAATAGTTGTAATTGTAAATGATAATTGTGTTTCGTATTTGGATTCTATAGTGTAGTATGACCACTTGACATAATGGTAAGTTATTGTGATTTACTCAAATTAATGATTGATGTATTATGCATGAAGTAGATTCGAATAGGGTTGAGCTTTCAATTACTTATATATGACTTAGTGATCAATGAGAAAGGATTACAAGATTGTTGCCATAAATAGAATTGTATTAGTGTTCCAAAGGTCTATGTTTGTTGTGGGGCGGATTACTTCTAGAGGCAATGGTATCTTCCCCAGTCTATCATGTTATGTACATTGCATGCTCTTTGGCTTCATATCTCACACCCCTTTGTTTCTTGATTTGTGGCCCTGTTTATCACAAGCAATTGATAGACAAACAACACGGCAAGAAACATTCCTAAATCTACAAGACAAAAAGCTCGTGGCGACTAAGATGATATATCTCTCGTGAAGACTATAACCCCCTAAGGGTATTATTGTAACTAAGCTTAAGATTTCTAATGACGTGACAATGAAAAACATTCACACGACGTCATCATGCGGAAGCTAGCGAATAAACTTATAAAACTACAACTTGATTCCATGTATTATAAAAAATACAAATCATCTCATATACAACATACAACATAAAATGAAATACATAGAGATATAAAACAACATCTTCCAAGACAAGACTCTATGCTCCAATGACATGTGTTGTCACATGTTTTTCTGAAAAAAAAAAAAAGGAACTTAAAGGAGTGAGACATAATGTCTCAGTGAGTACTCTAGGGACTCTAAGGTTGGATTAGACTTCTCTTCTAGGACAACCCAATCATTTGCTTCTCATGGTTTTATCCTCTCTGAGTCTCTATCAAATTCTATCATTTATATAGTTTGATTTACATATGTTGATCATAAACACTTTCCTTTGACATATTCCTTGTAATCGCTTACTACAATAGTTCATCTTCACTAACATCTTGAGATTTATTCTTTAAGCAATAAGTTATTTAATTTTATAACTCTCTCTCTCTTGCAGTAACTCCACTTTCCTTACTCGAGTTTTACTTCCAAACACTCACCTAACATCAATCTTTGCTCAAAGGAAATATTTGTTTTAGGATATACTCACATAATGTCACTCTAGATACATCACACCATGCCCTTAAAGAGCTACATCTCATCCCATCACAAGTTATCACAATAATTTAACATATAGATACATATACATTATTAAAACTATGGGTAAAATCATTCACACATAACATAAGTACAACACAAGCCACACATGGCTTCCACTTCATAAACCACACAACTTAGACAATTCATAGATATACACATATGCAATGTGATGTCGATTTCTATTTTCTCATGCAAGTGGTACCAAAAAACATTTGTGAAAGAAGATCGGGAGGACATGTAGTAACGACCCAACATGATTCCATTAGTACGCTCTCACCAAGAAGAGATTGCCAGCGGCGCACTAGGATTACCCAGTCTTGCAAGGATACTCCAACCCATGGGATCAACATAAGTCCTACTAAACGGGATACCTCTAAGGATAAAGTCATACTTTAACTAATTCATGTCCTCCCCAGTTAAGCTCAACCACATCTTTCATCTTAAAAACATATGGACATTTATGATGCATGATCACATAGGATGCACATGGTTTAGTAGTAGTAGTAGTAGTAGTAGTAGTAGTAGTAGTAGTAGTAGTAGTAGTAGTAGTAGATATGCTGATAGTGAGGATGCTACGATTGACAACTTGCAGATAAGCATAACAACTTTTACAAATAAATGAATAACACAGATAAATTAATAACAATTTAAATACATTTGAATGTTGAAACAAACAATTTAAATACATTTGAATTTATGTTGTTGTGGTTTATCCATTATTTCCCACATTTGAAAATGACACTTTTTGCTACTACCACCATTACCACCATCACCAACATTGCATCACCATCGCCACTGCCACCAATACCACCTTCGTCATTGTCACCACTGCCACCAATACTATCGTTGTCATTGTCATAACTGGCTGCCACCACCACGACCACAAATATCGTTACCACCACCACCAACATTACTACCACCATAGTCATTATCATCACCACCACCACCACAACCACCACTTGGTGCCACCATCATTGCCACCGACATCACCAAAACCACCATCATTGTTACCACCAACACCACCACCACCACCACCACCACCAATGTCACTGTCGCATCACTACCAATGACATCACCTTCGTCACCTCCACCACAACCACCACCAACATCGCTGCAACCACCACCACCCCACCACTATCAAAGCTACCACCACCAACACCACTGATATTACTACAACCACCAACACCACTACCACAAACATTGCTACAACCACCACTATTACTATCTCTAATACCACCTTTGTCGCCACCACCATTGACATCGCCACCATTGGCTGCACCACCTCCACCGCTACCACCACCTCATTGTCATTGCCACCACTACCACCATTGTCACTGCAATCACCACTGATATCTCTATCGCTACTGTCGTTGTTGACATCACCATTGTTGTCTACACCACACAAAAATACTCTCGAACTAATTTTAATACAATATGGAACTTTCAAAATGAGTTTATTTGAAATTAATCACATTTAAAAACCGATTTAAAAATTGTTTGAAACAAAAACTAAAAATTGGTTGTTATTTTAAAAAATTTTGGCACAAAATTAAAAATCACCCCAAACAAACAATTATTATATTTATGTTGCTTCTGGTAGGTGACTGAGATTGGGTGAAGTTTGTTATTTTGGAACTGGTTAGTTCATTTTAAGGAATGTATATTAATTATGTTCATTCAAATACTTCTTTCTACAAATTTAGTTCATATTTATTTTCCTACTTATGATCATGTAAGGCATCCTCTATTTTAATGCATGCGAAAATTTATATATTTCTCTTCCCACCATCCCATATACAATTGTTTTTAGACACCAACAAACAGTGGCACCTACCTTAAGTTTTACTTAAATTTTATTTAATTATAGCAAGATTTATATTTGCTTATATTTCCAAGAAATTTTATGAAAATATTGGTATATAGTAATTGTTCATCAAGTATTTGTGGACAAGATCATTATCAATAATTAATATTTTGTATTTATTTATTTATTTATTGAGCACATATAAGCATGCACACTTTTTTTCCATGTTTCATAGTATATAAATTTTATAAATTGAAATACAAGTTTCCAAACATCACAAAAAATTTACTCATAATTTTATCAACTTTAGCCAGACAAAGATCTCTTTGCTATATTCAAAGTTAAATAGCTAAGTTCCAATCCTAACAAGTTAGGTCTTTAGAGACGTTGTTAAAGAAAAATTGATGAAAAAACCAAAATGAGTCTATTCATAAACATAAAAGACTAAACTAAAAAAAACAAAAAAAAACATAATAAATCAAAATAATAATTTAGCCTAAGATTTAAAACATATCTCCCTTCTCATCTAATATGAAAGAGACATTCTCATTGATTTGTCTCTTGTATATATTTACAAATTTGAAACTAAGTTAATTGAATCACAATATTTAGACACCTAAGCAATACAAATATCTAATTAGCACATTTTGTTTATCTTTATATATCTCTTCTTCTGGTGACATTACATTTCCAATTATATTAATTACTTATCTTTCTTCTTATTTTCTTATTTAATTTAGGTTAAAATGTAATTTTCGTCCTCTTATTTTTTTATAACAACAATTTTAGTCTCTTTATTTTTTTAATTAAGACATTTCATTTTTCACTTTTAAAAATTTTATGATTTTAGTCCCTCATTTTTTAATTGAAGGTTTTCATTCCCCACTTTTAAAAAATTCACAATTTTAGTCTATGTAATTAATTTCAAACATTGATATATGTACTCTATAAACATTGACCACACATGTTTATTTATGATCCATGACTTTTTAAAAGTAAAAAACAAAATATCTCAATTAAAAAACACACTAAAATCACATATTTAAAAAAAAAAAGTTACATTTTAGCCTTGAATTTAAACCAAGAAGTGTCCGTCAGACTTTTTTTTTCTAAACTATTTAATTTCTAAAAGAAAGAAACAAAGTTTACAGCAAGCATACGTCGTTGTCCCCATAAATTTCAACGATGTATGCCTTTGATTATTGGGTGGATCGATGTGTCGTTAGAATTGAGTTGGAGGTTCTTATTGTCCGTACACGCATATGTGTCAACAGTTGTTTTCTTATTGAGAGACTCTTCTCTAGTTCATATATATATATATATATATATATATATATATATATATATATATTGGACTTCCAATTAAACCAATTATTATAGACACTTCACTAATTTGGAAATGGAAGTTGATGCAACAACGATGATGTTTGTTGGATTTTGTATTGCATTTGTTACCATACTCCTAACGAAAGCACTGAGTTGGCTGTGGCTGGAGCCAAAAAGGGCAGAGAGGTACCTTAGAAGACAAGGCTTAAAGGGAAACTCATACACACTTTTCTTTGGAGACATCAAAGCAATTTCTACGTTGATACAGAAAGCAAAATCTAAGCCCATAGACATCAACGATGATGTTACTCCTCGCCTAGTTCCATTTCAACATCAACTGATAAGAAATTATGGTATGAAGTCTAATTCCTTGTATATTTCTAATACTTTCCATGTTTGACTATTGAAATTAATACTCGGTTTCATTAATCAAGCAATCCATTTTTCAAGGAACTTGGGTTGTTATTTTCCCGGAAAGTAGCAGGCAATTTTATGAGTTATGAGCTATCTAAAATATTTTCAAAATATTAAGGACTAAAATACACTTTTTAAAATTTGATGCAGTGAAAATCGAGATTAATCTTAAAAATATTTGTTTCACGAAATCTTATTAAAATTTTAAAATTGTTATTTTTGAGAATATTATACAGGAGTGACCTTCTTTGATATTTTGAGAAAAATATGTATTTGGTTCACATTATTTAGAATATTATACAGGAGTGACCTTCTTTGATATTTTAAGAAAAATATGTATTTTAAAATTGATTGGAAATATTTTTTATATTTTTGAAAATATTTAAAATATATATTTGGTTCACATTATTTTTTTTAGAAATATATGTTATGTTACCAAAATATCTTTTATGCATTAAAGAAATTATTATATTTTATATCAACAATCAAATTTCTTATGCTTCTCATGAGTCAATGCAATGTAATTATCAAATTTTAATAAAAAATATTAAATTATAATTTTGATTCTCTTATAATTTTAAATTTATGATTTTGGTCTCCTCTAATTTTAAAAAGCAACATTTAATCACCTTATTTTTCATAATCAGTTTAAGCCTAACAAAAGATATGTTACAGTAATGAAAATTAAACCAAAGGTAGTGGGGTAGTGAGTATATTGGTTGTGACTTGTGAGGGTATAATACAATTTTTACACAATAAATATGATTCTCACCACATAAAAATTTACTCTCATCCTCATTTCATGAGAATAAAATCAATGTAAATATATGGAAATCTCATTTTCTTAGGAATAAAAGATACCCAAGAATCTTTTTTTATTATTATCTAACAAACATGAAAAATATATATTTTTATCTCCATATTCCTAAGAATTCAATGACATTTTTTGAAACAAACACTTCATAGAGATTAATCTCGGTTTTGATTGACTCTATTAAATTTTAAGAAAATGATATTTCTTTTGTGTGTACAATAATCACACTAATATTTAAACCCATGATCTCGTGCATTAATATTTTACCCGAATCCTATTAGGCTGACCTGACCATGGTGGGTTTTTAAGAAAAATTAATAGAAGAATTACTATACACATTAAAAACCTTAAAGTTCAACTTTTTTTTAATATGAACATACTAAGTTGGACATCAAACCTCACGTACTAATTTTCCCATAGTTTTTAAAAAATACTTATCTAAGCGGACAAATACTAGGTATATATATATATATATATATATATATATATATATATATATATATATATATTTGGTGTAAAGATATTCTTATATTTTATAACTTGCAATTATATCTTAGCAACACTTTGTTTCACTAGCATTACTAATTTACTATTGTATTTTATGAAGTGTTTGTTTCACAAAATAATGTTGAATTTTTAAAAATATTACTCCTAGGAATATTGGATGGGAATACCATTTTTAAGTATTTCAAGAAAAATTAATATGTTTGGCTAATTATTGAAAATCTTTTTATATTTTCAGGAATATTTAAAATATATGTTTAGTTCACATTATTTTTTCCTAAGAATACATGTTATATCACTAAAATATTCTTTTTGTATTAAATAAAATTATATTTTATATCAACAACCAATTATACCATGAATCGATTATGTATGACGCTACACCATACATCATTTAAACCTACATATATATGAAATTAAATTCAAAATTAAAACACAATTGAAGATATTTTATACTTACAATTTTGAGGTGAGTATCATTAAGCGGGAATAAAATCTGATTTATACAGTAATAGGAATATACAATATAGTGAGAATAATTGAATTCATAGGTAAGTAGAGAAATAGATCGAGAAGTAGTGGGGCAGTAGATATTAGTATAGCAAGAATATAATACTATTTTTACAAAATAAATCAGATTTTCACCACATAGAAATTCATATTTCGATCCTCTTTTCATGAAAATCAAATCAATACAACAAAATGAGCATGATAATCTTACTTTTTACCTTCTAAGAAATGAAAATATATATTATCATTTATAAAATTCTGTGAAACAAAACGTCCCTGAATATTTATATAACCATTTTATTATATACATTTGTATTAGCGGATAATAGAACCCACTTTCTTTCTTGTAACTAAATATTCCTGCTTATTATCGTTATTATATACTTTTTCTGAATTATTATTTATTATTATTATTATTATAACATATATTTATTTACATAATCATTTTACAGGTAAGAATTCGTTTTTTTGGTATGGCCCGAAGCCTGTAGTGCATATTATGGATCCTGAAGCAATAAGAGAGGTTCTCAATTTGATAAATGACTTTCCAAAGCCGACCTTAACTCCACTTTCCAAGTTCCTGATAACCGGACTTGTAGACCTTGATGGTGATAAATGGTCAAAGCACAGAAAGATCATCAACCCTGCATTTAATCTCGCGAAGCTAAAGGTTTTTTTTTCTCATTATATATTGTGCCAATCTCTAACTTTAAATTTTATTATATATTATTGAAGTTACAGGGTTTGTCAAGTTCAGATTGCATCCGATACACACCTAGCTAGTAGTGGGATCTTAATGATTCTCTCATATCGAGGGTGTATCATGTGCACTCTTAACTTTCAAGTAGGATTAATCTTATGATGAAAAACGATAATATATATATATATATATATATGTGGGTGGGTGTGGGGTGATGAGATGTATCAAATGCAAAGAAATTTAAAATGAGAAATAAAAAAAATTAATGATTGAAATTAAAACCCCAATTTTTCATAAAATACTTTTTATATTGGTTAACAAAGATTTTTTACATTAATTTGTGATTTAAAAAGTTTGACTTTTTATTTCACTTACATAAACATTGTATATATAATCAATGTAAAAAAAAATTTTGTAGTAATATTTTTTCAATTGGATACATGATATATTAAAAATTAGAATTTTAATCTTAATTATTAATTTTTTTAATTATAATTTAACAATTAAAATTAATTTTTCTCATTTAATTTGATAAATCCCATATATAAAATAACCAAATAAGAGTAGTCTTGCGCAACTGATATAAAAATTGAGTAATCTTGTTTTTTATGAGACATATATGAACTGCTTGATTAAACGAGAATGAGAGAAGAATTAACCTCAATCATGATTACTTTTGTAAAAAAAGAAACTCTATTAACCGTATCATGCCAAAAAATTCAAAGAAATATAAATCTTAGCTTGTACTTCACATAAGAGGATAATCAACGAGGAAAGTATAATATAATTAAATTAAGTTTAATATGTTATTCAAATTAAAAAAGGTCTATGTTATTCCATAGAATGGTCTAAGCGTCCGGAGAAGTTAATTAATGATTATAATTGATTTTGACATTTGCTGGGTTTATATATATATATATATATATATATATATATATATATATATATATATATATATATATATATGACTAGGCATGAGGGACTAGTGTCAGTATAGAATAATAAAAAAAGAAAAATAAATAAAGGAAAGAGAGAAAAGACACAAAATTTGACGTGGTTCAGCACACAATATATGTGCCTACGTTCATGGCTACATTAGGAGAACTTTTATTACTTGCACACATATAAAAGCTTACAAAGTGAAACACTAATGAGACACAAGTTTTTACAAACCAAGCGATGTGGGACTAAGACCACAAAACTCTAACAATTCTCCCGCTTGGGGTCTAAGTTCCAAACTCTAGCAGCTCCTTGTAAGCGATGAGTTCATCGACTCTTTACCTAGTGTAGCGCCTTCATCTTCAATTATCCTTGAAGGTCAACTGAGGCAACGCAAAGCCTCAGTTTGTCAGTTGTAACAACTTTAGTCAACATATCTGCTGGATTCTCTAATCCTAAGATCTTCAACAAAGATAAGTCTCCATCATTTATCAACTCCCTAATAAAATGGTATCTTAATTGAATATGCTTGCATCTAGAATGGAAGACTGGATTCTTAGCAAGACTTATAGCACTTTGACTGTCACTAAACATTGAAGCATTATCTTGTTCTTTCCCTAATTCATTGAGAAAATTCTTTAGCCAAATCATCTCCTTAGTTGCTTCTGAGATAGCTATGTACTCGACTTCCGTGGTTGAGAGAGCAACTCTATTTTGAAGTTTAGACTTCCAACTCACAGCAGTACCTCCCAATGTAAAAATGTAGCCTGTGGTGTTTTTCTTGGTATCAAAATCTCCTCCCATGTCTGCATCTGCAAATCCCTGTAAAGTGAGATTGCTTTTTCTGAAGCACAAACACATCTCTGAAGTACCCTTTAGATATCTGACTATCCACTTTACGCCTTCCCAATGCTCCTTTGCTGGATTTGATAGGAACCTACTGACAACTCCCACTGCATGTGCTATGTCAGGTCCGATACACACCATAGCATACATCAAACTCCCAACTGCTGATGCATATGGTACTCTTGACATGTAACATTTTTCTTCATTTGTCTGCAAAGATTGCTTCTTTGAAAACTTCAAATGAGATCCCCAAGGGGTATTCCTGGTCTTAGAATCTTCAAGGTAAAACCTGTCAAGCAACTTGTGTATATATTTCTCCTGAGACAACTTCAAAATTCCTTCTGATCAGTTTCTAAGAATTCTCATACCAAGGATTTGTTTAGCTGGACCAAGATCCTTCATTTCAAAGTTTTCTGTCAACTGTTGCTTCAACCTGTTAATTTCTATCATACTAGATCCTGCAATCAACATGTCATCAACATATACGACAATGATAACATAACTATTAGTATATTTCTTAACATAGCAGCAATGGTCTATGTCGCATCTATTGAATCCTGAGTTGCTCATAAACTCATAAAACTTCTTGTACCACTGTCTCGGTGCTTGTTTCAAGCCATATAAACTTTTGTGAAGCTTGCACACAAGATTCTCCTTGCTTGACACTTCAAAACCTTTTGGTTGGGTCATATAGATGTCTTCCTTTAAATCCCCATGCAAGAATGCAGTTTTAACATCTAACTGCTCCAAGTGAAGATTCTTTGCAGCTACAATACTCAGAATAACTCTGATGGTAGTCATCTTTACAACTGGAGAGAAGATCTCTATGAAATCAATTCCTTGTTTCTGCTGAAACCCTTTCACCACAAGTCTCGCCTTGTATCTTCTTCTACCGCCAGATTCTTCATTTAGCCTATAGACCCACCTATTCTGTAACGCTTTCTTTCCTTTTGGCAATTTAGTTAAAGACCATGTCTTATTCTTCTGAAGGGATGTCATCTCATCTTTCATCGCTAGCTTTCACTCAATAGTGTCATTCCCCTGCGTAGCCTCACTGAAACATTCTAGCTCACCAACATCAGTTAACTACAAATAATGCAATGAAGGGGAATACCTATCTGGTGGTACTGAAATTCTGCTAGATTTTCTTGGAGAAGTTGATGGTTCTGACTCAACCTCTACGCATGTACTCTAGTTTCTGTTGGCTACATCACTTTTTGAAATTTCTTCAAGTGTTGATTTCTCAGAAATTTCTAACAGTTTACCTGCACATGTAGATTCGGAAAAAAATTTGTCCTTATAAAATAAGTTCTCATTAAAAGTAACGTTCCTGCTTCTGATAACTTTCTTGGTTTGGTCATCCCAAAACCTGTAGCCATACATGTCAGATCCATAACCAATAAAATAACACTTCCTCGCCTTCGGATCCAATTTATCTCTACTATTAGAGTCTGTCAGTATATATGAAACACAACCAAAAATTCTCAAATGTGAAAGTTTTACCTCCTTTCCAGACCATACTTCTTCGGGCAACTGATAATTCAAAGAAACTGATGGTCCTCTATTGATGAGATATGCTGTTGTGTTTATTGCTTCTGCCCAGAATGCTTTAGGCAAGCCAAATTGGATCCGCATACACCTTGCTCTCTCGTTCAAGGTTCTATTCATCCTTTCTGCAACACCGTTTTGCTCAAGTGTTCCTGGTATTGTCTTGATCATTCTGAACAAAAGTCTTTAAACTCCTCACTATCATACTCCCCGCCATTGTCAGATTTCAGACTTTTAACCTTTAGACCTGTCTGATTTTCAACTTCTGTTTTCCACCTTTTAAACACAGAAAACACATCAGATTTATTTTTAAGAAAATAAACCCATACCTTTCTGGTAGAGTCATCGATAAAGGTGACATAATAGCGTGAGTTTCCAATAGATTTCACTGGGGCTGGCCCCCAAACATCTGTGTGCACCAATTCTAGCCTTTCAACTTTAGGAGTCTTCCCTGCCCTTGAGAAGCCGACCTTTTTTCTGCTTTCCAAGGATACAGTGTTCACAAACACCAACATCAACATGCTTTAGGCTTGATAGCTTACCCTTTGTCGCCATAAGCTTCATTCTTTTTTCACTCATGTGTCCAAGTCTTTAATGCCACATGGTTGAATTATTGATAGCCTCAGTAACTGCTACCATATTCTCATTTGCAATCATGTAAAGAGATCCTCACTTCTTTCCACGAGCCACAACGAGATTGCCTTTTGTTACCTTCCAAGCTCCATCTCTAAAAATGGTGTGATGCCCCTCATCATCTAACTGCCCTATGGATATTAAGTTTCTCTTTAAGGCAGGAATATGTCTGACATTGTGCAATGTCCATAGGGATCCACTGGAGGTCTTGATGTCATTATCACCTCTTCCGACAATGTCTAGAGATTTTTCATCTGCAAGGTAAACTTTCCCAAATCTTCCAAAAATATAGTTAGACAATAAATCTTTAGAGGGAGTGGTGTGGAATGACGCACCTGAGTCCACGATCCATGAATCAACAGGACTATCCAAATTGCAAATTAATGCATCATCAAGTTCATCAGTTGCTGCATTTGCGAATTCATCATCATCATGCTTCTTGTTTTTGTGCGACTTGTTCTTCTTTGGTGCCTTGCACTGATTGCTAAAGTGACCTCTCTTGTCACAATTCCAGCAAGTAACGTCACTTTGAAATTTTTTCTGACCTTTCCCTCTTGACTTTGATCTGCCTCGACCATTCTGACCCTTCAGGGTAGTCCTTCCCCTGCCTTCAGTATTCAATGCTGAATTGGAAACATGACTGGAAGATTCTCCTGAATCTCTCTTGTGAACATCTTCGCTTAAGATCAAGTCACGGATGTCACTAAGCTTTAATGTGTTCTCCTTTGTAGAACTACTAACTGCAGTAACAGTTGCAACCCAACTATCCGGTAGTGATGACAATAGAATCAATGCCTTCACCTCATCCTCAAATTTAATCTGCACTGATTCCAACTGGGCAAGAATAGTATTAAATTCATTAATATGATCAGTTACAGAGATAACTTCTCCCATCTTGAGGTTGAACAACCGGCGCATCAAGTATACTTTGTTGGCTGCAGACGGCTTCTCGTACATATCTGATAACGCCTTCATTAAGCCTGCAGTAGTCTTCTCGTTTACGATGTTGAACACAACATTCTTGAGTAGTTTCAATCTGATCACGCCAAGAGCCTATCGATCCAGCAAATTCTATTCTTCTTGCTTCATGTCGTCTGGCTTAACCCCTGATAAGGGCTGATGCAACTTCTTCTGATATAGATAATTCTCTATCTGTATCTTCCAAAAGCTGAAATCTTTGCCATCGAACTTCTCGATCTTCACCTTCCCCTCTTCCAATGCCATTGTTCCCACTGCCTCCTCTAAATTGAGAAGACTCCCATTAATTCCTTTAAACTAAGGAAATCCCGTGAAATAACCAAAAGCTCTTGATACCAGTTGTTAGTATAGAGCAATAAAAGAAGAGAAAGAAATAAAGGGAAGAGAGAAAAGACACAAAGTTTAACGTGGTTTAGCACATAATGTATGCCTACGTCCACGGCTACAGTAGGAAAACTTTTATTACTTGTACACATATAAAAGCTTACAAGGTGTCTCTATATATAATACTAATGAGACACAAGTGTTTACAAATCAAACGATGTGAGACTAAGACTATAAAACTCTAACAATCCAAGTGATGTGGGACTAAGACCACAAAATTCTAACAACTATGTTAAAGCATCTTTCTACTTTGTCCCAACCCGTGCATTTATTGACTTATATTCAAGTTGACAGACTCTCAATGTACGTATTTTTGTATACTTGTATTTCCCACTAAGAAAACAAACAAGAAAAAAACAAGGCTTTACACATAAAGGTGGCTATGAAAATACATATATAGCAGCATAAAAATTACATAATTTTCTTTTTCTCATACTAATAAATCGCATTTAGTGATAACAAAATTGAAAAATATTTTTTCTTCAAATTCGGAGAACCTAATAATTATATTCAAAGCACAAAAATAAAATCATTCTTATTTTTAGCATTAGTGGATTGATCCATTGGATATTTCTTCACTCAATATCTTCATTTTTTTTTCACTTCTCAAATTTGTCGCAGCTTGTGTTGCCTGCCATGTATCATAGTTGTAACCAAATGATGAACGAATGGAAGATGTTAGTATCCAAAAAAGAATCATGTATGGTAGATGTTTGGCCCTTCCTAAATAGCTTGACAGGAGATGTCATTTCTCGTACGGCTTTTGGAAGTTGCTATGAAGAGGGAAAAATAGTATTTCAACTCCAGAAAGAACAAGCCGAGCTTACAGCCAAGGTTTTTCAATCTGTTTATATTCCAGGATGGAGGTATATTTAATTATAGTTTCAATGTTTCATTTAATTGTCAATTTTTATTCAGTAAAGAAAAAAATTCTATTTAGGGAGTATACAAGGTTACTCCACGGTCTTCACACCTTTAGCTAAGAGTTTATATATAAAGACAAAATTTAATAAACTCTTAAAATAGTTAGTTAAAGGTAATATATACTATTGGGAAAAAGGAAAGATATGATCTATCTAGTTTTGACATACCCATCACCAACACATAGTCTTCACGACAACCATAAACTTAACATCAATTTCTTTGAGAGAGTTTGATTGGGGAGAAATTTTCATTTTCTCATATAATTCTAACTTCGGAAAATTTAGTTTCTCACATTTAATTGATACACTTTTTAAGAAATATATTTCTAAAAAACTATGAATTCTGAAAATTATTTTTAACTCATCAAAAAAACATTCCTATGAAAGGGGTGTGAATCATATTTTTTTAATTTTAATTTTTTTATTATAATAAAAACAAAAATGTTATACTTATTAAATTATTTAATGTGTTAAATAATTAGAGTTATTGGTAAAAATATCATGTAATTTTTGATTCCTAAAAAATTATTTAATCATTCTCAATGATCAACCAAATAATTTTTCTTCATTCCCAGATGATTTTCAAGAATTACTATTTCCAAAAATTATGACTATCCGGTATGAAATTTTTTTTTTCCTACCAAACACTCCCTTATTTAAAACGCTTAATATACTTTTGGTGTAATTTAACTTTTTTTTTCTGGTGCTTGTAAAATTCTTCCTTTGTTTAGTTTTCATCCTTAATTTTGTACTTCAATCTATTTAATATACATACATACATATATATATATATATATATATATATATATATATATATATATATTCATTTTAGTTCCTATAATATTTGGTTTATTTTAAATTACTGCTTATGAAAAAAATTGATACGGCTAAAAGTAAATTATCCACATATTAAAAGGATAAAAGCAACAAAAAAAACAGATAATATTATAATGACAACAACAAAATAATAAGGATCAAAATGAAAAAAAAAGCACCATTTTGAAAAAAAAAATCGTAGGGTGAAAAACCAAAATTGGCCGTAATTACACATATTAATGAGATGTTTAAGTCTTTTTAAAAACTACACCATTAACTCTTTATTATCCAATTAGACTATGTGATAGTTAAACAAGAACACATTCCTTGTCTTTGTTTGTAAAGAAAACATAACAAAATAGCTAGATCTTTTTTTTTTTCTTGTTAAGAAAAAAATGGGTTAATTAATAAAATCTCACCTTTACACCATAATCTTTCATGTTAATTTCAAGGGAATGAAAACTTCTACAACCATACTCTACCACTAAAAATTTCCACATGTTTTTAACTCTAAAATTATAACCCAAAAAATTGGTGTAAAAGAAAACCGTAGATTGACAAATCATCCTTCTAAAAACGTTAGTAACATGAATGTTCCTACGAACTCTTCAACCATGGAAACTTCCATGGTTACTCTCCAGTCCACTTCTCTCATCCACAAGCTTAATTCGTTCTTTTAGACTAGTTTCATGCATGATTTCAATTAATCGGTTATTACGTAATAACACGGTACTGTTTATTCAATTTTCTTACATGTTTTATAAATCATCTACTATAAATAATTAAAAAGAAAGAAACAAGAGGAAAAATAAAGCTCAATCAGGAGAAGAAGATTCAACCTAACATGCATCCTTTTCCCCTTTTCTATTTCAAGGTTTGTATCAATTAAATTGAACAAGAGGATGAAGGAGATTGATTGCAAAACTAGAAACATAGCATTTATTCAAATTTAATTTATTGCATGTTTTATAAATCGTCTATTATAGATAATTAAAAAAATTATATGGGAAAAGCTGCTCTAGAGAAGAAGATTCATGCTAACATCTTTTTTTCCCTTTTTTTTTTAATTTTATTGTAAGGTTTGTACCAACTAAATTGAACAAGAGGATGAAGGAGATTGATTTTGAAATTCGAAACGTACTTAGTGGAATTATCCAAAAACAGGAAGCGGCTATGAAGACATGCAAAGCTCCAAATGATAACCTACTAGGATTATTATTGGAATCCAATCAAAAAGAGATCGAAGATCGTGGACATAGAAAGGATGTTGGAATGAACACCGATGATGTAATTAACGAGTGTAAGTTATTTTACTTTGCTGGACAAGAAACAACGTCGGTGCTACTTAATTGGACAATGGTGTTATTAAGTAGGTTTCCAAATTGGCAAACACTAGCAAGAGAAGAGGTCATCGGAATTTTTGGCACAAAAGAACCAGACTATGATGGATTAAATCGTCTAAAAGTTGTAAGTTTAACTCTATTTCCAGTTGCTCTTTCTCTCATTTTTTTTTTGTCCTTTAAGCCTTGCACTTAGTTTTTTTTTCATCAACACTTAAGGGTTTTGCAACTTATGATAATTTGAAACTTTTTAGAAAAATTCCAACCTTTTTTTGCATCATGTCTTGAGGTCATGGTACTAAGGTCATTAATTGATTTCTAATTGACTATTCATTGTACCATGAGAAAATTCATACTTATAAATTTTGGATTTGTCTCATCTAGCAAAGTATAAAAGGCCAAATCTAAAAAAAAAAACATTTAGGAGGTATTTTCTTTAAGTGTTTCATAGCATGCAAAACTACTTCTTTGTTATCATTGAGCTTGTTTAGTTCATTGTTATCCAACACGGATCATGTCGGATGAAATTGAGAACTTTGAGCTTCCTTCATCTACCAAACTAGATAACACTAAACCTCAAAAAAATTTTGAGGAGAGGTTTTCTCCTAGTATTCCTAGCATGGAAGATTACTTCCTTGCAATAGTTGAGTTTGTTGCATTTATTGTAATCCAACGGATGAAAGTGGAACTTTGAGCTTCCCTCGTATACCAAGCAAGATAACTCCAAATATTAAAAAACATTAAGGAGAAGTTTTCTCTTAATATTTCCTTGCATGGAAAGCTGCTGCCTCTCAATCATTGAGCTTGTTTCGTTCATTATTTGGGTTTCCCTCAATTACATAACCAGATAATTCCAAATCTTGAAAATTTTTTTAGGAGAGGATTTCACCTAGTGTTTCATAACATTGAAAGCTACTTCCTTCCAATCATTGAGTTTGTTTTGTTCATCATAGTCCAACTAGGATCATCTAAGACAAAAGTGGAAACTTTGAAATTCTTTCATCTACCAAACTAGATAATTTCAAATCTTGAAATCTTTTTTAGGAGAGGTTTTCTCCTAGTGTTTGCTAGCATGGAAGGCTACCTCATTGCAATCGTTGAGCTTGTTTCGTTCATTGTAGATCAATTTGAAAATGCAAGATGAAAGTGAAAACATTGGGCTTCCCTATTTATCAAATTAGATAACTCCAAATCTTGAAAACCTTTTATAAGAAGAGATTTTCTCTTAGTGTTTCGTAGCATGAAAGACTACTTCCTTGCAATCATTGGACTTGTTTCATTCGTTGTAACCCAACTTGGAACTATAGAATAAAAGTGGAAACTTTGAGCTTCCTTTACCTACCCAATTGGATAACTCTAAATCTCAAAAACATTTTTAGTAGAGGTTTTCTCATAGTGTTTACTAGCTTGAAAGGCTACTTTCTTGCATTCATTGAGCTAATTTTGTTCATTATAGCCTAACGTAGATCACCTGGGACGAAAGTGAAAACTTTAGGCTTCCCTCATATATCAAACTAGATAACTCTAAATCTCAAAAACTTTTTAAGAAGAGGTTTTCTCCTAGTGTTTCCTAGCATGGAAGGTTACTTCATTGCAATCATTGTACTTCTTTCATTCATTGTAGTCCAACTTGGATCATCTGGGACGAAAGTGAAAGCTTTGGACTCCTTATCTACCAAACTAGATAACTTCAAATCTTGAAAACTTTTAAGGAGGGATTTTCTCCTAGCATTTTGGTAGCCTAGAAGGTTACTTCCTTGCAATCATTGAGCTTGTTTGGTAGCCCAACTTGGAATTGCAGGATGAAAGTAACAACTTTGGGCTTCTCTTATCTACCAAACTAGATAATACCAAATCTCGCAAACTATTTTAAGGAGAGATTTTCTCCTAGGGTTTACTAGCATGGAAAAGTGAAAACTTCGAGCTTCCCTCATCTTCCAAACTAAATAACTCCAAATCTCAAACTTTTTAAGGAGAGATTTTCTCCTAATGTTTTCTTGCATGAAAGACTACTTCCTTATGAAAATTGATCTTGTTTCATTCATTGTTGTCCAACACTAATCATCTCAAACCAAATTAAGAATTTTGGGCTTCTCTTCAAGTCTAGATGCCCTTAGTTTTTTTTCTTCATCCAGACTTAAGGGTTTTGCAACTTATGATACCTTGAAACTTTCTAGAAAATTTTCAAACTTTTTTTACATCATCATCTTGAGGTCATGGTACTTAGGTCATTAATTGATTTCTAATTGACTATTCATTGTATATAGAGCAAATGCTAACTTCATACTTATAAATATATGGTCTCGGCTAAGTTTTATATCATTGCTCTTCATCATTTTATACCCTATATGGTCACGTTAAATTATCTATGACGAATTTGATTTGAAATAGAATCTTAAGTGAAGCTCAAATCTTTTATTATTGGAATACTAAATTTAGTATTCGGCATGCACCCAAAAAATCAAAAATAGAAAATGGTAACTTCATACTTGTTAGCCTTAATTTCCCTCTTAATGATTTTTTTTTTCTCTATTTTAATTCATCTAAATCAAGTCTACCAATTGTCATACCTCATCCAAAAATCTTGTTCAATTTATTATTCATATGAGAAGTTTTGAGAAATTGACGCTCTTGCGATAAACTATTACAATGCTTTCATAATAATTCCTATGTTCAAGAAATTAAATCTCTTGTTTATGTCAATTCAATTCATTGTAGTTTCATGCATGTGGCATTGTTGTAGGTCACAATGATTTTGTATGAGGTTCTACGACTATACCCACCAGTTACTGCTATTACAAGAGTCGTAAGAAAGGAAGCAAGAGTTGGAAATTTGACTTTACCAGCTGGAGCACTTGCTACTATTCCAATCGTGTTGGTACACCATGATTCTGAATTATGGGGCAGTGATGCAAAAGAGTTCAAACCAGAAAGGTTCTCTGAAGGAATCTTAAAAGCAACAAATGGCCAAGTTTCATTTCTCCCATTTGCATGGGGTCCCCGAATATGCATTGGACAAAACTTTGCTTTGCTTGAAGCCAAAATGGCATTGTGCTTGATTCTGCAGAACTTCTCGTTTGAGCTTTCCGCATCCTATACTCATGCTCCATTCACTGTTATAACTGCTCAACCTCAATTTGGCACGCCTATTATATTCCATAAATTATAGTTCGTGATTTTGAGAAGATGTTGTATTGTTTTAAGAGAAAAACGATTACATACTCACAGTTTAAAAAGTTTTACATCGTTCAATCATAACTCATCATGAATAATAAATTTGTTGAGTTTTACAATAATTATTTTAAAAGTTATATTAACGGCGAATTATAATTAGATGAAAATATAAAAGTGTTTACATTATATTTACATAACCATTAAACTCTTATTTTAATACATTTCTATCTCATGTTGTGTGGCTTCTAGCTAAATTTTATCATACACAAGTGACATACAAAAGAAAATCTTCATGTAAAATATGTAATAATTCTACGTATAATTTTATCTGTTATATGTTTTACTACAAACTCTATAGTGATGGGCTGATAGCTCTGTTGGAAATAAGGCTTTTTATGTTTAGGAAAAGTGTTTAGGAATATTGGAGACTTTGAATAGAAACTTGATAGGAAGGAGAATTATTTATGGAGGAGAAAACTTTGTATTTTTGCTTGATACAAATGTGTAGGATTACATCTCTATTTATACTACTCTAAGGAGAACTCTAGACACACTAATTTTAGAGAGTTCTCAACTCTAGATATCCAAAGAGTATTCTAGAGAATATTACAACCATAAGAAATATCTAGACACTCCAAACACTACAAGAATTCTCTAGAAACATGACCCATAATTACTTAAGCCCAAAATAACTAAGTCCAAGGAACCAAATAATTAATTTAGGCCCAAATCAAGTTTATATTTCAATATCTCCCCTTAAACTTGATTTGTGACTCCAAGCATACTCCTTAGCTTCACGAAAGTTTCCAACTTGAGTGGCTTTGTGAAAATGTCGGCAGCTTGATCTTAAGACATCACATACTTCAACTTTACCTCTTTCTTCTCAATGCATTCTCTTATGAAGTGGTAACGGGTGTCGATGTGCTTACTTCTTTCATGAAAGACTGGATTCTTTGCCAAAGCGAGTGTTGATTTATTGTCAACACATATTTCCATAGGTTCTTCTTGTGGCATTTTTAACTCTTTCAACAAGTTTCTTAGCCAAATTGCATGACAAACGCATGATGTGGCAGCGACATACTCGGCTTCACAAGTTGATAGTGTGACTATTGGTTGCTTCTTTGACATCCAAGTAAAAGCAGTATCTCCCATAAAGAACACAAAACCAGTAGTGCTCTTTCTATCATCCAAGTCTCCACTCCAATCGCTATCACTATAGCCAACAATGTCATAATTGTCAGAAGAGTAATAGTGCAAGCCAAAGTTTGTTGTACCTTTGATGTATCGAAGGATTCTCTTTGCCGCCTTGAAGTGAGTTGTGGTTGGAGCTTCCATGTAGTGACTTACTACTCCTACAGCATAGAGAATATTCGGCCTTGTACATGTCAAGTAACGTAAACTTCCAACCAAACTTTTGTAAAGAGTTGGATCCACATTCTCTCCTTTTTCATGCTTGCTCAACTTGCTGCCACATTCCATCGAGGTGCTAACTGGATTGGCGTCATCCATCTTGAACTTCTTAAGGACTTCTTTGGCATAGCCTTCTTGGGTGATGAAAATTCCTTTGTCTTCTTGTTTTACTTCGATGCCGAGATAATATGCCATGAGCCCCATATCCGTCATCTCAAATTCATTTGACATATCTTTCTTGAACTCTTCGAACATGCTTGGATTGTTCCCTATAAAGATCAAGTCATCTACATACAAACACACAATCAAAATATCTCCACTTTGCGCTTTGATATAGAGTGCATGCTCATATGGACACTTGATGAAGTTCTTGTCTTGAAAGTACTTGTCGATTCGAACATTCCAAGCTCTCAGTGCTTGCTTGAGACCATACAACGCCTTCTTCAACTTCAAGACTTTTTCTTCTTTCCCTTTTACTTCATAGCCCAGTGGTTGCTCAATATAGACTTCTTCTTCGAGAAAACCATTCAAGAAGGCTGACTTCACATCCATTTGATAGATCTTCCATTTATTTTGGGCTGCCAAAGAAATGATCAGTCTAATAGTTTCAAGACGAGCAACAGGAGCAAATACCTCATAATAGTCAATTCCTTGTCTTTGACTATAGCCTTTAGCCACCAATCTTGCTTTGTATCTCTCCACATCTCCTTTATCATTCTTCTTTGCCTTGTACACCCATCTTACTCCGATTGCTTTGTGTCCTCGTGGAAGTGTAGTAAGTTCCCACGTATCATTCTTCGTGATTGACTTGATTTCTTCGTCCATGGCGTCTTTCCACTTTATGTTTTCCGCCGCTTCTTGATAGCTTAGAGGCTCATAATCACCAAAAAGACAAAAGAGGTTAATGTTGTTTAGGTTTTTGGTTACCTCATAAATCTCTTCAATGCTCCTTAGTCGCGGTGTCCTCTCACTTGAACTTGTTTCATCCAGCCTTGGTGTCGGTGAGGCAGGTGGTGTAATATGTTCCTCTATGATTGGTTGTTCAATTTCATCATCTTCTTCAAAATAAGGAAGAAAATCATACTTATCTTCTTGAACACTCCAATCCCAACAATCTTCTTCGTCGAACTCCACGTCACGAATTATGATGATCTTTCTACTATTTGGAATATAGAGCTTGTACCCCTTGGATCTTGAGTCGTAACCCACAAACACGTACTTCTCACTTTTATCATCGAGCTTTGTCCTCTTTTCATCTGGAACATGGGTATAGGCAATGCTTCCAAACACTTTGAGGTGAGAGATCCCAGGCTTCCTTCCACTCCATGCTTCTTGTGGTGTCTTCTCATGCACGCTTCTTGTTGGGGAACGGTTTGTTAGGTAAACTGCACATGCCACTGCTTCAGCCCAAAACTCCTTCGGCATCTTCTTGCTCTTGAGCATGCTTCGCACCATGTTAAGTATGGTCCGGTTCTTTCTCTCTGCTACTCCATTTTGTTGTGGCGATCTTGGCACTATCAATGGGCGACGGATTCCATGGTCTTCACAATATTTGTTGAACTTATTTGAAGTGAACTCTCCTCCTCGATCATATCTCATGGCCTTGATGGAAAGACCACTTTCTTTCTCCACGAGGGCTTTGAACTTCTTAAAGTTTTCAAACACTTCTGATTTCTCCTTTAAGAAATAAACCCAGGTTTTTCTGGAATAATCATCAATAAAGAGGAGAAAGTACTTATTCTTACCAAATGAATTGGGTTTGATTGGTCCACAGACATCGGTGTGTATGAGCTCTAGCGGCTTTGTTGCTCTTGTTATTGATTCATTTGGAAAACTTTTACGAAATTGCTTCCCAATTAGACATCCTTCGCAAAGTTGGTCTGGGTGGTTGATGCTAGGCAAGCCTCTCACCATCTTCTTCTTCGCTAAACGTTCTAGACCGTCGAAGTTGAGGTGCCCGAATCGTAGATGCCATAGCCACGAAGAGTCGGTGTAGCAAGCCTTGAGACACTTTGCCACATCATTTTGAATGTTCAAGAGGAACATTCTATTCTTTGACATAGGCACCTTAGCAATCAAGTTATGTCTACAATCTCTTAAGAAAAGACTATGTTCTTTCAAATGGATGTCATAGCCTTTCTCTAATAATTGTCCCAAGCTCAAAATATTATTCTTCATGTTAGGCACATAGTAGACATTGGATATGAATTGATGACTCCCATTCTTCAAACGTATGAGAATTTTACCTTTGCCTTTGACTGATATCTTTGAGTCGTCTCCAAATGAGACATCGCCAGTTGCCGCTTCATTGATCTCCACGAACATGCTTTGATTGCCGCACATGTGGTTGCTTGCGCCGGTGTCGAGGTACCACTTGTTTCTTTTCTCTTCAAATTTGTTTTGGCACACGAGTAGCAAAGTTTCTTCTTCTCCGCCTTTTTCTTCTACAAAGTTAGCTTTCTCTTCAACCTTCTTCGAGAATCTACACTCGGA
Organism: Glycine max; assembly: GCF_000004515.6. NCBI lineage: Eukaryota > Viridiplantae > Streptophyta > Magnoliopsida > Fabales > Fabaceae > Glycine > Glycine max. The sequence goes on along the minus strand of NC_038242.2, from coordinate 33,819,694 downwards.
TGCGTAGTGACCAATCTTGTTGCAATTGAAGCACTTGATTTGTGATTTGTCATACCTCGACCATGAATTTCCTCTTCCACGACCTCTTATTACTTGTGGATTCCAACTTCTTTCTCCATTGTTGAATTTGTTGGAGTGGTTGTTGTAACCACCTCTTCCTTCTCCTCCATGTCCTCGTCCACGTCCACGATCTTGGCCGCGACCTCGTCCTCTTTGGCTCTTGTAATTTGCATAGTTTGCTTCCTTTACGTTGAGTTGTAGTAGTTGCTCCGTAGCCTCCTTTTGTTTAATTTTTCTCTTTTGTTTTTCTTCATATGCTTGTAAGGAACCCATGAGTTGCTCAATAGTCATGGTCTTTAAATCCTTGTTTTCTTCAATGTTGGTAACAATGAAGTCAAAACTTGGATTTAAAGTTCGAAGTATTTTTTCCATGACCTCACCTCATCAACATCTTCACCATTTCTTTTAAGTTGATTGACTACGGCCAATATTCGAGAAAAATAATCAGAAATTGACTCGAACTCCTCCATAAACAAACGCTCAAAGTCACCTCTAAGAGTTTGAAGACGAATCTTTTTTACCTGCTCAACTCCTTTGTTGCAAGTTTAAAGCTTATCCCATGCTTCTTTGGCCGTCGTTGCATTGGATATCTTCTCAAATGTATCTTCATCCACCGATTGATAAATGAGAAAGAGAGTTTTCTTGTCTCTCTTTCTTGACTCCTTCAACGTCTCCTTTACACCTTGGCTTAGCGAGGCTTCATCTTGCTCCTCGAAGCCATTCTCTACAATATCCCACACATCTTGAGCTTCTAGTAGCGCCTTCATCTTGATACTCCAATTATCATAGTTGTTCTTTGTGAGCATCGGCATTTGGAAAGGAAAACCTCCATTCGCCATCTTTTGAGGATCTTGAAGCTCTGATACCACTTTGTTGGAAATAAGGCTTTTTATGTTTAGGAAAAATGTTTAGGAATATTGGAGACTTTGAATAGAAACTTGATAGGAAGGAGAATTCTTTATGGAGGAGAGAACTTTGTATTTTTGCTTGATACAAATGTGTAGGATTACATCTCTATTTATACTACTCTAAGGAGAACTCTAGACACACTAATTCTAGAGAGTTCTCAACTCTAGAGATCCAAAGAGTATTCTAGAGAATATTACAACCATAAGAAATATCTAGACATTCCAAACACTACAAGAATTCTCTAGAAACATGACCCATAATTACTTAAACCCAAAATAACTAAGTCCAAAGAACCAAATAATTAATTTAGGCCCAAATCAAGTTTATATTTCAACAAGCTCTTCCCTAATGTTACATCTGAATTTAATTTTTAGTGCATTATTTACAATCGGCCTTCCCAAAAAATAACTTACAGGCAGCGATCAAGTTGAGAACTCGAAAAGTGTTTGACGAATTCGTCTTACTCACAGAATTTATAGGAAAAGTGTGCCACTTAAGGGCACAGTCGCCACTATTAAGAACACGGAGTGAGACCCTCTTTGAGAAGATGAAAGAGGAGAAAGAGATGCCTTAGAAAATGATATGAAAAGATTTTATTAAGAGTTTAATTACTGATGAAAAGTATGTTTCAGAAATTTCATTATGTAACCTATATCATAAAAGAGGATAAAAAAAATGTGATTTTCTAGACATTTAAGATGGTGCACATGACTCACAATTCGTTTTAAATGAATCACTTCCATATACCTGATAGAAAAATTTAGTGATGCCTCACCTTCGTACCTTATCTTGAAACTTCACATTGGGAGGCATTTGTTTCAAAATATAATTTTGGGTTCTAGGAATCATTTTCAAAAATATTTATTCTAACATTTAATTAATTAATTAATTTAAGTTTTGTAATTTCTAATAAAAATTAAAATTTAATTAATTAGAATTGAAAAAGTAGGGTGGAGAAACTGTAGAATGAAAGAAAGATAGATACCCCACCTTTCAGTAAGGCAAGTGACAACAGTGAAACTTCACATTGGGAGGCATTTGTTTCAAAATATAATTTTGAGTTCTAGGAATCATTTTCAAAAATATTTATTCTAACATTTAATTAATTAATTAATTTAAGTTTTGTAATTTCTAATAAAAATTAAAATTTAATTAATTAGAATTGAAAAAATAGGGTGGAGAAACTGTAGAATGAAAGAAAGATAGATACCCCATCTTTCAGTAAGGCAAGTGACAACAGTGAAACTTCACATTGGGAGGCATTTGTTTCAAAATATAATTTTGAGTTCTAGGAATCATTTTCAAAAATATTTATTCTAACATAATTAATTAATTAATTAAAGTTTTGTAATTTCTAATAAAAATTAAAATTTAATTAATTAGAATTGAAAAAATAGGGTGGAAAAATTGTAGAATGAAATAAAGATAGATACCCACCTTTCAGTAAGGCAAGTGACAACAGTACTACATTATATTCCTACGACTACGAGTCAACAATTCCTAAAAATATATTTTCAAAACTTGTACAAAACATGAAAAATGTTCACTTTTTGAGAAATTCTGTCTTAAATCTTGAGATAAACCTAACATCAGACTTTGCACCTTAACATCAGCTATACCTTTCAAATAGTTACCCTTTCAATTGAAAGATTCACGTCAAAAACTACTGCAATGCACGTCAAGAAAACTAATAATATTAAATAGCAAGTAATTTCTAGAACTGACAACTTAAATTAACGCAAGTGTATTCAGAGAAACTCCATAACGTTTACAGTGATATTATACTAGGGCTTCCTCGGTTGAGAAAAGTGATACAAAACTAATCTAAGTTCTTCCTTACTGTGTTAAACAACCTACCAACCAGTCCTCATTACACAACAAAACTGTGGGTGCGGTAGAGCCGAATTGCGTCACCAACAGTGAATGTGCTAAGCAGAGCTTAGAAACCGAAGAAGCCAAGCTCGCTTGCTCTCTCCTTCTCAAATGTTTCGAAGTACTGATAGATGATTGTTACTGCAAGCAATATTCCTGTCCCTGAACCAATTGCCCCCATGAAATCTGCCAACACAGTCAATGCACCGATACATATGCCTCCAAATGCTGCCGCGGTGGGAATGTATCGGTTCAGTTCTTTCTGCAAGTTTGATTCCCGATGTCCAGGCATTACCATTTGTTGTTCCTGCAAATTAAAAAAAAAAAAAGTGACAACCGAAAATTTAATAAACAACATAATAGATTCAGGCATTGAGCTCATGAATCTTACTACAAACTACAAATATCAATTTCCGTGGGTTAAAAATAAAACAGAGTGCTTGATAAGACTGATCGATCAGCTTACAGAAAACATTACTTATATAAAGTAGAAATGAAGCTGGAGTTTGGCCCAACTTTTTTGGGCCTCTTCTTAAAAGTAGAAATCTTCTAACCAGCTTCCATAGAAGAAGCTCTACTTTTTCGGGTTTTGTTTATTTAAAAAAAAGGAAAAATTACATTAAAAAAAATTGTGACTCAACTTCTCCTTTTAGAAAGAGAAACCCAAAGAAAAGTTGAGATAAACACTACATTAGACAAAATATTGCTTCTAAAGTTAGGTTTGGACCAAATCCTAGCAGACCTGTTCATGTGTTTTGAGTGGAGATTTCCAGTATTAATTAATTGGGAAACAAGACTTAGAACATGTCACAATATAATAAATCACACAGCTTATCAACAAATGAACTTTTATTATGAACAAATATGATGAGAAAACAGGCTCATTATATTGAAGTGCTAATGTTCTTCCAGATACAAAACAAAATAGTAAATTCACAAAAATGCATGTTATAGTCAGTACCTTCAGCTGCTTTGCAACATCTCTAGCAGATGAACCAGAGACTTCAATCCAAGTTTTAGAGAACAAGGCACAGGCTGACAACATAAACACAAGGTAGAATAATGCATGGAAAGGATTGGCTGCCATATCAGCTAAGCTGCCAAAAATAAAGAGCCAAAATGAAAATTGAACTAATATAATAACAATGAATGGCAAAAATATAATTGATTGAAGTTTTAGATCACATCAGCATGACAAAGTACAGAGATTTGCATGTTTATAAACCATAAACCATACAATGGGAAGCACTTCTCTTACCTGGAAGGTGCAGTGATGTAGTATGCAATACCACCAACAGGAACAGACTGACCACCTCCATATTCAGACTCCTTCCATTTGCCCAATAGATCTACAATGAAGTTTCCACTGTACTTTCTGTGTAGAAGCTGTACAAATCCATTAAAATATTGTTAAAACAATAACAAAATTTTACTCCAAGTGACAATTTACCATCATTAAACTCCACTACCTGAGAAATGAAGTAGAGATTGGAAACAAGGGCAGACTGAAGAATAATGGGCATGTTGGAGGTATAAAATAACTTGATTGGATAAGACCCCTGCTGTCCACGGGCATTCTTTGATCTCACAGGCAAAACCACACGAAATCCTTGGAAGTATATCACAATTAGGAAGATCAAGATGGTAGCAAGCAGATTTGTCACATTGGGAAGGTTTTGCCGGTAAAATGCTTCACGAAGGGCACGAACCTTGTCTGTTCTAGTTATCAACAAATGGAATAGAGCAATGACAGCACCTTCAAATTCAGCTCCACGTCCACTGTTAATGGTGGTGGGACTAAATGCTTTCCATATGATGTTTTCACTGCAATGTAATCAGAGAATTCATATAAGTTTTTTATAAAAGACCATACACTTTGCTAATAGTTGCTATGAGACACAAGCTCGATGCTGGAATAAATTATACAATAAATTAAGGGACAATAAAACTTACCATATATTAGTGGCAATGAACAGAGAAATTCCAGATCCCAAGCCATAGCCTTTTTGAAGGAGCTCATCCAAACATATCACAATAATACCCGCAAAACATAGCTGGAGGATGATGAGGATGGCATTTCCCACTCCAAGTTGACCCACACTACCATACATTCCAGAAAGAACATATGCAACTGCCTCACCAACAGCTATCAAAATGCCAAGTAGCTTCTGTGCACCATTTCTGAGAGAGGAGAAGACATTATGTCAATAGAAAACATATACAAAAGCGCAAAACCTCCTTAAGAAAATTGAAAACTGTGAGACATAAGCCAGTGCACATGCTAATAAATTTTATACACCATTAACAATGTATCACAAATTGACAACCACAAAAGCAACCAGCTAAAATCACAGGAATTGCAAAAGGAAAAGTGTAAAACACATGTACCAAGAAAATTAATAAGATACAGAAATAAAGATACTTACAAGAGAGCACGATCCTCCCTTACATTGTTGTCCACTTCAATGATCTTCGATCCAGCCAAAAGTTGCATTACCAGCCCAGAAGTCACAATGGGGGTGATTCCCAGCTCCATAACAGTTCCACGGTTTGAAGCAAGGATAACACGCATCCAATAGAATGGATCAGCACCTGTTGTTGAGTGTATGCCATACAGAGGAAGCTGACTGCAAACAAGGAAAATGAACAGAGAGATCACAGTATATATGACCTTCTCTCTAAATGGCACTTTCCTGTCAGCAGTCTGAACTTCAGGAAGAAACGAGAGAAATGGTCTAACTAAGTGAAGCACTCTAAATCCACCACCCATCTTACCAAACTACACAAACTTAACCTGCACCAGACAGTTAAAAGGTATAGATAAGAGGATTTCCAAAGAGGGGAGGAAAACAAAAACTGTAATTTAAAAGCATACCCTTAGCCTCCAAATAGCAATTAAAAAAACAGAAACCAAGTAATGAAAAAGTAGACAAGGCATAATAATTTTTTTATTAAGTTCTTTAATTTTCTTTTATTGGATGGAATGTGGGGGGAAAAGAAGCTGCAAGAATTTCACAAAATTCTGATCACCAAAACCCATGATGCATGGAGTAGTTGCAATACTTAAGGATTATTGAGTATGAGCATTTAACCATGCATAAATGGAACAATGACACTTATAAAAAAGGAAAAGAAATGGAAAAAAAATCACTTTCAGCTCTAGAGAAAACTCCTGAATTAATGTAGATGGTCATCTCTAGATACAAGTCATGCACCCCATGAATTAACATAAATAACGTCAATTGTTTCATATAATCATAATAATAATAATAATAATAATAAAAAAAAAATTAGCAGCTTGAATACTACAATCAATTACAAAAATTCAAACTTTTGGTAAATGCATTAACTAATACAATTGAAGCAATCTAACATTCCCTTATCTGTGGTTTAGAAGAAAAAAAATATAATGATTCAAGCAAACCATTCAGATAACCACTGACAATCCAGATCACCTACATTCATCACCAAACAAAAATTAAAATAAATGACAAGACACCAATCAAATCATGCGAAGCAGCACCACACTCGATCAAACTAGATCTGAATCAACGCATTAAAGGACAAACCCTGAAATAACACAAATCGGAACAGGATCACGAATTCAAAACCCTAATCGCACGCCATCAATCGACAATTCGCACACGACATGTTCGTTCGAACACAACGCACGCGAGAATTCAATACCAAAGACGAACATGCAATCATTCACAGAACCAGAAAACGTTTAACGGATGGAAAATGCAGATCGAACGAAGCCAGAAATAACACAGATCTGTGAATCTGAAAATTCTCGGAAACGAATCGGAGAAAGAGAAAGAGAATTTACCGGTTTGTTGAAGATCTTTGGTCGATAGAGAATTTTAAAGAAAAATCTAAAAGAAAAAAAAAGATAGGACAAGAATGGATCTGAATTCTGAACTATGAAGAATGAAGCTTTGTGAATTTTGTGAAGCTTTTGTGAGAATTCTAATAGGAGAAGCGGAGTTGCAGCTTTTGCGCTGCGTGGAGAAGTGGTACGTGGATTCACGAATCATCGTTCGACACGTGTACTAATAACGTGACGTGGCGAGCGTAGGCATTTTTTGACTTGTTTCTTGACATTTTAGCTGGGTCAATTTTTTTCAAACCAAAGGCTTTTTTTTTTTTTTTTGGAATTTTGGACGAGATTTTTTTTTCTAAATTGAAAATTTTGTCCTATAATTTCTAATTCGTGATTTTGCACCTTTTATTTTCAAATCAAAATATTTAGTAAATAATTTTAGTCTATCAAAAATCAATGATATGACATATAAATGTTGATATGAGAATTATATACATAATCAACATAATACTTACGTGATAAATATTAAATAGAACAAAAAATATTTTAATAGGAATTAAATACATTTAATATAATAATAAGGGAAGAAATCATTGTGTCACTTAATTATTTTGTTTAGTTCATTTTTAACAATGTTTCTATGTATATTCATTTTTTAAATTATAAAAATTTATAAATTAAAAAATATTTCATATATAATTTTTATTTTATTTTATATAATTTACGTATTTTTATTTCAATTACACAATTTTAATCTGAAAAAAGAATTATTTTTTATTTTAATTATAAAAAATATTTAAATTTCAAACAGTACAGTTGCTCTAATTATACACATTAATATAATTTCATCATGTAAATTATTTTTTGTAATTTATACAAATTACATATATTCATTTTCATATACATATTATTTTATGTAATTTTTTGTATAATTTAAATATTAAAATTAATTTACATAATTTATATAAATTGTATAAAATAATTTATATAAACAATTTAGATTTTAATTTATGTAAATTTCTTTATTTATATAATTGGAATATAAAAATTATTTATTATATAATTTTTTAGTTAAATTTAAAATTTTAACATGCTATTTATATTAAATAAATTTTTGTAATTGAAATAAAAATATGTAAATTGTTCAAAATAAAAATATGTAAAATAAAAAATATTTATATATAAAATAAATTGGTTTCATTTATAAATTATTAGAATTATAAAAGAAAATAACTCTTGGCATAATGATACATAAAAAACATTGTGTACAAATAAAATAAAATAAAACAAGTGGCATGTGTTAAATTCCTACAAAAATACTTTTTATTTTTCACTATTTAGGGAGTGTATTTGATTAGGATTTATAAATAGCATTTTAACGTAAAAAATTATGTGAATTTAAAAGTAATGGCTTTTAAGATTTTTTTAAGAAATTTTTATGATTAGAATTTTGTAGTTTGGATTATAATGAATTTATAACAAATAAATTCATACAATCTGAAAGAAATTTATGGATTAACAAGATTTTGAAAGATTTTATAAATTTGTAGAAAATATTCGAATTTTAACATATAAATAATAAGTTTTGAATAGAGAAAAGTAAACCACCCACCTTCCATTAGATATGCAAATTGTAGAAAATTTGCCTTTATTTCTCATTGAGCCATAGAAGTTTATAAGGTTTTGGGTGGTGAATGATAGTCATGTTCAATTTGGAAACTAATCTTGTGCTACAACAATTGCAACAAGATCCACTATCCACAATGAGAGAACAAGTTTTATCTAAAATTTTTGCATCTTGAATGAAAGATGTTCTCTCTTTAGGATTGAGATAGATCACAAGATTGGCTTCTAAGGAGTCTTCTAACCATTAGGAGGTCACCTTCTTCATGAGGGTAGACTTCCTCACTAGACTCTTCATCCCTCATTTCATCTTCACTTCCAGTAGAAGAAGGGTAAGAAGTAGTCTCCTCTTGACTACTATAAATATCTTGACCCCTTATAATCATGGTTTCTTTGTGGGGCATTAAGAGGCAATGCGACCTCTCCCAAGACATTTGAAGCATTTAATGTTACTAGTCCTTGCTTGTGAACTAGTATTAGGGGTGGATTTCTCTATGGTCTTACCCATATCTTCCTGGGGTTTTGAAGGTGTAGCCCCCATAATTCCTTGGACTTGGTCCTTCCTTGGATAAGAATGAAAGCCATAAGATTCTGAAGAAGGCTTTCTTTTAAGTTATTGCTCCACTCTTATACAAAGTTGGACTAGCTCATCTAGGTCCCTATATGGAAGGAGTTCAACCTTGTCCCTCACTTCCATATTAAGCCCACTAAGGAACCTAGCTATGCTTGTTCTTTCCTCCTCCCTAAATCCAGCTCTTAAAAGGAGTAGTTCCATTTGTTGTCTATATTCTTCAACACTCTACTCCCTTGTCTAAGCCTTTGGAGCTTGTCCATGAGCCCCCTTTCATAGTAGGAAGGAATGTGTCTCTTCCTAAGGGCACTCTTAAGATCATTCCAATACTCTATTGGAGGATCCCCATGAATCCTTCTTTCCCTAACAAGGGAAGTCCACCAATAGAAAACATACCCTTGAAAGCTAAGGGTAGCCAATGAAACTTTTCTCTATTCACTAATATGATGACAAACAAAGAGTTGTTCAACCTTCATTTCCCAATCTAGGTAGGCCTCAACATTATCTTTTCCATGCAAATATGGGAGGCTAATGTTAACCTCTTGAGGCCTTCTATCCTTTTATCTTCTTTGGGAGTGATGTTTAGTATGTGACCTATGCCGTCCTCCATAATAGTTGCTATGTTCTTCACTTAAAATTTTGCAAGAGTCATGATTACTATATGAGACATATGGTTGAAACTAGCCAAAATAAACACTAAAATAGGTGTGAAAGATAAGGTAAAAACTAATTAGTGAAAAGCAAGCTATCTAGGCGGTTTGACAATGGAAGGTAAAGGAAATTTAAAGCAAGCTAGACGGTTTGCTATGTGAAGGCTTGGATGACCCTTTGGAGGTCCCAACTAGCTCTTCAGTTAGTCTACACAATTTACACTAAGCTATTACATGCAAATAGAGGTTTGGGTGGTCTCTTGTAGACTCCCAATTGTTAGTCGATGAATACGACTAACTTTTGTGTATAAAACCTGTGTAAATTGTATCAAACTCCTCCAATTTATGGTTATTTTGTAGTGTTGTAATTACTTTTTGTTAAAGATAGGTAATAAATATTTAGTACTTCCATTTTGTGTGTTTAATAATCATTTTTCTCTCAATTTCAGGTTAATTAGGCAAGTTTTGAAGTGTTGATTTTCACCCTCTCTCTAAGCCAATCTGCTGGCTTAGCGAGCCATCCGCTAAGCGTAACATTCCTCGGCTAAGCATGAGGAAGAATTTGGAAGAAGGATGAGTTGTGCGTGTTCGCTGAGCGAAGGGTCATCCCGCTAAGCGCACCGCTTTAGTCCATCCATTGAGCGAGAAAAGCAGCGCTAAGCCGAAATTCACTAATGCGCACTAAGCGGTTTAGAATTGCGCTAAGCGCACTAGCCCAAACAAAGCCACCTATTTAAGCCTGAAATCATATTTTTGAGGGGAGTTTGGCCTTTTCTTGAAGCTTCTGCATAATTGGAGAGTTCTAGAGAGAGAAAGGTCCAAGTTCCAAAGAGTTTGAGAGAATTTATTGTGTTAAGATCTGTAGAGACAAGAGCTGGAAGAGGATGCCGTCCAGAGAGCTTGAGATGAGTTTGTGAGGTCCTAGAGGTGGAGAAGACATCCCCACTACTTGTATTTCTACAATCTCTCATCTTTCTCTTCTCTTCGTTGTAAGGAAGCTTTCTAGTTATGAAAAGCTAAATCCTCTGTTGGATCTTCCTTGTAGGTACTTGATATAAATATCTTTTTTTTTTAATCTATTTAATGATGTTTTGTGTGTTCACTGTGCTATCAGAACTTCATTCTACCCTGCTTTTGCCTTGATCACGTTGATGCATGTGTTTTTAGGATCATTCAACAATGAAAACTGGTCTGATTCTTAGAACTTGATAGGACAGGGCTAGTTTGTTGTATTTTCACGAGGAATCGGGTTACGGTAACCTAATTGTTGTATGTTTGTCTTAATGCGGTCCTGGCCGAGTTTAGTCCAACAAGAGGAATCTGCGGATGATGCTTTATCCGGATTAGGCAAGACTATCATGAGGAATTGGGGTTTAACATTTCCGGAGACACCATAGAACACATGAGCATTGTTAAGTAGAGAATATCCTTCTAACATTAGGCGCCTATTAGGAAGACCAACGTGTCGTCTACTTGTTTTTACGCATCATTTCTAACGTGATTTTCCCTTTTAATTGTTAGTTTACACACATGTTCATAGTAAACACATCTCTTTTCACACGAGACACCTATTCACTAAAATAGCTTTACCAAGTAACACAAGTTCCCTGAGAGTTCGATACTTGGTTCTTACCGTTTTATACTACTTGCGTGATCCGGTGCACTTGCCGGAATCGAACAAGTTTTTGGCGCCGTTGCCGGGGAATTTCTTTTTATTTGGAAAGTTAGTTCGTTTTTAGGTGTCTATTCTTTATTCGTTATTCTTTGATTATTTATGAATAGTTGTTTTCAAATCATATTTATCTTCTCTTATTGAATTGGATAATCGTTGTGTTTGTTAGTATTTTATATGCATAGATCTCCCACAGGCAATTTAGTTCCTCTGGACTTAGAAATTAAAGCTACATTGAGAAGGAACAGGGTCGAGAGGAGAAGGAAACTTCTGCAAGATAGAACAGTTGCATCCATTCTTGAGGAAGAAACTTATTTTTTTGATTCATTATCACTTGATTCACCATAATCTGTAAATCATGAAGCTTTTGATGATATCAAGAAGAATTTGCTTGAGAAAGAGGGAGATGTAAATCATGCAAGCTTTGATGGTGTCGAGAAGAAATCACATGTTTGTCATCATCAAAAAGGGGGAGAATGTGAATGTATGTATACATGATTTTGATGATGTCAAAGAAGAATCTAACAAGGCTACTTCAAATGATAAGCATTTGCTTCAAGAATAATTCAAGATTGCTTCAACAAACAAAGCCTTGTTTCAAGATTCACTAAAGACCAAGCCTTGCCTTAAAACAAAGTGCTTTCAAGACATGCAAGGCTCTGGTAATCGATTACCAGGAAGTGTAATCGATTACCCGAAGCAGGGTTGAGAAATAGCTGTTGAAAAAGGTTTTGAATTTGAATTTTCAACATGTAATAGATTACCATATGTCTGTAATCGATTACCAGCAACGAAACTTTGGAAATTCAAATTCAAAAGTCATAACCCTTCAAATTATAACTGTGTAATCGATTACACAAACATTGTAATCGATTACCAGTGGAAAGTTTTCAGAAAATCTGCCAACAGTCACATCTTTTCATTAGATTTGTGAATGGTCATCAAAGGCCTATAAATAGGTGACTTGGGCACGAATTTTAGACAGAGAGTATTTTTGGTCCAAAATGTCTTATCCTCTCAAAAGACAATGAGAGAGATTCCAAAAGAACTTCATTGTCAAATGCTCTCTCAAAAGAAATCCTTGGCCAAACACTTGCAAAATCTATAAGGATTCCTACATGATCTTTATTGTAATATTCTTCTCTTGAAGAGAGAATTCTTCTTTCATTCTTCTTATTCAATGAGATTGGTTAAGAGACTGTGAGTCTCTTGTTGTAAAGGATTCCTGAACACAAGGGATGGGTTGTCCCTGTGTGGTTCAGACTTTGTAATGGATTTTACAAAGATAGTGGAAATCTCAAGTGGGTTGCTTGAGTACTGGACGTAGGCACGGGTTGTGGCCGAACCACTATAAAACTGTGTTTGCATTCTCTCTTCCCTTATCTCATTTATGTTATTGCAATCAATTTTGCCTTGCATGTTTATAGAACATTATTAAATTGATTGTTGTTGCTTCTTCTGCATTCTAAGCCTATCCCTCTTAAGATTATTGAGGCCACAAGGTCCAACATAATCAAGGGAATCTGCTACTCAATTGCCTAAAGCCACCATCATGGCAGACGAGCAACATCAGAGGATCACCCTTGAGGATTATTCAAGCAGCTCAGTACCACAATTCTTTACAAGCATTGCACGTCCTGAAGTGCAAGCTCACAACATCAACTACCCGCATTCTTTAATTCATTTAATACAGGGGAATTTATTCCAAGGATTACCTAATGAAGACCCCTATGCACATTTGGCAACGTTCATTGAAATATGCAACACTGTTAAGATTGTCGGTGTGCCAGATGAATCTATAAGACTTAGCCTATTCTCATTCTCATTGGCAGGAGAGGCCAAGAGGTGGCTTCACTCGTTTAAGGGTAACAGTCTAAAAACTTGGGAAGAAGTTGTTGAAATTTTTTTAAAGAAATACTTCCCAGAGTCCAAGATTGCGGAAGGGAAAGCTACAATCTCTTCATTTCACCAGTTCCCTGATGAATCTCTGAGTAAAGCATTGGAAAGGTTTAGAGGTTTATTGAGAAGAACTCCCACCCATGGGTTTTTAGAGCCAATTCAATTGAATATGTTCATAGATGGGTTGAGACCACAAACCAAGCAACTGCTAGATGCTTCTGCAGGGGGAAAAATAAAGCTGAAGACCCCGGAAGAAGCAACTGAGCTAATTGAGAATATGTCAACCAGTGATCACGCCATTTTGCGCGACAGAACCCATCAACCCATAAAGAAAAGCTTGTTAGAACTATCATTACATGATGCTTTATTGGCACATAATAAGTTGCTTTCTAAGCAACTTGAGATTTTAACAGAAACACTTGGTAAGTTGCCAACTAAACTGTCTATTGGTCAACCTTCACATTCTTCTGTTTTGCAGGTTACAAGTTGTACCATCTGTGGTGAGGCTCATGAAACAGGCCAATGTATTCCCATTGAAGAAAACACTCAAGAAATTCATTATATGGGAAATCAACAGTGACAAGGGTATACTCAAGGAGGATTTTCAGGCTTCCAGTAGGGTCCTTATAATCAACAAGGATAGTGGAGGTCGCACCCTGGTAATCAGTTCAACAAAGACTAGGGTGGACCTTCGAACAGGCCAATTCAACAAGGGCCTAACATCTTTCAGAGGACTACTAAGTTGGAGGAGACTTTGACTTAGTCTATGCAGGTAACAATGTCAAATCATAAAAGCACCGAGTCAGCACTAAAGAACCTTGAGGTCCAGGTGGGACAACTGGCCAAGCAGATAGCTGACAAGTCATCCAACAATTTTGTGGCAAATACAGAAAAGAATCCCAAGGAGGAATGCAAAGCTGTGATGACAAGGAGTAAAAGATTTGTGGAGGCCGAGGATGAGGAGAGTGTTGTGCATAAGAAGAAAGCTGCTAAAAAGAAAGGCACTGAGGGCAAGAAAAATGATGTGAGAGGTGAAAGCAATCAAGAAAAAGAGAAACAAATAATGGTCAAGAAAAAAAGAATTTAATGACCAAGAAAAAGAAAAAAGAAGTAGAAAAAGAAAAAGAAAATAAAAAAATTGAAAAAGATGAAAAAAATGAAAATGAAGAGAAGAGTAGAAGTGATAAAGCTGTAAACGAAGGTAAGGAAGTACCATATCTTGTGGTACCTTCCAAGAAAGAGAAGGACCGTCATTTGGCGAGATTTTTGGATATTTTCAGGAAACTGGAAATAACCATGCCCTTCGGAGAAGCTTTACAGCAAATGCCACTCTACTCCAAATTCTTGAAGGATATGTTAACAAGGAAACATAAGTATATTCACCAGGAAAACATCATAGTGGAAGGAAATTGTAGTGTTGTGATTCAAAAGATCCTTCCACCCAAGCATAAAGACCCTGGGAGTGTAACTATTCCTTGTTCAATTGGAGAAGTCACTATGGGAAAGGCTCTTATTGACCTGGGAGCCAGCATTAATTTAATGCCACTCTCTATGTGCAGAAGGTTGGAAGAGTTGGAGATCATGCCCACTAGGATGACTTTACAACTTGTTGACCGCTCTATTACCAGACCATATGGAGTAATTGAAGATGTGTTGGTCAGAGTGAAACATTTTATCTTCCCAGCAGACTTTGTGGTAATGGATATCTGTGAAGATACTGATATTCCTGCATAGTTGATATGGGCAGAAAGAAGCTAGAGATAGGTTTTGAAGATCAGAAAATTGATTTTGATTTGTTTGTTGAAGACAAGCCTACTCTAGAACAAAATGTTTGCTTATAGGTAATGGAAGTGGGTCAAGAGGTTCTGGAGGTAAGAACCAAAACATGATATCACCCATTGAGGTAAAAGCGTCAAGCTAATGACGTTAAAGAAGCGCTTCTTGGGAGGTAACCCAGTTTTAATTTCTGTTATCTTTGTTTTTCATGCATTATATAATGTGTGATGCAATCCTACCCTGCAAGGGCATTGGATAGAAAACTCCAAGTAGATTGGGCCAGAGATGCAAGAGAAGGCCCTAGGGTTCTTATGAGCCTTAGGGTAGTTTTCGGGTCCATGGGCTAAGTACGAGCCCACTTATCTTTGTAAATATTAGATTAAGGTTTCATTATTTTTGGGCCTTGTATTTAGGGCTCCATAATGTAGGTAGGGTACCCTAGAAATATAGGATTTTTCAGCCCATGTATTTTAGGGCACCTAGACTAGTTTTTGTATTAGGGGTAGTTTTGTAATTTCACATGCACTCAGTGGATATTTGATGTGTGTGGTTGGAAATAAATTTAATTGAATTGGTAGAAGCCCAATCCAATTAAATTTTAGAGGGGGAGGTGAGCATTTGCTTACTACACCCCATTGCCACATCATATAGTCACACTTTGTGCATGTCCTTCATGCTTTTCATGCCTCATGACACCTAAGCACACTTAGTGGAGAATCTTGGAATTGATCTTGGATTAGTGGGCTGAACCATAACTAAAATTCACTAATCATAATTAGTGAAATTTTGGCTCCAAAGTTTGGCTCCACCAATTCAATTTCAAATTCAAGTGAAATTTGAATTTCCCTCCAATTTTGTGTGACACTTAGGCTATAAATAGAGGTCATGTGTGTGCATTTTTTTCAACTTTGATCATTTGAATATTAAACTTCAGATTTCAAAGCTCATTTAGAGCACAAAATTTCGTGCTCTTCTCTCCCTCTCCCTTCATTCATCTCTTTCTTCCTCCAAGCTCTTATCCATGGCCTCCTATGGTGGTGAGCTTCTTCTAGACTCATCTTCTCCTTGAAGTGGCGTCTCCTCTCTCTCTTCCTTCTCCATTCCGCTGCCATTTATCTTCCAAGAAGCAAAGGAATCCATTGATGAAGAAGATCCTAGGCCTACAAGCTCCAATGGAGCTTGCATCAATGTGGAACTTGCTTTATAATCTGTACATTGGAGTATATCAACTTATCCTTGAATGTTAGATATAAGTGTTTCAATTTGTTGAGGAAGGGACTGAAAAATGACTTAGAAAACATTTTCTGAAAAACAGTCCTTTCGCTAAGCGCAAGCCTCGTGCTAAGCGCATCTTTGTTCATGCACTAAGCCGCGAGTCTCAAGCGCTTAGCGATCAACCCTTGCATCTGAGGTTGGTTTGGTACGCTAAGCTGGCCAAGGTTGAGCTAAGCCAATTTCAGTTTGATCTAAATTCAGCTAAGCGACGGCCTAACCACTAAGCGTAGTGTAGTGTTTGGCTAAGCGCGACTCGTAGTCGCCAAACTCATTTCTTTGCGGCCAGAACTGGGGTTCATGGAGCTAAGCGCCAGTCATGGCGGCTAAGCTGAATTCCTTGCGGAAATGTAAGCGCTAAGTGATTCCTTATTAGCTAAGCGGTCTCTCCTTTGTACTTAAAATGCATCATTTTAGCTAAGTCGGCAGAGAGCCCAGCTTAGCGAGAGTTGCAGATTTTTGATCTGCATAACCCGCTAAGCGGTCTTATCCGAGTGCTAAGCCAAGCCTTTTGTTTGTGCAAAAAAAAAAAAATCTGATTTTGAATTTCAAACGTCGGCTAAGCGCGCGAATCCGCTAAGTGAGCTTCAGTGAGAAAGCAAACATCTCTCTGGCTCGTTTAGCGCGGCGGTCCGCTAAGCGAGAGTGTTAAAAACTGCTTAAGTAAGTGTAACGAAAATTACACTCACAATTGCCAAATTCCGCCAACTTCTTCTCTGCATTCTCTCTCTCCAAAATTTTGCACATTTTGCATCTGTGCTTTCTTGGTGCATTATCAACTTCCAATCACAAAGCATCAATGATATAAGTAAGTTCCTTACTTCCTTTTCTCTTTCTCTTGTCTAAACTTTAGGGTAGAAAACCTTACATTTAACTTTAGATTTTTAGGGTTTTAATGCTTTTTCAGAAATAGTTTAAGGTTAGGACTTTATATACGTTTGTACTGTATTGATTATTTTGGGAACATTACATGTCTGATATGCCTTTTAGAGGCTTGAAAAATGCAAGAAAATGAACTGCGTTTTCTATGTTTTCTAGAAAACGCAATGAACTCACTAAGCGAGCATGCTGCGCTAAGCGAGTTCATCAATATTCATTGAATATATGCATTCTCGGAAGAACTCGCTAAGTGTGCCTACTGCGCTAAGCGAGTTCATCTTTTGAGGATGAACACTCATCCTATTGCTGAGATGCCTGTGGCTAAGCAAGGCTGAATTGCTAAGCCCAGATAACTTAGTCAAATTTTTTTGTTGATAGCTACGTGCTAAGCTGAGCTTCCCTGAGCCAAGCGCATTTCGTCACAACATCCATCGAGCTAAGCGAGCTTCGCTCGCTAAGCGCCCACACTTAGTGTTTTTTTGAACTGTATGGTGCCGCTAAGCGCAACCTCTGACAAGCTTAGCGCAAATCCTTGTGGCAGACCTTAGGCTTAGCGGGCACTTGCCAGCTAAGCCAATTATGCAGAAGCTGAATTTCTGCAACTTCCGCTAAGCGACCTGATGCAATCCTACCCCGCAAGGGCATATGGTAGAAGACTCCAAGTAGATTGGGCTAGAGATCCAAGGGAAGGCCCGAAGGTTCTCATGAGCCCTAGGGTAGATTTCGAGCCCATGGGCTAAGTATGAGCCCACTTATCTTTGTAAATATTAGAATAGGTTTTTCCTTTGTCTGGGCCTTGTATTTTGGCCATTCTATTGAGTAGTCTTCGTAGTAAGGACTTTTTTTTTGTATTTTCATGTTTTTTGTCATGGGTGAGCTTAGCTATTATAGGGGGTGTGTAGCTAAGCTCTAGCTTCTCAACTCAAGGAGGTAAGCTTAGCTATTAGAGAGGTATGTGTAGTTAAGCTCTAGCTTCTTTAAGAATCTTCTTAAGGAAGCCTCTCAAGGAGGTGAGCTTAGTTATGAGAGGGGTGTGTGTAGCTAAGCTTTAGCTTCTCAAGGAAGTTTTCTCAAAGAAGCTTCTCAAGGAAGTTTTCTCAAGAAAGCTTCTCAAGGAAGCTACCTAGTCTATAAATAGAAGCATGTGTAACACCTGTTGTAACTTTGATGAATGAGAGTCTTGTGAGACATACTTCAAAGTTCCACTTCTCTCCCTCTTTTATTCCTTCAATTTCGTGCTCCCCCCTCTCTCTTTCTCTCCCTCTTTCTTTTCCTCCATTGAAGCATCCTTCCAAGCTTCTTATCCAAGGCTCATCTTGGTGGTGAAGCTCCTTCTTCCATGGCTTATTCCCTAGTGGATGCCGCCTCCTCTCACCTCTTCTCCTTTGTCTTCCGCTACATCTCCATGGTGGAAAATCACCATTAAAGGACCTCATTGAAGCTCAAAGATCCAGCCTCCATAGAAGCCCCACAAGCAAGTTTCCATCACGACCCCATGTGTCGCTAAGCGGGATTGTGTTTTTTTATGAAGGCCAGCTAAGCGGACCATGTCTCGCTAAGCCGCCAGTGCCTTTTTCAGTTCTATTTTTTAGTTTTTGAATTTGATCAACTTGTGTCCTATTTAACTATTTGGTTCCTTTATATGCAAATGACTTGTAGGAAATGCAAAAGTATTGGTTCAAGACCCACAACACAATATGATACAAAAAGGTTTTCCTCCTTAGATGCTTGGAACCGATACACAGATAATGTTTTGGGGAGAAACATCTTACCTGAAAGGAAGGTAGAGCTCTATCACACTGAGCTAGATGATTTTAAAACTGAATTAGAGAGGCGTAATTTCCATAAATGCCTCACCAATTTGGTTGATGGGAGCATAGACTTGGCTTTGGTGAGAGAGTTCCATGCAAACTTATACAGCTCTGAGGGACCTTCACCAAAGCAATCCAGAGTCAGAGGTCATTTAGTGAAGATTGATGCTGACAGTCTCAACACATTCTTGGAGACACCTGTGGTATTGGCAGAGGGTGAGACTTTACCCACATACTCCAGATATTGCAGGCTGCCCATAGATTACAGAGAGTTTGTGGTTGCCTTATGCATACCAGGCCAAGGGTTCATCTTGAACACTGAGGGCCATCCTGGGAAGATTCTTAGGAAGAATTTGACTACTCTAGCTTAGGTGTAGAGTGTTCTCTCATACTCCAACCTGGTCCCCACATCACATACCTCTGACCTGACAGTGGACAGAGCTAGGCTGATCTTTGGCCTAGTCTCTCGCATGGACATGAACATATGAGCTCTTATTTCTGGCCATATGACTTCTATAGCCCAGTCTAGCACTTTTAGACTTGGGTTTCCTACTCTGATCAACACATTATGTAGAGCCAGAGGGGTTGTCTTTGACAGCCTTACTTTTGAGCGCCTGAGCTCGGTCATTAACTTAGCCTACATCAGGAAGAACTGTTGGAATCCCGAGGATCTAACAGTTTCTATCCGAGGGGCTAGGAGGGCAAGGGCGAGGCCAACTGAGCTTCCTTCCACTTCTGCAACTCCTAATCCAGCATCCACTTCAGCAGCTCCTTCTGTCCCAGCTCAGACAGATTCTCAACGCTTTGAAGCCATGCTTTAAAGCATTCATCAGGGACAGATCATTTTATTACAGAGTTTACAGGTGGTGGCACCTCCAGGATCTATTCCTTTAGTTGAACAGTTCAGAGAGATGGTAGCCTGGCCCGAGACTTAACCTTCTCTTCACAGGGAAGATAAAGGTCCCACAGCCCAGGTACCACAACAAGTGGAGGATGAATCATCTGAGGCCACCATTCCAGAGCCATTTGTTTTAGGGGAGGAGGCAGGTGAGACACAGGTGAGACATGTAGCTGCTGCCACTCCTGAGAGATCTCTTGAGGCCACTTCAGAGCCTTCTGCACCAGTGGTGGACCTACCCTCACCTTAGCATACAACAGATCCCTCTATTCCTATTCTAGAGATATCAGAGGACCTGACCACACCAGTCCTGGCTATGGACACTTCTCCTCCAGCTACTCTAGTATTTCATCTGATAGATGAGGAGGATGTTCATACATAGGATACTCAGGACCAGTGACAGGAATTCTAAATTCCTGATGATGCTTTTTGTTTTCTTTTTGGGTTATTATTATTATGATTATGGTTTCAGTACAATATTTCTTTTATGTTTATATACACTGCTAGTTTTATTTATGGGTAGTTGGTTTGCTCATTCTGAAGCATATGGAACAGTTTGACTTGATTTTGATGATATGGCAGTAGAACACTTTTATCTTTTTGTGAAACTTGGTGTATGATTTGGTTTTGAATTGAATGCATGATTATGATGGAGTTTATGTTTCTTTTCATGAGTTTGAGCAAGTGTGTATGTTAGACAAAGAAAGAACAAGAATGTGAACTTGCATTTAGAATTGTTAGTCAGTAGATAGATTGATTGAGAAAGAAAAGCTTGAACCAAAACCGGTGAAAGTGTGAACTTAAACTGTGAGTGAACGACTAGCTGTGAGTAATAATCTTTGCATCAATCTCTGAATTTTTGAATGAAATGTATAAATGAGGACATGATGAAGGCCATGATTGTGCATACACAAGCCTTTTGACCAAAAAGCTTACCTTGAATTACAATTGTATCATTTGTACCCTTTGTGAGCTGAATGATTTTGTCAATAATTGAACCCTGAACCTGAATGATTATCTCCAGATACCTTGTTTAGATTCTAGGAGAGCATATGGTTCAAGGCAAATTTACCCCAAATTTGGGGGAGTGGAATTGATTGGGATGCAAAGAAAAAGATAAAGCATCAGCACACACAAAAATAAGTTGAGTGTTAAAAAAAAGGAATCAAAGAAAATGTGTGCTGGTGTAGTAAGGTAAAAAACAAATGAAAGTGAAAAGCTAGTGAGTAAGCTAACTGTATTAAAAAGATCACTTGGATAAGTCTAGGATTTGTGCTCTCTTAGAATCTAATCCTTTGAATCCTAGAAAAAACCAATGAATTTTTGTAGCCAAGCCTCACTACAAGCCTGGGAAAGTCCTCCTGATTCTGTTTATAGATTTTTTTGACTTTATGGCATGAGATGAAGTACAAAGATTGGACCTCTTGCTAGTTGTTATTAATGAATAACTTAAACACTTGTGCGTGAGTGAAATAGTGGTCGTGAGACTGTGGTTTAAGCTACTTTCCTTGATATCTGTCTTATGCCTAACTTCATCTAATTGTACAGGTTACATTTTATTCTTCTCTTTGGATAACTGCATGCCGTGTAAAAGACAAGTGATGAAAGCATTTTGCTTCATTCTCTTATCATGCAATTAGTAACTTTTGTTGCATACACCTTTGTACATAGTCACTGCATGTTATTGTTACTTGGGGACCAGTGAACTGTTCTTTATTTGCTTGAGGACAAGCAAAATTGTAAATTTGGGGGAGTTGTTAGTCAATGAATACGACTAACTTTTGTGTGTAAAACCTATGTAAATTGTATCAAACTCCTCCAATTTATGGTTATTTTGTAGTGTTCTAATTACTTTTTGTTAAAGATAGGTAATAAATATTTAGTACTTCCATTTTGTGTGTTTAATAATCATTTTTCTCTGAATTTCAGGTTAATTAGGCAAATTTTGAAGTGCTGATTTTCACCCTCTCGCTAAGCCAATCTGCTGGCTTAGCGAGCCATCCGCTGAGTGCAACATTCCTCGGCTAAGCGCAAGGAAGAATCTGGAAGAAGGATGAGTTGTGCGTGTTAGCTGAGCGAAGGGTCATCCCGCTAAGCGCACCACTTCAGTCCATCCGTTGAGCGAGAAAAGCCGCGCTAAGCTAAAATTCACTAATGCGCACAAAGCGGTTCAGAATTGTGCTAAGCGCACGAGCACGAACAAAGCCACCTATTTAAGCATGAAATCAGATTTTTGAGGGGAGTTTGACCTTTTCTTAAAGCTTTTGCATAATTGGAGAGTTCTAGAGAGAGAAAGGTCCAAGTTCCAAAGAGTTTGAGAGAATTTGTTGTGTGAAGATCTGCAGAGACCAGAGCTGGAAGAAGAAGCCGTCCAGAGAGCTTGAGATGAGTTTGTGAGTGATTGTGAGGTCCTAGAGGTGGAGGAGACATCCCCACTACTTGTATTTCTGCAATCTTTCATCTTTCTCTTCTCTTCATTGTAAGGAAGCTTCCCAGTTATGGAAAGCTAAATCCTCTGTTGGATCTTCCTTGTAGGTACTTGATGTAAATATCTTTTTATCTATTTAATGATGTTTTGTGTGTTCACTGTGCTATCAGAACTTGATTCTACCATGCTTTTGCCTTGATCACATAGATGCATGTGTTTTTAGGATTATTCAACAGTGGAAACTGGTCTGATTCTTAGAACTTGATAGGACAGGGCTAGTTTGTCGTATTTTCATGAGGAATCGGTGTACGGTAACCTAGTTGTAGTATGTTTATCTTAATGCGGTGCTGGCCAAGTTTAGTCTAATAAGAGGAATCTGCGGACGATGCTTGATCAAGATTAGGCCAGACTATCATGAGGAATCGGGGTTTAGCATTTCAGGAGACACCATAGAACGCATAAGCATTGTTAAGTAGAGAATATCCGTCTAACATCAGGCACCTATTAGGAAGACCAACGTGTCATCTACTTGTTTTTACGCATCATTTCTGACGTGATTTTTCCTTTTAATAGTTAGTTTACACACCTGTTCATAGTAAATAAATCTCTTTTCACACTAGACACCTATTCACTGAAATAGCTTTACCAAGTAACACAAGTTCCCCGAGAGTTCGATATTCGGTTCTTACCATTTTATATTATTTGCGCGATCCAGTGCACTTGCCGGAATCGAACACCAATACACCCCTAAGGAATGTTCAAATACAAGGAATTGCAATAGAAAAAAAATCAGCACTCAATTGTTCTATTACAACAAATTTAACAAAGCAATTAAGATATTCAAATTTGTATTCAATGCTTGTTTTTTTTTTTTTTTCTGAAGTGTTTCACTCAAAATTTGCTAGGACGGTTAACCTCCAAGACTCAAAAATATTCCTTCAAGCAACACACCAATTTCCTCTTCCAATCATTATTGTAGGCAACACTTAAACATAAAAAAAGAAGACAAGCAAGAAACCAAAAGATGAAATGAAAGCTAAACCAAAAGGTTTTTTAACATGAAATTAATTCAATGAGATTCAAGAAAAAATAAAGCAAAAGGACATCACCATAAGCCAAGGTGGAACACAAAGGAAGTCCTAAAATGGCACTAGATTAGATTGACAAATTAAAAACAAGACTCAAAGCAAAATTCTAGTTATGTCAATTTAGAAACACATCTAAAAGATGAAAAAATTAAAGGAGTCAAATAGGCTTGTAATACAACTCAAAATAATGAACAATTTTCAAGCAAATCAAGCATACACATTTTTTGTTGTTGTTTTGGAAGTGTATTTTGATGTTAACCTTGATCACCTTTTCTTGCACATTTCTTTTTCATTTTTGTTCATTCTTTTTTCCAGTGTTTTTGTCCAGCTGCATGTTTTATCCAGTTAAAATTTCAGCTCAAAACTCAAAGTATTCAAGCCATGGTGGAGTTAAGAAGACAGTGTGCCAAAACTGACAACAACCAGAATTTCAACCTAGAAAGCAAGAGTAGTGTTTATGTTGCTTAAGGCTTGGATAGGTACAATTTGTGTTTGCTTATGCTCAATTGTCTTGAATAACACAATTCAAGATAGCTTAAGACTTATTTTGATTCACAAATCCAGTCACAACTCAGCACCATAACTTAATTTCTTTATAGGCATCATATAGGAAACTTAGAAAACAAAAAAAGTTCAACAACAAGACTACTTCTAGGAATTGATTTAGAATATGTTATGAACTAAATAACAAGCATGAATTAGACTCAAAATTCAAATGATAGGATAATAATTGAAAGAATACATGAACAAATGTATCTAGAATTCAATTAACAAAATCAAAATTGAACACAAACTTAGAACATATTGTGACAATTATTATGACTAACATGATTCTGAGACAACTTGAATGAAGTGATTTACACTTAGATTTTTGTGTTTTCTTTTCTAATTACTATTTTGCAAGAAAATTGAGATCTAAAGGTTCAGAAAAGAAGATTATGACTAAAAAATGATAGAACCTAAAATCAACACGAAAGCATGATTCAAGAGAAGATCTATAAAATTTGAACCATAGAAATGCAAGAACAAGTGTAGATCTAAGATTTAATCGGTTTATTTTTTTGAATCTACTCTAAACAGAACCAAACCACAAGACAATGGAGGAGATACATGGAGAAGAAGATGAAGAACAAGGAATTCAAGTGAATTGATCGAACAAAAAGATAGAGGAAGCAAAAGAACATCACCTAAATGATCAAAGTTGAAAAAATGCACACGCAAGGCCTCTATTTATAGCCTAAGTGTCACACAAAATTGGAGGAAAATTTGAATTTCTATTCAAATTTCACTTGAACTTGAATTTGTGGAGCCAAATTTTGAGCCAAAATTTATGGTTTAGCCCACTAATCCAAGATCAAGTCCAAGATTCTCCACTAAGTGTGCTTAGGTGTCATGAGGCATGTAAAGCATGAAGGACATATACAAAGTGTGACTATATGATGTGGCAATGGGGTGTAGCAAGCAAATGCTTACCTCCCACTTAGGCTGGTCCAAAATTTAATTGGATTGGGCTTCTCCCAATTCAATTAAATTTCTCTGCCAAAACACACATCAAATACTGCACTTAATGCATATGAAATTACAAAACTACCCCTAATACAAAAACCAGTCTAGGTGCCCTAAAATACAAGGGTTGAAAATTCCTACATTACTAGGGTACCCTCCATACACTATGGAGCCCTAAATACAAGGCCCAAAAATAATGAAACCCTAATCTAATATGTACAATGATAAGTGGGCTCATGCTTAGCCCCTGAGCCTAAAATCTACCCTAAGGCTCATGAGAACCCTAGGGCCTTCTCCTGCATCTTTGGCCCAATCTTCTCAGAGTCTTATATCCAATATCCTTGGGGGGTAGGATTGCATCAGATGGATTCTTGGCATGTCAGATGGCTGCCAGGCAAATAAATATGTGTTTTTATGTAGCACATCGGTGATGCACCGATGCTTATGACTGGCGAGGTCCTTACTGAGCCACATGCACTGTTTGGGTTTAGGTCTAAGTTGCAGCTTGACAAGCTTTTTGATAGGTTTTGGGCCTTTGTTAGAGGGGTCATCTCATGGATTTATGTCAAATTCATTGCCCAGGCCTGTTTGGTAGACGGTCAGGGCTCAGATTTGAGAGCCTTTGTCCACGCTTATAACTTGAGTGCCTTCAGCCGCTATAGGGTGAGGCCTAGCAGGTTCCCTGGTGGGAGGATATGGTGCTACTTTAGGCTCTCTGCATAGCATTATTATGCTTGCTTTTGATCAGCCTTGACGGTTACAATCTCCCTGGTCAGAGTAAGGAATTTCATTTTCAAATGGGGCATGGAGACTGTGGCTCTAAGCTCGTTGAGTGTCTTCCTGTTGATTAACGCAAAATATGATGTGTCTGCTTCCACAAGTAGATATATTTTGGTAAAACTCCTAGAGAATTTTCCTTAACCGAAGGTGGTCATCAAGTCCACGTAGCCTCTAGTCTCTACTCTCTCGCCCGCAAAGCCAAGGATTAGACCAACATTAGGGTGAATCATGTCATGGGAGACCTCGACTCTCTGGAAAGTTTTCCAAATACATGATATCAGTGGAACTACCTTGGTCGATAAGGACCCTGGACACCATGAAGTTTGCAATGATGATGGAGACGACCACGAGGTCGTCCTAGTTGATGAGGTTGATACCCTTGAAGTCCTTATCCATGAAAGTGATAGGAGGTAGACTTTGTTGTAGTGTTGCATCGACAAAATTAATGTCAATGTCCCAGATGGCATGGAGATGGCATTTTTGGGACTGATTGGACTATCCTCCATAGGAAAATCCACCCACAATGGTGTTGATTACACCTCTGATTTGTTGGGCGGGTTCCTGTTCTTGTGGAGGTTGTCGCTTGCGTTGTTGTTGTTGTTGTCTTTGTCTGCCTCGATCTTCCACTCTTCTTCTGTCTACTTCGTGGTTCCTATGTTGTTCCTCTTGGTGTCCTCCAGGTCATGCTCCTACTTGGTGGTTGTCCGACCACTTAACAAACTGGGCTAAGTACCCAGCCTATATAAGTTCTTCTATCTTATCCTTTAGGGCCCAACAATCTTCTGTGTTATGACTAATACCACGATGATACCTATAGTATTTGATTGCATTTGACCTCGACTTGGAAGGTTTCATCGGGGGTAGCCTAATGGGTACCTCCAAGTTGAAAGCTTCCTCCAGACTCGTAGTGCAATTAGTCGTTAGGTGTGTGTAACAATCTTACTTGGGTCATTTGGGGAGAGGATATCGCTTGTATGGCTTATGCCTCTTGCCTGACTTGTCTAAGTCAGTCTTGGTACTTCCTTCGCACTTGTCACGCTTCTATCTGACTTATCAGACTTCATTCCTGAATTTCAACATTTCTTCCATTTGGATGTAGCCCTTGGCTTGTTCGCACAACTCGTCCATGCTACCAGTGTTTTTTTGCACAGACTGTCTGTGAACTTGTTGAGGCATATGGCGAGGAGCATGAAATGCAATGCTACCTCAGGGTTAAGATTTCAGATATGGACGGTTGTGCACCTAAATCTGTCCATGAATTTTCTTAGAGACTCATCGTATGCTATCTCAGACTGTCCAAGGTGGTTGAGGTCATGCAGTGAGATCTACTGGTTGGGTACTACGGATTGAATCGTTTGACGAGGGTGTCATAGCTACCTATGGACCTAGGCATGAGTCCACCGTACCAAGTCAATGTTGCCCCCTTGAGGGAAGTTGGAAAATTGTGTCGTCATTAGTGTAGAGGTTTGCCTAAGGCAAGAAGGCATTTAGATGCTCGTTTGGATCTATTGTACCATCATACCCCTCGATGTTGTGTAGTTTCCACCCCAAGGGTATGTTTGCCTCCATAATTCAATCAATGAAGGGATGTTGATGAGTAGTCCGCCCTACTGGATGGTGCATGTAGGAAAGACATAAGTCACCTGGAGTGTTGATTGTGCGTCAGGGGTGTGATTTCCCTTAGGTGCACTCAGGCAAAGTGTCAGTAGAATGCATGTCTCCCTCGGGACGTAAGACACGAGCCTCCAATTGATCATGGTCAGCCTTTAGCCTTCTCAGCTTCTCCTCATGGCGTCGCTCCATCATCGCAATGCAGGTTTGGAGTTGCTATAAAGTATTTGTGTTTGTCATAGCTGCCGGATGAGGATGAGAGTCTTCGAGAGGGGTCTTACATCTGAGGCCAGACTGAATGCTAACCATGGATGAACAAGAGAGAGTTGACGAGAGACCATGGGATATGTTTTACCACGGCCCCACAGTGGGCACCAAATGTTCTTACCAAAATCTAGAGCTAGGGCACATCAGGGTGGGCATCGCCAAAGTGGGCTTCAGGACTTCACACATCGGCTTTGAGAATGACCTTTGCTGAGAGGACAGGAGGGGGGACCTGGAAAACAAAGGACTCTGACGCTCAAGTAGGTATATGAGTTAGGAGATAAAGCAAGTATATGCTTAAGTATAAGCTCGAGTGAGCGAAAGAGAGAGAGAGAGGGGCATAAGTGTTAGTCGATGAATACAACTAACTTTTGTGTATAAAACCTGTGTAAATTGTATCAAACTCCTCCAATTTATGGTTATTTTGTAGTGTTATAATTACTTTTTGTTAAAGATAGGTAATAAATACTTAGTACTCACATTTTGTGTGTTTAATAATCATTTCCTCTCAATTTCAAGTTAATTAGGCAAGTTTGTGAAGTGTTGATTTTCATCCTCTCACTAAGCCAATCTTCTGGCTTAGCGAGCCATCCGCTAAGCGCAACACTCCTCGGCTGAGCGCGAGGAAGAATCTGGAAGAAGGATGAGCTATGCATGTTCGCTGAGCGAAGGGTCATCCCGCTAAGCGCACCGCTTCAGTCCATCCACTGAGCGAGAAAAGCACGCGCTAAGCCGAAATCCACTAATGCGCGCTGAGCATTCCTTAGTCGCGCTAAATGCGCTAGCACAAACAAAGCCACCTATTTAAGCCTGAAATAAGATTTTGGAGGGGATTTTGGCAATTTTCTCAAAGAGATTCTGCATGTGAGAGATTCTAGAGTGAGAAGGATTTGAATCCAGAGAGTTTTGAGAGATTTTGCTGTGCGAAGACCTGCAGAGAATAGAGATTGAAGAGGAAGTCATCCTGAGAGCGTGAGCTGAGTCTGCGAGTGATTGTGAGGTTCTAAAGGTGGATGAGACATCCCTACCGCTTGTCTTCCTTCAATCTTTCATTTTTCTCTTCTCTTTGTTGTAAAGGAAGCTTCCCAGATATGGAGAGCTAAATCCTCTGTTGGTTCTTCCTTGTAGGTACTTGATGTAAATACTTGTATATCTATTTAATGATGTTTTATGTGTTCTCTGTGCTATGAGTACTTCATTTCTGTGTGCTTTTGCCTTGATAACGTAGATGCATGCTTTGTTAGGATCATTCAATAGTGGAAACTGGTCTGATTCTTAGAGCTTGATAGGACAGGTTAGTTTATCGTATTATCACGAGGGATCGGGGTACGGTAACCTAGTTGTTTGTATGTTTGTCTTAATGTGGCTCTGGTCGAGTTTAGTCCAACAAGAGGAATCTGAGGACGATGCTTGATCAGGATTAGGCTAGACTATCATGAGGAATCAAGGTTTAGCATTTCAGGAGACACCATAGAACACATGAGCATTGTTAAGTAGAGAATATCCTTTTAACATCAGGCACCTAATAGGAAGACCAACGTGTTGTCTACTTGTCTTTACACACCTTTACTCATGTAATTTTCCTTTTAATAGTTAGTTTACATACCTGTTCATAGTCAACACATCTCTTTTCATACTAGACACTTATTCACTGAATTTAGCTTTACCAAGTAACACAAGTTCCCCGAGAGTTCGATACTCGGTTCTTACCATTTTATACTACTTGCGCGATCCGGTGCGCTTGCCAGGTTCCAACAATAAGCTTGTTGCTTGTGTGTTGAATTGTGTGTAAGCTTGAGATGTGAGAAAATTTGTATGTGTAGAGGGTTCGATGGAACCTGATATTTATAAGAGTGGAGCCCAACTGCGGGTCCTTGTTTGTAGGGGCTGTTATAGCCTTTGCAGATAATTTCCGACTTATAGATGATAGTCGGGATCTTGTAGATAATGTTAGATATAAACTATAGCTTAGAGATAAAAGCTACTAAATAATTGTACCTTGTAGATAATGTGTGGCTTTGTAGATAATTAGCTACCTGCCAATAGATAAGATATTCAAATATATTCAAATATTAATAGGTTAGAGATAACCTGTCAGTTAGGAAGCCCGGCTGCTAAGGGTCGGGTGTTCGTGCTCCTGTTGCAAGGCTGACGTGAAGGGTTGACACATGTCTTAGATTGTCATGTAGGATGCCATATGTATTTTGTGGGTCCTAGATAGTAGAATTTGATAGATATCGGTAAGGAAAAAGAGGAAGAAATTGATAAAAAATAAATAAGTTTTAAAAATCTTAAACATTTGGGTGAGATTGTTCGATGGTGTGGTATTTATATTTTCAACAAAAAAATCTAATAAAATTCATCGAAATCTATTTTAGAAAAATCCATTGAAATTTGTAAACTTTTAAATACCATAAAACTTTTTATAAGGGGTAAAAAATCTAATTAAATACCAATGAATTTTATTGTATTATTTGAAAAATCTTAATAGTCTTAATTAAATGCCACAAGACTTACTAGGGTGTATTGAATTAGGATTTTGAAGGATTTAAAAGATTTTTTTTAATAAAAAGTCTTTGAGATATTCAACTAAGACTTTTAAATGACATCAATATGTCTTGTGGGATTCAATTAAGATTATTAGGATTTTTAAGGAATGCAATGAAATCTATTAGTATTTAATTAAGATTTTTTACCACTTAAAAAAGTTATATGGTATTCAAAAATACAAAGATTTTGATGGATTCTTCTTTAGTATGAATTTCATGTGATTTTTCAATAAAAAATACACATCAAACAATCTAAAAAAAACCTTGAGACTTTCTTATAGATTTTATTTTTTTTATTTCTCTCCTATTAGAGATATTTCCTTGTCTCTTGAAGGTAATATAGACATTCATGTATATTCAAATGGGTGCTAAAAGTGGAGGATGATGATGTGTTGGTGTGTAGCGGTTGGTATCATGATTTTTTTTCTGTTCAATTAAGATGTTGCAACTGTGGTGGGGGTTTGTTTTAACATTAACTATGACTTATGGGGGAGTTTGAAGAAATTAACTTCACAATGGACCTTTTTTTTAGGTGTTTCCTTGCATACATCTAATCATGGAGATGTAGTGCTACATTTGGATGCATGACAGTTTATAATTCATCCACAATAAAAAATGGTAAGTATGATAATTTTTCTAATTCTATTTTTTTTTCAATTTTTGAGAGTAAGTAAAATATTGTTTTAATATAATCAGACTATTTTAACTAGACTAGATATTGTTAATTATTAATAGAGTAATCTTTTAACCCCGTTTTTTTACCGTGTGCTTGAACTAGTTCTCCCAAACCCACATGAATCCCTAAATCCCCAATTCTCTAATTGAACGATTTCTCCCAAACCTTCTTGAGTTCTTGTTGAAGTTTGATAAACTCGATCTCCTTTGATGGTTGAGAGCGCATTCGACATAGAGAATGACGACGTGGCAGAATTGAAGAAGTTGTCTCACTCGCACCTAAAATGAAACTCTTTTCCTTTTATGAAGAAGACACTTCAAAAGCGAAACATTAGTCAAAGGAAAAAAAGTAAGTGACAATGATGTTCCTCCCTTTTTTGTGAAATTAGTTTTTGCTAAATAGTTGTTGTTGAATTCAAAATTGTTATTTTGTAATGTAGAGTGAAAAAGGAGGAAGTTCTAGATAAAATAAATGAAAGAGGAAAATGATGATCACACACTATTGGAAAATAAGCTTTTTACATTTGTCATTAAAGACTTTTAATATCGGTTATTAACCAATGTTGAAACTACTGACGTTAAAGTATCAACGTTAACATCGGTTGTTTAAAAATCAATGTTGTTTTTACCAAAAAATAACATCATTGTTTTTTTTATTAAAACCGATGTTGTTTTCTTCTCACCAACATCAACAACATTGATTTTTCTAAAAAATGATATTTTTTGGATTTTTTTTAATATTCTATCTTTTTTTAAATTACCAACCTGTAATTATTCCTATTACAACTTATCATTCAAAGTTATAAAAAACTCATAAAATAAGCCACATTATTTACGATCATGTCATCAGGTTTTTGCTTAGATCGGTTTTCTATAAAGTCGATGTTATTCTAACAATGTTAATTAAAAGTAAATTTTCTAATACTGATGATAACAAAAGATTGTGCAAGGGAAAAGCACATTGTAAGGGAAAAGCACATTGTTTACAATTTTTATTGATGTAAAAACTTTACGAATTATTTACTTTTTTAATTTTCAGGGTGAATAAGTCATCAAATCAAAGTCATCGATTCGTCGCCTGCGGATGATGTAGTAGAGAAGGTTCAACATTTAATTGAATTGACTGTTCTAATTTTTGTCTTAGAATTTTTTTGACTTTGGTTTCTGCGTGTTTCATTACAGCTCTCTTGTTTTGTGATATAGAGTAAAAAAGATGGTGATCAACGGAAGAGGAAAATAAGGACATCAATTTTCAAGAATAAGGTTAAAGTGGTTACTTAATGAATAAATGTACAAAAACTTCATACAAGTTATTTTTGTAGTTGAGTATTGTCCTGGTGTGTTAATTGTGTATATTGAATTTAATTGCTTAAAAAAAATAGTTAACTTGTGTGTTTAAAATTGCACTAACTTTTGTGAGATTTGTATCCAGATTTTAAATGATACTAGTCATGCTGTGGTGCTTATGGATTCGGCACAACAATAATATATCATGCATTTAATCATGTTGCTTCACATGTCATGCCTCTGGGTTTCCCTGATGCTTATGCAATGCACCCCTTTTTCTCATCTCAGTTTAGTCAATTCCCCTATTATCCCTTACAAAAATCATTGTAATTGAACTTCGTTAGTTACCACCTTTTTTGCATCAATTATTTTCAAATGTTGGATAAGTAATTTGTAATACTTATTATATAGTTTTATAATCACATATGAATAGAGTCTCATACCCCTGCTACATTTCATAATGGGAACGTTAACAACCCATTGGAATGACCTACTAAAACAAGTATGAGAAATGAAAACAATCCTAGTGAGTATCCAAAAAAATTAAAACAACTTAGTTAGAATTCTTATTCTGAATTTTTCTTGATATCTGACTTGTTTTTTTTTTTTTTTTTCCTTCTTGTAGATTCAAAAGTTGGTCTTTCTTAAAATATCCATGGAAGCAACAATCAAGTTGCCTCATTTTCCTTTCGGTTTTTTTGTTTATGTTTAACTTTGGTTTGTTGGTTTTTATTTTTGTTTAATTTGTTTACTTCAATATGAAGCTCAACTATTTTAAGGAGAAGCCTAGATTGATTATCTTGGATTTAAGGATTGGGATTAAGTTAAAACCTTTATTTACAAATTCAAAACCTTTCATTTTAGACTATTGGCCACTTTTCTCTAAGATTTTCTATCACTGACATATGTGGATATGAAATATAGTATTTCATATGTTTTCTTTTTTAATCACACAACATCTATTTGTTTAGGTTAATGCTAATTTCACTCTCTTTATTTACTAATGCACTCCCCTTTTTATTTTTCTTCCCAAAATTGCCTTGAAAAATACACTTCATTTCTTCACTCTCTGTATAGCATTTTGCAGCAAAATGAGGCAATGCTCTGGTACATGTTTTGAAAATTACTTTTATGTTGATTTAACCCACAAATAAAAGAGCAATCCAATTGGAAACATAATTAAAAGGGGAATCTCGATCAATCTAAACCTACATGTAAAAGATAATTTGCTTGTTAGGAATGAATCTCGAATTTAGAATCATTTGTAAATAACCTAGCATACCTTGTTTGTTATTGAAGAAAGATCCAATATAAGGAAAGACAGACTCCCTTGACATGGGACAAACTCCCTCTACACAAGACAAAACTCTTTCAGCACTGGACAACCTCTTTCACATGCAAGTCAGCTTAGAGCTTGGGGAGCTTATGTATTGTGCAAGGCCCACAAATCCTACGTGGCATCCTACTTGGCACTTATAGACACGTGTCAACTCTCTACGTTAGCCATGCTACGAGAGCACGGATGCCTGACCCTTAGCAGTTGGGCTCCCCAACAGACATGTTATCTCTAACCTAACTAATATTCAAACATATTTGAATATCTTGACCCTTAGAGGTTGGCCGACACCAACCTCAGACAACAAATGAGGACAAGGTTAGGCACTTACCATCCAAGGACGCGAGAGGATCGCTCACTGACAAAAGAGACAAAATGGCCCATGTGTCCAACAAGGCCGACAACTTCTCTAGAATTGCT
Organism: Glycine max; assembly: GCF_000004515.6. NCBI lineage: Eukaryota > Viridiplantae > Streptophyta > Magnoliopsida > Fabales > Fabaceae > Glycine > Glycine max. The sequence continues at coordinate 33,786,035 of NC_038242.2, read as the reverse complement.
TTGTCGACTCTTTCCACGAGGGTCAACAGATCCTCGTCATATGACTTAAACCTGGTAGGATTAGACTGGGAAGTGGGGCTCCCCGTCCCTATTAAACATAAGTGGTATGCCATCGGCCACGACATCAATAGCCAAGACCTTGAAAAAATGGTCCTTGAAATGACAAAAAATGTTTGAGTCAAACTCGAAAAACTTCTTGGAAACACTGTTCAAGGAGACCTATCCAATCTTGCTAGACAGTTTTATTTGGAAGAAAAATAAGAAGACTAGCACACTAGGTCGGATGTTGAAGAAGGGACATAGAATCTCAAAAGCCCACACCATCGCCCAATTGTTTGGGTGAAGCTGAGAAGAAGCCATATTCAAGTGCTCCAGTTAAGCACACTGAAAAGCAGTCAAGGGTAGAATGACACCTAAGACCTCAAACAAGCATCTGCACGTATAGAAGAAGGGTGGATGACCAGGTGCAACCCTCAAAAAATGGGAAGTCATCACTCCCGCAAGCTTTAACGGTCAACTTACAGGAGTCCTAGACATTAGACAGCTTCACATGGCGTTGAAGAACAAAGACACTAGTCACTGAGGTCAAGGTGGATTTGTACTTCAACACATCATCCCTCACCCACTCATAGCTAGCAATGGCCAAGACGGACGACAGTGACTCAGCACTCACGCTAGGTCGTATGCGGGCAGATGACCTCACGTCTCCACCACCACTAGCTCTCCTTGCACCCCCAAAAGCAGAAGGGAAAGGATTACAGTAACTGGGATTGGCTCTGTGGAAGCAGCAAAAGGTCATGCCTTTCCACGAGGGCAAGAAATGGCACCACCAGTTCGACATGAATTCCTCACCCTCTTTGAAGGGGAGGACTCGCTATCAGAGGTACCTCAGCAAGTATCCTCAAACGAGGAATCACCTATCGAGATTACCTCTTAGTCCATGATGAGCTGCTCAATCGAGCCCCCAGAATCGCTACCACCCAGACCAATGGCGGAATTAGACAAGAAGGAAGACATTATAGTGGAAGGGAGTACCTTAAACATCGACGAAAGAAGAAGGGGAAAACTGGAAATCAAATAGCACAAGGAAGCAAGGAGAGTGCAAGGAAAGTAAGAATGCAAGGAAGTAAGAAGATAATGAACAGTGACTCCCAAATCAAACATCCACTCCATTTATAGGGGAGATAGACATTTCGGTAACTGGTTGGAGCCAAAGAGGTGCCCTAAAATTTCACACCATAACATTCCCTCACTCACGCACGACACATATGCTAGAGTAACGTGTGTGCCACACGCGCCCGTTAAAGCAAATAGGCATTACAGACTATCTTAAATGTACTCTCCAATGGTAAAAAAAAGGGAAGAGTTGTCAAATCTGATGACTTAGCTCACCTGAAACACTAAAGGCAAGCCAATCACAGAAGACTTGACAGAAGCATCTCAGACAATGCATGTCTCGGCTTGGGGGCTTGACAAGCCACATCGACCTGTAATTCTCACACTCGTCAAGGCGCCACCGTGCCCGACACCGGACAACACTCGTCCACACATGGGGGGCTCAACAAACTCGTCACCCTCTGCTTGTCAAGACTACTACCCCAGACATAAGATAGACTCCTGTTCAACGGACGACAAGTGCACCAAATCGCGCAAGTAGTATCAAACTCTCGGGGAACTTGTTTTACTTGGTAAAGTTGTGGTTCAGTAAACAAGGGTCTTGTCATAAAAGGTTTGTGTGTAGTATGGACACGTGTGTAAACTAACTAAACAAAGGTAAATAAAAGGTGAGCAGTGGTAGGTGCGAAGGTAGATGGTCAACATGTTGGTCTTCCTATTGGGTGACTAATGCTACTAAAGATGTTTTCTACCTAACAATGTTCCTGTGTTCTATGTTTGTCTCCTGGACTGCTAAACCCCGATTTCTCATGCATGTTTAGCCTAATCCTAGCCAAGCGTCATCCTCAGATCCCTCTTGTTGGACTATACTTGACCAGAACTGCATTAAGACATACATACCAACAACTAGGTTACCCTACCTCGATCCCTCGTGAAAATGCGATAAACTAGCCCTGTCCTATCAAGTTCTAAGGATCAAACCATTTCCCAAATTTGAATGACCCTAACTGAGCATGCATCTACGCGATCAAGGCAAAAGCATACTAAAAATGAAGTACTGATAGCACAGAGAACACATGCAACATCATTATATAAATATAAGAGTATTTACATCAAGTACCCCGTAGGAAGAACCAACTGAGGATTTAGCTCTCCATAACTGGGAAGCTTCTCTTACAAAGATGAAAAAGAGAAAATGAAAGATTAGGAAGTACAAGTGGTGAGGATGTCTCCTTCACCTCTAGAAACCTCACAATCACTCAAACTCTCATCCCATACTCTACATGATAACTTCCTCTTTAATCTCTACTATCCCTCAGGATCTTCACACCGGAAGTTCTCTCCGCCACTCAGCCACTCAGATGAATGCTTCCAAGAACAGAGAAAATGCCAAAAATTGAGAACTCCCTTCCATTTCTGATTTCATGCTTTAAATAGTGTTGCTGATTTTTGGTCGTTCGCTCAGCCACATTCTGGTTCGCTTAGCCAAATTTAGTGACATTTGGCTTAGCGCACCTCTTCTTTGCTCATCCTAGAGGTTCAAGCGGTGCGCTTAGCTAATTGATTCTCGCTGAGCGCATTATGACAACTCATCTGCTTTTAGGATCTTCTACGTGCTTAGCCATGAACTGCTGCGCTTAGCGGATGGCTCGCTAAGCTAGGGAATTGGCTTAGCAAGCGGTTCAAAATCAACACTTCTAAAAACTTGCTTATTTTACCTAAAATTGAAATGGAAAGGTTATTAAATACACGAAAGTGAGATACTAAGTACTTATTACCTATATTTAACAAAAAGTACTCACAATACTACAAAAAGAATTGTAAATGGAAGGAGTTGAATACAATTTACACAACTTTTTTACACAAAAGTTAGTCGTATTAACCGACTAACAAACTCCCCCAAATTTATAGTTTTGCTTGTCCTCAAGCAAATAAAGAACAACTCACTAGTCCCCAAGTGACAAAACATGCAGTGATTATGTACAAAGGTGTGTAACTCCTGGTCATACCCTAATTTCGTCCGGGGACCATCCGTAGTTGGGATGCGACCCTCGTTTGACCACTTCGAGGTATATGGCACCCATCGTTAGGCAGTTTGTGAAGTTCCGAGACATGCCGGAAGCCAAAAGAAAAGCGTTGTAGCACAATCCGTGATGTTCCGTGACATGTCGGAAATTAAAAGGAAGTGTTAGTGCACAATCCGTAAAGTTCCGTAACGTTCCGGAAGGCAAAAAAGGGATGATTACATAATCCGTAAAGTTCCGCAACATTTCGGAAAGAAAACAAGTATCGTTACGAAATTCATAAGTTTCCGTAACTTTACGGAAAAAGAATCACTAAAAAAGGGAAGGGGGGACATATTTAGTAAAAATGGGGGTTCAAATAGCAACCAGGCCCCCTTGGGCCTTCCAGGATGTTCCTCCAGAAGGCGGTTGCTTCTGGAGGAAGCAACCTAACTCGCTTGGGCGAGCTGGGTGGCAAGCATCTCCTTCCTTTTCCTATAAATAGGGGAAGGAGGGAAGAACAAAAATGTTCAACCCTCATGGTATCTGAGATTCACTTAAAATTAGTGAGAAAAATTGTTTCCATGAAGAAAATCCAAGCCGAGGCGCTTCCGTAACGTTTCCGTGGATGATTTCGCGAAGACTTTCAACCGTTCTTCGTCGTTCGTCGTTCGTTCTTCGTTGTTCTTCGGTCTTCAACCGGTAAGTTCCCAAAATCGAACTTTTTAATTCATTCTATGTACCCAAAGTGGTTGTCATTTGTTTTACGTGCTTTTATTTTCATTTCATTTACTTTCCGTACCCCCTTTTGACGTGCTTTAGTCATTTACTTAAGTCATTTTCTCGCCTAATCAAAAAAATAAAATAAATTTCCACCGATCATTTGAATTGTAACATTCGTTAATTTCTGTTAAAATGAAATCCGACCATTCGGTCATGCCGTAACCATGTTGGAAACCAAAAAGAGGTAAAATAATAATATAATAATCAAAAATATATTTTAGTAAAATAAATCTAAAAAAAATGAATCGGACGTTTTTCTTTGGGATTTCTCTTTCTTAATCGAATCGACTAATAACCAAAGTGAAACTAAGGCTAAAATCAATTCATAAACCAAACTTTTTGTCATCGCCTAAAAAAGCCATTTTCAAAGGTCCAACGCCTTGAAATGGTCTTTTCCGCTTTTATTGGTAAAAATGTAGATTTCTAAAGGCCTAAAATCAACATGTAACTTTATCACCTCTTTCAAAAAATAAAAGAAATCATTAATGGTCCAATGCCTTAATGTTTTCTCACTTTTCAAAAGAATCAAAAGATTGTCTAATGGTCCAACGCCTTAAATGACTTTTCATTCAATAAAAAACATATCTTGCAAAAAAGGATAAAAAAATAACTTAACCAAAACGCTTTGTTCACAAAGAACTACGTAGGTCTGATTTTCTCATCACAATTGAGGAATACGTAGGAGCAAAGGGAAACACCTTTGTCGACCACAAAAAGATAAAAACATAAAAAGGCATAAAAAAGACATAAGAACGTAAAAAGGGAAAAGAATATAAATTGAAGTCATATTTGCACATTTGATTAAAGGCTGCCATCTCTTGTGACGGACGCGTGGGGTGCTAATACCTTCCCCGTGCGTAAATACAACTCCCGAACCTTTCACTTAGAATTCGTAGACCACGTCTTTTCCGGTTTTTCCTACGTTTTCCTCAAATAAACGTTGGTGGCGACTCCGTGCGAGCCCTCGTGTCGCTCTCCCGCCGAAGGGTAGGTTGCGACAGTTGGCGACTCCACTGGGGACTATTTTTTGAGAGTTAGGCCATTTAATCTTGTGCAAAGTTTTATCATGACATCCTCATTTGTTGGTTTCCCTTTATTTTCCTTATGTTCTTGTGTATATAACTCTTTTATGCTTTTAGTGTGTTTTAAAATGTATGCATGAGGTAAATATTTTCATTTGATGCACACAAACACCAACACTATTTGCACACACGGTGGTTTGAAAAAGGGCCCTATACTCGGGTTCGTGGGAACATAAGGAGTGGAGGTGAATCTGTGATCATGATAGGTCTCCGACTTGCTTGATTACAGTGAACCCTCATCTAGAATTTTTCTCTTTGATAAACATATTGTTGCTAGTAGTCCCTACTGCTGTAATATGTTCTTCGAAGAGGATGATACCTCTAGAGACTATCAAGAGAGATATGACCACCTTGGGGATTATCACTAAAAACCCTTTTAGCTCTCTCCCATATAGGTCCCTTGAATAGGGGCACGAAGCGGACACGTTGCGTGTCATTTTTTCACACTGCCATGCATAAGTGTCATGTACCCTTTTGCTTATATTTTGTGAATATTGTGATACTGTACACTCCCATGTTGCGTCTTTCGCATATGCATCACGAACATATTCTGTTTTGGTCCCCTCCCTTTGGCAAACCAACGGAGGGTCTGTGCCACTTTCTTAAATACATACGTCGGGCACTTTGCTACCCCAAGACATTGTATCTAAGAAGGAGACAATTTCTCGGTCTCCTGTATTCATAAATTGCATCAATGTTATATGCATTTCTTCATGCATTCATCCATTCCACCCATGATAGATGTCAGAGTTTTAATTCGCACCGATTTTTGTTCACTTTAGTAAAACGTGGGATCAAGTCAAATGCCTTCACTTAAAAGGAGGTTCTATCAAGTCAAGGTCAAGAACCTAGGGACCACCAGTCTAAAAGAGTTAGGGCAGTTGATGGGTCAGCTCTAGCAGCAAGCTTTTCGCAAAGCTTACGGTAAAATCTGGGACCTAGCCATGGTAGAAGTCTCTACAGAGGCCATTGCCTCCCTCGCCCAGTATTATGATCAGCCGTTGAGGTGCTTCACCTTTGGGGACTTCCAGCTATCACCTATGGTAGAAGAATTTGAAGAGATCCTAGGATGCCCTCTAGAGGGAAGGAAACCATACCTCTTCTCAGGGTTCTATTCCTCATCAGCTAGAATTTCCAAGATAGTCCAAATCTCGGCGCAGGAATTAGACCATAGGAAGCAAGTCGAAAATGGGGTGGTTGGAATACAAAGAAAATATTTGGAGGCAAAAGCAAGAATCTTGGTAGGTAAAGGCGAGTGGGCCCCGTTCATAGATATTCTCGCACTGTTGATCTTCGGAGGAGTCCTCTTTCCGAATGTGGATGGGTTGGTGGACCTAGCAGCGATCGACGCTTTTTCTTGCCTATCATAACCACAAGGAAAGCCCGGTTTTCGCTATGCTAGCCGACCTTTATGACACCTTCGACCGAAGATGTGAAAAGCGTAATACAAGGATTGTTTGCTGTACTCCAGCTCTTTATGTATGGTTGGTTTCGCACCTTTTTCGCCAAGAGGTGAGGCATGCTTGCCCGCTAGAAAGCCACCGTTCATGCACAGAGAAAGGAGGGGCAAATTGGGACCGACTCTTAGTAAACAACGAAGGAGCGTCTGTCAACTGGTTCCTTTGATGGAAAGAAGGAAGAACTGGAGTTCTTATTTCATGCGGAGGATTTTCGAATGTTCCCTTGATGGGGACAAGGGGTTGCAACAGTTACAATCCCGTCATTGCTATAAGACAACTTGGCTACCCAATGAGAGGGGCACCGCTAGAGGAAGAGATCGCGCCTTTCATTTCACGAGGTTTCGATAAGACCAACGTGGAGACGCTTCAGAAGGTCTGCAAGGCATAGGAGGTGTTGCAAAAGAAGGACAAGGAACTCAGGGGCAGTAACAATGGGCCCATCGGTGGCTATCGTAAGTGGTTGAAAGCCCACGTGCAAGGTTTGGATTGGCTCCCGAGTTTGAGAATCGCTAAAAGGGAGGAAGTTGAGGCACCAGAGGAAGAAACAGAGGTGCAGGACCTTAGGGCAGAACTCGAGCAAGCCTAAACAATCAAAGAAAGGTTCAAATCAGCAGCTTTAAAGATCCGAAAGGAGAATGCCGAACTGAGAGATATAAATATAGCTACCACCAAGGCCTTGGAACAAGAGACCAAGAGGGCTCGTAGGGAAGACCACGGCCGGAACAAGTTCCGAGGGGCTTTGTGGGGCAGCAACAGCGAGCTTAAGCTCTAGAGAGGGGAAAGGGACCGATCACAAATAGACAGTTTAATCTTGAAAGGTGAATTGAAGGCTTGCTTGAGGTCCAAAAGAAGTTTGTCACAGTGGTTATGCGAGACAGAGACCAACATGTTAGCTATCATCACCAAGTACCAAGAAGAACTAAATCTAGCCATGACCCACGAGCATAGAGTGGTGGACGAGTATGCCCAAGTGTACGCGAAAAAGGAGGCTAGAGGAAGGGTGATTGACTCGCTACATCAAGAGGCAATGATGTGGATGGACCGATTCGCTCTTACCTTGAACGGGAGTCAAGAGCTTCCCCGATTGCTAGCCAAGGCCAAAGCGATGGCGGACACCTACTTCGCCCCCGAGGAGATCCACAAACTTCTCAGCTATTGTTAGCATATGATAGACTTAATGGCCCATATAATTAGAAACCGCTAGGAAAGCTTGTATTGTCACTCAGATCTTGACTAATTATAACTTTCTGAATAAAATGAGTTTATCCCACGTTTTTACTCCAAAAATCAGTGCGAATCAAGTCACTCCCGCATTTTATCTCTAGCATGCATTGTATGTTGGTCTCGTCCTTTGTCACGGGAAGCTGGAAGGTCCATATCATCTTCTGAACTGTACACATGGGGCATTGCGCCCCCAAATGTGCAAGTAAGAAGAGATAATTTTCTGGGCTCTCGTGTCCGTAAATGCATTCATATCATGCATCGCATAAGCATCTCTTCATGGCATCATAATGAACATATCGTTCCTGCATTTGTCCGTTATCATATTCCAGCCTCACATTTTGCATGAGTCATTGCATCATCATGCATATGCGTTCAACAATTTTTTTTTTGATCTACAAATTGTATACCATTTGTTTTCATGTTTGCTCATGCGTGATCCTTGCGTTTTCCTCTACCGACAAAAACAAGAAAAGGGAAGCGTGAAAATTCACACTACATTCTTAGTTGCATATGTTCGATACCATGAGCCAACCATGTTGGGATCATAAACCCGTTTCACTTAAAAACAAAATGATTGAACATGGTACCTAATGCATGGTTAACTAAGAAAAGATGTTTCTTCGGGCATCTCAATTTCATAATTACATTTTCCATGCATAGCATACGTATTCCCGAGTCTTTCATCTCTATGAGATATTGTTGAATTATTGGTGATCAGAATTGTCATTCCTTGGATTACGGGGTTGAACCGAGCTCATGCTTTTACGAAAAGGTTCATCAAGTCAAGTTGAAGTATGGAAGTAACCATCTTGCAAAAAATTGGGGCAAAAGATGGATCGTGTTACATCGCTGCTTCGTCTACTGCCAAACACATTTAGGACTGTTGATGCCCTTGTTACTTCCAGTTTCGCCTTGACTAAGATGTCATGGACCATGTTGAAAATCTAAATGGATTCAACCCCATATCCTGCGTAAAAATTCGCAATACTTCAATTGTGCATCATTCGCATACATCCATCCTTTTCATTGGTTGCATTGCTCATTGCATTCTTTCCTCGCCAAAAAAAATGAACTTAATCATTATTATCAAAAAGAAAAAAACACGCTTTACGGTGCCCTTACCGAACCTGTGCTAGAGCTAGAGTAATGGGTGAAGTAGAGGAGGTGCAAGAGCAAATGAAGACCGACACAGAGGCCTTGAAAGAGAAAATGGCCACAATGATGGAGGCCATGATGACCATAAAGGAGATAATGGAGGTCAGTGCGGCCTACCGAACCCGTGCTAGAGCTAGAGTAATGGGTGAAGTAGAGGAGGTGCAAGAGCAGATGAAGGCCGACATGGAGGCCATGAAAGTGCAAATGGCCACAACGATGGAGGCCATGATGAGCATGAAGAAGATAATGGAAGCCAATGCGGTTGCAGTTGCCACTACTAGGGCTGTTGCTAAGGTGAACCCGATGCCCTCATCTAATCTCAATCAAATGAATCATCCAACCCCAGATATGGTGGGCAAAGATTTGGGAAGTACGGATGGCCCCATGATGTGCAAATTCAAAATAAGTACACCTTCCCACCATATGGCTTGCCTCCCAAGGAGGATGTCAATAACTCCGCTCCCATACTCATTGAAAGCCAACAACCTCAATCTGACCATACACATGTCTCTCAACCCATGGGGGAAACACATGGAATGCCCCACCACAATCTAGCCGACTTCGAGCCTTGCCTCAGATGTGCCACTAAAGGGTAAGCAGTTGGTAGGTATACTCCTGCAAAACATTTTGGAGGGCCCCCAGTATCATCCACAACCATACCCCTTGCATTCCACAGCGATTAAAAACCCTCATGCTATGGCAGAAATGGGAAAAGTGGATCATCTAAAGGAAAGGCTCAGGGCCATTGAAGAAGGTGAAGATTATGCCTTTGCTAACCTGAAGAGTTATTCCTAATACCCAAACATGGTCATTCCCAAGTTCAAGGTGCCAGACTTTGACGAATACAAGGGAACTACTTGCCCCAAGAACCATCTAAAGATGTATTGTCAGAAGATGAGGGCATACGCAAAAGATGAGAAACTACTAATACATTTCTTCCAAGAAAGTCTTACTGGGGTAGCTGTTACTTGGTACGCTAACTTGGAACCTTCCCGAGTCCATTCTTGGAGGGACCTAATGGTTGCCTTCATTAAGCAGTATCAGTACAATTTTGATATGGCTTCGGATAGGATGCAACTATGGAATCTGTGCAAAAAAAAGAGCATGTACGCCCAAAGGTGGAGGGATCTGGCAGCTCAAGTAGCGCCCCCAATAATAGAGAAAGAGATTATCACAATGATAGTAGACACGTTACTGGTGTTTTACTATGAAAAATGGTGGGTTACACACCTTCAAGTTTTACAGATTTGGTCTTCACCAGCGAAAGGATCGAAGTGGGTCTGAAAAGAGGCAAATTTAATCATCCTGCTTTGATGAATGAGGAAACTGGGCAAATGAAGAGGGTGAGGATGAGGGAGAAACCCATGTTGTGACTGCCATTCCTATACAACCAAGGTTCCCCAACCTCCATTTCTCCGACGATACGACTCGAACGCAACGTGTGCTTGTCATGGAGAAGTTCCAGGACATTCCATTGAGCATTGTAGGGCCCTGAAGCGTAAGGTTCAAGGTCTAATTGATGCGGGCTGGCTGAAATTTGAGGAGGATCGCGTGTAAATCCTGACATTGACAAGAGATGCCACACATGGGGCAATTTTGAAAGCTGTTGTTAGATGTCTCTAATGACTCATCAGGATTTTCAAGTTTATACCATTATTGTAAACCACAGTTACAATGCTAAATAAAATGGATAAATTTGATATCATTGTCCCTCATCCTCTCACAAACGCATCTTTGCTTATTCAACTTTCACCGGAATGTGGGTGCAAGCCATTGGTCTATTTGCTCAAGTGACGTGCGCTCCTGAGTGTTGACTTCCAAGACCATTCAATCAGAGATTACTCGTCTTTCACGTTGGTGGGGGTGCCGTGAAACAACGAGTAAAGTTCAAAACAAATAAGTTTCAAAATTAAAAAAAAGTTCAAAAAGAAAAAGAAAAAAAGCATTTGATTGACTGTGTTTTCAAGACGTTCATGTGACCTCATTTTATCATTCCGAAAAGTTTGTCTTTTTAGAGAGAAGTGAGTTATCCAGAATAGGATGTTGGACAAATGGCCTCAATTATCTTAAGAAGGGGGGGGATTGAATTAAGATACAAAGACTATTCCTCAATTAAACTTTCACTCTCTCTTTTTTGGATTAACAATGCACCCTTAACATGAATTACTTAAAAGACAATTCAAAATAAACTTCTTTAAAGCAAAAGATAAATAGCAATAAATAAAAGAAGCTTAAGGGAAGAGAGGAATGCAAACTTGATTTATACTGGTTTGGCCACTTCCCATGCCTACGTCCAGTCCTCAAGCAACCCACTTGAGATTTTCCACTCTATTTGTAAAACTCCTTTTACAAAGTCTGAACCACACAGGGACAACCCTTCCCTTGTGTTCAGGAATCGTCTTCAACAAGAGACTCATGGTCTCTTAATCCCTTTTCAGAAATAAGAAGAAGAGAAGGAGAAATCTCTCTTAAAAGAGATAGATTGTACAATGAAAATCAATCAAAATTCCTTATTGAATATGCAAGTGGTTGACCAAGGAATCTTTTTGAGAGGATAAGACAGTTCAGTTCAGAAAAACTCTTAATCTTTTGAGAGGATAAAACTTTTTGGGCAATGAAAACTCTCTTTAAATTCGTGTTTCCAAGTCACCTTTGATGGCCATTCATAAACCATTTGAATAGATGTGACTCTTGGAAATTATTTTATGAAAATCTCCTCTGGTAATCGATTACAAGACTTGTGTAATTGATTACAGGCTTTAAAATTTGAATTAAAACGCTCAACAAACTACTGGTAATCAATTACCATCCATGTTTAATCGATTACGCATTATAAATTTTGAATTCAAATATCTAGTGACTGTTATAAACATTTTCAGCTGCTGGTAATCGATTACTAGGAGTAAATTTCAATTTATAATGATTTAGATAGAATTCTTTGGCCAAACCTTTTGTTTCTTCAATTTGGAAGCTTCTTCCTAAGATTCTAGAGATCAACTTGATCCTATATCTTGATTTTCTTGGATTCTTGGATTCTTGTCTTGAATAAAACTTAGAAGCACTTGATCCTTTGGCATCGTCAAAACATCAAAACATCTTGCTTCTACATAGGAGTCATTCGACTTAATCCATCAACTAAAAATCCTTCAACTATTTCTCGTCCTTGGGAAATTCTTTTTGCAAGAATCAACTACTTCTTTCATTCTTCCTCACTACGAGGTTGTGAAAACAAGACAATGATGGTTACCTCATAGCCCTACACTGGGGTAATGAAAGGCACCATGCATGAACCTCAAGCGAACCTAGGGGCAGATTAGAAGTTCTCACCCAATAGGTTCCCTACTACAAGGTCATGACGAAAAACAACGATTGGTACCTCAAAGCCTTACACTGGGGCTATGAAAGGCACCATGCATGAACCTCAAGCGAACCTAGGGGCAGATTAGAAGTTCTCACCCAATAGGTTCCCTGCTACAAGGTCATGATGAAAGACAACGATTGGTACCTCAAAGCCTTACACTGGGGCAATGAGGGGCACCGTGCATGAGCCTCGAGTAAACCTAGGGGCAGATTAGAAGTTCTCACCCAATAGGTTCCCAGCTACAAGGTCATGATGAAAGATAACAATTGGTACCTCAAAGCCTTACACTGGGGCAATGAGGGGCACCGTGCATGAGCCTCAAGTAAACCTAGGGGCAGATTAGAAGTTCTCACCCAATAGGTTCCCAGTTACAAGGTCATGATGAAAGATAACAATTGGTACCTCAAAGCCTTACACTGGGGCAATGAGGGGCATCGTGCATGAGCCTCAAGTGAACATAGGGGCAGATCAAAAGTTCTCACCCGTCAATGTTTTTAAACAAAAAAAAGGGGGGACAAACCTTGGAATTTCAATGGATTGATTAAATGTCAAACGACTCCATTACCGTCACTCCAAAATGGTTATGTGACTAAATCAAACAGAACATACACTCAGAGGGAGTTCCCGGAGAGATTTGCAAAAGATAGGATAAGGTTGCATGAATTATCACCTCTTTCAAAAGGACAGTCAATCTATGTTTTCCAAAAAAATTAAATTAAATCGAAATCAAAATAACAAAATAGGGAAAGAATGTCATTGTACAACTTTCCATTGCATTGCATTGTTTCATATGAAGTCCGCATTTACCAAATTTCACGACAAAGGTTGCATGCATCTGCATCCCTAAAAATCATGTTAACTGTATAGATTTCCTACATCTAATGTCCAAATCTTTTGAATTTGGGATGATCGACCCTCTCAATGAGTCAATCTTTTGCCTTCTCATAAGGGTGGACCCTTGGGTACCAGTACTGTCGTCTTCAGAGGGCTACACGCCCTCGCCTTCGTAGGGCTACACGTCCTCACCTTCCGAGGACTACATGTCCTCACCTTCAGAGGAGTACACGTCCTCGCCTTTAGAGGACAACACGTCCTCGCCTTCGCCTTCGTAGGGCTAGACGCCCTCACCTTCAGAGGACAACACGTCCTCGCTGATGTGCCATCATTTTCTTCTATTTTCTAAACCCTTTTTGCACCATTTTAATTACTAATTGGTCTTAATTGTCAATTAATTAGGAAGTTTTATTATTTGGGCTCATTAAGCTAATTTGATGTTTTTAATCTAATTTCAGGAATTAATGAAACATTGGGCTTAATCTGGATTTTGGTTGTGGACTTGAAGAGGGCAAATACAGCAGTGCTTACCTTAGTTAATTTCAAATTAGGAAATTTCACAATTTTATTTTATGTGGTTTAGTGTTTATTTCGTTTTGGGCCAAAGTATTGTAATAGGGCCCAGTGACTTTGAGTGACTCTTTTTAAATAGAAGCCTTTGGATTCGTGCAAGGCTATTCTGTTATGTTATTCATTATTCAGAGCTTTGTTTAGGTTTTACGTTTTTCTGCTTGAATGCTACTGTTTGGTTCTTAATGCAATTTTCCATTTTCTGCTTCTAATAACAATTTCGTTCTTGTTTCTTCTTCTACTTTCATTTACGTTTCTGCTTCATTTACGTTTCTGCTTTTAGTTTCATTTGCGTTTTCTGTTTGAATCTATGGAAGGCTAGATTTTCTGGTGTTGTTTCCATTTCAGGATGAAGCCCAACTCTTTTTGAGGTTTCGTTTATAATGTGGCTTCCTGGCAGTTTCTCCTTCACCAGTTAACCCAAATTCGTGAACATTAATCAGTGCACGTTTCATGTTCGATTAATTGCCTCTGAGCCTAACTTGCGTTCATGCTTAATGGATGAAGGGCTAACTGGTGTATGTGTTGCCTAATCACGTATTGACAACCCTAAGTTGATTTTCGCTTAGTAAATTGAAATAGGGTTGGATTAAGTGGTTAACTCTTAGGGACGAATTCTCCATAACCCAGGATAAGAGAATGGCTTCTGAATCAGAGGAAACAACCCATTTTTAATATTAGTAGTTTCGTATTCCAGTTTACTTATTCTGTCCTTTAAATCACAAAACAAACAAACCCCCGCCCCCCAATCGTTACAGTTACTGTAAGTGTATTATGAACATTTGGTTTATCATTGCTCGTTGGGAAATGACCTAGGATCACTTCCTAGTTACTGCATTTTCATGTTTATTTGATTCAGGTACGGCCTCGATCAAATTTGGCGCCGTTGCCGGGGAGCAGTGTCCAAAGGTTTAATTCTTTCGTGTTTTATGTTTAAATGTTAGTATTGTGTTAGTATGTGTGTTAGTGTTGTTTAGTGTCCTGATATTTTGTCTAGTGTGTGTTCTGTTTTAGTTTTCCTATTAAGCGCTTCCCCTGTTTCAGTTTTGGGTGTTTTGTTGTGAATAGTGTTTTGTGACGGACTTAGCGACCATTTTTGCTTGCGGCAAAATAGAGTAGTAGTAGAAATCATGTAGCGACGGATTTTAGCGACCACCCATGCTGAATTATTTGGGATTTTTTGTTTCAGTAGCTAGGGTTGTTATTTTTGGCTGAATTCTTTTGTGGTAACTTCTTTCAATCCATATTTTGTGGGAAAAATAGCTAGAGCCTTTAGTTTGGTCAGATTTGAAAGTTCCAAAAAAGTAGCAAATTTTGTGTTTGTCAAAACTTCAAACGGCCATAACTTTTGCTCCGGTTATCAGAATCGCAATTATTATATATGTATTTGGGGTAGAAAAATTTCCTACGCCGTGGCAGCTAGCCACAGGCCGGTTGAGGTCTGCATCGTCCAAAAATAGTGATTCTGTCTAAAGTTTTTTATTTTTCAAGTTTTATTCACTTATTTTTCTTAACCTACCATTTTTAGCTTCCATAGTTAGACTTTGAATTTTTGCCTGAAATTTTTTGTGCTATGTTCTCATCATTTTATAAGGTCGCTCACAAAATTTCAAGTCATTTGGATATCATTTGAGGGTAGCTGTAGTTCAAACCTACACCTTTATTTACATGACAAGGCAACTAGTTGTGCATGCTGAATGTAGTGTATGACTAGAGGCAATCCATCTGACTTACAACCCTTTGATCCTGAGATAGATAGGACATTTCATAGATTAGTTAGGCATCATTTTATACCTTTTGATCATCCTGAGCATTCCATTATTGGTGAATCTGTGCATTCTGTTATTGGTGATTTTGAACATCCTGATTTTGAGCATTATAATTTTGAGCATTTTGATTCTGAGCATTCTGATTTTGAACATTCTAAGAACATGGCACAACCTCCACCCCGTGAGAGGACTCTAAGGGAAATGGTTGCACCTGATTTCACCTATGAAAGCTTGTGCATCCAATACCCTAATGAGGATGTCCCATATGTTCTTAAAACTGGACTGATTCATTTGCTTCCAAAGTTTCATGGCCTTGCAGGTGAAGACCCGCACAAACATTTGAAGGAATTTCATATTGTCTGCTCCACCATGAAACCCCCAGATGTCCAAGAGGATCACATATTTCTGAAGGATTTTCCTCATTCTTTAGAGGGAGTGGCAAAGGATTGGCTGTATTACCTTGCTCCAAGGTCCATCACGAGCTGGGATGACCTTAAGAGAGTATTCTTAGAAAAAAATCTCCCTGCTTCCAGGACCACAGCCATCAGGAAGGATATCTCAGGTATTAGACAACTCAGTGGAGAGAGCCTGTATGAATACTGGGAGAGATTTAAGAAACTATGTGCCAGTTGCCCTCACCATCAAATTTCGGAGCAGCTTCTTCTCCAATATTTTTATGAAGGACTCAGTAATATGGAGAGAAGTATGATAGATGCTGCCAGTGGTGGAGCCCTTGGAGACATGACTCCTGCTGAAGCCAGAAATTTAATTGAGAAGATGGCTTCCAACTCCCAACAGTTCAGCGCCATGAATGATGCTATAGTCATTAGAGGAGTGCATGAGGTAGCTACAAACTCAGCTGCATCATCCGAAACTAAGAAGCTAGAAGGCAAAATAGATGCATTGGTTAACTTGGTAACCCAGCTGGCCTTGAATAAAAAATTTGTACCTGTCGCAAGAGTATGTGGTTTGTGCACCTCTGCTGACCACCATACAGACCTTTGCCCTTCCATGCAGCAACCTGGAGCAATTGAGCAGCCCAAAGCTTATGCTGCAAACATTTACAATAGACCTCCTCAACCTCATCAGCAAAATCAACCACAACAGAACAATTATGACCTCTCCAGCAATAGATACAACCCTGGATGGAGGAATCACCCTAATCTCAGATGGTCTAGCCCTCAGCAACAACAACAGCAGCCTGCTCCTTCCTTCCAAAATGCTGCTGGCCCAAGCAGACCATATATTCCTCCACCAATCCAACAACAGCAACAGCCCCAGAAACAACCAACAGTTGAGGCTGCTCCGCAACCTTCCCTTGAAGAACTTGTGAGGCAAATGACCATGCAGAATATGCAGTTTCAACAAGAGACCAGAGCCTCCATTCAGAGCTTAACCAATCTGATGGGACAATTGGCTATACAATTAAATCAACAACAGTCCCAAAATTTTGACAAGCTGCCTTCTCAATCTGTCCAAAATCCCAAAAATGTCAGTGCCATTTCATTGAGGTTGGGAAAGCAGTGTCAAGGACCTCAACCCGTAGCACCTTCCTCATCTGTAAATGAACTTGCTAAACTTCACTCTACTCCAGAAAAAGGTGATGACAAAAATTTACCTAACAATTTCTGTGCAGGTGAATTTTCCATTGGTAATTCTAATTTGTAGAAGCAGCACATCCCTCCTCTTCCATTCCCTCCAAGAGCAGTTTCCAACAAGAAATTGGAAGAGGCAGAGAAAAAGATATTGGAAACATTTAGAAAATTCTTGAAGGAGCTGTGCACTAATAAGCGGAAGCTTAAAGGAAGTGAACGAATTAGCATGGGCAGAAATGTCTCAACACTGATTGGTAAATCTGTTCCCCAAATTCCTGAAAAATGTAAAGATCTAGCTACATTCAGCATACCTTGTATTATAGGGAATAGTAAGTTTGACAATGCCATGCTAGATTTAGGAGCTTCTGTTAGTGTTATGCCTCTGTCTATTTTTAATTCTCTATCTCTAGGTCCCTTACAGTCAACTGATGTGGTAATTCATTTAGCTAATAGAAGTGTTGCCTACCCTGTTGGATTCATAGAAGATGTCTTAGTTAGAGTTGGTGAACTAATTTTCCCTGTTGATTTTTATATTTTGAATATGGAGGATGAATTTTCTCAAGGATTAGTTCCCATCATTCTAGGTAGACCCTTTATGAAAACTACTAGAACTAAGATAGACGTATATGCAAGCACACTATCCATGGAGTTTGGTGATATAACTGTTCATTTTAATATTCTGGATGCTATGAAATACCCATCTGAAGATCTTTCTGTATTTCGTGCTGAAATAATTGACCATGTTGTTGATGAATACATGACTGATCTTTATTCTA
The DNA here is from genome assembly GCF_000004515.6 of Glycine max. Taxonomy (NCBI): domain Eukaryota; kingdom Viridiplantae; phylum Streptophyta; class Magnoliopsida; order Fabales; family Fabaceae; genus Glycine; species Glycine max. The sequence continues at coordinate 33,768,307 of NC_038242.2, read as the reverse complement.
ATCTGCATGCCTCTCACTCTTCATGCATTGAGTATGGAATTGTACTTGATCATATGTCTGAATTTGATGCTGAGCGTGAATCTGAAAGTGATATTGATTGCATGTCTGGTGGTGGTGTTTTACCTCTCGAGATTGATTTTATAGAGTCAGGTAGGACTAACCATGTTTCAGGAAGTACACATACCTATGACTTTCTTTATGAGGTACAGGCTGAGAAACCATCTCCTTCTGCCACTATCCAGCCGACCACAACAGAATTGAAGCCTTTGCCATCAAATTTAAAATACGCTTACTTGGATGATAGCAAAAGTTTTCCTGTGATTATATCTGCCTCCCTTGCTGATGAGCAATTGGAGAAGTTGTTGTCTGTTCTCAAGAAGCATAAGAAGGCTATAGGCTGGACCCTGGCGGACATTCTCGGTATTAGCCCATCCACATGTATGCATCGAATAAATTTAGAGGATGGAGCTAAACCAGTAAGGCAGCCACAGAGAAGACTCAACCCAATGATTCTTGATGTAGTGAAGAAGGAGATAACCAAGCTTTTGCAAGCTGGAATCATTTATCCTATCTCCGACAACCAATGGGTGAGTCCCGTCCAGGTAGTCCCGAAGAAGACCGGCCTCACAGTGATAAAAAATGAGAAGGAGGAGCTGATTCCTACTCGGGTGAAGAACAGTTGGAGAGTCTGCATTGACTATAGGAGGCTGAACCAGGTTACCAAAAAGGACCATTTTCCCCTGCCATTCATTGACCAGATGCTTGAACACCTGGCAGGTAAATCTCACTACTGTTTCCTTGATGGTTTTTCCAGTTATATGCAAATTACTATTGCTCTTGAGGATCAGGAAAAGACCACATTCACCTGCCCCTTCGGCACTTTTGCCTATAGGAGGATGCCTTTCAGCCTGTGCAGTGCCTCTGGTACCTTCCAACGGTGCATGATTAGTATTTTCAGTGATTTCTTAGAAAATTGCATAGAGGTGTTTATGGATGATTTCACTGTGTATGGATCCTCTTTTGATGGTTGTTTGGATAGTTTGGAAAAAGTTTTGAATAGATGCATTGAAACTAACCTTGTTCTAAAATTTGAAAAATGTCATTTTATGGTTGAGCAAGGTATAGTTTTAGGCCACATTATTTCCAATAAGGGTATTGAAGTAGATCCTGCAAAAATTTCTGTTATTGCACAATTTCCTTACTCCTCTTGTGTGCGAGAGGTGCGATCTTTTCTTGGTCATGCAGGATTCTACAGGTGCTTTATAAGGGATTTTAGCAAAGTAGCCCTTCCACTGTCCAACTTGTTGCTAAAGAAGGTGGAGTTTGACTTTAATGACAGATGCAAAGAGGCTTTTGATTGCCTCAAAAGAGCACTGTATAGTATTTCTGACTCTCTTTCTACTCCCTGGTTTGCCAACATTGTCAATTATTTAGTTGCTTCTGTTTTTTCTCCCTTAGCATCTAAGGCCCAAAAAGATGAAATTAAAAGTGATGCTAAGCATTTTATTTGGGATGACCCTTACTTGTGGAAATTGTGCAGTGATCAGGTCATTAGACGGTGCATTCCAGATCATGAGACTGACTCAGTCCTGTAGTTCTATCATTCTTCCGCACCGGGAGGTCATCTGGGTGTTCAAAGGACAGCTCGCAAAGTGCTTGATTGTGGTTTTTATTGGCCCACCATCTTTAAAGATGCGTGGAAGATCTGCAGCACTTGTGAGCAGTGTCAGAGAACAGGAAATACACTTACATGGCGACAACAAATGCCTCAGCAACCTATGCTATTCTGTGAGGTGTTTGATGTCTGGGGTATAAATTTCATGGGCCCTTTTCCTGTCTCTTTTGGTTATGTTTACATTCTCCTTGCAGTTGACTATGTTTCAAAATGGATGGAAGCCAAGCCCACTAGAACTAATGATGCTAAAGTTGTTGCAGATTTTGTCAGGTCTAATCTGTTTTGCAGGTTTGGAGTACCTAAAGCAATTGTTAGTGATCAAGGAACCCATTTTTGCAATAGAACAATGCATGCCCTGCTTAAAAAGTACGGGGTTGTACAAAGGGTATCCACACCATACCACCCTCAGACCAATGGACAGGCAGAAATTTCTAATAGGGAGATCAAGAGAATTTTAGAGAAGATTGTGCAGCCAAACAAGAAAGATTGGAGTACCAGGCTTGATGATGCTCTCTGGGCCCATCGGACTGCCTACAAAGCACCCATAGGAATGTCTCCTTATCGGGTTGTCTTTGGAAAGACATGTCATCTTCCAGTGGAAATTGAGCACAAAGCATACTGGGCAGTGAAGACTTGCAACTTCTCTATGGATCAAGCTGGTGAGGAAAGAAAGTTGCAACTGAGTGAGCTAGATGAAATCCGCCTAGAAGCCTACGAGAATGCCAAGTTCTACAAAGAAAAGACCAAGAAGTTCCATGATAGCATGATAGTTAAGAAGGACTTCATGGTTGGGCAAAAAGTGTTATTGTATAATTCTAGGCTTGGACTCATGAGTGGTAAGTTGAGGTCTAAGTGGATTGGTCCTTTTGTTGTTACTAATGTTTTTCCTTATGGTACAGTTGAGATCAAAAGCGACTCCACAAACAAGAGCTTCAAGGTCAACGGACATCGACTTAAGCCATTCCTCACGAACCCTTCTTTAGTGGACATAGTGGTGGAGGAGACTTCCTTACTCCACCCTACTCTTCCTCCACCATGACATAGGGAGTTTTTCTTTCCCTATCTCCTTCTTTGCTTTTATTACACTTGTCCAATTCTATTTAATGATTTAAGTGTTTTTAATCTTTGAATTGTGCTACATTGAGGACAATGTGTTGTTTAAGTATGGGGGGGGGGAGTGTTCTTTGGTTTTGCTAGTTTTGTTGGTTTTGTTAATTTGTTAGTTGTGTTAATTTGTTAATGTTGTTAGTTTCTTGTTAATTTTTTAGTTGTGTTAATTTTTTAATGTTGTTAGTTTCGTCGGATTTCTAGTTTAATATTTTGGGTCAATTCTGTGTGCATGTACGACTTTGCATGTTTTTCTTTGAATTGTAGGATATGTTCAAGAAATGGGTAATTGTTTTGAAAATAAAAGTTATTGACATTTTGTGACTTGAAATCCTTTATTCTCCTCTACATGTCATGATAGTTTTGAAAGATCAATTTGAAAGTGATGAGTTTACCTTTGTGAGAATTTGAGCCATCCATCATCATAATCATTTGGTGTGTTTTGCCCCATTGATTGCTTGCACAATAGCCTTGGCTTGATTCTTGTTGATGCTTCCTAATTCACATGCATATTTGGAAATGATTGAGGCAATTTGGTTCTCATAAGCTTCTAGCCAAATGGACTTACCTTGAATTAATTCCTTTGATAGCCCTTTTGAGCCTTGTTTCCCTTTCCTTGTTTTGAAGCTCACTACAAGCCTTAAATAAAAAAAACCATGATATCACCATATCCTTAAGGAATTTTGGAGCTTTGGAATTGTTTTGGGAATAAGTGTGGGGGTTTTTGTTTCATTGGATAACATGTTTTGTTGGCTATGCTTCATGATGTATTTTGGGCCATACTTGATGTACATTGTATATTGGTTAAATGTTGGAAATGTTGAATGAGATGTTGTTTCTCAAAGGCTACGTATGTAAAAAAAATCGAAAAAGAAAAAGAAAAGCAATAAAGTTGAGTGAATAAGATCTTAAATGACAAAAGAATGATGAGACTCTTGGTTCTACTCTTTATGTTTAAATTTTATCTTTACTTCTTTTTATTTTCTTATTTTTTCTTAATATGCACTTATTCCCCATTGCTCCTCTATTCCTTTGGGATTCAGCCACTTATTCCATATTTTTCCATACATTGTCCTTGGCCCCATTACAACCATAAAAGACCTTTTGATCCTCATGTGCTTGTGTTTATGGGTTGACTGTCAATTTTAGAATCTTGCCTAGTTTATGTGGTGTTTGTTTTCATGGGTGCTTTGAGGGTAAATAGTAGCCTAGACACTTGAGAGATAGAGTGTATATCTTGTGAGGCTTTATCACTTTTCATTCTTGAGCTGATTAACTATTTTGCCATGATTGGGTTGCTTGGATGATTTTCATGAATGTCTTGACTTTTCGAATCTCCTTATGTTAGATGTTACCCATTCCTTGATGTTCATTGAGAAATATGTGAGTGTTTTCGTTTGTCTCTCTTTGATATCCTTGGATTTTGTTCTTTGTTTCATTTTGCCCAGGAGTGCAAAAGGCTAAGTATGGGGGGTTTTGATGTGCCATCATTTTCTTCTATTTTCTAAACCCTTTTTGCACCATTTTAATTATTGATTGGTCTTAATAGTCAATTAATTGGGCAGTTTTATTATTTGGGCTCATTTAGCTAATTTGATGTTTTTAATCTAATTTCAGGAATTAATGAAACATTGGGCTTAATCCGGATTTTGGTTGTGGACTTGAAGAGGGCAAATAAAGTAGCGCTTACCTTAGTTAATTTCTAATTAGGAAATTTCGCAATTTTAATTTATGTGGTTTAGTGTTTATTTCGTTTTGGGCCAAAGTATTGTAATAGGGCCCAGTGACTTTGAGTGACTCTTTTTAAATAGCAGCCTTGGGATTCGTGCAAGGCTATTCTGTTATGTTATTAATTATTCAGAGCTTTGTTTAGGTTTTACGTTTTTCTGCTTGAATGCTACTGTTTGGTTCTTAATGCAATTTTCCATTTTCTGCTTCTAATAACAATTTCGTTCTTGTTTCTTCTTCTACTTTCATTTACATTTCTGCTTCATTTACGTTTCTGCTTTTAGTTTCATTTGCGTTTTCTGTTTGAATCTATGGAAGGCTAGATTTTCTGGTGTTGTTTCCTTTTGAGGACGAAGCCCAACTCTCTTTGAGGTTTCGTTTATAATGTGGCTTCCTGGCAGTTTCCCCTTCACCAGTTAACCTAAATTCGTGAACATTAATCAGTGCACGCTTCGTGTTCGATTAATTGCCACTGAGCCTAACTTGCGTTCATGCTTAATGGACGAAGGGCTAACTGGTGTATGTGTTGCCTAATCACGTATTGACAACCCTAAGTTGATTTTTGCTTAGTAAATTGAAATAGGGTTGGATTAAGTGGTTAACTGTTAGGGACAAATTCTCCATAACCCAAGATAAGAAAATGGCTTCTGAGTCAGAGGAAACAACCCATTTTTAATATTAGTAGTTTCGTATTCCAGTTTACTTGTTTTGTCCTTTAAATCACAAAACAAACAACCCCCCCCAATCATTACAGTTACTGCAAGTGTATTATGAACATTTGGTTTATCATTGCTCGTTGGGAAACGACCTAGGATCACTTCCTAGTTACTGCATTTTCATGTTTATTTGATTCGGGTACAGCCTCGATCACTCGCCTTCGCCTTTAGAGGACTACAGGTCCTCACCTTCAGAGGACTACACGTCCTTGCCTTCAGAGGACTACGTGTCCTCATCTTCAGAGGACTACACGTCCTCACCTTCAGAGGGCTACACACCCTCACCTTCAGAGGACTACACGTCATCACCTTTAGAGGACTACACGTCCTCGCCATCAGAGGGCTACACGTCCTCGCCATCAGAGGACTACACGTCCTCGCCATCAGAGGGCTACACGCCCTCGCCTTCGTAGGGCTACACGCCCTCACCTTCCGAGGACTACATGTCCTCACCTTTAGAGGACTACACATCCTCGCCTTTAGAGGACAACACGTCCTCGCCTTCGCCTTCGTAGGGCTACACGCCCTCATCTTCCGAGGACTACATGTCTTCACCTTCAGAGGACTACACGTCCTCGCCTTCAGAGGACAACACGTCTTCGCCTTCGCCTTCGTGGGGCTAGACGCCCTTACCTTTAGAGGACTACACGTCCTCGCCTTCAGAGGACTACACGTCCTCACCTTCAGAGGACTACACGTCCTCACCTTTAGAAGGTGACACGTCCTTGCCTTCGGAGGGCTGCATACTCCCTTGCCTTTAGAGGGCTACGCGTCCTCGCTTTCAGAGGGCTCCACATCTGCACCTTAAGAGAATTTAAGGTCCTCTGCCCTTAAATGCTTGACCGAGACTTGCACTCCCGGTTAAGGGGCCAGTAGTTTCCTTTTATCAGTTCCTGAGCCACCCCCTGATATTAGAGGGCGCCAACTGTGTGAATACAACCAGAGAAGGAGGCTATCACGCAGCTACTATGCATACTGGGGCAAGATTTCACCCGTGCCGCTGCAAAGAGACAAGTGCGGATCGTGCGCACCAACATGACCACTCTTACACAGATATGTATGACACTGCTACTTAGCAACATTCTGCCCAGCGACCGTAATGCCGATCTCCCCCTGCGGAAGTATCAGTTGGTCTGTGCCATCCCGACATAGGTAGGTATGCATTATTTCCAATTGATTTCTAATGCCATCTACTATTTGCAGGGGTCACTCCCACAAGACACCCAGTGGACTCAGAGAAGTCCAACGGGGCCTTGGGGATTCCAGTTCTGGTTACGAGCCTCTATCAGTCCTACAGGGTGCCCGTACTCCCCGGCAAGGTCATGCCATCGCGACATAGGTAAGTATGCCTATGGTTCAAACTGATTTCTAATGTCATCTATTGTTTGCAGGGATCGCGCCCATAGGACACCCCGTGACAAGACATTTGTATATACTGTATAGTATTTCTGACTCTCTTTCTACTCCCTGGTTTGCCAACATTGTCAATTATTTAGTTGCTTCTGTTTTTCCTCCCTTAGCATCTAAGGCCCAAAAAGATAAAATTAAAAGTGATGCTAAGCATTTTATTTGGGATGACCCCTACTTGTGGAAATTGTGCAGTGATCAGGTCATTAGACGGTGCATTCCAGATCATGAGACTGACTCAGTCCTGCAGTTCTGTCATTCTTCCGCACCGGGAGGTCATCTGGGTGTTCAAAGGACAGCTCGCAAAGTGCTTGATTGTGGTTTTTATTGGCCCACCATCTTTAAAGATGCGTGGAAGATATGCAGCACTTGTGAGCAGTGTCAGAGAACAGGAAATACACTTACATGGCGACAACAAATGCCTCAGCAACCTATGCTATTCTGTGAGGTGTTTGATGTCTGGGGTATAGATTTCATGGGCCCTTTTCCTGTCTCTTTTGGTTATGTTTACATTCTCCTTGCAGTTGACTATGTTTCAAAATGGGTGGAAGCCAAGCCCACTAGAACTAATGATGCTAAAGTTGTTGCAGATTTTGTCAGGTCTAATCTGTTTTGCAGGTTTGGAGTACCTAAAGCAATTGTTAGTGATCAAGGAACCCATTTTTGCAATAGAACAATGCATGCCCTGCTTAAAAAGTACGGGGTTGTACACAGGGTATCCACACCATACCACCCTTAGACCAATGGACAGGCAGAAATTTCTAATAGGGAGATCAAGAGAATTTTAGAGAAGATTGTGCAGCCAAACAGGAAAGATTGGAGTACCAGGCTTGATGATGCTCTCTGGGCCCTTCGGACTGCCTACAAAGCACCCATAGGAATGTCTCCTTATCGGGTTGTCTTTGGAAAGACATGTCATCTTCCAGTGGAAATTGAGCACAAAGCATACTGGGCAGTGAAGACTTGCAACTTCTCTATGGATCAAGCTGGTAAGGAAAGAAAGTTGCAACTGAGTGAGCTAGATGAAATCCGCCTAGAAGCCTATGAGAATGCCAAGTTCTACAAAGAAAAGACCAAGAAGTTCCATGATAGCATGATAGTTAAGAAGGACTTCATGGTTGGGTGTCGCAACCTACCCTTCGGCGGGAGGGCGACGAATGACTCGCGGGATGCGTGTTCCACGAAAGGAATACGCGCGGAGTCGCCACCAACGTTTATTTGAGGAAAACGTCGGAAAAACCGGAAAAGACGCGATCTATGACTTTTAAGTGAAAGGCTCGGGAGTTGTATTTACGCACGGGGAAGGTATTAGCACCCCACACGTCCGTCACAAGGGACGGCAGCCTTTAATCGAATGTGCAAACATGACTTTGATTTTTACGTTCCCTTTTATGTCCTTATATCCTTTATACCCTTTTTACATTTTTTCTATTTTTGTGGTCGACAAGGGTGTTTCCCTTTGCTCCTACGTATTCCTCAATTGTGATGAGGAAATCAGACCTACGTAGTTCTTTCTTATGCGTGAATCAAATGATTCTTTTTACTTAAAAGGTGATCATTTTAAGGCGTTAGACCTTAAAAATGATCCATTTTACTTGGTAAGAAACTGAAATGATAAACTTTCAAAATCCTATTTTTGTGGACGAGCTTAACTAGGCGAGTTGATTTTAGCCTTAGTTTCACTTTAGTTATTAGTCAATTCAATTAAGAATGAGAAATCCCAAAGAGAAAACGTCCGATTGATTTTTCGCTTTATTTTACTAAAAGGTATTTTTTTTATTATTATATTATTATTTTACTTCTTTTTTGATTTCCAACGTGGTTACGGCACGACCGAACGGTCGGAATTCATTTTAACCGAAATTAACGGATGATACAATTCAAACGATCGGTGGAAATTTATTTTATTTTTAGATTAAGCGAGAAATGACTTTAAATAAATGGCTTAAGCACGTCAAAAGGGGGTACGGAAAATAAATGAAATGTAAATGAAAGCACGTAAAAACAATGAGGACCACTAAGGGTGCATAGAATGAATTGAAAAGTTCGATCTAGGGAACTTACCAGTTGAAGACCGAAGAACGATGAAGAACGAATGAAGAACGTCGAAGAACGGTCAAAAACCTTCGCGAAATCACCCACGGAAACGTTACGGAAACGTTACGGAAGTGCCTCGGCTTGGATTTTCTTCACGGAACCAATTTTTTTCACTAATTTCAAGTGATTCTGAATTACCAGGAGGGCTGAACGAAATTTCTCTTCACTTCTCCCCTTATTTATAAGAAAATGGGGGAGAAGCTTGCCACCCAGCTCGCCCAGGCAAGCAAGGAGGGCCCAAGTTGGCCTGGTTGCTATTTGCACCCCCATTTTTACTAAATACACCCATGCCTTTTTTTTGGTGATTTTTTTTCGTAAAGTTACGGAAACTTACAAATTTCGTAACGATACTTGTTTTCTTTCCGTAATGTTATGGAACCTTGCGGATTACATAATCATCCCTTTTTTGACTTACGGAATGTTACAGAACCTCACTAATTGTGCAACGATGCTTCCTTTTGATTTCCGGTGTGTCATGGAACCTTACGGATTGTGCACCAATATTTTCTTTTGATTTCCGGCACGTCACGGAATTTCACAAATTGCCTAATGATGGGTGCCAAGCACCTTAAAATGACCAAACACAAGTTGCATGCCACCAAGCACAGGTCCCCGGACGAAATTAGGGTATGACAGTTGCCCCTCTTTACTTGTCTTTTATTGAAGATAAAAGGGAAGTAAAGATAAGACACTAATTTCGTTCCTCTCGGTTGACGAGAGTTGCAGGTGACCATAAAATATCTCTGCATGCAACTGACTTGTTGTCCCCGGGGGAACAAAGGGTGCAGAAGACGATGTCAGTCTCTGCATGCTATCAGGCTTTTCGTCTTACAGATAGCAAAAAGAATGTTTATACGGATAACCACTCGGGTATTTCCGCCCATCAGCATGACTCAAATGTCAGTATGACAGATCTTGTGAGCGCGGAAGATGACGTAAATCTCCGCGTGTCAACGGGCTTGTCGGCCGCGATTGACGAAGGGTGCAGAAGACGATGTTAGTCTCTGCGTGCTATCAGGCTTTTCGTCTTACAGACAGCAAAAAAGAATGTTTATACGGATAACCACTCGGGTATTTCCGCCCGTCAGCGTGACTCAAATGTCAGTATGACAGATCTTGTGAGCGCGGAAGATGACGTAAATCCCCGCGTGTCAACGGGCTTGTCGGCCACGATTGACGAAGGGCGCAGAAGACAACGTTAGTCTCTGCGTGCTATCAGGCTTTTCGTCTTACAGAAAGCAAAAAGGAATGTTTATACGGATAACCACTCGAGTATTTCTGCCCGTCAGCGTGACTCAAATGTCAGTATGACAGATCTTGTGAGCGCGAAAGATGACGTAAATCTTCATGTGTTAATGGGCTTGTCGGCCGCGATTGACGAAGGGCGCAGAAGACGACGTTAGTCTCTGCGTGCTATCAGGCTTTTCGTCTTACAAACAGCAAAAAAGAATGCTTATACGGATAACCACTCGGGTATCTCCGCCCGTCAGCGTGACTCAAATGTCAGTATGACAGATCTTGTGAGCGCGGAAGATGACGTAAATCTCCGCGTGTCAACGGGCTTGTCGGCCGTGATTGACGAAGGGTGCAGAAGACGACGTTAGTCTCTGCGTGCTATTAGGCTTTTCGTCTTACAAACAACAAAAAGTTTTGAAAGTGCAGACAACCACTTGGGTATCTCCGCATGTCACGTGACTCCAGTGTCAGCATGACAGAACTTGTGAAGGTGGCCGACAAAAGCGAGGCTCTTGCTCCTACGTATCCTCCAATGAGGAACTCAGACCTACGTAGTTCTGGATAACTTGTGAGACTTGAAAATGTCTCCACCGGAAGATGCTGACATCTCCGGAAAGGGCGCAGATGACCATATTGGCCTCTGCTCGTCAATCACACTTGGGGTCACTGAATGACGAGGTGTGGATAACCGTAAGGTGTCTCCGCGGGCTACCAGCTCTTGGGTCATGGTAACAAAAAGCGGTGTGGTCGACAAAAGCAAGGCTTTTGCTCCTACGTATCCTCAAATGAGGAACTCAGACCTACGTAGTTCTGGATAACTTGTGAGACTTGAAAAAGTCTCCACCGGAAGATGTTGACATCTCCGGAAAGGGCGCAGATGACCACATTGGCCTCTGCTCGTCAATCACACTTAGGGTCACTGAATGACGAGGTGCGGATAACCGTAAGGTGTGTCCGCGGGCTACCAGCTCTTGGGTCATGGTAACAAAAAGCGGTGTGGTCGACAAAAGCAAGGCTTTTGCTCCTACGTATCCTCAAATGAGGAACTCAGACCTACGTAGTTCTGGATAACTTGTGAGACTTGAAAAAGTCTCCACCGGAAGATGTTGACATCTCCGGAAAGGGCGCAGATGACCACATTGGCCTCTGCTCGTCAATCACACTTAGGGTCACTGAATGACGAGGTGCGGATAACCGTAAGGTGTGTCCGCGGGCTACCAGCTCTTGGGTCATGGTAACAAAAAGCGGTGTGGTCGACAAAAGCAAGGCTTTTGCTCCTACGTATCCTCAAATGAGGAACTCAGACCTACGTAGTTCTGGATAACTTGTGAGACTTGAAAAAGTCTCGGTGTTTTCTCCACTAAAATGCAAACATGCTTTAGCAAATAGACAAATATTCCAACTGATTAGAGCAGCATATGCTTTTTTAAGTGAAAAACAATGCGTCTACCGGGGAAGGAGAGTATGCTGATGAAATTTTCTCATAACCATAAATGAGATTTTGGATGTTTAGCATTTTGTTTCTAAATGACCATTTAGAGGAAACACTGGGTTCGACAAAAATAGAAGAAATCCACTCAAAGTGTATCAATCTCGCACAGGTAAGTCTTTTATCCTAATTTCGAACCATAGATATGTCATGACTTGATTTTACAAATCATTTCCTATCAAATCAAAGATTACATGCGTGATCATGGATCAATAGGACTTCCCTTGGAAACGGGTTCTTTTGGTAGGTTTTTCGGCTTTTGATTGTTTTTTTTTGGCTTTTTTCCTTTTCTGGTTTTGTTTAGTGCGGGGCAAAAAAGTCGCTAGCGCACAAGATTTTGGTTGGCAATTAAAGGGAGAAGACCACTTTAGGCCGTGGTTTACTTTCCTTCTTTTTGTTCATTTGGTGACAATTCTGTATTGTTTAGATATTGTCCAGTCCAAAGACCTTTCTGCACATTTCTTCTGTTTTCTTTCGATCCTTGATCAGGAGCTTTCTTTCCTTCTTCTTCTTCTTTTTTTATTTTCTCCCATTCTTTGATTGGGGAATTTTCTTTCTTTTCTTTTTGCTTTCTCCCACTCTTTGATTGGGAATTTCCTTTCTTTTCTTTTTGCTTTCTCTTTGATTGGAAATTTTCCTTCTTTTCTTTTTTTTTGCTTTTGAGGGTAAGGATTGACATTCTCACCCTGGGTCAAGGTTTATGGTGAGTTGGGATTTTGGCTCAAGGCTTGTAGAATGGCTAGACATGATACATGTCAGGGTTTGGATTTGGTTCAAGGATAAAAAGGGATGCCCCACATTATTTCCATGACACAAATGCAAAAATGATGATTTGGAAATTTTATGCAAAACTGGTCATGCATGCACCTATGTGGACACTCAAGTGTCAAATTTTTATGGTCATGTGATGCTAGGGCTCAGGATTCATTTCCTCTATTTTAGTCAACCCAGTATTTCTAAAATATGTTCTTTTATCAATTTGTGCATTCATCCGAGTCTATCTTGGGTGTTCGGAAAAACTTTCACAGCATTTACCCTTCAAATGTGTACACACATTTTTTTTCAAAAATTGGTTAAGATCAGTAAAATCTTTCAAAGAAAAGTTGGAAATTATCTCTTTTCACAAGCATGTTGTTTTTTCAGCTAGACAACTTATTTTTCTTTTTTCTCTCTTTTTCCTTTTTATCATTTGTTTATTTCTTTTTCTTTTCCTTTTCTCTCTTATTTTTTTGCTCTCTTTTTTCCATGAGGTATTTTGCTACCTAAACATATGTATATTTTTGTAAAGTATTTTGTTATATACATGCGTGTCCAAGGTATCTTGCTACCCAAACATACATATATATGTTTGTGAGATATTTTTGCTATATACATGCATATCCAAGGTATCTTGCTACCTAAACATACATATATATATTTTGTGAAGTATTTTTGCTACATACATGCATATCCAAGGTATCTTTCTACCTAAACATACATACATACATATATATATATATATATATATATATTTGTGAGGTATGACTACCTTCCGAGCTTGTGCTTGTTTTATTTAAATTCCTAGGATCATGAGCAACTAGGTGTGTCCTGCTATGACTTGAGAAACAAAGGTGATCAAATAACAAGCATAGATTTAAAAGGTACTAGGTTGCCTCCTAGTAGCGCTTCTTTAACGTCTTGAGCTGGACGCATGATGGCCTGTTGGTCACGGACCTAGTACTTTGCTTACCTTTGGCTTTGGACTTGGTCGCCTATTGGTCGGCCATGTGGTGTAAGCAATACTCAAACCTTTTTGTGGATGAGCAGAGGTGAACTCTAGAGGTGGTGGTAGTGCGTCTATTGCCTGCTACCGGCCATCGCAATGCTACTGTGGTGTCTCGCCCTGCGCCCGTCTGGGGGCGCAGTACTTCTTAATGAAAGCCCGGTTAATGCGGGGCCTAATGACCTTGTTGGGGCGACGGGCACTCCGTAGAACTGACAGAGGCCAGTAATCAGAGTTGGAAACCCTAGGACCCTGTTGGACTTCTTTGGGTCCACCGGGTGTCTTGCGGGCGCGATCCCTGCAAACAATAGATGACATCAGAAATCAGTTTGAACCATATGCATACTTACCTATGTCGGGATGGCATGACCTTGCTGGGGGGACGGGCGCCCTGTAGGATTTATAGAGGCCTGTAACCAGAGCTGGAAATCCCAGGGCCCTGTTGGACGTCTTCAGGTCCACTGGGTGTCTTGCGGGCGCGATCCCTGCAAATAGTAAATGGCATTAGAAATTAGTTGGAAATAATGCATACCTACCTATGTCGGGACGACACAGACCAACTGATACTTCCGCAGGGGGAAATCGGTATTGCGATCGCTGGGCAGAATGTTGCTAAGTAGCAACGTCATTTATATCTGTGTAAAAGGGGTCATGTTGGTACACACGATCCGCACTTGTCTCTTTGCAGCGGCACGGGTGAAATCTTGCCCCAGTATGCATAGTAGCTGCGTGATAGCCTCCCTCTCTGGTTGTGCTTGCATAGTTGGTCGCCCTCCAATATTAGGGGGTGGCCCAGAAACTGATAAAAGGAAACTACTGACCCCTTAACCAGGAGCGCGAGTCTCGGTTAAGCATTTAAAGGCAGAGGACCTTAAATTATCTTAAGGTGTGGATATGGAGCCCACTGAAAGTGAGGACGCGTAGCCCTCTAAAGGCGAGGGCGTGTAGCCCTCTGAAGTTCAGGACGTGTCGCCTTTTGAAGGTGAGGGAGTGTAGTCCTATGATGGCGAGGACGTGCAATCCTCTAAAGGTGAGGGCATGTCCCCCTTTGAAAATGGGGGATATGTAGTCCTCTGATGGCGAGGACGTGTAGTCCTCTAAAGGTGAGGACGTGTAGTCCTCTGAAGGTGAGGACGTGTAGCCCTACAGAGGTGAAGGTACATGACCTTTTGACGGCGAGGACGTGTAGTCCTCTGAAGTTGAAGGTACATGACCCTTTGAAGGCGAGGACGTGTAGTCCTCTGAAGGTGAAGGTACATAACCCTTTGAAGGCGAGGACGTGTAGTCCTCTGAAGGTGAAGGTACATGACCCTTTGAAGGCGAGGACGTGTAGTCCTCTGAAGGTGAGGACGTGTAGTCCTCTAAAGGCGAGGACGTGAAGTCCTCTGAAGGTGAGGACGTGAAGTGCTCTGAAGGCGAGGACGTGTAGTCCTCTGAAGGCGAGGGCGTGCGGCCCTCTGAAGGCGAGGACATGCAATCCTCTGGAGGTGAGGGTACTAGTACCCAAGGGTTCACCCTTATGAGAAAGCAAGAGATCGACTCATCAAGAGGGTCGGTCATCCCAAATCCACACGACTGGATATTAGATGTAAGAAATCTATGCAGTTAACATGATTTTTAGGGATGCAGATGCATGCAACCTTTGTCTTGAAATGCGGTAAATGCAGACTTCATATGAAACAATGCAATGTAATGGATAGTTGTACAACGTTCATGACATTCTTTCCCTATTTTGTGATTTTGATTTAATTTTTTGGAAAACACAGATTGACTGTCCTTTTGAAAGAGGTGATAATTCATGCAACCTCATCCTATCTTTTTGCAAATCTCTTCGGGAACTCCCTCAGAGTGTATGTTCTTTTTGATTTAGTCACTTGACCATTTTGGAGTGACAACAATGGAGCCATTTGATGTTTAACCAATCCATTGAAATTCCAGGGTTTGTCCTCCTTTTTTATTATTATTTTTTTTATTTTTTTTAAAAAACATCGATGGGTGAGAACTTTTGATTTGCCCCTAGGTTCACTTGAGGCTCATGCATGATGCCCCTCATTGCCCCAGTGTAAGGCTTTGAGGTACCAATTGTTATCTTTCGTGATGACCTTGTAGCAAGGAACCTATTGGGTGAGAACTTTTAATCTGCCCCTAGGTTTACTTGAGGCTCATACATGATGTCCCTCATTGCCCCAGTGTAAGGCTTTGAGGTACCAATTGTTATCTTTCGTGATGACCTTGTAGCTGGGAACCTACTGGGTGAGAACTTCTAATCTGCCCTTAGGTTCGCTTGAGGTTTATGCATAGTGCCTTTCATTGCCCCAGTGTAGGGCTATGAGGTAACCATCGTTGCCTTGTTTTCACAGCCTCGTAGTGAGGAAGAATGAAAGAAGCAATTGATTCTTGCAAAAAGAACTTTCCAAGGACGAGAAATAGTTGAAGGATTTTTTTTTCAGTTGATGGATTAAGTCAAATGATTCCTATGTAGAAGCAAGATGTTTTGATGATGCCAAAGGATCAAGTGCTTCCAAGTTTTATTCAAGGCAAGAATCCAAGAAAATCAAGATATATGATCAAGTTGATCTCTAGAATCTTAGGAAGAAGTTTCCAAATTGAAAAAGCAAAAGGTTTGGCCAAAGAATTCTATCTAAATCATTTTAAATTGAGATTTACTCTCTGGTAATCGATTACCAGCAGCTGAAAATGTTTATAACAGTCACTAGAAATTTGAATTCAAAATTTGCAATTGATTACACATGGATGGTAATTGATTACCAGCAGTTTTTTTTTGAAAATTTTAAAATCTGTAATCGTTTGCACAAGTCTTGTAATCGATTACCAGAGGGGATTTTCATAAAATAATTTCCAAGAGTCACATCTATTCAAATGGTTTATGAATGGCCATCAAAGGTGGCTTGGAAGCACGAATTTAAAGAGAGTTTTCATTGCCCAAAAAGTTTATCCTCTCAAAAGATTAAGAGTTTTTCTGAACTGAACTGTCTTATCCTCTCTAAAAGATTCCTTGGTCAACCACTTGCATATTCAATAAGGAATTTTGATTGGTCTTCATTGTACAATCTATCCCTTTTAAGAGAGATTTCTTCTTCTCTTCTTCTTACTTCTGAAAAGGGATTAAGAGACTGAGAGTCTCTTGTTGTAGAGGATTCTTGAACACAAGGGAAGGGTTGTCCCTGTGTGGTTCAAACTTTGTAAAAGGAGTTTTACAAAGAGAGTGAAAAATCTCAAGTGGGTTGCTTGAGGACTGGACGTAGGTACGGGAAGTGGCCGAACCAGTATAAATCAAGTTTACATTCCTCTCTTCCCTTAAACTTCTTTTATTTATTGCTATTTATCTTTTGCTTTAAAGAAGTTTACTTTGAATTGTGTTTTTATGTTAAGGGTGCATTGTTAATCCGAAAAGAGAGAGTGAAAGTTTAATTGGGGAATAGTCTTTGTATCTTAATTCAACCCCCCTTTTTCTTAAGGTAACTGAGGCCATTTGTCCAACATCCTATTCTTGATAACTCACTTCTCTCTAAAAAAAAAACTTTCCGGAATGATAAAATGGAGTCACATGAACGTCTTGAAAACACAGTCAATCAAATGCTTCTTTTTTTCTTTTTGAACTTTTTTTTTATTTTGAAACTTATTGGTTTTGAACTTTACTCGTTGTTTTACGGCGCCCCACCAACATGCAAGACGAGTAATCTCTGATTGAACGGTCACAGGTCGCTTAATGGCTTGCACCCAATTCTGGTGAAAGTTGAAAATCTTGATGAGTCATTAGAGACATCTAACAACAGCTTTCAAAAATGCCCCATGTGTTGCATCTCTTGTCAATGTCGGGATTTACATGCGATTCTCCTCAAATTTCAGCCAGCCCGCATCAATTAGACCTTGCACCTTACGCTTCAGGCCCCTACAATGCTCAATGGAATGCCCCAGGGCTTCTCCGTGACTAGCGCACGTTGCGTTCGAGTCGTATTCTAGGAGAAATGGAGGTTGATGAACCTTGGTTAGGGTTATGGCTACCATTGAATTATCAAGTAGATATGGGAGCAAGTCAGCATAGGACACTGGAATTGGGGTGAATTCTAAGGCTTTCTCGCTGCAAAATTCATTTCTTGGTTGGTGTTTTGGTTTACGCTAAAGGTGGTGTTTGTCATTGGAAGTGCGGTAGGTAGGCTTTGTGGTTGATTTTAGGGATGGCCTTTATGGATAACTGGGCGGTGGGTAAGGAGAAGGTTTGTTATTGGCTGAGTAATGACATTGTTGGGTTGGTGGGAAACTTGGCTGTATTGGAATGGCAGTCACAGCACGGGCTTCTCCTTCATCCTCACCCTCTTCATTTGCCCTAGTTTTTTTTTTTTTGCATTTATCAAAGCATGATGATCAGATTTGCCTCTTTTCATACTTGCTTTGATCCTTTCGTCGGTGAAAACTAAATCAGCGAAGCTTGAAGGTGTGTAACCCACCATCTTTTCATAGTAGAATACTGGTAATGTGTCTACTATCATTGTCATCATTTTTTTCTCCGTCATTGAGGTGCCACTTGAGCTGCCAGGTCTCTCCACCTTTGGGCGTATTCTTTTGAAAGATTCGTGCCCCCTTTTTGCACATGTTCTGTAGTTGCATCCTATCCGAAGACATTATACTGACACTGCCTAATGAAGGCAACCACTAGGTCCTTCCAAGAATGGACTCGGGAAGGTTCCAAGTTAGTGTACCAGGTAATAGCTACCCCAGTAAGACTTTCTTGGAAGGAATGTATCAGCAATTTCTCATCTTTTGCGTATGCCCCCATCTTCTAATAATACATCTTTAGATGGTTCTTGGGGCAAGTAGTCCCATTGTACTTGTCAAAGTCCAGCACCTTGAACTTGGGAGGGGTGATGATATTGGGTACTAGGAACAACTCTTCTAGGTTAGCAAAGGCATAATCTTCACCTCCTTCAATGGCCCTGAGCCTTTCCTCTAGATGATCCAATTTTCCCATTTCTGCCATAGCATGAGGGTTTTTACTTCTTGTGGAATGCAAGAGGTGTAGTTGTGGGTGATACTGAGGGCCTCCCGAAGTGTTTTCAAGGGGTATACCACCAACTGCTTGCCCTTCAGTGGCATATTCGAGCCAAGGCTCGAAGTCGGCTAGATTGTGATGGGGAATTTCATGTGTCTCCCCCACGATTTAAAAGACATGTGCATGATCAGTTCGGGGTTGTTGGCTCTCAATGGGTATAGGAGTGGAGTTATTGACATTCTTATTGGGAGTGTACGCCACATTGGGTGGCGTATAGTTGAGAGGCAAGCCATATGGCGGGAAGGCGTGCTTGTTTTGAATTTGCACATCATGGGGGCCGCCCGTACTTCCCAAATCTTTGCCTACCATATCTTAGGTTGGATGATTCATTTGGTTGATGCCGGATGGGGACATCAGGTTCACCTTAGCAACAACGCTGGTAGCGGCAATTGCAACCGCATTGGCTTCCATTATCTTCTTCACGCTCATCATGGCCTCCATCATTGCGGCCATTTGCTCTTTCATGGCCTCCATGTCGGCCTCCATCTACTCTTGTACCTCCTCCACTTTACCCATTACTCTAGCTCTAGCACAGGTTCGGTGAGGGCACCGTAAAGCATGCTTTTTTTTTCTTTTTTATAACAATGATTAGGTTCTCTTTTTCAAGGAAAGAATGCAATGAGCAATGCAACCAATGAACAACATGGATGTATGCGAATGATGCACAGTTGAAGTATTGCGAATTTGTACACTGGATATGGGGTTGAATCAATTTAGATTTTCAACATGGTCCATGACATCTTCGTCAAGGTGAAACTGGAAGTAACAGGGACATCAGCAGCCCTAAATGTGTTTGGCAGTAGACGAAGCAGCGATGTAACACGATCTTTTGCCCCAATTTTTTCAAGATGGTTACTTCCATACTTCAACTTGACTCGATGAACCTTTTCATAAAAGCACGAGCTTGGTTCAACCCCATAACCCAGGAAATAGAAATTTTGATCGCCAATACCTCATCAACAAATCATAGGGATGAAAGACTCGGGAATATGCATGCAATGCATGGAAAATGTAATTATGAGATTTGAGATGCCCGAAGAAATATCATTTCTCAGTTAACCATGCATTAGGTACCATGTTCAATCATTTTGTTTTATTGTTTGTGTTTTCTTTTTTTTTTTTAATTTTAGAAATGGGTTTATGATCCCAACATGGTTGGCTCATGGTACCAAATATATGCAACCAAGAATGCATCATGAATTTTCATGCTTCCTTTTTTGTTTTTGTTTTGTAGAGGAAAATGCAAGGATCACGCATGAGCAAACATGAAAACAAAAGGTATGCAGTTTGTAGAACAAAAAGTATGTTGAACGCATATGCATGATGATGCAATGACTCATGCAAAATGTGATGCTGGAATATGATAACGGACAAATGTAGGAATGATATGTTCATTATGATGCCACGAAGAGATGCTTATGTGATGCATGATATGCATGCGTGCTAGAGATAAAATGCGGGAGTGATTTGATTCGCACTGATCTTTGGAGTAAAAAAAAACGCGGGATACACTCATTTTATTCAGAAAGTTATAACTAGTCAAGATCTGAGCGACAATACAAACTTCCTAGCGGTTTCTAATCATATGGTCCATTAAGTCTATCATATGCTGACAATAGCTGAGAAGTCTGTGGATCTCCTTGGGGGCGGAGTAGGTGTCCGCCATTGCTTTGGCCTTGGCTAGCAATCGGGGAAGTTCTTGACTCCTGTTCAAAGTAAGAGCAAATCGGTCCATCCTCATTGTTGCCTCTTGGTGCAACGAATCAATTACCCTTTCCCTTGCTTCCCTTTCTGTTGATATCTTGGCGTACTCATCCTCTAGCCTTTGCTCGTGAGTCGCCGCTAGATTTAGCTTCTCTTTGCACTCATCGATGATGGCCCACATATTCCCTTCAGTCTCGCTTAACTGTTGGGACAAATTTCTTTTCGACCTAAGGCAAGCCTTTAGCTCGTCCTTCAAGATCATGCCTTTGACCCGTGATGATTCCTTTCACCTCTTCGGAGCTTGAGCTCACTATTGCTGCCCTATAAAGCCCCTCAAAACTTGTTTTGGTCGTGTTCTTCCTTTCGGGCCTTCTTGGTTTCTTATTCCAAGATCGGTGGCCATATTGACGTCCCTTAGTTCATCATACTCTCTTCAGACTTTGATGGCTATGGACTTGAACTTCTCTTTGACTACCCGGGCTCTTTCAAGCTCTGCCTTTAGGGATTGTACCTCATCACTTCTTCCGAAGTTTTAACCTCATCGTCTCTCACAGTCTTTAGATTTGGGAGCCAATCCAATCCTTGTGTCCGGACTCTCAGCCACTTATGATAGCCGCCGATGATCCCATTACTGCTTCCCCTAAGCTCTTTGTCCTTTCTTCACACCGCATCACATGCCTTGCGAACTCCTTGGAGTACCCTTGCATTGGGGTCACTGAAACCCCATGCAATGAAAGGCGTGATGCTTTCGTCTAATGGCGCTCCTCTCATGAGGTAGCCAAGCTGTCTTATAGCAAGAACGAGATTGTAGCTGATGCAACCCCTTGTCCCCATCAAGGGAACGTTCGGAAATCCCCTGCATGAAATAAGAACTTCGGTTCTTCCTTCCTTCCATCGAAGGAAACAGTTGACAGATGCTCCTTCTTTGCTTGCTAAGAGTTGATCCCAATTCGCCCTTCCTTTCTCTGTGCATGAACGGTGGCTTTCTAATGGGCAAGCATGCCTCACTTTTTGGCAAAAAAGGTGCGAGACTAACCATACATAAAGAGCTGGAGTACAGCAAACAATCCTTGTATTGTTCTTTTCACATCTTTGGTAAAAGGTGTCGTATAGATCGGCTAGCATAGCGACAACCGGGCTTTCCTTGTGGTTATGATAGGCGAGAAAAGCGTCGATCGCTGCCAGGTCCACCAACCCATCCATGTTCGGAAAGAGGACCCCCCCCCCCCCCCCCCGAAAATCAACAGTGTGAGAATATCTATGAACGGGACCCACTCGCCTTTATCTGCCAAGATTCTTGCTTTTACCTCCAAATATTTTCTCGGTATTCCGACCACCCCATTTTCGACTTGCTTCCTATGGTCTAATTCCTGCGCCGAGATTTGGACTATCTTGGAAATTAATGAGGGATAGAACCCTGTGAAGAGGTATGGTTTCCTCCCCCCCTAGAGGGCATCCTAGGATCTCTTCAAATTCTTCTGCCATAGGTGATAGCTGGAAGTTCCTAAAGGTGAAGCACCTCATCGGCTGATCATAATACTGGGCAAGGGAGGCAATGGCCTATGTAGAGACTTCTACCTTAGCTAGGTCCCAAATCTTACCATAGGCTTTGCGGAAGGCTTGCCATTGAAGTTGACCCTTTAATTTCCCTAGCTTTTTTAGACTGGTGATCCCTAGGCTCTTGACCTTGACTTGATAGAACCTATTTTTAAGTGAAGGCTTTTGACTTGATCCCATGTTTTACCAAAGTGAAACAAAATCTAGTGCGAATCAAAACTCCGACATCTATCATGGGTGGAATGGATGAATTCATGAAGAAAATGCATATGATACAGATGCAATTCACGAATACGGGAGCCCGAGAAATTGTCTTCTTCTTAGATACGACGTCTTAGGGTAGCAAAGTGATGAGAATCTTGTGGCGTCTACCCTGACTTATCTTCCTTCACCGGAAGTGGCGTCTACCCAGACTTATCTTCCTTCACTGGAAGTGGCGTCTAACCGGACTTATCTTCCTTAACCGGAAGTGGCGTCTACACAGACTTATCTTCCTTCACTGGAAGTGGCGTCTACCATGACTTATCTTCCTTCACTGGAAGTGGCGTCATCCAAACCTTTGTAGCCTGTATCTAACAATGAGCTCTCTCTCAAGTCACCTTTCGCCAAAAAATGATTTCCTTCTTACCATCTTCTGGAAGAACTTGTATCTCGTTTTTGTTTACGGGGTCTAAGAAGAAAGGGAATATCATCTTTCGATGTCCTTCTATTCAGGTTTTTCGCCTCATAGATCTATCTATAGTTTAAATAAAATTAGCAACCTGTCAAGTGTTTGAAGTAACAAATGTGAGGCGTAAGAGAATATAAT